>NC_068298.1:40983711-41611211 GCF_025860055.1 Xyrauchen texanus | reverse complement strand
CTTGTTGAAGCCCAATCCAAAATGAAGCTTCGCTATAACAGCGGTAGTCTTCAGCGTAGTTTTCAACTTGGTGATAAGGTCTTGGTACTTCTTCCGGTCTCTTGTTCACCCATGCAGGCAAGGTTTTCTGGACCTTATGAGATCGAGAAAAAGCTGTACAATACAAATTATGCAGTTTCTACTCCTGATCTTAAGCGTAAGTCTCGTGTGTGTCGCATCAACATGCTTGAGGCTTACATTAGTAGAGACCGTGTTAAGCCTCAAATTGATCCTGTTGACCCTCTTCCTATTGCAGTTAACAGTGCTGTTAACTTGTCTTCTGTGTACTCTCCTGAGTTAGATGGTCTTTTGCGTAAGGATGCCATTTCTTCATGTGGAACATTGTCCAACTCTGCCCTCTAACTTGGAGTCACATCTTTCTTATTTGCCTGAAGTTCAGTGTGATTGTGTGGTCAAATTAATTAAAGAATATCGTATGCGGTTTAATGATGTACCGTCACAAACTACTGAGGTCACTCATGACATTGATGTTGGTGAATCCCCACAAGCGCCAGGTTATGAAAATCGAGGCAGAGTACTTGTTGAGTCACGGCTTTGCAGCATCAAGTCAGAGTCCGTGGAGCTCACCGCGCTTGCTTGTACCTAAACCTGATGGCTCGTGGCGATTTTGTACTGATTTCCGTAAGGTGAATGCTGTAACGAAGCCTGATTCCCTTCCTTTTCCCCGAATTGAGGACTGTGTTGACTGGGTAGGATCAGCTAGTTTTGTTACTAAATTAGATCTGTTAAACAGAAAACTGGCAAGTTCCTTTGACACCCCGTGCCCCGGAAATCTCAGCATTTGTGACCCCCGATTGTTTCCTTCAGTATACGTCCATGTCTTTTGGCATGAGAAATGCACCAGCAACATTCCAGCGGTTGATGTTGAAGGTACTATCAGGTGTGTCAAACTGTGAAGTCTATTTAGATGACATAGTTATTTACTGTGCAACACAGGAACATATGCAAACACTTGAGTTGGTGTTTAAGCGATTGCTGGAAGCTCATCTTACCTTAAACTTAGCCAAATGTGAATTTGCTAAGGCAAGAGTGACCTACCTTGGCAAACTAGTTGGTCAGGGCCAGGTGAGGCCTGTGCAAGCTAAGGTAGAGGCTATTGTGAAGTTTCCAAAGCCAAGTAATAAGCGGGAGCTAGGCCGTTTTCTGGGAATGACTGGATATTACTGTGGTTTTTGTGGTAACTGATCTTCTTAAAGCGGAACGAAAATTTGAGTGGGATACTTCTGCTAAAGATCTGTTATGGTATGCTCCTGTGTTGTCCGCTCCAAATTTTTACATGCCTTTTGAGCTACAGGTGGATGCTAGTGGGGTTGAACACCCAGTATGCTACTTCTCGAAGAAGTTCACCAAGTGTAAAAAACTCAAACCACAGACTAATGAGATGGTCACTGATTCTGCAAGAGTTTGTGCTTGATATAAGGTATAAAAAGGAGTGGATAATGTAGTAGCAGATGCTTTGTCAAAAGCCCATAGTGATGACTAACCCACTTATGAAAAGGTGTACATTTTTTTTTTTTTACAAACTAGGATTTTGTTTGGGCAAGTTTATAGTTTGTAATTGCAGGTGGGGGTGTTACGTCCAGAGACGTATTCAAAAGTTTGATTTTAACAGTGTTTTCTTTAATGTGTTTTTGTGTGCTTTTTCCTGTGTTTCTTCCTCTGTTTTCCCTTTGGCTCCTCCTACTCCATCTCAGGTAGCTGATTGTCTTCAGCTGTCCCTGCTTAGCAGCCCAGACAGAGGTAGAATAAAAGCAGAGAAGAAACACAGGAAAAAGCACACAAATCACATGAAAGAAAACATGGTTAAAATCATCCATTTGAATACGCCTCTGGACGTAACATATATATATATATATATATATATATATATATATATATATATATATATATATATATATATATATACATATACACACACACACACACACACACACACACACATTTTTAAAAAGCCCATGTCCCAATTGTAACCATTCAATCTGACAATGATGCAATGATGATAATCTTGGATATTTGAGACAATCTACATAATTTAAATAAACTGTATCACTCTGAACTAAATTTGAAATGGCTCAGGAGACAGCTTAAAATATAAAAATGTATTTGCAGACATGTCAAATTTAATTTAACATAGTAACAATCAACTAGATATTGAATGCTATAGGCATACTGAAAAATCAGGCCATGACTGGAAAAAAAGCCATTATGCTTCTGTTTGTGTAAATTGTACCGCCATCGAATACACGTAACCTACTTCAACTATAACCACAAATTCTATCAGTCTGGACAGTGAAGGAAAAACTCTGAACTTTTTAAGGCTGGAAATTAATGTATGCAAAATTCAAGTGCTATAGAAATTACACAGTTTTAACTTTATGTAAACAAGAGAATTAATTCATATGCCTTAGTTCGCTCACTTTTAGTTCAAACTCTGACTCAATATTTTTCAATTAATTTAATTTGTCCTTGTATCTCCTCATAGTATTAGATTTCGTAATCATTTGAGCCATGAGTGTGTTAGATTTGTTTTTGGCCTGCTAAGCTTGTTGATCAACATCATTCTGAAGGCTGGCGCACATCTCCATCACCACCTCCCTTTTCTTTTTCAGTCCTTCCAGCTCATCTTCCAAAGTGTTCCTCTTAAGTCCACACATGGCACCCTCTCTCTTCCTCCTCTCTTCATCAAGGTAGATCCTGTATATGGTCCTGGCTGAGGCTACAGAAGCCAGTAGTTCACAATTGTCCTGCATTGTTAATCGCAGAAATCTGTTTATTTTTGAAGTATGGGGCAAGTCCACATTTTAAAATGTAGTTGGTTTTGTCCTTTCCAGATGTGAAAGATTTGGCTATTTGCGAATCAGGAAACATTCCCTGGAACAACACAGAAACACCTTAATTTGATGCGTATGAGTGTTGCTGCACCTCTGCCTGCAGCGTCGCATTCGAACCAAACGCTGGTCAAAGTGCGTTCGATTTTCCTTCGGTGGTCACTACAGCAGTTGTGGTGGTAATAGTAGTTGCTGAAGATGTTACTTTGTCGGTCACGGCGAAGTAACTTGAGATAGTTAATTGCTGTATGCCTTTTACAGCTGATTTGTGGTAATCGGACTGCATATGAGATTTAACGGCTCCTTGTTGACAAGCAACCATGTCCTAAATTCTTTGTCTTCTAGCCACTTTTGCTGGAATTTGCACTGTCCCGTTTCTTTGCAACGTCACTAAATTTACGTTCTCTGTGCTAACTCCTCCAGGTCCCAGCCCGCCGCTGTCCAAACATCCGGTGTTACGTCAATTTTGCACCGGCCGGAGGCAATTACCAAACTGGATCCGCGTGTTTATCACACCAATATACATATTTTGCGACAGCAAATCAAAGTTATTAATTGTGAAGGCTACATTCTAAATAAATTGGTAATATTCATTTTTCAAAACTTTTAATGCCTGTAGGAATAACATTTAATGCTTTTTAATGCTATTTAAGGCCTTAATTTTCGCAAAATCCATTTAATGACTTTTAATGCTTTTTAATGCCCAGCGGAAACCCTGCTTGAGATGTTTCTACAACATGATTGGAGTCCACCTGTGGTAAATTCAGTTGATTGGACATGATTTGGAAAGGCACACACCTGTCTATATAAAGGTCCCACAGTTACCAGTGCATGTCAGAGCACAAGCACCTGATGGTCACTCTGACAGAGCTCCAGCATTTCTCTGTGGAGAGAGGAGAACCTTCCAGAAGAACAACCATCTCTGCAGCACTCCACCAATCAGGCCTGTATGGTAGAGTGGCCAGACAGAAGCCACTCCTCAGTAAAAGGCACATGACAGCCCACCTGGAGATTGCCAAAAGCACCTGAAGGACTCTCAGTCCATGAGAAACAAAATTCTGTGGTCTGATGAAACAAAGATTGAACTCTTTGGGCTGAATGGCAAGCGTCATGTCTGGAGGAAACCAGGCACCGCTCATCACCTGGCCAATACATCCCTACAGTGAAGAATGGTCGTGGCAGCATCATGCTGTGGGGATGTTTTTCAGCGGCAATAACTGCAAGACTAGTCTGGATCAAGGGAAAGATGAATGCAGCAATGTACAGAGACATCCTTGATGAAAACCTGCTCCAGAGCACTCTGTACCCCAGACTGGGGTGACGGTTCCTCTTCCAACAGGACAACGACCCTAATCACACTGCCAAGATAACAAAGGAGTGGCTACGGGACATCTCTGTGAATGTCCTTGAGTGGCCCAGCCAGAGCCCAGACTTGAACTCGAGTGAACATCTCTAGAGAGATCTGAAAATGGCTGTGCACCAACGCTCCCCATCCAACCTGATGGAGCTTGAGAGGTCCTGCAAAGAAGAATGGGAGAAACTGCCCAAAAATAGGTGTGCCAAGCTTGTAGCATCATACTCAAAAAGACTTGAGGCTGTAATTGGTGCCAAAAAGTATTGAGCAAAGGCTGTGAATACTTATGTACATGTGATTTGTATCGTTTTTTATTTTTAGTAAATTTGCAAAGATTTCAAACAAACTTTTTTCATGTTATCATTATTGTTTGTAGGATTTTGTGGAAAATAATGAATTTAATAAATTTTGGAATAAGGCTGTAACATAACATAATGTGGAAAAAGTGAAGCACTGTGAATACTTTCTGGATGCACTTAAGTTCCTTGCATGCCCGGTCAGTGTCCGCTTGTGGCGGATGTACACAGCTGTGATAAGGACTGCTGTAACTTCTCTTGGTAGCAACCAAAGCATGAGAAGTTACAGATCAGGAGAGGAGATGGACTTGATAGAATGAATGTTCCTCTTTTCACACCAGGATTTGTTGATCATAAAACATACACCACCTCTGCTTTTACCTGACAGGTCTTTCACTCTGTCCACTCAGTGTACAAGGAACCCCCCTCGAAGTCTGGAATCTCCACAGACATCCAAGTTTCTGTAAGGCAGATAAAGCAGCAGTCCCTCATCTCTCGTTGGAAAGAGATCCATGGTCTCAGCTCACAGAGCTTGTTGGCCAGAGACTGAACATTTGCCAGTAGAATGCTGGGTAGCGGGGGTCGATTTGCGTGACGTCTTAGTCTGACGAGAATGCCGGCTCACCTTCCCCTTTTTTGACTATGTTTCCGTGGCCGGGCTGCTGCCCAGAGAAAGGTCTTCACTGTCATGTTTGTAAACAGCGGGTCGGCATTGAGGTAGTTAAAGTCCCGTTTTCAGTGTGCTATTGCAGAACCAATGTCCAAAAAAAATATTTGTCTATCGTAGACAATAAGGCAGACAACATCCAAGATAAAAAACCTAAGCATTGTAGACAAAACAAACAAAAAACTGCAACTCCAGCTGCCAGGCGAAACCAGCACAAAAAGAAGGGCGTGCAGATTTATCAAACAGTCAAGCAAATGTTCAGTGAGCCAGTCCACTCGGATGCAACATGAGAGCAAGCAAATTACTTACTCAATCCAATGACTTTGCAAGAAATAGTCCACAAAAAAATTCCAGCCAACAGGCAGAATAAGCACAAAGAGCGTGTAGATTCATCCTCCAAACTGTCTTGAAGTTGTGACGCTCCACAAAACAAACTCCAGCCGACAGGCAGACCAAGCACAAAGAGCGTGCAGATTCATCCATAAAACTGTCCCGAAGGTGTGTTACTCTACCAAACAAACTCAAGCCACTAGGTGTGCAGATTCTTCAGAGTCAAGCAAATGTTCAGTGAGACATTCCACACAGCTGCAAGATGACCCACTCACTTTATGAAGGACATCGCTTGCTGTGCGCATGTAAATGTTTTACAGCCATCCTTAGCATCTTTTCTCAATTTGGCCGGGAATATCAGTGCAAAAGCGACCTTCCATTGATGTAAAAGTTTCTTGCGTTCCTTGAATCGATCAAGTTTCTCTCTTGTCGAATTCGCAAAATCTGGGAACAAGAAAATGCTATGGTTCTTCCAAGACAGCCTTCCTTTACTCCTCGCCTCATATAACACCAGATCTTCACTGGATGATCGCAGAAATTTGTCCAGAATTGATCGGGGCCTGTCTCCCTCTATGGATCTCTGAGCAGCAACTCTGTGAGCTCACTTGATTTCCAGCTTATGGCCTGCTATGTCGAGCAGATTTGGAAACAGGAATTTCACTATATCCTATCCCTCTTCACCCTCAGGAATTCCGACGATTCAGACATTATTCAGCAGGCTACTGTTCTCCATGTCCTCCAACTTCTCCAGACACACTCCATTTCCACCTTGGTCGCTAGCAGATAATTATTTCTCCGATGACTCCAGGTAAACGATCCGATTAATCATAACCACATCAGTGAACATCGTCTCCATCCCAGTGATCCATCAATGTATTACAATAAGATCCTCCAAGTCAGCAACAACCTTCGTCAGCATTGCCAACATGTTCAGCATCTCTCGCCGCATTTCCCACACCTCTCCGACTAAACTGACTCCCAGGCTCGTGGCCTGCTCAGAAGTGCCAACTTGAGCAAGTAAATGTCTTTTAATGTCTGCAGAGCCAGAGGATTTTGCACTCTTTGACATAATGTACTCCTAGAACAGTTATGAACAGAGTGTATTAATTAGCACCACCAACGGGCTGGATTGAGCAGCTGCAGCAACTCTAGAAAAATGACAAAACAGTTATCTCAATGGTCAGTCAGTTTTAATCACAGTCCAAGGGGAAAAAACTAATTGGACCACTCTCCGTAAAAAACAAAAATATTGGACCTGATGTGAATTGCGCCATAGGAATCCACTGTTCAATTCAAAAACTTGTTCGAAACGAACAGTCACATTTAAAAAAACAGACTTGTAAATAGACCTTAAAGGTGAATTGTGTAATTTCTGTGGCACCAAAACGGAATTACAAAAACGAACATTGTTTGAATGGGTTACTAGAACACTGCTCTTGAGACACAAACAAAGAAAGCAATATTCTGATAGCGCTACTGTGTTAACATTTTTGGGGGAAATCAATCTACTCACATATGCTGCTGTGGCCAGGCTTTCACAATCAAAGCTTGATGATTTGGCTTCATTTAAACTATTTTTGATGGCAAAGAAGAAGAACACAAACTTATTGGGGTAAATAAAATAAGCTTTTCTCTTCACTGTTTTACACCCTGTTCAGCTAAAAACTATTATTTTTACTACTGGCTTCTGGCAACCTCTCCTGGATATAAATGGATTTCACACTTGTTTCTATGCTCTGAAACACTTAACGCTTTAGCCTCTGAGGGCAGTGTTTTCAATTTCGGTCAACGTATACCGATTCCAGCTAAAGAAAAATCAGCACACACTTGACGATTTTTATGTGAGATCCGGCTGATTTTGTTTATGATTTATGTATTAACTCTATTACTGCTTGTTGTATCGTGAATGTAAATGCATAGCTGTGATCAGGCGGTAGAATCAGGCTGCACGTCATGAGTCGTGCTAATATTCAGTTCAACAGTATGATTACAAGTGAGATATTACTTAATTGTCTCTACATATTAGGCAAGGATATGAGAAAGTATTTTAATATTAATTCATCTTTAACAACTAGTGATGAAGATGGCACATTAATAAGCAACTTTGAGATTTTCTGCATTGGCCAAAAACTGTGGTTCATTACTAGAAGTGGCCACTGAAAAACCCATATTGGTTGACCACTTAAAAAAAAATAAAAAATCGAATATGGGCTGAAATTAAACATAAAAAAAAAAAAAAAATACTTACTCGAACAACACTGAAGTCGAGTTTGGTCTCTTGAGCGCACTGTAGAATGAGCTGAAAGCAGCTCTTGCTCTGATTGGTCATGCCATTCTCATAGTAGCGCTCCAGGATTCTCTGTTGCTCAGCAGTAAACACTGATCGCAAGTTCATCTGTCAAATGACACCATATTATACAAAGACATAATGATATTATGGATTGTGGCAGAAGCACTGTATCAAGATAACACTTCAGTTTCAAGACAAATTACACTAGTTTAAGTAGATTGTTGTGTAATAAAAATAAAAAAAACAATAATATCAGCTCAACCCTTTCACTTTGTTTTCACAATCCAAATGAATGCAAAACAAATAGGTCTATTGTATTAAACAATTTCACATCCCCACTTTTTTCAAAACTATAAGGTATGTGATGTGAATAGCGGTGTAGTCGGTTTTCAATTAATATAAAGTTGTTATATGAACAGATTATAAACACTGGACAAAGAATATGAAGTTCCTGAGCTGTTAATGTTTCATTACACTGGTGCTCATACTCACAGTATGAATGCTCCTCTTCTCCAGCCATTTTTCCATCCCTCTGCAGGACGCTGCGAGACACCGGATGACACCTCACCACTGGATGAGCTACAAATTCACACTCAACATACGGCACAGGAGCAACTGCAGTGTGTCAGTTTATTCACACAAGCATTCAGCCTTCATGTGACTGCTCTCGTGAGACGTCTTCAAGAAAAATCAGACTTTTTAGGATGATGTCAACAACCTCCAGGGCTCCGCTTTGTCAGACTACACCCCTCAGGTCTGAAAGAGTCCACATGAGAAGGTAGTTCTTAAGAAATTGTTATAATACTATTATTATTATTATGGCTGCCATGGTAAAAAAAAAGGGACTGCTATTTTTAAAGAATTGTTACTATGTAGAAAGAACAAACATTAATTGAGTTATGTACATCTGAAGTGGGGAATTTGTGAATTAAACCTGCAGTCTTCTGAGCTGGAAATCAGACTCCTCACAGAAAATCTCAAGTGAAGTCTGAATTTCGTTCAAAACAGTATACCACAGTTTCTTTGTAACATTTACGGAGTTAAAACAATGTAATTATGAATATATGACCCATGTCTATCAATGTGCTCAAGTAATTCAGTAATGTTGGTGTTTGTTGTGATGTTTGCTATAGTCACTGTTAATAGTCAGCTAAAAAAAAAACACTCTCCATCCAGCGCCATTACTACAACACACACACACACACACACACACACACACACACACACACACACACACACACACACACACACACATTATTCTCACCACAAACAATAACATTGCTGCATGAACAGGGCACAACAAACACCTCGGTTATTTGAGTTATTTCAACTTGACATAATGTGAATGCTTTAAATATTCTGGATGTTCATTGCAGAGGTCTGCTTTAAAATTGTATCGCATTATAGACTCGCGCTTGTACAATGAAATCGAAATAATAACATCTGTAGCAAATTTGAAATGGGCATACAGTCTGACTCCGTCTGGCCCGGTTCATCGTGGAGGTAAAACGGGGCGTCGCGTTCGCGGGTTGAATGAGAAGCGTCATTTAACTGAGGTACGGCGAGTAAAAACATGGTGAAGTGAAGAATCGATGACGCGCGCGCCGTGCTCGAGACAGGCCCTGGAGGCCACGCGCGAGCCAGATCCACCTAGCGAAACTTTTTGATTTTTGCATCGTGCGTGAACAGATGCTGCTGTAAATGCACGAGCACAACACTGCCGTCTCCGCGAGCGGGTATTCCTGTGGTGGAGTATATTAAATGGCATAGATACCTTCTTTATGCGGACATCAACGGCCACTGGAATTCAGCAGATTTCTTGACGAATCCCCTAGCTAGACAATGAAATCAAAACGTCCGATCATCAATTCTAATCATGATCGTGACGTCAGCGGTGACAGGAGCCAATGGAGGTGTAGCATCATCGTTGTGACACTGTGAGCCCCGCCCACCCCTGACTGTCTGAGGGGGGTCACTGGAATTAAAGACCAATGACAATGAAGATTACAGAGGTCATTTTGGTCAAGTTACATGTCACTGGAGATGAAAATAATCTTCTGTTTTATCAAAACGTACAATATAGTTATTATTTGTTAAACTAAATAATTTTAAGAGGTTCTATTATGCTTTTTGGGATTTTACCTTTCATTTAGTGTGTAATATAGCTCTTTGTGCATGTAAGGTCTGTTTCAAAGCACAAAGTCCATAAAAAGGGAGTTATTATCTCCCACAGACCACACTGCTCAAGAACTACAAGAAACGGGCTGTTTGTAGTCCAGCCATTTCTTCCATAAAGTATCAACGTCACAATGTAACACATTTGCATTATGTCCGCCTAATAGTGCATTCAAACCAGAGGCATCGAAAGCTGCCGTCTTTGCTTCCTACATAGCGCCGGTGAAAATTGCAATATTTATTTTATAATTTAGATAGACGTAATCTAAAATGTAGACTTATCAGCATTGTTAACATGTCCCACATCTACATAGCAACTCTTTGTCCCACATTTGGTTTGTTGGGATCTGGTCACCCCTAATGTGTGTGTGTTTGGAGCGCAGCTCCGAAACAGATTAGAGAGGCTGCAGCAGCGTGATTATAAATGACACCAAAACGTTAAAAAGAACCGTAATGTCGGAGCTTATCATTATTGTGGTCTTTAATAATTTAGCACCGTGGCCCGTTTAATACCGGGTTTTGGTACCCATCTTTACTTATAAGGGAATTTCTATCTATCTATTATATTGATATCTTATCTAGTTAAGTAAAAGTGCAAGCTGCAGTTTTATTTGCTAGTCTAAACTAGCTCCTCGCTTCAGCTTCAGCCTGTCATACCTAGTGCTTCATGCTTGGCAAGAAATTTGGCCATCAGCTCTCTGCTTCTTTCGTTCACTTTTACTCTCTGTTTGCTCTTTTCTTTTTTGTGCCCCTGATTTTAGCCTTTTGTGATTAATTTTGACTCTCTAGTCAGTCTCCGCTTTGCACAATGCATATCGTGTGTGTTTCGCCCCTGATTGGCCAGGTGTTTCGACCTAACCATTTTTACAATAACAGCGGGGGGATGGGGTATCAGAATCAGATGACAAGTTGAAATGTGTTTTAATGATAAAAATGTATGTATTTATCATTGTGGCAGGGCGGAGGGCGGGGTCGGGTTGTGATCATACACACCCGGTCCTTTATTAGGCTAATCAAGCCTCAGAGAGGGATAAAGGCCGACTGCGGAGGATTGTGCGGGAGAGAGAGATCTTTTACGGACATGTTCGTCATGTGTGTGTGTTTGTCTTTTAAGTTTATAATTAAAATATTATTTACAGCATCAAGCTGGTTCTCGCCTCCTCCTTCCCGGGTTTCGGCACCAGTGTAAAGCAGTCAATGGAAAGGAGTAGGCGAGATGTAAATAATATTTTAATTATAAACTTAAAAGACACAAACACACACATGACGGACAGGGGGCTTGATTAGCCTGATAAGGGACCAGGTGTGTATGATCATGACCCGGCCCCGCCCTCCGCCCTGCCACAATCATGTAAATACATATGCATTTTATTTTCAATGATATAAGTCAGTAAGTTAATTGTTGTACTTGATCCCATTAAGGGTCAACTATAGACCTTTGCATGGGACCCCCTGGGCCTTGGGCCCGGGGTCATCTGTAACCTTTGACCCCCTCTGACTGTGGGCCTGCACCTAGCTAGGTGTGCGTGCTTCCTAATATAGTTAATATATATTGAAGGATGTAGCTAATGCAGTGTTAAATTTGTGAGAGATTGAGAGGACAGGGCATGTAGTGACAAATTGTTGTTCCCAATCTACGTGTTTGCTTGTGATAAACAATGGCAAGACAGGCCACATAACGCTATGTAGCTAATGTATTTAAAGTTGCATTACATCAACTTTAGCTAATGTCAGCTCCGACATAAATGCTACATGCCGCTGAAATGCTCCCTCACTTGTGTGAGAGAGTTAGAGACATGACAGCAGAGTAATGCGCCTCCACTTATATGAAAAATTTACATTTTAAATAACTATGCTTACGTTTTGCTTTGTTCTATTTTCTAGATTTAGCAAATGTACACATTTAGACAAGTCTTGTTGTTGGTTCAAAAACTAAACAAAAAAAATAATATATTGTTTAAGAAAAGACAGAGAAAAGTGAAGACTTAAGAATTGAATAATTGTTTGATATATTCTGCACTTAATGATGGTTTCTAGAGGAAGAATCATCCAGAAAACCTGATGTGATGCTTACACAAAATTGTATTGTTTTAGGTGGATGGAAAAACTTAGAAAATGACTGTCGAATAATTAGATTATTAGATTAATTAGATTATTATTTATTATTTTAGTTTATTTTTAGTAGGCAATTGTGTGTGAAGGAACACATGCATGAAATTTACAAAAGATCCATTGAGTAAACGAATTCTTGGATGTATATTTAGTTTAAAACTCTTTTAGAACTGAATAAAATGATCTTGGTAGATTTGATAGTATAATATATGTTTGAATAATTTAAAAGGACTGTCAATATACCACCCTTTTTTTTTTTGTGAAATACCCAGGATGGCAATTCAGAGAGATCAAATCTGATTTTTTAAAACACAAACTTCTTAAACATTTTCCGATGAGGGCTCAGACACCCCTTAAAGTTGGGTCGTAAACACCTTATCTTAACCCACACCAAAAGCAATAAAGTTTTTAAAAACATTTCCTTAGAGAAATGTCACTTTAAAAGTTGAACAGGCATCCTGTTTAAACAGATACTTCGAAATTTGGTTAACGCATCAGAGATTTTAATACGCAGCAAATTATTTTACTCACGGAATTCAAACGCCGTCGGTTCGACCCATTATTGTTGGGTCGTAAACACCTCCTTATCCTGACCCACACCAAAAGCAATAAACAGATTTAAAAACATTTCCTAAGAGATATGACACTTTAACATTGGGAATGAAAAAAAACTGTATGTTTGAACAGGGGTATGTGTTTAAATGAAACCCCTCCCACCCGAGGGGGTCTGAGTGCCCGTAAGTAACTCATTATTGCCTGGATCCGCTTGTGAAAGGACTTTAATCAGAAAAAATTAAAGATACATTTGAAAAGTAATACATGCTATTTTATTTAAAATGTCATTTTGTTTGTAACATTACGAAACACAATACTTTATTTTTGTTAAACTGTTCATTTTTAAAGCGGATGTGAGTTTTGCTGCATAACAGTATCTTTTGTTTTAGAAACACATCTCACTGTTGTCCTAATCTTCATTAAACAAAGCCTGGAATTAGATCCATCGCCTCTCATCTCTGCATTGTTACGGAAGAATTTGTGACGCCTGGCCCCCAATCAGGCTAATCAGCCGAGGAGAGGGATAGGTGCAAGGAGACATGGTAGTTCGGGGGAGAGAGAGCTACAGGCAGCTGCCCTGTATGCATGTGTATTTGTGTTCAAGTTTATTTAAAATATAACTTTGATGCTTCTTATGGTTCCCGACACCTCCTTTCCATTGAACCCTGTTACATTTGTGCCGAAGCCTGGGAAGGAGGAGGGATGCGTCGTGGTAGAGGCCCGCCACTACCACCCACAGCAAAAGAGCATCCGCGGCCATCTGCTGGGGACCGAGGGTTTGCTACCGACCACCTGAACATGGAGGAATGGCCGCCGTCCATGAGGGGAGGAGGGGCTCACTGCCGGCCACTGCTGCCAGGGGTGGAGGAGTTACCTACTGGCCGCCGAAACGCAGAGGGGTGTTCCGTATGCCAGGGGTCGAAGGACTGGCTCCTGTCTGCCAGGGGAGGAGTGGCTGTTGTCCGCCAGAGGGTGGAGGAGAGATCAAGGACCAGGCGACGGCGTGTCTGGGAACCTGCGAGTTCCCTCTCCTGTTTTTGTTGTTTGGTTTTTCCCTCGCCTTGTCTCCCTCCCAGGTCACAGAAGGCAGGGAAGGCCTGCAGGAGGGAGACAAGGCAGGGAAGGCCCCGGCCAGAGGCAAAGGAGGGAGGAGTGTGACAAGGAGGAGGGCATGGCCGGGCTGTGACTACGCATGGCCGGACCCCAATCGGGCTAATCAGCCGAGGAGAGGGATAGATGCAACAAGACGTGGCAGTTTGTGAGAGAGAGTTCACTGGACTGTGAGTATGTGAGTATGTGGATTTCATTCTTAAACTATGTGGCTCACTTGTTCCTGTAGGGGAAGAGGAAGTGGACATTAATTCTCCCCCCACAGAGAATACCCCCCAGGTGGCTGTCACTTCCAGGACTCCTTCCTCCTGGCCTTCCACGACTCCTTGCTCCAAGCCTTCCAAGGCTCCTTCCTCCTGGCCTTCCATGGCTCCTTGCCCCATGGCTCCTAGCCCCAAGCCTTCCACGGCTCCTTGCTCCAAGCCTCCCATGGCTCCTTGCTCAAAGCCTCCCATGGCTCCTTGCTCCAGGCCTCCCACGGCCTTGCCCTCAAGGACTCCCACGGCCAATGTTACAACACCCATGCCCGCCACGGCCAATGACCCAACACCCATGCCCCCCACGGCCAATGAGCCAACGCCCACGCCTGCCACGACCAATGAGCCAACGCCCATGCCCGCCACGGCCAATGAGCCAGCGTTGCAAAGTCCCAGAGACAAATGATGACCAGACTGGATAAAGGAGTATGCAGTTAAAAGTGCACCATTATGCGAAATCATGAAACAAGCAGGGTTAAAGAATTTGAATATGCCATTAACATGGAGTAATGATGCATTGCTAGCATTTGAGTTGATAAAGAAAGAACTCCAAAATGCACCTACCTTAGCTACACCAGCCAACACTAAACCATTTCAGTGTTGATGCAAGAAACATGCAGTGGAAGGAAAAATAGCCCATAGTTTATTGACTAGTGTAGCTCAGGGCAACCCGCTCTATTTCCAACAGGGCCTTGCAGCTGTACATTATGCGTATGAGAATGCTTCAACAATAACTATGGGATATCCAGTGATTATTGTAAAAGCTCTTTGTTCTGGGCAATGGAGGAGTCAGGAGACAGAGAAGCAGGTTCAAGGTCAGTCTTTAATTTCTCCAGTATAACACACAATTATGCTAATTTTGTAACATGACAGCGTTCATCGGACAGGCAGTTAACCTCTGTTTATAAGCACAATGCTAATTTTGTCGCTTGTGAAAAATCCACCTGAAGTAATCTGAGGCAGAGAGCAG
The DNA here is from genome assembly GCF_025860055.1 of Xyrauchen texanus. Taxonomy (NCBI): domain Eukaryota; kingdom Metazoa; phylum Chordata; class Actinopteri; order Cypriniformes; family Catostomidae; genus Xyrauchen; species Xyrauchen texanus. The sequence continues at coordinate 41,596,207 of NC_068298.1, read as the reverse complement.
ACGTTAAGACTTTTTTTTTTTTTTTTAACTGCCCTGCTAGTTAGATAAGTTATCTAGCTTGTTGATTTACCCATGTAATAAAAAAAATGGTAGATATCTTACTATAATGTAGCAGATAGCCTTACCCATCCATTACACAGTAAAAATAAATAAATACATAAATAAAAATAAACCTTCAGCTGCCAAGTTATGCTACTGAGTATTTGGGGGTAAAATGTGCTAAAGTGTTCTGAAAATAATGGCAATAATTGTCCTAAAAGTAGGCTTCATTTTCTATATCCAATATATATATATATAATGTATGTATTTATTTGGGGTTAAATAGGACATTTCTTTGACAGGTTTAGTGAGAATCACCCACTCTACATAGAAATACATTTTGTTTAGTAGATTTCTTTGAATTTGATTTATTTAAAATTGCCTGCACTAACCTTTCACTCTCTGTTTTCGACATGTCCGGAGCAAGAACTCTGCAGTGACTGCATTTAGATTGTGTGTAGCTTCCTGTTCACAAGGAAAGTGTGAGAGGGCAGTCTGCATTTGGACATTCTGGTTAGTCTGCAAGCCTTTGGTGACTTTTCAGTGTATGGATTTATGAAGAACACACTGCTGGCTACCAATTGTTGTACTTTTTTTTTCTGTTGTAGAGATGGATAGAGACTATGGCTCCATGCTCAGCACCCTCAAGAGGAGGAGGCAGCTGACTGCTGATGAGCTTATGTTCATAGCATAGGCGGAAAAGGCTCATGAGGTCATGCGCACACAGGAGGAAGATCTGCTTGACCAGGAACTACTGCAGGAACACCCGGACCTCGAGGATATGGAGGATGAGATGGAACCTGATCCCCAGCCAAGACCATCAACTGGGTATGCATGAATGTGTATGTATTCTTTGTTTCTATTTCTCATATGACTGATACTGACAGTAACACTAACACTGTGTATTATTTTGGGTATGGCTAGCCATTTTCACACAGGTCCCAAGTCAGCTAGAAAGCGTAAATGCTTCCCTGACACTGTTTCTTATCCCTTGTACTCTGACATCGATTCATAGGCACCAAAACCTCTCCCATTTAAGCCTAGCCGTCCATTCGGTATTGATTTAGGTAGCGTGCATCAGGCTGTGCTGTCAATCTCCAATAGGATGTTGCAAGAAATGTATTTTTCATGCTGTTTTTTACTTGGGCTGTAGTTGCTGAGATATGCAGCTTTACAAACCATCAGGGGTTGGAGCTCGTACTTAACTGTCCATCATATTCTAGCTACCAAGGAGCTTGGATTCAGGTGACACCCGATTAATTTTTAGGAAATTTACCTGGTTTGTAAAAAACTGATGGCGACTAGACAAAAGAAGTAGCCCTCCAGCCCACTGTCATCAGCGATTATAACAAAAACATGGGCGGTGTTGATAGGTTAGACCAAATGGTAATATCTTATGACGTCCTACAAAAAACTCAGAAGTGGTGGAAGACTCTTTTTTCCCACTTCATAGACATTGCCGTCATCAATAGTTTAATATTGTTTAAGGGATGGCAACACATTCATGTGGCACCAGGGAATGAGCGTAGACCATTGAACTTAACCCAGATAGATTTCAGAGAAAACCTGGCTCGTCAGCTGGGAGGTATACATGGCAAGTTTCCCTTCGTCATCACGCCACACAGCCTATGTCCCTACATTTGAAGAGTCCTCTAATAGATGTTGGCTATGCTATCGGAAAAGTAGGACTGAAAATAATATAAGTAGCTTGTTTATTTGCGAAAAGACTTTGCTTGATTCATGATAGGAACTGTTTTCAGTCTTGGCACTCAGCTGAGTGTGACCAGTTTTGCGAAGAGGCCTAGGTTGGGCTGTGTTTACTGGTGTTGTTCTCCCCCTCCCCTCTTTTCTCCCTCTCGTCTCTCCACAGGTATTGCAGTTGTTGAGGATTTATGAATTTAAATATATTCTGTTCCTGCACTCTTTATTATAAATGTATTTACTGTAGAAAGTTTGATTTTGTATGTTTTGCTTTGTAATTCGTGTGTAATTCTAATGTAAAATTAAATAAAGTGTGTGTTTTATTGAACACATAAAATGTACATTTCAGTGTTTGTGTTCTTCAATTTCAGAGGCAATCTCAATTTATTATTACTGTTACGTTCTCGTGTTGTCTGCCCTGTGTTCTCTGTTTCACTAATCACGATTATGTCACGGTCTCGTGTCTTCCGCACTGTGTTTCATGTCGTCCGCACCGTGTTTTCTGTTTCACCCAGCACTGATCCCGTTCCATGTCACGTTTTCCCTGTTGTCCGCCCTGAGTCTCACTGTCCGTGTGTAAACTTCACGTCCCGTCTGTGGCAGCGGGGGCGTGGTCAAGCGCCCGTCCGGGAGAGAAAAGCGGTAAGGGCGCTTACACCTGAGCTAAATTATGTCTAACACCTGTGTCTAATTGCAGTAAGCATGGGGAGAGCGGCATAAAAGAGCAGCAGCCACAGAGCCTCGGGAGAGAGAGTGCCTACACCCAGACCAGCAGTTATAGAGAAAGTGTGCTGTACAATTGTATGTGACAAGAAGTGTGTTAATTAAAAGATCCTTAAGAGGCTGTTCCCCGTGTCATCCTTTGGGGAGTTGTGCTACACCGTCTTTCCCGGCGCTGGGAGGAGAACCCAGGATAGAGGGGGTAGACTCCGCCTCCCGAACCTCCCTCGGCTCCGCCTCCGGAGCCGCCTTCAGCTTCACCTCCTGAGCCTCCCTCGGTTCCGCCTCCGGAGCCTCCCTCAGCCCCGCCTCAGAAGCCTCCCTCAGCCCAGCCTCAGAAGCCTCCCTCAGCCTCGCCTCCGACGCCTCTAAGGTCCTTCCCGGCTCCACCTCTCCCGGCTCCGCCTCCGAAGCCTTCCTCGGCTGTGGCGCCTTCCCCAGCGTAGCCTCCCGAGCCACCCTTGGCCCCGCCTCCTGAGCCACCCTTGGCCCCGCCTACCACGGCCCAGCCTATGCCTCCTTCGGCGCCGCCTCCCAAGTCTTCTACGGCTCCAGAGCCTCGGGAGAGAGAGTGCCTACACCCAGACCAGCAGTTATAGAGAAAGTGTGCTGTACAATTGTATGTGACAAGAAGTGTGTTAATTAAAAGATCCTTACCTTGAGCAAGAGGCTGTTCCCCGTGTCATCCTTTGGGGAGTTGTGCTACACTGGTGCCGAAACCCGGGAAAAGAAAATTGGAGAAATCGTCCGAGTATGGAGAAGGGTCGCCCCGTAGAGTCCTCCCAGCTGGCGGAAGTCCTCCAGTCCCTCGTTACACTCCATCAGAGCCACCAACAATCCCTGCTTGAGCTCCGGCAGGACCAGGATCATCGATTCTTCGAGATCATGCGGGCTCAAGCAGAGGACTGACTCGCAATCCGGAGCCTCCTCAGCCAGGAGGCCGCTTCAGCCGCAGCTGCGACCCCGGACACCCGCGCCACGCTGCCCCCACCCACGTTACAGAAGATGGGGCCGGCAGATGATCCAGAGGCATTCCTCGACCTGTTTGAACGCACGGCGGAAATTTGGGGTTGGCCGCAAGACCAGTGGGCAGCCCGCCTAGTCCCTCTCTTGTCCGGGGAAGCTCAACTCACGGCCCAACAACTGCCGGCAACAAACCTCCTAGCTTATACGGATTTGAGGAAAGCCATCATGCAACGGGTTGGTCGAAGCCCGGAAGAAAATTGCAAACTCTTCCGGGGTATGAAGCTGGAGAAGTCCGACCGCCCGTTCGCGCTTGCCCAACGGCTCCGGGACGCCTGTCGGTGGTGGCTGCTTGCGGGGGACCGCGACGTCGATGGACTTGTCGACCAGGTGGTACTGGAACAGTTTGTCCAACGCTTGCCCAAGAGAACGGCGGAGTGGGTCCAGTGCCACCGCCCGGCGTCGCTGAAGGAAGCCGTACGACTCACGGAGGACCACATGGCGGCGATTCCAAGGGCAGATGAGCCCTCTCTCTCTGCCCGTTCCTGCCCCGCGCAGGCGTGGAGGATTTGTGAGACCAACTTCCCGGCCGTGGGAGAACCCGCCTACCCCTTCCCCGTCCTTCAGCCGCTCTCCTCCTCAGGTGGGGGCGCCCGCCAGCACGGGTGCGGCCGTGGCGCCTGGGCCGGCCTGCTGGAGGTGCGGAGACCCGGACCACTTCCGGGATCAGTGTCCGCTGATGGAAGTGGGGACGGTGGTGCGGGTCTCCGATGTCCCGCAGGCTGCCCCCGATCGGGCTGGAGCGTACCGTATTCCGGTAAGGATCCAGGGGGGTACATACCAAGTGTTGTTGGATACCGGCTGTAACCAGACCACCATCCACCAACGCTTGGTTCAACCCGGGGCTTTGGGCTCAGCTAAACGGGTGAGGGTGAGGTGTGTGCATGGGGATGTTCACAAGTATCCCATGGTGACTTTGGCGATCAAATTCCAGGGAGGAAAACATAGTGTGGAGGCAGCGGTTAGTTAATGTATTGGAGGGAGTTTGTGCGGATGGGTCCTGCATGAAAGTGAAGAGATGTGTGATGTGCGATGCTTTGGCGGGGAGGCAGAGCCGGGGCCGTCCTCGGCTGCTCCGAATGACGAGGGAAGGGGCGAGGCTATCGCCCCTCCTCTCAGGGAATTCCCGGAGGGGGACTTCCCCTTGGAGCAGTCGCAGGATGAAACCCTTAAGCACGCTTTTGACCAAGTGAGAGTAATCGATGGTCAACAACTCCGGCCGGGTGTCGCCGTTTCATATCCCTATTTTTCGGTTATTAAAGATCGGTTGTACAGAGTGACGCAGGACACTCAAACAAAGGAGGAGGTGACACAATTGTTGATTCCACGGAGCCGCCGGGAAATGGTTTTCCAGGCGGCTCACTATAATCCTATGGCCGGTCACCTAGGGGAAAGGAAGACACTTCTCCGTCTAATAGCCCGTTTCTATTGGCCGGGCATTGGCGGCGACGTCCGCAGGTGGTGTGCGGCGTGCCGCGAATGTCAGCTGGTAAACCCACCGGCCACCCCAAAATTGCCTTTGCGCCCCCTTCCATTGATCGAGGTTCCCTTCGAGAGAATTGGGATTGACCTCGTCAGGCCATTAGAACGGACGGCACGCGGACATCGCTTTGTTTTAGTCCTGGTGGATTACGCAACGCGATATACGGAAGCAGTGCCTTTGAGCAACGTCTCAGCACGTAGGGTTGCCGGGGCACTCTTCAAGATAATCTCCCGGGTGGGGGTTCTGAAAGAAATCCTCACCGACCAAGGCACTTCTTTTATGTCACGAACACTTCGCGAACTTTACGAACTCTTGGACATTAAGTCGATTCGCAGATGGACAGATGGACTGGTGGAACGATTTAATAAAATGCTCAAAAATATGATTCGTAAATTCGTACACGAAGACGCTAGGAATTGGGATAAGTGGCTGGACCCCCTTTTATTCGCAGTACGAGAGGTCCCGCAAGCCTCCACGGGGTTTTCCCCATTTGAGCTGCTGTACGGGCGACGCCCACGCGGGGTCCTCGACGTCATCCGTGAAGCTTGGGAGGAGGGTCCTTCTAATAGTAAAAACGAAATTCAATACGTTCTTGATCTTCGAGCAAAGCTCAACACACTGGGGCAATTAACACAGGAGAATTTGCTCCAGGCTCAAGAACGCCAACGCCGGCTGTATGACAGGGGTGCTCAGCTACGGGAATTTGCACCGGGAGATAAAGTCCTTGTATTACTCCCAACATCGAGTTCGAAATTACTCGCCAAGTGGCAAGGACCCTTTGAGGTCACACGACGAGTAGGGGATCTCGATTATGAGGTTAAACGTACCGATAGAGGGGGCACGCATCAAATATATCACCTCAACCTCCTGAAATTATGGAGAGAAGAGGCGGCCTCTGTGACGTTGGCAACGGTAGTTCCGGAGAGGGCGGAGCGCGGACCGGAGGTAAACAAAGCCTGCAATCCTAACACCCCGGTTCCTTGTGGAGACCACCTCTCGCCGAGCCAACTCGCAGAGTCGTGTTTTCTCCTCTACCGGGCCGTACAAACGTCATACAACACCACATCGAGACCGAGCCGGGCGTGGTGGTACGTTGCCGCCCCTATCGCTTGCCTGAACATAAAAAGAAAGTAGTTCGGGAAGAATTGGACGCGATGCTTGAGATGGGAGTAATAGAAGAATCCCACAGCGATTGGTCCAGCCCGGTCGTCCTTGTTCCCAAGAGCGACGGGTCTGTGCGTTTCTGTGTGGATTATAGAAAGGTGAATGCGGTGTCTAAATTTGACGCGTACCCAATGCCCCGTGTTGATGAACTGCTCGATCGGTTAGGTACTGCTCGGTTTTATTCGACCTTGGATCTAACGAAGGGTTATTGGCAGATCCCCTTGACACCAATGTCCTGTGAAAAAACGGCCTTCACCACGCCGTTTGGATTACACCAATTTGTGACGCTTCCTTTCGGTTTGTTCAGGGCACCAGCCACGTTTCAGCGTCTCATGGATAGGATCCTCAGACCGCATACTGCTTACGCCGCTGCCTATCTAGACGATATCATCATTTATAGCAATGATTGGCAGCGGCACATGCAACATCTGAGGGCTGTCCTGAGATCGCTGCGGCGGGTGGGGCTCACGGCAAACCCGAAAAAGTGCGCGGTTGGGCCTGTGGAGGTACGGTATCTGGGGTTCCACTTGGGTCATGGCCAGGTGCGTCCCCAAATTGACAAGACCGCGGCGATTGCATCACCAAAAAGGGGGTGAGGCAGTTCCTGGGGCTGGCTGGCTATTACAGAAGATTTGTGCCTAATTATTCGGATGTCACCAGCCCGCTGACTGACCTCACTAAAAAGGGGGCTCCAGATCCAGTCCAATGGTCGGAGCAGTGCCAACAGGCGTTTACACAGATTAAAGCTGCACTATGTGGGGGCCGCTTTTGCATGCACCTGACTTCTCTCTCCCTTTTGTATTACAGACGGATGCTTCAGACAGAGGGCTGGGGGCCGTACTCTCGCAGGTGGTGGAGGGGGAGGAGCACCCGGTGCTGTACATCAGCCGGAAGCTCTCCTTGAGGGAGACCAAGTACAGCACCGTAGAGAAGGAGTGTCTGGCCATCAAGTGGGCAGTCCTCACACTCCGTTACTACCTGCTGGGGCGGGCCTTCACCCTCTGCTCGGAACACGCCCCACTCCAGTGGCTTCACCGCATGAAGGATACTAACGCCCGGATCACCCGTTGGTATCTGGCCCTCCAGCCCTTTAAATTCAAGGTGGTCCACAGACCGGGAGTGCAGATGGCTGCCGCTGACTTCCTGTCCAGAAATGGGGGGGGAGTGGTAGGCAGGCCGGATGACGCCCCGGCCTGAGTCGGGCGGTGGGGGTATGTGACAACGGGGGCATGGTCAAGCGCCCGTCTGGGAGAGAAAAGCGGTAAGGGCGCTTACACCTGAGCTAAATTATGTCTAACACCTGTGTCTAATTGCAGTAAGCATGGGGAGAGCGGCATAAAAGAGCAGCAGCCACAGAGCCTCGGGAGAGAGAGTGCCTACACCCAGACCAGCAGTTATAGAGAAAGTGTGCTGTACAATTGTATGTGACAAGAAGTGTGTTAATTAAAAGATCCTTAAGAGGCTGTTCCCCGTGTCATCCTTTGGGGAGTTGTGCTACACCGTCTTTCCCGGCGCTGGGAGGAGAACCCAGGATAGAGGGGGTAGACTCCGCCTCCCAAACCTCCCTCGGCTCCGCCTCCGGAGCCTCCTTCAGCTTCACCTCCTGAGCCTCCCTCGGTTCCGCCTCCGGAGCCTCCCTCAGCCCCGCCTCAGAAGCCTCCCTCAGCCCAACCTCAGAAGCCTCCCTCAGCCTCGCCTCCGACGCCTCTAAGGTCCTTCCCGGCTCCGCCTCTCCTGGCCCCGCCTCCTGAGCCACCCTTGGCCCCGCCTACCATGGCTCCGCCTCCTGAGCCCCCCACGGCCCAGCCTACGCCTCCTTCGGCGCCGCCTCCCAAGTCTTCTACGGCTCCGCCTCCGAAGTCCTCCTTGGCCCCGCCTCACACGGCTCCGCCAGCCTCTGTCCTGCAGCCAGCTCCCAGCCTCTCCCCCAGGCATATCCCCACATTGTGGCCGCCTTCCAGGCCTCCTGAACCTGCCCCTGCCCGGTTGATGCCCCCCAGGCCACCGGACCCAGTCCCCTTCGCACACCCCCATAGACTGCTTGCCTGCCCTCTCGGCCTCCCTGGTCTGCCTGTCTACCCTCTCGGCCTCCCTGGTCTGCCTGCCTCCCGTGGACTGCCTGATTGCCCCCTTGACCTGTCTCAGCACCCCTTGCACCCCCGTGAACTGCCTTTGTGCCCCTTGTTCTCCCCCTGGTCTGTCTGTTTTCCCCCAGTCTACCCCCTCTATCCTGGGTTCTTCATTCCTTTTTATTGTTTCTTTTTTTTCTCTTAAGACCGTCTGGAATCCGGTCCTTTTGAGGGGGGATTATGTTACGTTCTCGTGTTGTCTGCCCTGTGTTCTCTGTTTCACTAATCACGGTTATGTCACGGTCTCGTGTCTTCCGCACCGTGTTTCGTGTCGTCCGCACCATGTTTTCTGTTTCACCCAGCACTGATCCCGCTCCATGTCACGTTTTCCCTGTTGTCCACCCTGAGTCTCACTGTCCGTGTGTAAACTTCACTTCCTGTCTTTCCCGGCGCTGTCACAGCTTTATTGTCCGCACCTGTTCGTCATTTTGTTATCACCGTGTCTGTCCATTTAAACCCCGCTGTTTTCTCCTTCCCCTGTCGATCGTTGACGTTTCTTGTTCGTCTTCACGGTTCACGTTTATTCCTATGACCTCTTGCTGTTCACTCTGTTCCCCTAGTTCATTCAAGGATTCCCCAGCCCTTCGTGGATGTTCGCTGTTTGTCCCACCTACTGTGTGTTATTTTGTGTTTGAGTTTATTCCCATCATGGACTTTTCATTTGTTCCTGTGTTTTGTTTATTAGTTGATGTTTTTTAAATAAAAGACCGCATTTGGATCCACATCACCCGTCTGCCTTCTCCTGACTTCACACAAATCGTTACAATTACAGGTGCTCAAAAGGTGTATTTGAGGAGTGGTCATGTGAAATGTATCTTAACATTCTAAATGTTCGTTTTATTCTGTTTTCCCACTAATCACTTGAATGGTCATAACTTTTAAACAATTGATTATATTTCTAATCTGTCTGCTATTCTACATTGCCCACACAATTATGTATGTTTCATACACTCTACATTTCCCTCTAGCTTGTAATTAAAATAGTTGAAAATGCAGTTGTCTGATGAAGTATGGTGGCCCGAGAAGATTTTTGTAAAAATTACTGTGTGAAATCTTATTGATAAAGGATGATTAGCCTTAAATAATCATACATATATTTATATCATTTGAAAGCCATAGTTCTCTTCAAAATGGTTCAGATGTGTGATGTTATATGAATAGGAATATAATATGAATTTCAATATGAATACCATGTTCTGGCACAAAATTGAATTTTTGTGCTGGAAAGGGTTAAGCCAGCTGCATTGATTCCTTTAGCCCATGAAGGAACACCGCATGATTGCATGTCAAATTCATCAGCATTCACTAGGTTGAGGCCAGATCTTGAGTCTATACCAATCTCTGAAACAGATGGACTTATTTTGTAGATGTTTCTTGTTTCCGGGATCATTTGGGAAATCATACAGAATATGCAGTTGTGAAACAAGACAGAGATGACTTTATATCGGTAAAATCACAACATTGTACTCAACCTTGTTCTGCTCAACTAGCAGAATTGAATGCTCTTACTGCTGCATGTCAGGTAGCTGAAGGACAAACAGTTAACATTTTCACTGATTCGGCTTCTGCTCATGGTGGTTGTCACCTGTTTGGAGCTGTATGGAAACAAAGAGGTTTTTAGAAAAAGTGATGGAACCGCAATTCAACATGCAGAACATATTGGACAGTTGATTTCTGCAATGATGTTACTTAAAAGATTTTCTATAATTCAATGTCAAGCACACAAAAAGGGCAATGACTTTGTCATCAAGGGAAATAATGCAGCAGATTTAGAAGCCAAAAAGGCTTTTGAATACTGTCAGAAATTAGTTCAGACTATGGATTGGCATTTATCCAACAAACTGTAAAGAAGGTATTGCAATGACTAAGAATAAAATAGAAACTAGGATATGTTTATCATCCACAATCACAGGGAAGGATAGACAGGGTAAATGGCACCCTTAAGGCCAAATAACAAAATATGTGCGAGCACTAAGCTCAGTTGGATTGATGCTTTGCCTCTTGCTTTAATGAGCTTTCGTATGCAAATGAACAGAAATACGCATCTAACCCTGCATGAAATGCTTACGGGTCGACCCATGCCTGTGCCAAACTGGATAGTTCCTTATAAAGGACCCTCACTTGAGCAATTGCAAATGGAACTGAAAGTGCATATGCAACAACTAACTGCAATACACAAAGCTATTTGCAAGAAAAAAGGAAGGAGCCAAGTAAAGCAGAAGTACCCTGTTCAATTGTTCCAGGTGATCAGGTGTATCTGAGAGTATTCAGGAGAAAGTGAATCGAGCCCAGGAGAGATGGACCCTATATAGTGGTGAGTGAAATGCAGTCCAAGTGGAAAGCAGCACCACATGGTATCATCTGAATCATTGCACCAGGGTACTCTGAGTGAGAGAAAGACCTGAAGAGGAATCTGAAAGAAGCGATACTGAAGACCAAGAAACACCAGGAGAAAGGCTTCATGATGCTGAAATAAATTTACAAGGTGAAGAAGGCCAAGAAGAAACTGCTCGTGGAGAGGGAAGTAGACTGACAGACCATCAGGAGATGGAAGATGAGTCTGATAATGTGCCTGATACAGAGGACAACATGTATGCTGCAACAGACACAGAAGGTCCAAGCCACACTGACCCCCAAGAACCAGGAGAAGAACCAGAATTCCCTACAATAAACTTTGCAGACCTGGACTGGTTTCAAGAATGATCTCAAGCAGCGAAGCAGATGACATTGATCAATGCGAATGGTCCAATGCAATACAATGACAACTAACCTGGATGGACAGAAAGACAATTGGGAGGAAATTGATTCCTCCAATGAAAAAAAATAAATAAATAAATATATATATATATATATATGTTACGTCTACTATTTTTTTATGTATTTGATATATTTACAGATCTTGATCTTTATGCTGTCATACCCAATGTGCTGTTATGTTACTCTAATCAAATTTTGATGATGTTTTCTGTTTTATTCTACATAACCATGAAACCATGGTCAAGTGCTGAACCAATTACATGCTCATGCTTATAATACAATATTCTCTCTCTTGGGTATAGTGTTGAGGGAGACAGGATCTTTTACTTTTCTCTTGTTAAAGGGTAACTAAACCCTAAACCAACTTTTTTTAGATAATGATCTGTATGCATGGGGCTTTATTAGTACTTGTCATTGATTCAAGTAATTTTTTTGACATTTGTGTGTAAAGTGTTTTAATTCTACAATATATGGTGTAAAAACGTCTGAGTGCTGCCCTCTTCAGGTTGAACGGTGGCTACTGCAGTTGAATTTTCCTATTGGCTGTTGCGGTACTTCGTGACGTAAGCGGTGACAGCTGACGTAAGCAGGTTCCAGCTCACCACGCCAGATTCATGTACATGTCGTCTTGCGACCGTGTGAGGAATAATAATAACATAGAGTCTGACAGCAGCTGTCAATTAATCCGTCACTACGAGTCTCAGGTGCCCAGGTGCCCCGCTCAGCCCCGCACTCGGTTCGTTCCCTCTATCCCCACCGGGGTCTGCCCACTTTTCCTGCATTTTCAAATATTTCTAGTGGGTGGAGTCAGACTCTGAGCAGGTGTTTAGTTACCCTTTAAGCATGGGGGGCTAAGTTTGGTCCTGATGCTCCACAGGAATGCTGTTCCATGATCTAAATATTGCAATATGCAATGATCTAAAAATGGCAATGTGTAATCAATGTACTATGAATAACTGCATTATGTAAATTAGATATTTAATCATTCATTTATTTATGATTTACTCAGTTTAATAATCGAAGTGCAAATCAATGGAAAAATACAACTTAACTTCTCTATGGAGAATTACAACCTCTCTCTGTATGACCCTTGTGTGAATTCAATTCAATTCAATTCAATTCAATTTTATTTGTATAGCGCCTTTCACAACACACATCGTTTCAAAGCAGCTTTACAGAATATCAGCATTAACAGACGATAAGACTGTAATGTCTATAAAGTCGATGAATCATCATTGTGTAATTTAGATAAAATACGATTTTTAATAGTGTTTAAGAATAATTAAATGATAATTGTATTAATAACCCCAGTGAGCAAGCTGTAGGCGACTGTGCAAGGAACACAAAACTCCATAAGAATAACCCAGAAGGAGATGTGTGTGTTGCTACTAAAAGGATGATCTGAGTCAGGCACTACCTGGTGCCTGAAAGATGCAAATAATATATGTGCGTTAATTAGAGATTCGTCCTCACCACACGGATTGAGTCACTACGCCTACGCTAGGACTTCGAGCACATTGGGAATTCCAAATTGGGGAGAAGAAAAATAAATAATATTTCTGTAATTGAATGTTTCAGCTTAAAAAGTGGGGAAAAGAAGAACAAATTGTAAGAAGGGAGATGTGGTGACATGAGATGTATATTTTAGATTGTGATTGGATGTTAACTGTGAGGTCCAGGGTTGCCAGGTAATGAGGCAGGACTTTGAGACACAGAGTTAGAGTGCACAACATGTGGTTGAAGTGTGTTCAATAAAGTTCTGACTAAGAATTATTCATGTGTCTGCACATTGTATCATGACAGTAGGCCTAGTAATTTCACTATTTGCAGGATTGACATTAAACTTTGTAGAATAATTAAAGTTTTCGGGGTCAAGTGACCATGTGGGGAGAGAGAATGCTGCAAGTGCATCCACCTGAGATGAGTTGTGACTAATTACCCTCTCTATCTTCACAGTGAGAGTCGGGGAGATAAAAAGACGGCCAGTTCTCAGAGAGAGGAGAGAGACAGACAGACCAGAGTTTTCGTGTTGTGTGATGCTGAAAAGCAGACTATTTATTTGAGTAAAGCTGAAAAGAAGCCGTCTTGTGTTTTGATTGAAGCTGTACAGCGATTGCTGGTTATTTGTGAATAAAACGTACTCACATGAACTATTTGTTACAATGTAATTTTCAGGGATGGATAACAACACTGAAAATGTAATAAAATGGCGCTGAAATAAAGTAGCACTATGTACAGGGCGCCGAAAAGCAGCCCAAAAAGATCTTTGAGTATGTTTTTTGTCAATTACAGATTTATTTATTTTATCAAAAGCAAATTTGCTTTTAGTTTCTTTTGTTAATTGATGTACAACTTATTATTTACAATGTTTTTCTATATGCACATGTTAGCCAATTTGTCATTGAGCATGGGATAGAGGGAATGGTGAATCCCACCAAGGTAAAGAGGAAGTGGAAAAATCTTAATCAAAAATACAAAGTTAAACATCTCTATTATGTTTTACATTCTACATTAGACAGACTACAATGTCAAGTAACAGTCATCTAGATACCTCAAAAATAACAATATATAAACTGATCAGTCACAACATTAAACCACCTGCCTAATATTGTGTAGGTCCCCATCGTGCCACCAAAACAAGTCAAGTCATTTTTATTTGTATTGCGCCTTTCACAACACACAGTTTCATAGGAGCTTTACAGAAGATCATGCATTAACAGAAAACTGTAATATCTATAATGTCTTCATCATCATTGTGTAGTTTGATAAAATATGATTGTGAATTGTGTATAAAAATAAGTAATTAAATAATAATTGTATTTATAACCCCAGTGAGCAAGCTGAAGGCAACTGTGGCAAGGAACACAAAACTATATAAGATGTTGGTTAATGGAGAAAAATAACCTTGGTTAATGGAGAAAAATAATCACTGTGGGGGTCAGTTCCCCTCTGGCTAACGTTATGAATATAATTCCAATATTACTTATGTATAGTGCAAGTCATGGTTTAACATTACTAAACTAAGTAAGTGTTAAGATTTTGAGAGCTGTAAGATTAATGACTAATGTCTTTGAAGTTCATCTGGATTAACTGCAGAAGTTCACATAGATGCAATTGTTCTTGTTAGTTGGCTGATGAAGGCTTTTGTTGGCAATTAATTGATAGTCTATGTATTCCATTTCAAGCGTGTAGTCCATCATAAGACTGAGGTAATGCAGGCAGAGATCAGTTAGGTGCAGTTCAACGTGGCCGGTAATTTTGGTGAGGTCTATCCTAAGTCCAAGGTTCAGGCAATGGCATATGAGGTATCCCATGTCTTATGGTTAGAGTTGACATCAGTTCTTCCTCTGAATTCCATCGTAAAAGGATGATTGGCTGGCACCGGCTGCTATTAGTCATCATCACACAGCTACACGTAGCAGTGGAGTCCAATGCGAAGCAGGAATGGAACTGGATCCGGCCGGTTCTGGTGACCTCAGGATAGGAGTCCTGAGGTTGAGACAGGGAAACAAATAAAATAATATTAGCATAGATGCCATTCAATTTATTGCAGAATTATAGATCACAATACATTTTTCTGGTTCTGGCAGACCTAAATAAAGCAGCCTAATTGTGAGTTGAAGCATAAATTAGGTGTATGCCTGGCTAAATAGATGAGTCTTTAGTCTAGACTTAAACTGAGTGAGTGTGTCTGCATCTCGAACAGTGCTAGGGAGTCTATTCCATAGTTTAGGAGCCAAATATGAAAAGGATCTACCTCCTTTTGTGGATTTTATTCTAGGAATTATTAACAGGCCAGAATTTTGTGACTGTAATGAACGTGATGGAATGTCACTTAAGTACTGCGGAGCTAGATCATTCAAAGCTTTGTACGAAGTTAACAGAATTAAAAAAAATATATAAAATTTAACAGGTAGCCAATGTAACGATGGCAATATTTCTTAGGTTGAAGAATGCTGTTCTACAAACATTGGTAATATGATTTTCAAAGGATATATTGATATGAAATATAACACCTAAGATCTTCGCTGTTGAAGATGATGTAACAGTACATCCATCGAGAGTCAAATAATATTTTAGCAGCTTATTTTTTTAGAGGTTTTTAAAAAAATAACCATGCTAATGTAACTCCACAAATGGCAACACAATTCTCTAGCCTATTAAAGAGAATGTCATGATCTATCGTGTCGAATGCAGCACTAAGATCTAAAAGCACTAGAGCGCTCGTTAAGACGGCAGCACCGTAAGTCCTGTTTACTTTTTGTCCCCACCCCAAACATGACATATTAGTATTACAACAAATGTTTCTGTTAATAGTAGTCACTTAAAATAGATTTTCTAAATGTGTCCTCATCGCCCCCATGTTAAAAGTAATTTCTGCACCACTGCTAACGTAACTTTACACCATGTGTCATCTAATTTTGTTATTTGGCCATTTTATATTTTCTGTTTACTTTAACGGCCATGTATGAGTGAGAAAATGGTGTAAACTGTGTGACTGTTACAGTCTGTAAATCGTTTCAATTATATTCCTTGCCCCACTGAGATTTAATTCAGATTGCAATAGTTATATTTATTCCTGTTAGAAAAAGTTAAGTGTTACTCAAATTGCACTAATTTTACTGTAAGATGAAGGGGAGGGAGAGAGGAGGAGAGGTGGAATGTGGAGGGAGGGGAGGGAAAGAAGGAGGGGGAGAGAGATTGTATGTATGTGGTAAATTGTCTGTGGGTATTACTGAGAGTTGATTAAGAATGCACAAGTTTTAGTTATTCCTTTTAGAAAAACATTTAAGTGTATGGGAGGACAACTCCCATATGCGTTATCACGCAAGGTCAAGTGTACTGAGTCGTAAGGGAAGAAAGGAAAATTGCACTTTCTCCACGGTCCCTTATTTACCGCTACGCCAAGAGGAACTCTTCCCGGGATAACTCACATTGCGATGGACTTTGGAGGCCAGTGCTCAACATATCGATTGAAAATAATGAAAACAAGCTTGTTGAACATTATTAGCTTTCCATGTTTTAGGCAACTGTAATTCTAATTTGGAAAAGTAAGCCGTTTATCGCTGAATGTGTCTCGAATATCGAAAAAAATCTTAACCTCGCTAAGAATAACGATGATATTTTATTATTTTATTATTATAGTTATTTATTACCGGTGTAGTCTAAGACCAGTAGCAGTTGAATATCTCAGTGTATATGTTGGATTCAGTCACATTATGCCTTCCTTTAAGTTGTCAGAATGTTAATTAGAGCTCTGTAGATTCGCATAAAGTCAGATCAAATATTTACACGCTATTTAATCATTCGTATGAAGACTTTAGTTTCAGCAGATCTTGCTTACATTTCAACAACCGTTGTTGATACCGGAAGTCAGTTTACCCTGCAAGGTCCACCCCCGGAAGCGAGAAAGGCGGAATTGTCTTTGACGTCAGGGGTATAACGTAATCGGCGGAAGAGACGGAAGATTCTGAATGGTATGATGCTCGCGTTTGTCATATTAAACATACAGACCACATAAAACATCAGGTATGTGTTTAAGATGAAATACACTTGGATTAATTGTTGTTTAATGGATTCAGAGAGCAGTTTTTAGGCATGTTATATTGAACTAGTGAGTTCTGAGCCGAGGTATAATGCTAATCGCTAATGTTAACAGACACAGTTGGTTAAATAATTAATTAAACCCAATCTCTTCAGTGGTATTTCCACTAAAGGAATGACATCAGTTAATTATTATTCATCAGGACATTGTGTTTGGATATAATGTTTTATTATTATTTATAATATCTGTTGTGGTGTAGCATGTAAGCTTACCAAGACCTGCTAGTTAGGCCCTTGTAGGGTTTAAAGGTAGAAATGTGAAGCTTTATACTTTACATTTATTTTTATAAACAATGTACTTTACGTTTAAGGTTGGCCCCATTTTCTTCCATTGTAAGTTGGAAGAGTTTTTGTTCTTCAAGGTGCTGTGGGAAATAAAACTAACTTAATACCTCATTTCTATAGGCCTAGATATATTATTCATGTGTAAACCACTTTGCTGGTCCTGTCCTCTACAAACTCAACAGTCCAGCTGAAATATATCAGTCAATAGCACAATTTACACTCAATTGGATTAGAAGCATGCTTCAAAAGTTTAGCTTAATATTAATAACGAATAATAATTATTAACCTATTAATATCTGCTTCGATCCCACTGTCTCCCTGCGCCTCCCCTGCAGTACGCTTGATGGCGCGCCTCACACTTTGAGAACCACTGGGCTAGTACAATGTTTCTCTTACTCTGTAGACTTTTGACAACATGTAAGCACAATGCAACTGAAAAATAAAAAAGTTAGTAAGAAAAACAAGAAAGGGCATAATATATAACATGGTTGCGCGGTATACCGTTACTAACTAAAAATATAGAGATACCAAAAAAAATGGTATGATATAATCTTATTAATTTTGGTACCAAAGACCATTTGAAATTAATAATAAAAATAGTCTCAATATGGCTAAGTGTGATCATTAAACAGCAAAAGGATGTCATTTAATGAAAGACTATAGTCACATGTGCGCAACAGAACAAATGAGAGGCTCCGTTCTGCACCGTCATCTTCACACAAGCGCACAACACGCACTAGTAATGCTTGATTTTCATGCAGTGTGTCCAATGGTATCCATCTGCAGAGCAATGTTTTAGTGTATAATCAGCTGTGAAATCTCAGCTGTGAGACTAGCAAGTAGAGATGTAACCACACGAAAATTTCATATCACTATTTTCGTGAAAATCTATCACGGTTTATCAGTATTATTACGGTATTGGTCAAATGTGCTGAAAATTTACAAAAAGTACTGATACACACACACAGAAATCATTTAAACAGGTTTTATATTTGAAAATCAACAAACAATAAATAAAATTAGTAAACAAGGGAATATCAAATGAAGTATTAGTATAATAATTATTATTAGTGTGGCTTAATAATAATAATAATATTAATAATATTATTATTATTTACTTAAACACACATTTTAAATGATCAAAATATGTTGGTTGGGTGGCTAAACTACACAACATGTTACATAGCTCTCTGAAATTCTTGATTATGGTTGCACATCCTGCAATTCTGGCTTCTTAAATGTCTCGCGCTCTCTCCTTTCATACAAACTGGTGCCATCATGCGTATCTGTTATAGTTATTGATTGTATTGAAAATGAAATTGTAGGACTTCAGTATTTGTATTAGATGATTGTTTTGTAGACTGCAACAGATTATAAAATAATTATAGAACAGGTAAAATGTTAAAACATTCATCTCAAATCACTATTTCATGTCCCCGTAATTATTTGAAAAGCTGTGTATTAGTGGTATGTATGTACATCACTTAAATTTCGCACATATTTTTTATTTGTTACTGTCTTGTTTTCTTGTTCTTTTGTCTTGGCTCAAAGCGATGCGCTTGCTAGGAACTTTTTCTTTGCATAAGCTTGCGTTTTTACAAGTGAGATAAGAAATAATTTAAATCAAATTAAATATTGTGTCCCAACTATTTACATTTCCCCAACTCATGCACTAAGCTAAAAGTTAACTTACTTGCATGCACTATAAAGTGATGGATGGTTGTCACGAAGTTGGCTTGCCAGATTGGGCGCAATGCCCCATCAGCATTCATATAAAATCCAAAATATGGAATGTTGGAAATTCTCCCGAACTCTGTCATTGTCTTCCATGTTTTCACGTTAAAAAAGAATTACAATGTTGCATGCTGTGCCCATTTGTCAGACTCATGCTGGGTGTGTGTGGACAGCATTTAATGCAAGTTTTACAAATCATGATAATCGTGCACAGTTTTAATGATAATTAAATGTGACATGGTAATACTAACTGTCTGGGAATTTTATCATGGTTTACCGTGAAACCGGTAACCGTTTCCTCCCTAGCTTGACCTAAGTAATCTATCAAGACCAGAGTCATAACAATGGGCTAAAATTAACCTTTTATGAAGTTATTAGCATTTTTATATATTTAGTTATATTTCTTTAACCACAAGGTGGCCCTGTCCTGAAACTTGAGCACCTTCAGGGCATCGTGCCAATGACAAATGCGTTTTATAATGATACACCAATGCATTTGTAAAATGCAGCATTTTACAACAAAATTCTAAATGGCCAACATAGGCAAAATTGGTATCAATCGACATTGTATGCCCAATAGAATCTAAAGAGTCCTGTTTCATGATTTTAAGACAAACTGTTAAGAAATTGTAAAAAAACAATAGCCTTTTTTTATATCTCCTGATCCGTAGGTGCCACTGTGCCGGAATGCTGCAGGTCACCTCAGGGCATGATGGCTATGACACATAACATGTAGGGATGCTCAATTGTACTTGAGTACTCGAATGTGACAGGGACAATCGATCATAAAAACAATGATCGTGTGAGTTTAAAAAAAGACATTTCTCTTTTTTCTGATTGGTTATAGCAAAATGTTGGGCGGCACCTTGAGCTCTGATTGGCTAGCGTTGCTAGAGCATGCGATCCAAAGTAGAGGTCGACCGATATGGGTTTTTTTTTCAGGCCGATGCCGATCTTTTGAAATCCGGGTCGGCCGATGCCCGATTAATTTTGCCGATTTATTTGGCCGATATGTGCTTGTTTTTAACCTCTTATTTGAACCTTTTATTTGAAAGATAAAATGTAACACAAATAATTACTTAAGATAGACAAAATTTCTCAACAAATACATTTATTGAACACTTGACCAATCTGCACTTGTACACTTAAATTAAAAATGTATAATGTAAAAACATATTGTATAAATAATGTATAACAAATATATTAAATAAACAAAGCAGGTTTTATGAACTGCTCCGAGACACGAAGGTTGAGATCCAAGTGCAGCTTTAATTAAGGGGCAATCCTAATGGTTCTTTTTGTTATATATATATATATATATATATATATATATATATATATATTAAACAAAAGATAAACAATTACACAAAGATAAACGGTTATATAGGCACAGTGATATAATTTCAGGAAGGTCTACTAACATTACTGTTCAGGTGTGGTCTAAAAAGAAATCTAATAAAGTAATCAATTGTAAAATAACACTGCATAGTTTATCATAGATAGATTCATGCTTATTAATGCAGAAGTTATTCATTCAAGAGCTGTAAGTGATTTTCTCTTTGCCTTTTGATGTTTGATTCGCAGTAATGGCTCAATCGTCAGCATGTTTATTACACTGATTCCCCTTTAAAACCGAGTCTAATAGGCTCCTGATGCACCATATTTTCTCCCAACTATTTCCATAACTACGTCCATTTAAGACATGAACTGTGTTTAAATGAATCTCCAAGCTGGTCATTTTGACATTTTTGTGTATAGTTGATCGTTTAGATGCGCACATGAAACCCAAAGTAGCCTATACTTTGCTTGTCGCGTTGCGGTCTGTTTCGGAGCGCGCGCCGCCTTGGGAACGGTATCGCTTGCGCTCTTTTTATTATTAAACACGTCCCGCAATTTAGCAACAGTAGCTACACTGCATTTTACAACAATCACCGATCGTGCTGATTCTGACGTTAAGTTTGAGTTTTAGGGAGAAATGTCAGTGCACCGCTGTGAAGGGAAGGAAGTTGTGCTAGACAGAATGCGGCTTATGTATAAATATTCTTTTTATAATCTTTGGAAGGCGAAATCTAAAATAAAATCAGACTAATATCACAGATCTAAACCAGGCTATGTTTGAATGTTTAGATCTGTCACTCATTAAGCAGGGCTCGTGTTGTGCTCGCCGTGGCACCGCGTGAGAAAGATCTCTCTCTTTCTGACTGTAAATAGCTAAACTGCATCACAGTCAAATGGTTTCATGTTATTATACATAGAAATGGCTGGCGAGATAAAATAACTTTCTTTCTATAGCAATAATAAATGTATTTTCTTAATTTCTCCAGTACCGACAGCAGAACCGATAACATCTGAGCTTACCAAAGCCAGTCCTTCACTAGCCTATAGTACGTTGGTATATTTTTTTATTACTTATTTCTCTGCATTGAGTGACAACCCTCTCAAATATAAGACACACAAACAGAACAAATAAAAGTCTCAGATTCACTGTCTGTAATTGCAAAATTCTTGCTTACTTATTGAGACATGATAGCAACCCTTCTGCTGTGCTAATGCAACTTCAACTACGCTATCAATATCCAAAGTTGCCGAACGTCGTATCGCGTTTGTCACGTTTTTTTCTTGAAGTTGGCAGGAACATATCAAAAGTTTTTAATTAAATAAAAGGAGTTATACAAATTTAATCCTTACCGTTTTCTCCAAGGAACTTAGCTCCTTCCTTAGGCACTGGATGAGGTCTGCTCACTCTGCTGGAAAATGACTCTAGGGGCAGCGTGCGTCAAACACGTGTTCCACAACAACACTAGGCTGTCCACAGATGCGCCTGCCTAATAATCGGCTTGATATACTTGGATATTGGCCGATGCTGATTATGTAAAAAAAATTAAAAAAATCGTCAGATTAATCAGACGACCGATTAATCGGTCGACCTCTAGTCCAAAGCCCAGACCGAAGAACAGAGAGAAACATGGCTTCAAAGTTGCGTAGCGATGTCTGGCTTCACTTCGACAAAATAGATGAAAGAGAGGCAACTCAGACGAGCATCGCATCTTTTACCATCAGACAGAAATGCAACGCAGCCAGAGCTGAAAAGATTACACAACTAATCACCGAAAAGGTAGCAAAAGATTCGCTGCCCATTCGTTTCATCGAAGGAGAAGGGTTTAAAGATTTGATGCGTTACGTTGAGCCCCAGTATAACGTCCCATCGCGCAAAACAGTCACGGGAAGAATAAATGCTCTCAGTGAAGAAACAGTCTTTTCATATAAAGACAGACTGTCAAAGACAGTGAAGATGGCTATCACAACGGACTCATGGACCTCGCTGACCACGGAATCCTATATAACACTAACTTGCCATTACATTGCTGAATGGGAAATACATAGTTCAATGTAAGAGACGCACAGTTTCGGCGAACGACACACCGCTGTGAACATAGCCAACTACCTTAAAGATGCAACAGAACAGTGGCTGTCAAGCTCACTGACAACAGCGGCACTTCGTCAGAAACAACAACAGCAGAAAGTGTCCGAACACAAAATTATCCAGTACTGTCGCACGCGGTGGAACTCTGTGTGCGATATGTTCGAGCGTCTTTTGGAACAGAGATGGACTGTGTGCGCTGTTCTGTCAGATCGCAATATTACAAAACTTGCAGATGCGAAGACACTTGACTTGAAAGATGAGCACTGGCAGATTGTAGAAGAACTGATACCCGTTCTTCAGTCTCTGAAGTGCGCCACAACAACAATGTGCAGTGAGACGCATGTTTGCGTTTCGATGGTCTTATCCGATCACACATAGCCTCATCACTAAATGCCTAAACACACAGACCGGTGAGTCTCCAAGAGTGTCAGAGTTAAAGACAGCCGTGGCAGAATCTCTGAAATGGCGCATAGTCACTGTTGCCGATGATGCTGAGAAAGTGGCTCTACCTCTGATTGCGGCAACATTGGATGCAAGACACAAACATCTGAGGTTTCTTGAGACAGAGCTTCGAGGGAGAGTAAAGGAGAGTCTGAAGCAGCTTTACGACACAGTTACAAATTCTGTCACACCCATACAAAGTGACTCTCAGCCTGATCGAGCAGCAATTACGGCGCTCGACACACTTTTTGGTGAGGATTACGGCGTGAGTGATTTTTGTTCGCGTGACACCGGAATCGAAAGCTACTTCAGTGAGCCATGCATCTCTGTAACCAGGATCTTGTGCGTTTTTTCCACCACCGGCCTAATTGTGAATAGACTCCGCACACGCCTCTCACCTGTGCACGTAGACTGACTTCTCTTTTTGAACAAAAATATGTAGGCTGTAGCCTGTTTAAGTTTCATCAGTCGTGGTAAATATACAGAATGTTTTTGTTTTTGAGTTTTATAAATCATTCCGTCTATGTTTTATTTACCTTTAGCAGTCGTTTGGTTAAATTGTTAAACCTTTTTTCTTTAGCTTTGAAAATAAAAACTAAGCTGTTCCTTTTTGTTGTTGTTTCAAAAGCACAGTTGAAATATGCTGCTAAAGTAATATTGAAGACAACGTTTTATTTAAAAATTACAGTTGAATAAAGTAGCCTAAAAGCAATCCTGTGTGTTCATTTTTAAATCACATTTGATAATTGTGGCAGGGCGGAGGGCGGGGCCGGGTCGTGATCCTACACACCCGGTCCCGTATTAGGCTAATTATGCCTCCGTGAGGTTTAAAGGCTGACTGCAGAGGGCCGTGCAGGAGAGAGAGATCGTTAGCGGACATGTCCGTCATGTGTGTTTTTGTTGTCTTTTAAGTTTACCATTAATCTATGATTTATATTGTCAAGCCGGTTCTCGCCTCCTCCTTTCCCATCCTTTAACTGTTTTACAGTAATAAAACACAGTGACAAGTAATATTAAATAAATTAGAAGCCTATATAAAATAATATATAATATAACAAATGTATCGGCTCTACTTTAACTTACAATAACGAATGCAGAATTAAGTTTTAGTATTAAAGAAATAGCCTATATTCGGAGAGATGATGAAAATCAACACTTTTTTTGTCTTAGTTTTTTCTTTTGATGAAAATATTCTTTACATTTCATAATTCATCAATAATCATTGTGTGTTGTTCAGTAATTTAAGTCAGTTATACTCTGACTGAAATGTTGTAATTTTAGCCAATATATAGGCGATGTCAGCAATCACTTAATAAAGTACACTCACTTAAAGGATTATTAGGAACACCATACTAATACTGTGTTTGACCCCCTTTCGCCTTCAGAACTGCCTTAATTCTACGTGGCATTGATTCAACAAGGTGCTGAAAGCATTCTTTAGAAATGTTGGCCCATATTGATAGGATAGCATCTTGCAGTTGATGGAGATTTGTGGGATGCACATCCAGGGCACGAAGCTCCCGTTCCACCACATCCCAAAGATGCTCTATTGGGTTGAGATCTGGTGACTGGGGGCCATTTTAGTACAGTGAACTCATTGTCATGTTCAAGAAACCAATTTGAAATGATTCGAGCTTTGTGACATGGTGCATTATCCTGCTGGAAGTAGCCATCAGAGGATGGGTACATGGTGGCCATAAAGGGATGGACATGGTCAGAAACAGTGCTCAGGTAGGCCGTGGCATTTAAACGATGCCCAATTGGCACTAAGGGGCCTAAAGTGTGCCAAGAAAACATCCCCCACACCATTACACCACCAGCACCAGCCTGCACAGTGGTAACAAGGCATGATGGATCCATGTTCTCATTCTGTTTACGCCAAATTCTGACTCTACCATCTGAATGTCTCAACAGAAATCGAGACTCATCAGACCAGGCAACATTTTTCCAGTCTGCAACTGTCCAATTTTGGTGAGCTCTTGCAAAGTGTAGCCTCTTTTTCCTGTTTGTAGTGGAGATGAGTGGTACCTGGTCGGGTCTTCTGCTGTTGTAGCCCATCCGCCTCAAGGTCGTGCGTGTTGTGGCTTCACAAATGCTTTGCTGCATACCTCGGTTGTAACAAGTGGTTATTTCAGGCAAAGTTGCTCTTCTATCAGCTTGAATCAGTCGGCCCATTCTCCTCTGACCTCTAGCATCAACAAGACATTTTCGCCCACAGGACTGCCGCATACTGGATGTTTTTCCCTTTTCACACCATTCTTTGTAAACCCTAGAAATGGTTGTGCGTGAAAATCCCAGTAACTGAGCAGATTGTGAAATGCTCAGACCGGCCCGTCTGGCACCAACAACCATGCCATGCTCAAAATTGCTTAAATCACCTTTCTTTCCCATTCTGACATTCAGTTTGGAGTTCAGGAGATTGTCTTGACCAGGACCACACCCCTAAATGCATTGAAGCAACTGCCATGTGATTGGTTGATTAGATAATTGCATTAATGAGAAATTGAACAGGTGTTCCTAATAATCCTTTAGGTGAGTGTAGATGAAAGTACTGTAATGTAATCAGCAATATACATAACATTATGAGAACACTATAGACTGTTGTGAATTCTTTTTGCTTGTCCATGTTTCAGTGCACTGTTAGAAGAGCACATCCAAAACGGATTTACAATCCCTGGCTATAGCACGCAACTGCATTTGCATCCTTTTGTGCAGATACAAGTTGTAATGTTATGTATATGTTGTGTATCTAGTATGTTTGATTAATCTCATAGGATGTGTCATAGAAGGGGCTTCAGTTTACTGGTGTTTTCATTATCTCCATGACGGACACGCCACCTCCACCCCCCCCGAGTACTGGAGTACTCGTTTTTTGAGACATATCAATGATCGAAATAAGAAATTGACAAAAATGCCCATCCCTAATACCGTGTATGTTCTGAAAAGTTTTCTGAAAATTCAAAATTGTGGATCAAAATCTAGTCAGGCAGAAATTTAATCCATAGTATGCTTTTGACTTGGCATGAGCTCATGAAACTGGGGGAAAACAAATTTTGTCTCTAGGACTTAAGGCCCAAAACTTATTAGCGTAAACATGAGTCAAATTTGAACTGTTGATGGTGCTAAAGGGTTTGAGATAAAGACTTAAGTTTGCTATGGTAGCAAACTTCAGACTGACCTCTACCTGTGTGCAAAATTCAAATTTTCCTGTGAACGGTTCTATGGGCTGCCATAGGAACCATATACAGAAGAATAATAATAAATATAACTGCAAGCAGTGATTAACGGGGTTCAAGCCTTTAAGGACCTTTAAGTTCACGTGCATTAGATATTAAGTATTAATTAAATATCCTGAAAACAACTAAAACAATATTAAAGTGCCTTAATTTTGAGAAACATCAGGTGAGGTATCACATAGATATATTATGTTTTACATTCCTGACTGCTATACAAACTCCAGCCGCTAGTCGTAACCAGCACAAAAAGAAACAAAACAGACGTCCCTGTTCCTTGAATGGTCTAGAGTCAAATTCACTCATAAAAAAAATGCACCAAGACTTACTCAGTCCATTAACTTTATAAAAGACATCCCTTGTGTGGGCATGTAGATATTTTGCAGCCATCCCCAGGATCCACTCTCAATTTGGCCGGGAACCCCAGTGAAAAAGCGATCCTCCGTCAATGCAAAAGTTTCTTGAAGTGTTATTCCACAAAACAAACTCCAGCCGTTTAGGCGGAACCAACACAAACAGAAATGGCACCCAGCTTCCTCGGACAGTCGGCCTATGTTCAGCGAGACAATCCACTCACATGAGAATAGGACTGGGCGATAAAACTATATCAATATTTATCGTGATATAAAAACTCCATGACATCGACGATAAGCTTTTGAGTAATTTCGATATTTAGCCTGTGTTCTACATCTAGACATGCGTGTTGCTTAAAACGCTTGCAGTTTGGCTTTATTATCGTATGTTTCCACTGGTGCGTAGTGAGCGAATGTGAGCAAGTGCTTTCAATTCCATCCTATGGAAGCCGAGCGTCAAGCTCGAGAGGTGGATTGTAAAATCGACAGCAGCACGGGGCAAGCGGTTCCCTAGCGTTGGGACTGGCTTTGTGCGGATTTCTTCCGCTTCAGTGGAAATGCAGCCTCAGACTGTATGAAGTTGCTATAGCCCCTGCTATAGTCCGGATCCCAGATTGATTCCATCTTGACTGCGGTTACATCATATCTGATCTTTCTGCGCTGTATTCTTGAATATTTTTCTCTAGCATTGAAACACACTTCACTGATGCCCTGTCCCAGTCCACACCCACTTCCTCTTTTCCCCACATCTGAGTAAACATGAGGTGCGTGTTTCCAGAGTGCCTTTAGACCATAACGTTTTTTCTTTCTAAATTTTGTTTTATTAATCAGCATGTTCCAAGCCTTTAATAATAAACAAATACATTTCTGTTCTAATTTTGTGAAACTATTCAGATTTCATCATCTCTGACAAGGATGAAAGGCAAAACAATTACTAGTTTGTAGCCTAGTCTTTCTCACTTTAATGAAAATAGAAAAATGGCCCATTCAGACTTTTACATTTTCAAAAGTTTCTCTCTGAAGATACCCCTGAACCCCCATACAGTATCATTCCTCAGTCACAAGGGCTTCTATGCCCTCATACTTGGATATATGTATGTAAAGAAAAAAAAAAATATATATATATATATATATATATATATATATACTGTCATTATGATTCAAAATGAACAGATCATCTTATAACATTCATATCCAACTCAATTGTTAAAATAAAAAAAATAAAACTTTAAAATATTGTAATATTTTCACAGAAGATCCCATAGACACAACTGCATTGGCTGTGTCTGGGCCCCCAATGCAGTTTTGTAAAGACTATTTAGACTGTTTAGGATATTGTGCTTCTTTTTTCAAAAAAAAAAAGCTTTCCTTTGCTCCTCGAGATCTATATCGGATGATCTCAAAATGTGGCCAGAATTGATCTGGGCTGGTTTCCCTCAGCAAATCTGTGAGCCGGGACTCTGTGAGCTTGCTCTATTTCCAACTTATGGTTTATGTCGAGCAGACTCGGGAAGAGCTCATCTAGGAATTTCACCATATCTCTTCATGCTCAGGAATTCCAAAATAAATCCGTATGTTATTTCTTCGGCTCTTTTTTTCAAGATCTTCCCGTTTTTCCCCCAAAAATATTTACCACATCTATTTTGGTTTAGCAGATAATTCCTTTTCCGATGACTCCAGATAATCGATACGTTTCTCAACATCTGCCACTCATGTAACCAACTCAGAGAATTTTTATTCCATTGCCCTAATTGATCAACATATTACAGTGAGATCCTCCAAGTCAGCATCACAGACATGTTGGACAGTTGACGCCGGTTGTCTCATGCCACACCATCCAAATCGAGTCAGCATGCCTGTCAGAGGTTTCATCTTGAGCACATAAGTGTCTTTTAATGTCTCCAGTGCCCGAGAATTTTGACTTCTTTGCCATGTTTACCTCAAAGAACAAATATGTAAATGAGTGTATCGAATCTCATCGTATTATAAAATGAAAATAAATAAAATAAAATCGCAAAGTGCGCAGAGCTCGTCGCTCACACTTCTGCTCCTGTGACCACAGGGATGTTTTTTGAGGGTCATGGTGGGGTTGGGGATTGGGAATGGGATGAGTAATAGTGGGGGTTCATTGTTGATCCTGTTAATATATGTTTTTCTATTCTTTGTCAATTGTGGGAATCAATAAAAAGTGTTAATCAGATAAATCACTGTGGCAGACCTGTTTTTAGATAAACAAAACAAGATGTTGCTTGAACACCCCATTTAGCCACAAATACTGTTCTCGTGCAGTCTCATGAATGCGCAGAGGAGAGCAACGGTCAACATATAAAATTTCAGCAATGTGCAGTTTCACTAAAATAATAGATTACATTTTGGCTTGTTTCTCACCAAACCTCCTCATATGCTTTTATAACAATCATGATTCTCACGGAATCAATTTTTAGACTTCTAAATTATACTTTTGCGTGCTTTTGAAGCTTGAAAATGTGGTCACCATAAACTGCCATTGTATAACATCACTGAGCACAAAATATTTTCACAATTTTACCTTTCGTGTTAAGAGAAATAAAGAAAGCAAAATAGGGTTATGACAACACGGGTGAGTAAATATTGACTGAATATTCATTTTGGGGTGAACTATCCCTATAATTTAGGCCATGAGACGGGACCCCAAATTTGGGCTACCGGTACCATTTTGAGGGATTAAATTTCTTTTTGATTTTCATGAAGGTACACATCTCTAGTGTTGGAAAATGTGTGATAGCATCCGATCCATGGTAGCTTTCATTAGAAATCAACACTTATATCATCCTACCTCAAGGTAAGGTGTTCAGTGACTACAAGAGAGAAAAATGCTTCTATAATCCAAACGGTTGTTCTCTTCTTTTGCAGAGTGTAGGATCTTGAAGACCATCAATAACAGAACCAAAATTCAGTGGCTTTTCAGAAATTGAGTAGGTAATCACCTGTCCATCATTATAATTAGCTGTGTATTCTTAAAAAAAAGAGCTCTACCAGATCGATTAGGTGAATGGTTGTATTTTTCTGGAACAAGATGTGATAGAGACTTGTGGTTTTTTGCATTGGAAGAGGCAGTGTCGGGGCTTTAACATTATGTGTCAACCACCTTTCTAGGCCTCTGTGGCGCTGAGAAACTTTGAGTTGAAAATCGTTTAAAAAATCGTTCTATTGAACAACAGTTTATGGTGATATGGCTTGTTTTATGTTTTGATCCCATGCTTTTTCTGATTTGGACTTTTTCACGGAATTCTACTTGAGAATTTTGGTCAAGTACTTTTCTGGAGGTGTGATAATCAAATGTTTTACGCTGTTTCAGGCTTAGTGGTGGTGCTATCCACTTCAACATGGAAAAGGAGAGGGAATGCCAGAAGACAAGTGTATCATACACCATGCTTCCTCAGGCTCTGATACTCATTTAGTATGTCCTCAGACTTATGAATCTTGGTTATCTTTACTTGAAGCTGCAAAAGTGAGGAATCATACAGCAGTCCTAGAAGTTGCACAGTCCCTTGGTGAGAAAGAGATTCCAAAAATGTACTATCATCGAAAATGCAGGAGCTTGTTTACAATGAAAAGACATTTAGATATTCTGAAACAGAAGGCATGCACCAGCTGTGCTAATGATGACCCACAAATTAGTTCTACTCTGAGCAAAAGACCAGTGAGATCATCAACAGAATCAAGGGTGTATGAGCCATTATGTATCTTTTGTAACAAGAACAAATTTCTGAAGGTCTCCAAAAGCCATGAAAAACTTGTCAAGGCAGTGGAATTGAGAGCAGACCAAAGGTTGAGAGAATGTGCAATGCAGAAAAGAGATGAAAAAATATTGGCAGTGACAAGTAGAGACATAGTTGCTGCAGAAGCCCATTATCGTGCTTCATGCTACAAAGATTATACAAGACAGAGGCCAGAGTATATGCAACGGAGTGTCAATGAATCAGATGAGAAGTACCAAAAAGTTGAAAAGGAGGCCTTTGCTAACCTTTTTCATTTCATCAGAAGTGACATTATTCCTAACAACAGGATTGTTCCATTCACTTTCCTCACTACAAAATTAGAGTAATTTGTGCAATCTGAAGGTGTTACTCTGAAAGAGTCACCTTCGCCGTAGTTTGGAAACTGAGTTCCAAGACTCAGTTCTCATATTCTCAGATGATAAAGATAAAGGCAAGTTACTGATAGTTCCTGAGGGTGTATCTTTGCAGAGTGTCATTATAGAAAACCAGATTATGTGCAAAGAACTCAGTGTATGGAAAAGCAAGTCATCACATATATGGGCTATTGTGAAAGACAAACAAAGCTGCTCTAGCCACTTCACTGCAGAAAAATGTGTCAGTGGCAGAACAAGTCCCGGAAGACTCCGCTACAGTGATAGATGGCATGAACTTGGTACAAAGAGTCAAAGGTGATGAAGCCACCTTTGGAGATGTTGCCAAGACAGTCTTTTCCATGGCACTGAGTGAGGGTAGACAGAGCAGCAGAATAGATGTTGTTTTTGATACATACAAAGAGAACTCCATCAAGAATAGTGAGAGATCACTGAGAGGTGAAGAGACAGGACACCATTTGATGAGTATCACTGATACACAGCTAGTGAGACAGTGGAGGCGTTTTCTGGCACAAGTCAGTAACAAAACTAACCTAATTTCATTCTTAGTGAAGGAGTGGAGCAAGTCCAAATACAGGGAACTACTCAAACATAAAACTCTTTTTGCAACTGTCGGTGATGAGTGCTTTAAAATCACGGCTCAGGGCAGTGAGTTATTCCCAACTCTCCAGTGTCAACAAGAAGAAGCTGATGGTCGCCGCCTTCTCCATGCTGCCCATGCAGTTGAAGAGGGGTATAAAGCTGTTGTTATCTGCACAGAGGACACAGATGTTTTCATCATGTGCCTTGCTTTCCAAGACACAATTGGGGCACCTTTGTACCAAAAATGTGGGGCAAGGGCAAGGATAAAGCTGATTGACATCAGGAGAGTGGCAACCTCAGTTGGTACAGAAGTCTGCAAAGCTCTTATTGGAATGCATGCATATACAGGATGCGACACTGTCAGTGCTTTTGCTGGGAGAGGTAAAGCTAGTGCTTTAAAGTACCTGATCACAGACAAGAGTGTCCAAAACACATTCCATGAGCTTGGCCAGAATTGGGACCTCCCTTCTGAATTAATGGACAAACTGGAAACTTTCACATGCCAAATCTACTCCCCAAAAGCAGCAATGACAAAGGTCAATGACCTGAGATACCGTCTCTTTTGCGCTAAGAGGGGTGAGATAGAAAGCCATCAGCTTCCACCATGCCGAGGCTGCTTAGTGAAGCATGCCCAAAGAGCTAACTACCAGGCTGCATTATGGAGGAGATGCTTGGAAAGGGACCCAAAAGCACCTAGCCCTGTTGGTCATGGATGGAAGATCGAGTCTGTGGGAGGAGTTGACCAGCTGGTAGTTCAGTGGATGGATGGCCAACCAGCACCTGAAGCTCTATTAGATTTATTGGCCTGCAACAGTCCAAAGCACTGTGTGTCCACTACTA
The DNA here is from genome assembly GCF_025860055.1 of Xyrauchen texanus. Taxonomy (NCBI): domain Eukaryota; kingdom Metazoa; phylum Chordata; class Actinopteri; order Cypriniformes; family Catostomidae; genus Xyrauchen; species Xyrauchen texanus. The sequence goes on along the minus strand of NC_068298.1, from coordinate 41,564,563 downwards.
AATGTGTGTTGTGTTGCAAATGGACTCAAGTGCACGGATATGTGTAGGCAGCCAGATTGTGAGAATCAAGCATGTGTTTCAGACACTGATGAAAGTCATGATGACAATGGTGATGAAGTGGACATGGAGAGTCATTCTTACTAGATATGACAAATGTATAATGTGTACTATGCCACAAATCAAAGAGTAAAGTAGTACAGTGGGTTAAAACAATGCATCTTTTGGTAAGAGGTTAAGTAGCATTTATTGCATTCTTTGTGTAAAAGGTATAGTTCATTTAATTCCTGTTAAATTTGTTGTAAAGAAATTCTTTTGCTCATGTTCCAAAACATTCTCAATACCAGACTAAACAGTTAATCTTCTCACAAAGCTATGATCTAATATGGTATGCACGGACCCTACCGCTTACTTGTTCTCAAAGGCATATATGTTGGGTTGGAAACCTTTAACTCTGCTTCCTCAATACCTCATTAATAAAGCAAAAATGTGGCAAATCTCTGGCATTAGACCGACATTATCATAAAATGCCACCAAGTCAAATTTCATTTATCCTTTTTCTTGACATATGTTTGAAAATCGTCCTCCGTAACCAAAAACTACCTTGAATCTAATGCTATCACACATTTTTCAAATACAGGGTCATATACCTACACAAAAATCACCATGCGGTTTAATCCCTCAAAATGGTACCAATCAACCCTCTGTCTCACGGCCTAATTGTAGTTGTGAGATTTGGTGAGAGAAAACAGTATAATTCTTCATCTCTTAAAACACTTTAGAAACCATCTACAGTATGATGTCATATGTCATGCAGTCAGTGTGATATGTAGAGCTAGATAGTAGATTCACAACTATGTGTCATGTATTCTGATGAAAGTTTTATCTGATGTGGTTTCCAGATGTCCGAGGACGTCTATGAGAAGTTCCTTGCTCCAGAGGAGCCGTTTCCACTGCTTTCACAGCGAGGAAACTTCAGTGAAGATGCCACACTGGACGTCAGTGACTTTGGTTGTCAGTTGTCATCGTGTCACAGAACAGACCCTTTACATCGTTTTCACAGCAGCAGGTAAGTGACTCCTTATCAGACCAGACAAAATTAATGAAATAAATGGTCAAGAGGATCTGACGTTCATCCAAACATTGTAGTAAATTAGAACTATTCAATGTATTTAAGTCTTAGGACTAAATTAGTTTTTATCACGAAATGTAAACAATTTAGATAATCTGGAATCACAGCTGAATCACAGATTTATAGTCCAGGTGACTCATGCACAATATTTCTAGTCTTCAGAAGTCATACAGACACCAAAATTCAGTCAAGGTACAGAATAAATACAATAACATTAATTCTAAAATATATATATACACTGTATTTAAATAGTTCTGTATTATCAATACATTTTCAATTGTAAATCAGTTAGGGATGCACTGATACAACTTTTTCTCTTCTGAAATCTCAGTATCAGCCGATCCCGATCCAATTCCAGAGTTGTTTTTTTGCATAATCAGTTTGAATATCTTTACATTATTGTGTGGAACTAATTGGGAGTACTCTTTAATATGTAAAACACAAACCTCTAACTACACATTATTTCAATATAAATGTATAGCTTATTAAGAAACACTTCATTATTAACTAGTATACTGGATAATGTAGCAGCAAAATTAACAGTAATTCCATTACAAGTCATCAGTAGAAAGAAGCCGAAATGTGACCCTGTTAAAAGCCTAGCTCCTGCGCTTTGAACAAGCTGAAGTTTGGGGCAGAGCAATGTACAATGAGTTGCAATAATCTAACCGTGATGAAATACGTGAGTGGATCACAATTTCCTCTCAAACATAATAAAACAGAATAATGTATTAAGCCAAAATGAGGCAATACATTAACTGCATGTAACAAACAGTAAACAACAAAACACAATACAAACCCTTATCTCTGTATACACGGTATACTGTACAATATGCGGGCAGCCAGACTGTTTGCTTATTACAGTGCACATTTATGACATTTCCATTATATAACTTATGAAATATGATCACAATAATCATAATTGGACTAGGTCAATCTTACAGATCACACAATCGAGTCACAACATTAGAAAAGTCATAAAATACAAGCATTATTTTCACTCGGCAAGGACGTTATATATTATAAATTTATACATTTACACATACATAGATTATAAATCTATAAATATAAATGTATGTATATATTAACATTTATAAATGCATATATTTGAATATACATTTCTAATTACTCAAATGTCATAAAAAACAGTCCCGTAGATCACGAATCTACGTACCTTTGGAACACTCACAATAAAAGATGTATAGTGGCATAGAGGTAAGCAATGTCAGCAGTGCACAGGGCTCTGATGTGGTTGAGGACGTCTCCCCCCCTGAATCCCCAGGACTAAATGGAGACAATAGATAATGGTGCAGGTCCTCTGCCCTATCTATTTGAACCATTAGCACCTGGCGTGACTGTGGAGGAAACCGATGACGAACCACAGCATCGCGGATGTGAAATGTGTCGGAATGGTAGCTAGCTAATCAGAGATAAATGCTATGTTCTAGACCCTAGTTAACTCCATTGGCCAACCAACCACACGCAGCCAGAGTCTAGCCCTGTCAGCAGGGAAAGCCGTACATCAACGGCGAACTCTTGCACCACGTAAACAATCACTTACATAACCGTCTCTTTCAACTACTACGTGACACGCGGCGCATGTGGCAGGGCATCCAGGCCATCACCAACTACAGGACAACATCAGTTGCCTGTGACAAAGATGCCTCCCTTCCAGATGCGCTGAACGACTTCTACGCTCGGTTTGAAGTGCAGAACGACGTGATGGCGAGGAAGTCCACCCCTCCTCCCAACGACCAGGTGCTCTGTCTTACCACGGCAGATGTGAGGAAAACTCTACGTAGAGTCAACCCACGGAAGGCTGCTGGACCAGACAACATTCCTGGCAGAGTGCTCAGAGGATGTGCAGACCAGCTAGCAGATGTTCTTACCGACATCTTCAACATCTCTCTGAGCAGCGCCGTTGTTCCAACGTGCTTCAAGGCCACCACCATCATCCCCATGCCAAAGAAGTCTTCAGTGTCCTGCCTCAACGACTACCGTCCCGTCGCACTTACACCCATCATCATGAAGTGCTTCGAGAGGCTCGTCATGAGGCAGATTAAGACCCAGCTGCCCCCTCACTAGACCCACTGCAGTTTGCGTGATCGTTCAAACCGTTCAACGGACGATGCCATCACCACAACCCTCCATCTGGCCCTCACCCACCTAGACAATAAGGACTCATACGTTCGAATGCTGTTCATAGATTTCAGCTCAGCATTCAACACAATCATTCCCCAGCACCTGATTGGAAAGCTGAACCTGCTGGGCCTGGACACCTCCCTCTGCAACTGGATCCTGGACTTCCTGACTGGGAGACCTCAGTCAGTCCGGATCGGGAACAGCATCTCCACCACCACCACACTGAGCACTGGGGCCCCCAGGGCTGTGTGCTCAGTCCACTGCTGTTCACTCTGCTGACTCACGACTGTGCAGCAATGCACAGCTCGAATCACATCATCAAGTTCGCCGATGACACGACCGTGGTGGGTCTCATCAGCAAGAACAACGAGTCAGCATACAGAGAGGAGGTGCAGCGGCTGACGAACTGGTGTAGAGCCAACAACCTGTCCCTGAATGTCGACAAAACAAAAGAGATGGTTGTTGACTTTAGGAGAGCACAAGGTGAACACACTCCGCTGAACATCGACGGCTCCTCTGTGGAGATCGTCAAGAGCACCAAATTTCTTGGTGTTCACCTGGCGGAGAACCTCACCTGGTCCCTCAACACCAGCTCTATCACCAAGAAAGCCCAGCAGCGTCTCTACTTTTTTCGAAGGCTGAGGAAAGCACATCTCCCAACCCCCATCCTCACTACATTCTATAGAGGGACTATTGAGAGCATCCTGAGCAGCTGCATCACTGCCTGGTTTGGGACTTGCACCGTTTCGGACCGCAAAGCCCTGCAGAGGATAGTGAGGACAGCTGAGAAGATCATTGGGGTCTCTCTTCCCTCCATCAAAGACATTTACAAAAAACACTGTATCCATAAAGCAACCAGCATTGTGGACGACCCCACACACCCCTCACACAAACTCTTTACCCTCCTCCCGTCTGGCAAGAGGTACCGAAGCATTCGGGCCCTCACGGCCAGACTGTGTAACAGCTTCTTCCCCAAGCCATCAGACTTCTCAATACTCAGAGACTGGTTTGACACACACACGTGTCCTGAGTTGCACTTTAATAACTGTCACTTTATAACTGTCTGCTACCTCAATAACTGCTATGTGCATAGAACATTATCTCATAGTATGTTATGTTTACATTTTAGAAACTGTCATCTTTTTGCACTACTGAGTACTGGTCGGCGCTGCACTGTCTATTGTCCTGTTCATTGTCAGTAATTTGTTGTACTGTCCTGTACTTTTTGCACATGTTTGCACGTGCACTTTATATAGGTATATATAGGTAGTTTATATAGGTATTTTATTTCGTTGTGTAGTCTCATGTGGTCCTATGTTGGTCCTTTGTTGTTTTTATGTAGCACCATGGTCCTGGAGGAACGTTGTCTCGTTTTGCTGTGTACTGTACTAACTGTATATGGTTGAAACGACAATAAAAACCACTTGACTTGACTTGATCTCACAGTTTGAAGCATCTGTCATGAGTAATTAAGATAAGCCTCTTCTCATAGGATAGGGACACGCAGTCTCATGAATAACCATGAGACACTGACGTACCATCCAAGTACTATAGTGCTTGAAAACTGCACTGTGACGTTGCCACGAAGTTGATTTTATAACCCGGAAGATGAAAGTAGCTCACAAAATCCTAAAATGAACCACTTTTTGCAAAAAAATTTAATCAACAGATGCTAACATTGCCTTCTATGAAATGCAACACAAATATATCTGGTAACATCTCAGAAAATGTAGTTTAGTTTTTCATTACCCTTTAAACTTATAAACTTGAAACTGGTGAGATTCAAAACACCATGTTCCATGAAGACAATATGTCAAAGAATTCAAAATCCTTGGGCTCTGGAGACAATAAAAGACACTTATGTGCTCAAGCTGAAGCCCCTGAGCAACAGGCCTTGGACCAGGGACTCAATTTGGATGGTGCGGTGAAAGAGATTCAGCGTCAACTGTCGAACATGTTAGTAATTCAGACGAAGGTCATTGCTGAATGGGAGGATCTTGCTGTAATACGTCGATCGATCACTGCCAAGGAGACTAAATTCACTGAGATGGTTACAAGAGTGTCGGATGTTGAGAAACGTCCGGTGCTTTATAACACAAAGATTTTTGTTCAGCAAAATAAAGTCATACACATCTGGGATGGCATGAGGGTGAGTAAATGATGAGAGAATTTTCATTTTTGGGTGAACTATCCCTTTAAGGCCCTTTTACACAGCCCTCTACATTGTGTGTAAATCACTCACATATAGGACTAAGGACTATGCAACTAAAATATGTCTGTTATTAGCCAATGGCTAGTAAATGTTCAGACTTTACCCGCTAGAGATTGAGTTGTGAAGTGGTGAAGAAGAACTTTAGCACCACAATCCTTTTATTGAAGATGAAGCTGATGATGAAAATTCTGAATTAAGCATCGTCTTTCTCATGTGCATGCACTCTGATGGAAATGTTCTATTGCGTCTGCAGTGGGTCCTGAGGTGTTGTGGATCGTGGTGTTACTATCGCTTTAGTTGAGCCGTAATATGCCATTGTGACATTTACATTGTATTTAACGACATCAACTCTGATTTTTCGTAAACTTTTAAAACCATTTTCAGAACATTCTCTGGCTAGAAACCAGTGTAATGCACATGTTGGATGTCTGTTAAAATTGTTGCAAAACTCAAGAGCTGCTAGATTTACAATGTGTGCAATAAGTCATACACATTATGGAAGTAAGTTTCCTTTTGATTCTTTCCCTGTTTTGTGTTCCCAGACACTCCATTTTCATTTAACGTTTCTTTTTCTATTCTTTGTTATTTACAGTCAGTTGGTGATCAAAACATAAAAAGAAATATTAATTATTACCGAGATAACCCCCGCGCTTTTACCATAGGAGAGAGTGTAACGGTCAACTATTGTGTTATGAAATTAAGTCGGTGTTTGCGGGTACTATACAAATGAATGGTGAGAACTGTAAACTGATACCTACAGTACCTGTTGCAAAATTTTCTTTGTTTTCTCTTTATTAAACTCCACAAATAGTTCATTCCAAATGGATTGTTCAGTGTATAACATGTTGAAGATTAGTGGACAAATGGTCAATTAATTAAGTGATGTGCTGTTTCCTCACAAAAGCAGTTTATTCAGCACACTCAAACATCTCCTCCCATAGACATCCATCAAAAAAAGTGCCCTCTTGTTCCTCACCAGTGTACCACAATAGAATGTGTATGGGACTGCTGCGTTATACTATTTTAGTACATTCAAACATGTAACAAATGTAGTTGGTTTAATAAATATGAACATACATAAATATTTCAAGGCACAATCGTACATTATGAAATATTTTTACTTCAGAAAATACCTCATGCCATCTCAGATGTGTATTTCTTTCTTCAGCAAAACACATTTGAAGAAAATAGAAAAATATCTTATAAATATTGAGTAAAGGCGCTGACTATCACACCTGGAGTCGTGAGTTCGAATCCAAGGCATGCTGAGTGAATCCAGCCAGGTCTCCTAAGCAACCAAATTGGCCCAGTTGCTAGGGAGGGCAGAGTCATATGGGGGTAACCTCCTTGTGGTCGCTATAACATGGTGAGTTGTGCGTGGATGCCACGGAGAATAGCGTGAAGCCTCCACACGCGCCATGTCTCAGTGTTAGCGCATTCAACCAGCCACGTGATAAGATGCGTGGATTGACAGTCTCAGACATGGAGGCAACTTAGATTCGTCACTCCACCACCCAGATTGAGGCGAGTCACTATGCAACCACGAGGACTTTAAGTGCATTGAGACTTGGACATTCCAAATTTGGGAGAAAGAGGGAGAAAATCCACAAATAAAAATAGCTCAGAAGGTCCTTAAAATGGAATTGGATGGTGATAAGACCTTTTCAAGCTCCACAAATCACTGACAGTCAGCATAAACTTCATCCATATGACTCAAGCACTCAGTACTCAAGATTGAAAAATATATTTATTTTTTATTGATTATTGATGGAGCAACAATGTGCATTAATAGAAATAACTCAAGGTTGTTTTTATTAAAAATAATAAGGTGGTGAGGGTTGTAAAAGACCCATACACTTGGGGTAAAAGGCCCCCAGGGGGCTAGAGTGATCTAGTGTAGATGTTGGGACAATTGTTATAGTTGCATTTCTTTTATTTTTATTTTTTGAGTAACAAATTAAGATCGTGTTCATTTAAATAACCTCTTTAGAAAAGGATTAACCAGCCACTTAATTTCAAACACATTTATAAATGGAAAAAACAAATGGGACATTTAAGTTGAAAGTCTGGTGTTTGCAGGTGGAACTTGACATCGTGTGGCACCAGTGTGGCGAGTTCAGAGTGCAGCGAGGAGCTCTTCTCCTCTGTGTCTGTAGGAGATCAGGACGACTGCTACTCCCTCCTGGAAGATCAGGAGCTCACCTCCTTTGACCTGTTTCCAGAGGGCAGCGTCTGCAGCGACGTCTCCTCCTCCATCAGCACATACTGGGATTGGTCAGACAGTGAATTTGAGTGGCAGGTGGGACTGATACTGTAGTTTTGAAGCTGTTGTCCTGCTGTCAGCTGTTTTTGTTGAGGGTCTATGTAAAAATTGTTTTGTTTTTTACACTTGAAAATCTGTTCTACCTTACGAAGCCAAAATGTAGCAACTTGACCTGAAAACACTGAAATGGGGAAATTACTTACGTTTTTGGATTGTCAACACAAATGTGGATTATAAAATATTCTCTCTGTTTCCACTGAATCTTAGCATAGTTGAGCCAAACATGTCTGTCACAGGACATATCATAGTCTAAAGGCCAAAGTACAATTTGGTGGTCTGCATTGTTAATGCACATAATATTTGTGACGCACATTTCATGGTTATCACAGTCTGCCTGGACTGACAGTGTGCCCATCGTTGAACATTGTTTGTATTTGCTTGCGGTCAAAACAGAATACTTTAAAAGGCAACGCAGTCAACCGGGCGCAATCTGATCCGGAACCTGAAAAAAACTAAGTATACCCAGGCCAAATGCACCTGGGCACATATTCACAAAGATTTATAGCTTAACGCTTGGAGTTCTCCAAGTAGTTAAAGAGTTTTTCTTAACCTATTCACAAAACTGCTTCGAGATGAACTTAGACATCTAACAGGTTTATTTATACACAATATGTCAGAAAGATAAGCAGGTGCCATTCCATTTAAAGACCTAAAAACAAAAAGTGATGTTTTAAAATCAATTCTCTAATGGGTTGGTAGCCAGTGCAAATAAGTTAAAACAGGAGTGATATGTTCAAATTTGCGATCGCCAGTCAAAAGTCTAGTAGCTGCTTTCTGGACCATTTGCAATCGAGCAATGTATGATTGGCTTATTCCTATATAAAGAGAGTTACAGTAGTCAAGTCTAAATGAAATAAAGTCATGCATAACTCTCTCATCCATCCATCTATCTTCAACCGCTTATCCGAAGTCAGGTCGTGGGAGCAGCTGCTCCAGCAGGGGACCCCAAACTTCCCTATCCCGAGCCACATTAACCACTGGGGGACCCCGAGGCGTTCCCAGGCCAGTGTGGAGATGTATTCTCTCCACCTAAACCTGGGTCTTCCCCCGAGGCCGCCTCCCAGCTGGACGTGCCTGAAACACCTCCCTAGGGAGGCAGCCAGGGGGCATCCTTACCAGATGCCCAAACCACCTCAACTGACTCCTTTCGACGCAAAGGAGCAGCGGCTCTACTCCAAGCTCCTCACTGATGACTAAGCTCCTCACCCTATCTCTAAGGGAGAAGCCCACCACGCTTATAAGGAAGCCCATTTCGGCCGCTTGTACTCGCGCTAACACCGTAAATGAATTTTACCCTTACCTTAGCCAAAAGTCTTAAACGGAAAAGTTGATTGTCAAACTTCAGTGAAGAGTCAAATACAACACCTACATTTTACACAGAGGGTTTTACATAGGATGCCAAATTAACAAGGTTGAGGTTGATACTTTCAGAAATACCTGAAGGCCCAAACAATGATCTCAGTCCAAGATTTGATATCAGACAAACAGGCATATAATAATTCTATGTAATTAGCCTTGAGGGACCCCACAGGTAAGAGGAGCTAAAGAAGATGAAATGCCATCATTGGAGACTGAACAACTTCTATCACTCAAATAAGATCAGAAGGGTCATAAGTTGAAGGTTCAATATGCTATCTAATGTCCACTATTTTGTCCATGAAAAACCTGAGACTTTCACAAATTGTATTTAATGCAGCAGGATTGACAGTAGCAGAAGTGTTAATAACAGAATTTATAATGGTGAAGAAAGTCCTGGATCTTTGATAATTTTTAGCGATAATGTCAGTGAAAGCTGCTAAGATGTTTCTGACATTATCGCAAAAAATTTTCACAAATCCAGGACTCCAGGCTTTCTGATATGTAAACAATGAACCTCATAAAATTTCAAAAGACATTTGTCTTTTTTTCCATTTACATTCTGCTCTCCTACAAGCTCGTCTTAGTGACTGGGTTTCGTTATTTAGCCAAGTCTCAGACTTGGGTCTATGCTATTTAACCCTCAATGAAGTTACAGAGTCTAAAATGGCAGTGCAAATAGAGTTAAACAACTTGAGGTTCTCCTCTGCATTTAAATTATTGGTAAATTCAATTAGCCTTTTAAACAAGAATCGGAAACTACATCATCACAGGGTAAAGCTACTTCCGCTACGGTTTTGTGGCTATTGCTTTAGTTTGCATTTGACTCTAATTATGCTTCTTACCTCTTCTGTATGGTCTGTTTTCCAACAAGTCAATATACAATACACAGAAATTATTTATCATCTTTTCATCTTCGCCAGCTTCCGTCTCAGCAGTAATTCAACCATTTCCCTTCTCTCTTCATCTTATCATGGGAAATACATTTAAAAAAGCTATATATATATATATATACTTCCAGCACGGTTGCAAAAATACAATTCAATGTCTATCTCAATTTCCTATGAAACTCACAAAAAATGTAATGCAGTTTTTAAAAGTATAAATAATCAAAATTAGTAATGAAACCAAGTAATCTTGTCCCGTTTAAAATGTATTTACCTATTTTCATAAATTAAATACAACTTCTATTAACCCCGCCAACCCAGTGAAAGATCGAACAGCAATAAGGAACTGTGCAATAAACAATGTATTTAATACTAATTATACATAAATGCATAAACACAACATTGAATATTGCAGCACAGGTTTACAGACTTTAAGATGATGGTGAGCAGTCATTAAAGCCATTACAGTATAATAGAGAAAGAATATTAGCTACATTTATAAAATAAAATAAAAGGTCTGGAAATGGATATTTTTCCTGAACATTTCAGGGTAACACTTTGTTTTAGTGTACTTGTTACAGTGTAATTACACAAGTAATTACTGATTATTATTAATTAACAACATATACTTACTATAGGTTTATGGTAAGGGTTTGGTTTAGGGTTAGGTGCATGTAATTATGGGACAAGGACACTGTAAAATAGTGTTACCCATTTCAGTAATGGGTCCATTCTTTTATTCATAAGGATGATAAAATGACAATAAAAAAATCTTATTATGACATTTGAGCCATTTACTATAAAAAAGGCAGATGTACCTGTATATCGGAGTTGGTTTGGTTTGGTTTCATGATGTAAAATTTTTATGAATGTGCCATGGTGCAAATGATCAGACATGCTGCATCTCATTCTGGATCTGAATAGGGAGGATAGAAGGCTGCTGATGATTCTTCACACACACAACGTGCTGTTTTCACTTGCGCTAATGCAGAGCTATCCCAAACAGACACAGAATGAAATGGCAACAAATTCACTTGTTATTTCTTACCGGTGTAGTGTAGTTATGCCCACATTTTTATTTTTCACCGAATATGCTGAATTCATTCACATTATGGCTTCGTCAGAGTTGTTAGAATCTCATAACTAGAGCTCTGTGGAGTCGACAACAAAGCATAAAGTTAGATAGAAACATTTACATGCAATTTAATTTGTGTGAAGACTTCGATTTCAGCAGATCTTGCTCACGTTTCAATGGCCATTGTTGATAAGGAAGTAAGTTTAGCTTAAGATTGGCACCCCCGGAAGCAAGAATCATGGAAGTGTGAAAAAGGCTTATATTGTTAAAATGACACGTTTCTTTAAAAGCTACAGAAGTTGAATCACTAGAAGTTGAACAGCACTCATGAGACCAGTGTGCAGGCCTAGTAGATTTTGTGAGTTGACATGGAAGAGAGACAGTATACATGTCAGACTTATGATAAGTCACAGATTTCATTGTCACAGATGTGACAAAGCAACATTAACATGTGACCCTGTTTATGAGTGGGTCCTTCCACCATTTGTACAAAGTCCAAAGAATCAATGAAATGCATTATGTGGCCAGGGAGTTAGAATCACAGCAGACATGAATATTAAAATTCCCAACAATTAGACAATTATACTTGGTAAGGGTTTACTGATTCGCTCTGACAACGATTTGATTACGATTCTTTACCTAACGATTATGATGCATCCATTCATTTTGGGATAGGGAGAGAGATGCCAGGCGGCTAAATGGAGGCACCTTTGCTTGTCAAGCTCGTTTATGACTGTGAAAAATAAAACCATTTATATTTTCGTGGCTGTCACGTGCCACTGACCAGTCACAGGTGACTAATTAACAGGTTGGTTCATACCTTAAGAACAGTTTGAAAATCGCTCCCTGTTCCTATTCTGTAGCATTCACTATAAAGAGAATGAATGAATGCATGAATGAATGAATGAATGAGTGAGCCAATGTCTGCCCACCAATTCGGCCACATAAACTTTTTCTTAATTTCAAAGTGCACTTTCTTTCCCTTCAATCTCGCATGCTCTGCACCGTGTCTGTACCATTAAGGTTTGTGTAAAAATAGACGGTCACATTGGGTCACAAATTTAGAAATTATAATTGATTCTTAAACTCCGTAATCAATGTATCAGAATTTCTTTGATAGATGGATGCAATGTGATGCATTGCTACATTTTCACACCCCTAGTACTAAGGGATAATTCCTCCTTAAAAAGTCTGAAAACTCATGAATAAGTCTTTGTTAGGCTTAGATTGATACACAACCTCATTCACCATTGTTTGAACCTGGTCCATTTGGAAAAAGTTGTAATTCGATACTTGAATATACCAAATTATTTATAGTCTGACAACAGAAGCTGCTTTTTTCCGATTAACATTGTTTTATTGATTGATACAGATAACAAAGAAAAACAAAACCTATATACACTGAATCAACTTTTAAGCCCCACTATTAACCTGTGGGGAATTGCGTATCAACATGCGGTGTTGACGTCTCAATGCTTACGTATAAAATGTCATTAATGTTAACAAATTATACATCTTTTCAAAGGTCTAAGGGTTCAACATTGAAATCGATCTCTGTTTCACGATAGTAATGCCCCAGAAACCGCAATTTGATTATTTGTACCAGGAGTACAAATGAAAACATGCAATATCAAAACGGGACTTCATACATTTGTTATGAAATGGCGATCGCCAGATGAATCGAGTTCAACACACTTGGGTCAATTGTCCATGACAAGCGTTCATTGAAAAACATCCAATAACACTTTATTTGTCCATAAAAGTGATAAATCTGATAAATATTGATATATTCTCCATTGTTTACATGAGATCTCGCCTGAAAGAATTACCCTTCATCATTATTCTTCAACAAACTATGCAATCTGAGCAACATTCATGTTGTAAAACTGTATATTATCTTATATATTAGAGTCTCGTAAACAAAACGAACCCGTCTCCAAAGTCTATTTTTAAAAATGGGGCATAGTTTTATTCATAATAGCCAAGCAGTGCAGTCAGATTTTGTGTCGTCATGAAAGGCGGAGCCTTCATTTTACTCTGCTTCCAGCAATTTTACAGAGAAAAAAAGTTTGCAGGAACCTCATTTTTTGTTAGATCATCTTCAAATTTGACTTGTTAGACTTGTGGATTTACATTGTATTTCTGGGTTGTCTTGGTACATTTATTATAGTTTTTTTTATTTATTATAAAAACATGTTCAGCACAAAATATGTCCATTACTATAAAGTTCAGCTTCTCTAACTTTCAAAAATAGCCACATATATTAATTCTGAAACTTGGGAAATAAAGCCCAGAAGTGTCTTCTTTCAAAAGATACTATAATGGTGTCCATACTCCAAAGGGTCAACCATTTAAGTTTAGGTATGTCATTTTCATGGTTTGTGCTCAAAAAGGGGATGTGTTATCAACAGGTTAACCCTCCCCTATCACCAACCCCACCCTGACCCTCAATGAACACCCCTGTAGTCACATAAAAGTTTACACAAAAAAACGTATATACAGTGCATCCGGAAAGTATTCACAGCGCTTCACTTTTTCCACATTTTGTTATGTTACAGCCTTATTCCAAAATTGATTAACTATTTTCCTCAAATTTCTATAAACAATACCCCATAATGACAACGTGAAAGAAGTTTGTTTGAAATCTTTGCCAATTTATACAAAATAAAAAACGAAAAAAATCACTTGTACATAAGTATTCACAGCCTTTGCACAATACTTTATTGAAGCACCTTTGGCACCAATTACAGCCTCAAGTCTTTTTGTTTATGATGCTTCAAGCTTGGCACACCTATTTTTGGGCAGTTTCTCCCTTTTTTGCAGGACCTCCCAAGCTCCATCAGGTTGGATGGGGAGTCTCCATTTTCAGATCTCTCCAGAGATGTTCAATCGGGTTCAAGTCTGGGCTCTGGCTGGGCCACTCAAGGACATTCACAGAGTTGACCCGTAGCCACTCCTTCGTTATCTTGGCTGTGTGATTAGGGTCATTGTCCTGTTTGGAAGATGAACCTTTGCCCCAGTCTCAGGTCCAGAGCGCTCTGGAGCAGGTTTTCATCAAGGATGTCTCTGTACATTGTTGCATTCATCTTTCCCTCGATCCTGACTAGTCTCCCAGTTCCTGCCACTGAAAAACATCCCCACAGCATGATGCTGCCACCACCATGCTTCAGTGTAGAGATGGTATTGGCCAGGTGATAAGAGGTGATAAGATAATTCAGGCTAAAGAGTTCAATCTTTGTTTCATCAGACCAGAGAATTTTGTTTCTCATGGTTTGAGAGTCCTTCAGGTGCCTTTTGGCAAACTCCAGGCGCGCTGTCATGTGCCTTTTACTGAGGAGTGGCTTCAGTCTGGCCACTCTACCATACAGGCCTGATTGGTGGAGTGCTGCAGAGATGGTTGTTCTTCTGGAAGTTTCCATCGGGTTCTTGGTCACCTCCCTGACTAAGGCCCTTCTCCCCTGATCGCTCTGTTTCGTCAGGCGGCCAGCTCTAAGAAGAGTCCTGGTGGTTCCAAACTTCCATTTATGGGTGATGGAGGCCACTGTGCTCATTGGGACCTTCAATGCTGCAGAAATGTTTCTGTACCCTTCCCCAGATCTGTGCCTCATTACAATCCTGTCTCAGAGGTCTACATACAATTCCTTGGACTTCATGGCTTGGTTTGTGCTCTGACATGCACTGTTAACTGTGGGACCTTATATAGACAGGTGTGTGCCTTTCCAAATCATGTCCAATCAACTGAATTTATCACAGGTGGGCTCCAATCAAGTTGTAGAAACATCTCAAGGATGATCAGTGGAAACAGGATGCACCTGAGCTCAATTTTGAGTGTCATGGTAAAGGCTGTGAATACTTATGTACATGTGATTTTATGTATTTATTTATTTATTTTTTCATTTAATTTTTTTTAATATAAATTTGCATAGATTTCAAACAAACTTCTTTCATGTTGCATTATGGGGTGTTGTTTGTAGAATTTTGTGGAAAATAAATAATTGAATCCGCTTTGGAATAAGGCTGTAACATAACAAAATGTGGAAATAGTGAAGCGCTGTGAATGCTTTCTGGATGCACTGTAAATAAATATAATAATCATACACATTTAAAACTATGCTTCTCTCTCCACAGCCCCCTCCCCGAGTCCCCCAGAAATGAAAAATAATTGCCCCATTTCCCATCAAACGAATCCCAGATCCCCAGCCTCCTACATGACTCCTCGAAAACTGCCACCCTCCCCATCTCCGCGCACCACTCCCGAAATTAGGGCGCTCCAGCCGAATTCCATCCCCTTAAAACAATCTGTCTGCCCATCGTAACACTGGTCAGGACCCAATTTTTTTATAATTTATCCCCTATATTGATGACTGCCCCATTGCCTAAAATAAATTAAAATTTTACTAAACAATACGTCACACATAAAACTTTGAACCTTCAACCAAAATTCTTGTATCTTAACACGCCATCAAAAACATGAGTTGTGTCTTTAAGACCAAGCCTATACAATCTAGAGGGGGTCCAATAGAATCTATGTAAAATCTTGTAAAAGGCGCTTCCTTGCATCTCTAGATGCAGACTTTATGTTTTTTAGAATCCTAGCCCACACTCCCTCCTCCAATACCAAGTAAAAAATGGTATCCCATAATCTCTTGATAGAAGTTAAAGCTCCCTCCGTCCTCCAACTCACATAGGTCACAGAGGGGGTAACCCCCCTCACAATCCACTCATGACCAGCAGAAAGGGGACTTATTAATACATATTTAGGGTTCAGCCATATGCTTGACGCAACATTTAAATAAATGTCAGAATTAAACACACTGGACACTTTTGTCCATTCGAGTGCATATGCGAGATAACGGGGTGTAACTTAACACACACACACACACACACACACACACACACACACACACACACACACACACACACACACACACATATATATATTCAACTTAATTGTCATTGTGCAGAGTACAGGTACAGAGCCAATGAAATGCAGTTGTTTTCGCATATCCCAACTAAGCTGGGGTCAGAGCGCAGGGTCAGCCATGAAACAGCGCCCCTGGGGCAGTTAGGGTCAAGGGCCTTGCTCAAGGGCCTTGGCAGTGTTGGGGCTTGAACCCCTGACCTTTTAGTCAGTAACCCAGAGCCTTAACCACTGAGCCACCACTTTCCAGAGGGGGTCTCTCAGGTGGAAGTGACCAGTGAGCCAAATATCTGAGACCGAATGCATAATAATAAAACAAAATCTTTGTCAGTCGGCCTATGTAATTTACTGAAGTGTAATCTGGTAGGTTTGATCTCTATGCTATCAAATTGCTTGAAATAAGAGAGGGAGACAACTACAGGGAGAGAGGTAGTTACATTTTGGGATACAATTCATTTAATAATATGAACTTTCCCAATCTTAGAAGCACACCTGTTCACATCGCTCAAACATTGATATTAAGGGTTCAAAATTAACTAAGTAAATCAGACAAATTTGCTGGGAATAAAATGTCCAAATACTTAATGTCCTGTTTGGGCCACTGGAAGGGGGCTAGCTGGAAAGCTGTTACTGGGCAGTACACTGTCAGGGCCAAAGCTTAAGATTTACACAAATGAACCTTTTACCCTGAGAATTTAGAAAAGGAATGAATGATTCTGTGGAGGCAAGGCATAGATCTAGTAGGGTATAATAAAGACGAATAATAAAACGTCATCTGTGTAAAATTAAAGCTTATGCCCCTATCCAGAGTAAAATAATCTGAAATTAATCAATTTGTTTGGATTAATCATTTGTCCAATTTCAAAGCTGATATGGCTATACTTTTTTCCCTTGTCTTTCTGCAAATCTGCTGAAATGTATCTGGATAACATGGCAATGACGTCATACATTTGGCACACACTCTTTGTCATCCTGTCAGTCAGCACAAGTAGAAATGCACCAATATAAAATGTGTTTTCAACAACAAGCTGAAAGAAGCTGATCCATTTCTTCGTGCAGCAGGTGAATATGTAAGCGAGTATTTTTCTGTTATGTTCATTTCTCCACAAGCATGGAGGTAAATCAGACAACATCACATTTAGACAGCTTCACTGCACTTTTTACATTGTACAAGCAAATATATGTTCATTCGTGGGGGTTGTATTTTGAATTTTGTGTTAAAATGTGTATCCTACATTAGAGGTCGACTGATTGTTTTTTTTTTTCAGGCCGATGCCGATCTTTTGAAATCTGGGTCGGCCGATGGCCGATTAATGCTGCCAATTTAATTTGGCCGATATGTGCTTGTTTTTAACCTCTTATTTGAACCTTTTATTTGAAACAAATAATTACTTAAGATAGACAAAATTTCTCAACAAATACATTTATTGAACACTTGACCAATCTGCACTTGTACACTTAAATTAAAAATGTATAATGTAAAAACATATTGTATAAATAATGTATAACAAATATATTAAATAAACAAAGCAGGTGTTACGAACTGCTCCGAGACACGAAGGTTGAGATCCAAATGCAGCTTTAATTAAGGGGCAATCCAGACACGTAATCCAATATTCAGAGCATCCAAGAGAAGCACAGGCATAACTAGGGATGGGTATCGTTAAGTTTTAATGGTATTACTACTCTTACCGATATTGCTAATCGATCCGGTACTTCAACGGTATTCTTAACGGTTCTTTTGTTATATATATATATATATATATATATATATATATATATATATATATATTAAACAAAGATAAACAAAAGATAAACAATTACACAAAGATAAATGTTATATAGGCACAGTGATTTAATTTCAGGAAGGTCTACTAACATTACTGTTCAGGTGTGGTCTAAAAAGAAATCTAATAAAGTAATCAATTGTAAAATAACACTGCATAGTTTATCATAGATAGATTAATGCTTATTAGTGCAGAAGTTATTCATTCAAGAGCTGTAAGTGATTTTCTCTTTGCCTTTTGTTGTTTGATTCGCAGTAATGTCTCAATCGTCAGCATATTTATTAGGATGCTTCCCCTTTAAGACCGAGTCTAATAGGCTCCTGATGCAGCATATTTTCTCCCAACTATTTCCATAACTACATCCATTTAAGACATAAACTGTGTTTAAGTGAATCTCCAAGCCGGTCGTTTTGACATATTTTTGTGTATAGTTGATCGTTTAGACGCGCACATGAAACCCAAAGTAGCCTATACTTTGCTTGTCTCGTTGCGGTGTGCCGCCTTGGGAGCGGTATCTCTTGCGCTCTTTTTATTATTAAACGCGTCCCGCAATTTAGCAACAGTAGCTAGACTGCATTTTACAACAATCACCGATTGTGCTGATTCTGACGTTAAGTTTGAGTTTTAGGGAGAAATGTCAGTGCACCGCTCGCTGTGAAGGGAAGGAAGTTGTGCTAGACAGAATGCGGCTTATGTATAAATATTCTTTTTATAATCTTTGGAAGGCGAAATCTAAAATAAAATCAGACTAATAATCACAGATCTAAACCAGGCTACGTTTAAATGTTTAGTTCTGTCCTCCGTCGTCACTCATTATGCAGGGCTCTTGTTGTGCTCGCTGTGCGCGAGATCTCTCTCTCTCCGACTGCGAATAGCTAAATTGCATCACAGACAAATGGTTTCATATTATTATACATAGAAATGGCTGGCGAGATAAAATAACTTTCTCTTTATAGCAATAATAAATGTATTTTCTTAATTTCTCCAGTACCGACAGCAGAACCGATAACGTCCGAACTTACCAAAGCCAGTCCTTCACTAGCCTATAGTATGTTGGTATCTTTTTTATTACTTATTTCTCTGCATTGAGTGACAACCCTCTCAAATATAAGACACACAAACAGAACAAATAAAAGTCTCAGATTCACTGTCTGTAATTGCAAAATTCTTGCTTGCTTATTGTGACATGATAGCAACCCTTCTGCTGTGCTAATGCAACTTCAACTACGCTATCAATATCCAAAGTAGCTGAACGTCATGTCGCGTTTTTTCTCGAAGTTGGCAGTAACATATCAATAGTTTTTAATTAAATATAAATAAGTTATACAAATGTAATCCTTACCATTTTCTCCAAGGAGCTTAGCTCCTTCCTTAGGCACTGGATGTGGTCTGCTCACTGGAAAATGACTCTAGGGGCAGCATGCGTCGGATACGTGTTCCAAAACAACACTAGGCTGCCCACAGAGGCGCCTGTCTAATAATCGGCTTGATATACTTGGATATTGGCCGATGCCGATTATGTTAAAAAATGCTGACATCGGCCGACCTCTATCCTACATGACTAGTCATTTCATAATTACACATGCAATATGACATCATATGGATAGGATAGGCTACATTGAATTTGTACATTAAAAAAAGTGTATCTATGTTGCCTACTTGAGCATCAATAATTGTTTGCACCTTTAGTAATAGTTGTGTATTATTCCCTCTATTGTTAAAATCTGGACCTCATATATAGCCACTGTTGGGAAGAACTCAAATGTGCAGAAGATGCTGAGAAACCGAATCATTCTGAAATACAAGAGACTTAAAAATCTGAAAAACAAGCTAGGTAGTGGACAGCAAGCCACACACACACCAGCATCTTAACTGGTGGTGCAATGAAACCATCATGTTCCCATCTACGCAGGGTTAGACTGAATTGTCAGACAATGTGCGGTCTGGAGAGCAGAAATAGTTTGATAGATGATTCTGCTGACGAATGACAGAAATTCCTTATTCATCCGCACTACATGGTTTCAATTTGCATGTGGCCAGGGAGCGCAGAGTTGTAAACCTTTGTCACCTGTGTAAATGAGTTGTTTAGATTCATGGAAGAGGAACACCCTTGCGATTCAGGCAATATCTTTATTGAAAGGCCAATGTCAATATTATAATATTAATAATGTTATATTATTGAAATACATTGTGTCAGTTGCAATTCATGCGATAATAATAATATTCAAATATATTGTTTTGAATGTGGATTAATGACAGCAGGCATGCTTCAGATCATTTGTGAGTCACTCTTAAGCCCCCACACATGCAGCAAAATTATCCCATTCATTTTCAATGAGAGCTGGCGACCACTGGCAATTAGATGTGGGCGTGGTGAACGACATGATAAAGTTGAAAAATATTTACCTTATGCAAATAAAGAGTGCCTTTCGGGAGCCACAACCAATAGTGAAGACTGTGTTCAGTGGAGCTCACGTTATCTGTTTCCTTGGAGGAAATGGTGTCGAGTGCAGGCAAGACAGAGGAGAAAGGAAAGTTTCTGAGTGATTTCACTGTTCTATATGATTTGCTTGTAACCACCGTTCATGGAAATAATAAAAAATTATGCGTGGAAAGGAAAATGGTACATTGATAGTTTGTTAATCTTGCTAATGATCGAATGCATTGAGCACTGCTGCAGTTCATTTTAAAACACTCTCCCTGCAGAATGTTCATTTGTAAAGATCGTTCTCTTGACCGGGTTACACAAACTAAAATGAGGAGTGTGCTTATGTGAAAAGAAAAGAGACAAAAGAGAAATACCAGTTGAAGGTGTATTTACAAAAGCATAAACAACAGACAACAAACACTTCACAATATTAAAACATATCCACAGACTGTTAAAATGAACACACACATATATATATATATATATATATATACACAGTCTTTTGTGTTTAGTGTCTGAAGTCCCAAAGTTAGCTCACCAGTGTATTTACATTTATGCATTTGGCAGACGCTTTTATCCAAAGCGACTTACAGAACACTTATTACAGGGACAATCCCCCTGGAGCAACCTGGAGTTAAGTGCCTTGCTCAAGGACGCAATGGTGGTGGCTGTGGGGCTCGAACCAGCGTCCTTCTGATTATCAGATTACCAGTTATGTGCTTAGACCACTACACCACCACCACTCCACAGGGTATAATCCACAGAAGTACTTCAGAGTCCAAGCATATCCTAGGGATAGGTGATACCACTTCGTCTCCCTAACGTGTCATGTTCACTTCCTTCCTTGACAGGTGATTGCACAGCTCTTAAAGACATACCATGTCATTTTAAGAGATATAAAATGGACATAAAATATTAAGATCGTATGACAACAATAAAACATTCTTTATATGTGGCATGTGTTGTGTTTATGGGGCTTTAGGGATTTAGAAGTCCTCAGGATGACTTCTGAGCTGTCATTGGTTTAGGAGCTTCTTTTTGCATTAAAATGCTTCATTATTTTTTTGAATAAAATGTTTGTAAAAAAATTAGGAGTGACATGCCCCTAAATTGCTCCTAAAGTTCTGCGTTTGGTACTACTTTTAGTCTTAAGATGTTCTGTGAACATGGGCCCGGATTTCCAGATAATTAAATTTTTTGCTGAGTTTTAGTTTTTGCAGAGTAGATTTGACAAACTATGTTAAATATTGACAATTTCACATAACTGAAATGTGTGTGTGATTGTAGTTACCAGGCAGTGACATAGCCAGTGGCAGTGATGTGTTGTCTGACATCATACCGAGTGTACCCAGTTCTCCCGGCCTTGTTTCCAAAAGAAAAAACAAACTGCACCGGAATCTGGATGAGCTACCCTGGAGTGCCATGACTAATGATGAACAGGTTTATTATTATTATTATCTATTAACTTCCTCTCTTACAACTAGTATTTGTTGTGATATACAGTGGGGTCCAAATGTCTGAGACCACATTGAAAAAAAATAAAATAAATACATTTTGGGTCAGCCTACACTTAGTTCCAAAAAACAACTGTGTGAAAGAAAAGACCCGGTCACAACTGAAGTTGACCAAGAAGAGATTGGTCTCTTGAAGTTTACTTTCAAGGGCATGAAAGTGTTAATGCAAAGAGAACTGGATATTCTTTTTGGTGCACTTAAAGAAATCTTTGCATGCTTGTTCAGTTTCAAATACACAGATGAGCCAAAACATTATTACCACTCACAGGTGAAGCGAATAACGTTGATGTTCTCCTAACAAGGCCACGTGTCAAGGTCTGGGTAGATTAGAATGGTAGACAAACAATCAGTTCTCATAGACATTGTGTTGAATGCAGGAGAAATGGGCAGGAGTAAAGACCTGAGTGACTTTGACAAGGGCCAAATTGTTATGGCTAGATGACTTGGTAATAGCATCTCTGAAACAGCAAGTCTTGCATGGTGCTCCAAGTCAGCAGTGGTGAGTATCTACCGACAGTGGTTCGAGGAGGGACGAACCAGCGACAGGGTGTTGGGTGCTCAAGGCTCATCGATGCATGAGGGCATGCTACCCTTTCTTGACAGAAGACTATGGCACAAGTCACAGAAAATGTTAATGATGTTATGGGAGGAATGTGTCACAACACAGTGCATCGCACCCTGCTGCGATTGGGGCTGCGCAGCCGCAGACCAGTCAGATTGCCCATGATGACCTCTGTCCACCATCAAAAGTGCCTACAATGGGCACGCAATGTCAGAACTGGACCTTGGAGCAGTGAAAACCTGCCTTGTCTGGCATTTTCTTTTACATCACTTGGATTGCCGTGTATGTGTGCACCGTTTATCTGGGGAGGGATGGCACCAGGATGCACTGTGGGAAGACGACAAGCCGGTGGAGGGAGTGTGATTCTTTGGCCAATGTTCTGCTGGAAAACCCTGGGTCCAGCCATTCATGTGGATGTCAATTTTACACGTGCCACCTACCTAAACATCGTTGCAGACCAAGTACACCCCTTCATGGCAATGGTATTCCCTGATGGCAGTGGTCTCTTTTAACAGGAAAATGCACACTGCACACATTGTTCGGGAATGGTTTAAGGAACATGAGTTCAAGGTGTTGCCCTGGCCTCCAATTTCTCCAGATCTCAATCCAATTGGACCAACAAGTTCAATCCACAGTGGCTTCACCTCGCAATTTACGGGACTTGAAGGATCTGCTGTTAATGTCTGTCCAGATGCCGCAGGACACCATAAGGTGTCTTTTAGCGTCCATGCCTTGGTGGATTTGCACAGTTTTGGCGGCACGCAGAGGACCAACAGCATATTAGGCAGATGGTCATAATGTTTTGACTCATCAGTGTACAGTATATTGTGAGTTATGTATTTGAATTAGAAAAATTAAAATGTTTGGTTAAAAAAAAAAAGAAAGTCATGTAGAATAAGGCAAAAACATAATTTCCCAAACTTGTTATGATTTAAAATGAAGAAATATTTATTATTTTTTGCTATTTGTTGGTTAATGATCAAGTATGATTAAATTGTTACATTGACTTTGCTAACTCTTTTAAACAAAAAGTCAGAAGTTCCTGCTTCCATTTTAAGCACACAAGATGCTCTTTGGACATTGTAAAATCATGCTGGGATAATATGGACCAAGTTTTGTCCATGCCAGTTCATGCAGTCATTAAAACAGGTGGACATACCAATTTCTTTGTATGATAATCATTTCATTTAGCATTTCACTTACATTGTTATTCTAAAAGTTTTTATTAAGTAAAAAAAATTGGAAACGCTTTTATTTTACTGTGTCCCTGTTACAGTGTAATTACCCAAGTACAGAGTACTAAATAATGTAATAACATTAAACATGTACTTAATATGTAATTAAGTTATTGAACAGCATGTACTTACACATTGTAATTTAGTATTTAGTACTCTGTACTTGGGTAATTACACTGTAACAGGGACACAGTCAAATAAAGTGTTACCGAAAAGGTCAATTAAATGGAAGGAATTTCCCCAGTGGTCTGAATGAAGAAATATAGGACAGAAGATCATTGTTTTTACTGATAGTATGCTGTGTCATCTATGTAAACTTTCAGTTGTCTGTGTGAGCTAAATTCATTGGTTGTTCTTTTGCAGGTAGAATATATTGAGTATTTGAGTCGAAAAGTCAGCACAGAGATGGGTCTTCGGGAGCAGCTTGATATTATAAAGATAATTGATCCGAGTGCACAGATATTGCCAACAGACTGTGAGTTCATCATTGAACTGAACTGCCTCACAGATGAAAAACTCAAACAGGTAATAACTTTAACTCATTAACCTATTATCCTAAACTTAATTACTCATCAAATGTAATTTACATTTACAATATAAATGTACACATTGCAAATCGATTTAAATGTTTTTAAATATGTATTTTTTATTTATTTTTTTACATATCTTGGAATGTATTAAGCTAGTCATTGAAATTTCTGATGCAGATTTTCTTGTTATGGATTAGTGCAATTTCTATAATGTGCAAATTAAAAATGTAAAATCCTGACTTGGGAAACTGTTCAACCTCATTTTTGACTTTTTTATACAAACTTGTTCATTTGAGTCTTTGTATGATGCAACTATATTTTAGCTGTTGTGTAATTCAACTAAGGTCCCGTTTACACCTGATATTAAGGTGCATTTTGGGTGATCCGTTTGTAGTAGGAAGATGCTAAAGACAGGTGTAAACTGGGTCCAACATTTTTTGGGGGATTTTACCACTGCAACCCAATGCTGTTTAGAATAGTATGGCTGTTTAATATGATTTTAAACTAGTTTAATCACAGACACATTTGGGGGTTTCATAGAGGTTTTCAATAAATAATTTAATAGATAATATTCTTTCTTGGGCTGGAATGAAGAGTGACATGAAATGTTTTTTGTAAAATAAATGGTTAAATAACAGTGGATTGGGGTTTTTTTGCCCATAGACTCGTTAGAAAAAAGCAAACTCTTGTCAGAGAAATGGTGGACGGCAACAGTTGCTAAAGCTTAGCAATGGGTCAATTTATCTGGGTATCTCGCAGTGCTATTTTGTTCTGCTTTTTAAGCATTTTAAACTATTGATAAGTATTACAAACTTGATTGTCATGAAAGTTTAGTTTACTGTGTTTGTGGGTTACGTGACTTTAAAAGAAAATGACCGTCCATTTGGACATTTTTGAAAATCACATTCAGTGGCTGTTATGGTGGGTTATTTCTGTGTGGACTACAGACAGAATAGATGTGTACAAGTACAAAATTAGACCGCAAATGTAGCAGTTTTTGAGACTTTAGCTATGTTGTAGTTAGTAAAACTCTTGTTTGTTGTAGGTAAGGAGCTACATCCGTGAGCACAGTCCACGGCAGCGGGCGACCATGGCACGTGATGGTCGGAAGTGGAGTGTGGCGAGCAGCGGCAGCACTAGCGGTGTGAGTGCTCACAGCAGCAGTAACACCAGCATGGTGAGCAGCTCTAGCAGCAGCACTGGATCTACCGTATCAAACTCCTCCACCAATATCAGCCGTGCACACAGCGATGGAAACCTAGCCACTGCTGCAGAGCGCATACGAGACTCTAAGGTACTCTTGAAATGAAATGACATGACAAGACATGAAAGTGACAATTTGATATCATATTATTTGCTTAAACATTTATGACAGATATTACTTTGAGGAAGATAAACAACACTCTTATATTTTAATATGGATTTTCACTACACAACACAAATACATTTTTGTATTGTATATCAGTTTAAGAGGTGAAACTTGCGAAATGGCTGATGAGTTCAATTGAAGACTTATTTTCTTTGTTACAATCTACTGACTCAATGGAGAATGCGAGTGAAACATAATACTACAATAGTAGGTCTATGCACTGTAAACAATAACACTGTAATAGCAAAATGCAAAACGAGGATTTAATAATGATGAAATACTTTATTAAACATGAAAATAATTTGCAGAAATATGCAATATCTTATTTATATCGCTTATTTGGAGAGTTTTACACACTAAACAAATTATATACAGTACATTACTGTGCTATGAAATTGGTACATTATAAACAACCTGAGATGAACATACATTCATGTGGATCTGTTTAAAGGAAAACAAAATGGCAAGTGTCTACTAATTTATTGCTCCTAAAATACTTTATTGGCTTACACTTGTTTGTGGAGTGGAGAGAGATGTGCAATTTTAAATGTGTGTGATTTATTATTTTTATATACATCGTTTCTTCTGTGTGAGTGTGACTACAGGGATATTTGTTGAGGGTCAGGGTGGTGTTGGGGATTGGGAGGGGGAAAAGGAATAATGGGGGTTCTAGTTGATTCTATGAATATATCTTTTACTTTTCTGTTTAAGTGTGTGAATCAATAAAAAGTGTTAATATGAATTGTATAATTTTTTTTTAACAAATTTAACTAAGATTAAAACATGCTGTAAAAGCATTGTTAATTGTTATTTTACGTTAGCAATTCCAGTTACAAATGTTTACGTGTAGAACCTTAGTGTTGAAATTGTGGGTTACACTTTACAATATTTACTCCATACCATTTAATCAGCTCATCACTGCTGGCAGAGGTACGCAACAATTTAAAAAGGATGTCATCTCCTGTAACTGATAGACCACTCTCCTCTCTTTCTTTGTAAACACACTCATGCTGGTTTTAGCATGTCTCTGAAAAGTCTCCTCTTGAAGTCTTCCCTCACATCAACAATAAAGCCCTGTTCAATGAGCGCTCATATGAGCGGAAACAAGCATGTACACACTCGTATCACATTAGCTCGCAGTCATCATCTTGTGCACCTCATAGCAACATTAAAGCCATGCTAGGAGTGGGCGATATGAGCAAAATATTATATCACGAGAACGAAATCTCACGGTATAGGTACAATTTTCAAGAAAAATATTAAATTACTGTATTGTAATGCCTATTTTTGAGGAAAAAGAAAATCCAGTCATTTAAATAAATACATGATAAATGAAAACTACTTCCTCTTATATTATTTTTTTATTTTCATGGAACTTGGAACAAACACAGTCCAAGTAAAAAAATCAAACAATACAACTGGTGGTAATCAACCTTACCACTATGTTAAACTTCACATTTCAGTCTGATGTTGTTATAAAACACTTAATTAGGCTCTTAATGGGTAAAGTCATCTCTGGTGACAATATTTGAATACCTGAAAGCAAAGCCGGTTTGTTCCGGCATCATTCTAACTGAATTTTATTATGGGTGTGTAAATGTGTAGTTTAAAAAATCTCCATGACAGATGAGACAGACTGTAATTGTTGGTGCACGACACATTGTTTTAGCTGTTTTCCTCATCAGTGTTGGCTAGAATGTCAGGCTCTCTCTCCGTTTGAGATGTTTTACTTCCTCGGTAGCACTTTAAGGTACAAATAAAACCTCTCAAAACTCTGTAGTATTCAAATGGGTCACGCAAGTTTGAAGTTTGTTCCGCGATAGAGAGAAACCAGATCGAGTATAGCGCAAGTGTCTGTGGAGCCCAATCTTGAAGCCTGCTATACTCGCGCACACATTCGTGCTTCAGAGATAGCGTGCGTGAAAATCACACGAAACACAGCTGTGTGTGTCTGATGAGAAGTATATTCAGAATGTGAGATGAAATGAATTTGCTCTGGCAGACAGAAATTTAGCTTGGGCGGATGGCAAAAAATGATCTCAGTCTTGCATAAAGCCACTCCATCTTCCTCCATTTCTCCTACAGAATGTGCACCGCTTATGAGTTACGTGAATAGAATGAGGTGTTCATTTCTTGCCATGCGGTGCCAGTTTTGCGTAACCGCGATACAGACGATAATCCAATGTATATACCAGTTGCCAAATGTCTACTGGTTTATCATGTCTACCAGTAAGTACATCGCCAAACCCTGAGCCATGCTCACACCACGTGATCTCACTCTGGTTCAATGAGCACTCGTACAACCGATGATGGTAGAAAGGTGCCTCAGGTTGTTGTTGGCAGGGTACATAACCTTACAGGTTTCATATGGTTAGGATAAGAGTGGGGGTGGGGTTAGGGCATCTACTGCCTGCCAGGAACAAACAGAGGACCCTTTGTACAATGGGCCATACAAACAGAAGCATGCACACACTCGTATCACAAAACCTCACAGGCACCATCTTGTGCACAGGAGCTAATAGTAATAATTATTCAGTATTATATTATAATAAACCAGGGTCCCACAATAATAATTCGGTATTATATGATAATGGGATGTGCATGGGTAATGGAGTACTCATTCTGCACCAGCTGTTCAAGGATTAAAAACACTACTCCAAGATTGCAAATTAATTTCCCAGCCGTGAGCAGTGCTGAATTACACAGTTCCCTCTGAATCTCTCACCAAACATAGCAGTTACAATTGGGTCCACTGGGGAGCGCTGTGTTTACGTGTTGTGTTAAGGTGTTGGAAGAGAGCTGAAGATGTGTAATGGCTTCTGTGCAGAGCCCTTCTGGTCTGTGCTTCTAAAGCAAATTGTAAATATTTTGATTCATATTTAATTCTACTCTGTTTGTATTCTGTCCTTGTTGAAGACATGCAAACCAACAGAAGAGGGTCTGCTTTTAAGAGAGAAAATGTGAAGATCTCTGAACAAAAAAGTCAACTTTCACCACTTGTTTTTCTGAATAATAACGAAAATGTATTATAATATTCAGGTGTGTTCCAAAAAAAAGTGTCAGTTAATTCACAAAATATGGGCACATATAAAGCAATTAAATAACATTATGCATTGTGTTTAGGTTCAGAGTGAATACACAATTATCAAGATATATATTGAATATTATCAATTTCTCAATTCCTCACCAATACTCTAAAATCTTGATCATGTAAATAAATTCTTTTTATGACGTCTTTGCTGTACTATCTTGATGTTTTTGCAGAAACGCTCCAAGCAGAGGAAGATGCAGCAAAAGGTGTTACGTAAGCGACAGCTAAAAGAGCAGAGACAAGCGCGTAAGGAGAGATTGAGCGGGCTCTTCCTCAATGAAGAGGTGATGTCGCTCAAAGTCACAGAGGAGGAAAACCACTGCGATGATGTTGATGTTTTGATGTGACAAGAGTGAATGATTCAGTGTTCCTTCTAAGCCTCTTCCATACAGCATCAGTCACACATCTCTCTGCCATCAGCAGCTTTACATTACGAACACATCTTTAGATAGATTGACCAAGCTAAGTCTCTCCACAGCCATATCAACTGTCTGACAAAAGATATCAGGCCAAAATGCAGTCTGACCCAAATGTAATTTTTTTTGTTCATTTTATTGATAAAGTAGGATTGACTTGTAAGTATGGATGCTCCAATCGGTCGGCCACATCAGTATGGGACTCTGGGTAATACAGCCCAAATGTTGTAAGACAACAATCTTAATTCAACAGTTACAATTGATGCCGTGTGAGAGGTGTGGCAGATATAAAAACTGGTGCACAGCATACGTTGTTAGCGGCAGCAGCTTCGCCGTTTCTGCTTGTGGTAGGCAGATCACCATATGGGTTAATAATGACATGGGTTTCAATCTTTTTCAAATAAATCCAGAGTAAAAGGCATTAACATGCAAACATGCAATCTTTCTCCATTTTCCTTTCATCTCTTGCATCACGAGAGAGCCTGTTTTCTCCTCATTAAGCTCCAGAAGGAATAGGTGAAAGAGGAACAATTATTCCAACATCCAACAAAATGAAAGAGCAGGGAGCATATTTTAAATACAATATTAAGATACTCTAAAATTATAATGCTATATATTAGGATAGGCTACCTGTCCTAATATAGAGAATATTTTGTGTAAACCTATTTTTTTAAGGCTTATTTAAATAATAAAAAAAAAACAGTATAAAAATATTTGTGTATTATTTCAATATCAAATAACTAAATTACAGTAATTTTTCTCAGCAAAAACTAGGCAACAACAATGGTATTACCAACAGGGAAATTTAG
Organism: Xyrauchen texanus; assembly: GCF_025860055.1. NCBI lineage: Eukaryota > Metazoa > Chordata > Actinopteri > Cypriniformes > Catostomidae > Xyrauchen > Xyrauchen texanus. Next base: position 41,534,777 of record NC_068298.1, on the reverse strand, counting down.
CTAACAGTGATGGAGAGGAGAAAACTCACATATAACCAATTATGGCAGCGCTCCATGTTATCGATTTCAGATGACAAGTAATTTGTAATCAGTATCAACTATTAAAATCCTGATCGGAGCATCCCTACTTGTAAGCAGAGATTGTGCTACATACAATCTTTACAAAAGCAACATAGGCTGGAAGTAAAAGGGATAGTTCTTGTCGTTCCAAACACATATGTCTTCCTGAAACATAAGAATGTGTTTGGCTGAACGTTAGCCTCAGTCACCATTCACTTTTATTGTATGGAAAAAGATGCAATGAAAGTGAATGGTGACTGAGGCTGTAAATCCCTAACATTCTGCCTAACATCTCCTTTTGTGTTCCACTGGAGAAAGTCACACGGGTTAGGAACAACATGAGGGTGAGTAAATGAAATAATGTATTTTTGGATTAACTTTCCATTTAATAAAGATTTAAAGAACTAAAGTGCAACTGACAAGTTCTGTGAAACTTTTGATAAAACATTTGATAAGTTTCCAAAAGCTTAAATAATTGCATTTATAACGAACTTTTCCATTTAAGTTTCCATGTCATTGTTTAGTAAAATATTGAAATGTTTGATATTAATGTGTTTGAAATGTGACATTATCATCACAAATGCTGTGCTGTGGTATTTTCAATCAAATAAAAAGTTCAACAAACAAATATACAAATTGAGCAACAGTCATACTGCAGCTAAAACAGAATTGAGTCTGCACTGGCTACTATCAATAACATAGAAAGACTGGCATTGTTATATTGACTTGGTACCCATGTACGGGTACATTTTACATCCGTACTTGTTAATAGTACACCAGCTAGCCAAACAACTGTTTGGTTAAACCAGCATGTCCCAAAGGTCTTTGCGTTTGAGATTCTCACTGTAGCAAAATTCTAATTTTAAAAACTAATAAATATAGACAGTGTCTTAATGAATATAAATGAGATTTGCATTAAAAATTCTTCAATGTGATATTTGAATTATACTATATAATTCAAAGGAACACAAGCACTGACAATTTATTGTAATCGTTTCGAGCACCATTACTCTGTTGGTGTGTCTTACTATATTATTTTAAATCCACTATTAAGTTGAAATCTTGATTTAAATAGTATTTAAAAGCATTAAAAGGACAACAAAAAAAAAGTACATTTGAAAAGGTTTGTCATCCTATACATTCACCCGATCATTTGTTCATAAATAGTACAATTCTATTGTAGAATTCTTGCTTCTAAAAGTATAAATGTATGTTTAACTCAGGCATAGAAGGAACACTGACAACTGAAGTCATTATCTCCATTATATATATACTTTTAGTTGATTTTGAAAGGTCATACAAATTATGTTTTGAAACTGACGTTTAGGTGAATAACAAATGGTACAAAACTACAAACAAGTGGAGTTTTGACTTGAAAATATTACATATGCTCTCTTCAGCTGGTGTTTATAGCAATAAACATCAAGGTTTGTTGCTTGCATTTGTCAGTGTGCTAAGTTGGAGGAATGTTATACTTTGCTTAAATTGCTTATTTTAATAAATTTCTGCATACTAAACTGGAAGAGACTACTTGTTAATGACACTGAATGATACATAGATTACAGTTGTCATTTTACATCTTATGTGTTTTGGTTAAGATTTGTTTGCTAATACCGCTACACTTTCATTTTTTGTAAACCTTGCATTATAAATAAACTATACATATAATGCAAGTTTTATATATATATAAACTCTGTATACAGAAATGTTTATGCGTCACATTTTATCATTTAAAATATTTGATTTTACCAAATGTGATTTTTGTTTCCTTTGATCTCCTAAAAAAGAATTTTAAGGCGATTTTGAGTGTTCTGGAGCTTTCACGTGACTGAGCCGTTGAATTAGCCACGCCCTTCTCATTCCAAAACCCTGCCTTACAAAGATCATTTTGAGACCGTGCAAAAGAGGAGCATTGTTTGTTCCTGTGGCTGTCAAATTCAACAGTGGCAATAATAGCGCCATCAACTGACATACATCTTAATGTATGCAAATGTAAATACAATCATAGCCTCAATGATCTGCTTCAAATGAGAACAAACAAAATGATTGACAGGTGAAAAGCGTCAATGTCTGCGGACTCATTTTGTTTGTTACAAAATGTACAGCTGTCACAGAGACCGGTGAGATATCTTAGGACACTTATTTCATTAATATCTTTAAGGGAGTATTTTTTGCATACTTTTCCATAACAAAATTGCTTACAACACATTTAAAGGACTATTCCGGGTTAAAAACAAAAACTCAATCGACAGCATTTCTGACAACATTGATTACTACATCAATTTATTTTGACTTGTCCCTCCCTTTCTTTAAATAAACATTGAAATCTGAATAGGAGGGCCAGACAGTTTCAAAAGTATTGCCACAAGACATAAAGGATATGCATGTAAAAATGTTAGTGTGATAAATTTGTGTAACCTTTTCTGTGTAAAGTTATAGCCAATTTTACACCTTTTCCATGACGATGTAATGTAAACAAATGCTAAAACGACTGTAAAAATTATATTTTAAATAACTTTACAGCTTGAATAATACATACGTTTTAAAAGAAGAATTAATGTAAGTGCTTTTATAAAATGATAAGCCTCACATTTCTGTTTAAACCCTCCAAAAATTGGCCACATTCACTTTCAATGTCCCCACTGACTTCCATTGAACAGCCTCACTGAAACCTCGATTTTTGCTTCTTTTTTTAAGAAAAGGAGGGACAAATCGAAATATTTTTTTTTTGTTATCAGCATTATGCCACAAATGCTGTCGATTGAGCTTATCTGGCATTGAACCCAGAGCTTGCCTTTAAAGTAAGATAAAATGTATTTAGCAAATTGTTTAGAGAGGACCATTGTTTATTTGTTAGGCCAAGACAATTACATAAATACTTTGAACCAGAGATGTCGTAAATTTATAAGTCATACTATTATGGTTTAACTGCTCTCCTGTCTGAAGTTTTTATTTTTAATTTAATAAAATCATTGTGCAGCATTGTTGTGTTGTGAAATTTCTTGAAAATACTGACAAGAGGAGTCACGTGATGCCATGCGAGGATCGGACGTGCATGGTCAGCACTGCTAGTTTTAACTCTTTTAATAAGATAAACCGGTGAGATTCGATACACACAAAGCAAATCCTTTTGTTGTCACTCAACCATATACACAAGTGCAACAGTGGGTGCTGTTCCAAGCAACATAGCAGTAGAGTCCCGAGGTTTAGACATGGAAACAAATAGAATAATTTTAGTGTAGATGCCATTCAAATTTTGCAGAGTTCTAGATCACGAGAAATGTTTTCTGGTTCCGGCAGACCCAATTAAAGCAGTCTAATTGTGGGTTGAAGGATAAATTAGGTGTATGCCTGACTAAATAGATGAGTCTGAGTGAGTCTTAAACTGAGTGAGTGTCTGCACCTCGAGCAGTGTTAGGGAGACTATTCCATAGTTTGAAAAAGTGGGCTAAAGCACTAAACTGTTAAGCAGAAGGTTGTAGGTTCGATCCCCACAGCCACCATCATTGTGTCCTTGAGCAAGGCACTTAACTCCAGGTTGCTCTGGGGGGGATTGTCCCTGTAATAAGTGCACTGTAAGTCGCTTTGGATAAAAGCATCTGCCAAATGCATAAATGTACATTTTAGAGAATTCTTTCTCTTTTGGGAAAACTGAAGAACATGTTTCTATGGAAAAAATATTCATGCTGCAATACATATTTTTTGCCCAATCAAATGCTCTCTAGAATGGCAACATCTGTCCTCCTGCCTGCAATTGACTTGAAAGCAAATCGTGGTTCACCTCTCTGGACTAGATGCTGTTTTTTATGTCCATACTTCCTCAAACTTCACTGGAAAATATCTCAACAAAAACTACAATAAACATCTGATTACAGTTTACAAACACAGTTTACAGATCTTGTTACACAATATACAATATACACCTAATAATATACAATATAGAGTTTACACAAAATAAGAAGACTATACAATAAAAATACACTGTAATGTCTCTTATTCATATAGATCAGGTGGGGTTTATTCGGGCCGCAGCTCTTCTGATAACATTAGGAGTTTCATCAATATCACGTGGTCAGAAGTAAATGATCAGATTCCGGTCACTGCCATCTCACTTGATACTTTTATTGGTTGGATTAAGTTACTTTATATACAAACAAATTGATTAATTTCAGATTATTTTACCCTGGATAGGGGCACCCAGCAGGATTGCCCTCTTTCCCCATTATTGTTTTGTCTTCCCCTGGAACCATTAGCAGCTGAGACAAGAAAGGAGGATGATTTTCCTGTTTGTTTAAATATGAGTGTGGAATCAATAAAAAATTGTTAATTACAAAAAAAAAAAGAAGAAAATACTAGATGAAATACTGTCAGCATTAAAAAAAAAAACTCTTCTTAAATACATATTTAGCCCATTGCCTGAGGGGTTCAACTCACTTAAACAATCCTCATTAAATAAAAATGTAATGAAATATCAGTGACTTGCTCTTTTATTCCAGCTTTAAAATCCTTGTGAAATGACTTGGTCTGTGCAGGCTTCTTTTCAGAGTTGACGTATTTCCTTTGGAAACAGGAAGTTTGTGCTAGACTGATCGATGGGAGGCAAACAACACAATCTCTGAGAAAATCAGCATACAAACTTTCTCGCAAAGACACCATCTCTATCCCAAAACTGAGCGAGAATAGAATTGCCTCGTTTTACCTTAAACCCACCTAAGACTTGTCTAACAAAAATACCATACCTAAGGTATACAAAGAGTGTATCTACTCGTGCTTGATATAATTCAAAAGGTCTCAGTGTGAGTGGTACTATGGTCTCTTTCACACATCTATAAAATACATGCTAACACTAACATGCTTAGAGAAAGTCTGATCACTCCTGGGGACATGCCTCCCTCCTTGGTCTATGTAAATAAGTTGTGACTGTTCGAAACCAATTAATACCCAAATACTCGTTTCCAAATACCGTTTTGGCCTTGGATGTATATTCTGTCTGGATATTTAAGGAAAGTTGGCCAAAGCATTCAGGAGAACATCTGTAATTCATATCTCCCGCACAGATAATGTGTGTTGTTCTATTGCCAGGTATGTTTCGCTGACTTGGAACCTTTTGTTGGCTCATTCTGATCATTTATGAATTGGCTTTGATTTAATATATATAGATTGATTCTCTGATGTAAAGCTTTATTCCTACCTGGTAATTTAATTAATTTGGATTCTCCTAAACTCATTATTTCCAGTAAAATAAGGGATAGGTTGTTACAGCGAGCGTATGGGTCAGGAATGAGAGCAAACCCTCCAATACTGCAGTCACTGACTGACATATCACTCACTTAAGCATGACCAAATTAAATATAATTTGATAGTGAGTCAGCCTGATTTAATGATGTTAGTAAACCCTGCAACCACTAACTTAAGCTCGATCTGAGCACCTCATGACCATGGGATCTATGTGTCTGAGAAGGATATAGCTGCAGGCATTAGTCCAAAAAGGGGCAGAAGCTCCAAACTGCTATTAAAGATATAGGGAGCCTCTTACTTAACCCTTTCCCTAAAATTAACTGTGAGTGGAAGTTCCGCCCCACTTTTGTAGTTGGTGCAACCCCCTGTTGGAGTAACCATATTCCCTTCTAGAGTAACCCTGCGTGCTTTTGGAAATTCTGCCCCCATTTGGAGGTCTTCGGTCTGGCGTAATAGATAATTAATCATTACAGAATGATTAATGACACCGAGTAATCAAAAACACCAAATTATGATTATATCTAGAATGATGATCAGAAACTGATTGGAACCTTAGTCTAAATTCTAGGTCTATTAATTGGAGTCAGATCAAATTCATAATTGTCAAGTCTAAACTAAACCAAATAGTTTAAGACGTAAAACCAAACACACACTAGAAAAGACAAACATGCACAAGGAAATGCCTACTAGCCTTCAGGGTAGTTGAAAGATCTTAACAGCCTCCCCTTCATATTGCACAATAGGAAAGAAAAGAGAGAAACTTAATAAACATGCATGGTTAGTAAATATAACAGTGATTTAGCCTTACTGCGCAGTGAAACAGTGTACAGAAATTCCAATCCACACTGCAGTGGGGAAATTAAAGGGAGATTGATAAGTGGTGAATTCTCAGTGCCAGCAAAGCCTTCTCTGCTGGCCTAACATGACAAATACATTTTAAAATGCATGTATTTTTAATCGCTTTCCACTCTTCTACAAACAAATAGAGAAAAAAATAAAAGTTTATCCTGCCAGAATTTATTCCTTGATGCTTTCAAGCAAAGTGTGACAACTGTTTCACAAATCACATGACCAAAGCCAAAGCAGCGCATGTGTCTGAGCTCCACCCCCTCAGGCCTTCAGAATTTCCACAGAATACACCATGACACAATAATGTGCAATAAATTCCAATAGTCAGGCTTTCCTTTTGTCTGTAATGTGGTCATGTTCAGCACTGCAGTATGCTGCTGTAGAAAAGTCCTTTTTTTTCTGTCAATTTATCCATATGACACAATCAATCCAGAGCAGATACAAGAGACATTTCTCTGTTCAAAGAATTCCCTCCAGTGGAACAACAGTGGAACAGCAGTTAAGGCTCTGGGTTACTGACCGAAAGGTTGGGGTTCAAGCCCCAGCACCACCAAGATACCACTGTTGGGCCCTTGACCCTATCTGCTCCAGGGGCTCTGACCCCAGTTTAGTTGGGATATGCAAAAACAACTGCATTTCATTGGCTCTGTACCTGTACTCTGCACAATGACAATAAAGTTGAATCATCATCAATCATCAGTGCAAATGAAAGAGCAACTAAAGTCAGATTGTCAGATTCATCAGCCAATCTGGTTGATTTATTTGTTCTTGGAGGGTGTGATCTTTAGGATATGTCCCGGTCGAGGTATTCTGGCCTTGAGTGATGTAAATGATGCTTTTAGTGAAGAAAGTAATTTGAGAGCGAAGAGTGTGAGTTTGTCATCACTGCCGCTATGGCCATAGAGAAAGAGATCATTATGTATGGAATGATATTCATCTCATTATTATTAATGAATGCACACACAATTATGCATGTACTAGATACATTTTGTGAATGTATTTTACTAACCACAAACAAATGCCATTTGATTTGAATCTGTGGAATTCGGGATTGAATGATTGTGCAGCGATTTGTACAAATACAGACATGTTTGCAAATAAACATGGTCTGTTCTACATTAATAAATCAAAAATTGCTCATGCAAAAATTAATCCGTGCATTTGTGGATCAGAAGATACGCGTGCATTAATTGACATCTTGTTCGAATCGATCGTGTTCGGATCATTTGGATTTTGAGACTTCCTTTTCGCAGTTTACAGCATTCCACACACACACACACACACACACACACACACACACACACACATGTTGTGTTTCCATGTTTTATGGGGACTTTCCATAGACATAATGGTTTTTATACTGTACAAACTTTATATTCTATCCCCTAAACCTAACACAACCCCTAAACCTAACCCTCACAGAAAACGTTCTGCATTTTTACATTTTCAAAAAACATAATTTAGTATGATTTATAAGCTGTTTTCCTCATGGGGACCGACAAAATGTCCCCACAAGGTCAAACATTTCAGGTTTTACTATCCTTATGGGGACATTTGGTCCCCACAAAGTGATAAATACATGCTCACACACACACACACACACACACACACACACACACACACACACACACACACACACACACACACACACACACACACACACAACTAACGAACAAGACAGTGCTCTTCATTAACGTGAACACGATTCGTAAATGGGTGTCACTATACAATGAAACAAATGCTTTTCAACCGGTGTCTGTAGAATTAAGAATTACATAAATGTGCAGCAATTTGTACAAATAAAGTCATGTTTGTGAGTATAAATGTTCTGCTTTGTATTAAAGTGTGACAATTTCCGCGTGCAAAAATGAATCCGTGCATTTCTGGATCAGGCGACACGCGTGCATTTATTGATTCCTTGTTCGAGTCGATCCTGTTCGGTTCATTTGGATTTTGAGACTTTCTTTCCGCACTTTCAGCATTGAGGATCCACACGCAACTGAAAGGCAAGGCAGGCAGCTACCACTAGATGGCAGTCGCAGAGAATTACCGAGTTGGCCTGCCCTGGTTTGAGAACAGGTGATAATGGACATTGTTCGCATTCTCCCGAAGAACCTTTAAAACATGGAAAATACCATTTTAAACCAACAAGCTGGTTGGGTAAGTAACACTAATCTTTTTTCTTTTTTTCTTTTATTGCATACTGAAAAGAAGAAAAAAAAGTAACTTCCTATAGACTAGCAAGTTAAAAACAATGTACATTTGATATATTTGACATATTAATTACATTTTATAAATATTCATTTGATGAGATATTAACAAAAACATGTTGGCTCTTCATTATGTATGTTAGATTATTGTTTAGAGTGCGAGCTGATCAGGGAGGAGAGAATGTTGGCGTGGCTCGTCTGATGTTTTCTGTACGTGAGAAACTGCAAGAAAAACAAAACTAAGGACACTTGTGACAAATGTCAAAAGGTAGTGTGTGTGCGATCTACAAATGGAAGGTAGAGAGTACATGCGTTGACGGTGAGTAATCGATCCACAAGCGTCAGTGAATGATGTGCAGGGTTTGCCCCCAAAACAACCAGATGCCTTGTTCAAGTGAACCCACTTTTAGGAGAATTCGTTCATAATGATTTTACAGCATACTATTTTCATTATAGTTTTACAGCATGATATTTTTGCTCACAGTAAAACAAATATTGCTTTCTAAATCAGTTCGTCTTCCCACAGTTTAGCGAATGTTCATATTCTTTATTAACTGTTTTGTCCATTTTGGGTTAGGCCTGTGTGTGTTTCATACATGTCTAAGGTTTTTACTATGCATTGAAATACACATTGGTGATGTTTTTATAAGCTATTGTATTGATTTGTTTTTATTTTACAAAGAAAATAATTTAATATAAATAATCAAAGTTGCATCTGTAATCAGCTACAATAGCAAGTTCTGTGGTTGTCGATGAACTAATACATTTTCACATTCATTAGAATTAAAATTTCGTGTCCTGGTGTTTATTATTAATATTTATTCATGGATTTTGATTCCAGTGGTGGCTGCATAGGATTGTTTCCAATTCGTGTTGTCCAAACATTTCCAATAACTCCAGAGTGTTGTAAAGTCCAAAAGTCAACATGTTTTGAAAAAATACATTTAATAATTTCCTAAATTCACAACATGTTTTTATCTAACGAAATATTCTGCCTCAATCCATGTTTGTTGGCGTTTAGACTTTCAAAAACATTTTCACTGTGGTGAAAACTTGCTGGACACAAAGCGAGGCACGCACCTTCCGGGGCAGTCTAGCAGCTAATATACATATATTTTTTGTATAGTCTAGCACTACTATATATTACAAAAAAAGATTGTATTATATTGGACTATCTGCGTTCGCTTGGCGCTCCGTGCTCCATTTAATCCATATTATTCTATTTTATTCTAATTGAGGATTTTGTTCGAGGATTTTGACATTTTTTAGGGTGATGACGTCATAAAATGTGACGACAGACATTAGAAGCTTCATTCTGAAACCTCAATAGAAGCAGGGGCGTCGGACTGGGGGGGTAAAGGGTACCGAGTACCCAGGGCCCGAGGCAGGGGGGGCCCCTTAGAAGTCAGTTTTCTATACATACATATTTGGTACGGGGGCCCAGCAAGATGGTTTGTACCCAGGGCCCAAAATTTGGTGCTACGCCCCTGAATAGAAGTGTCGAAGGTAAATATGACATGACATTTGGTACAGTCTAGTATGAACGGTCAGAATGACCGCTATGGCCATTCTAGTAGTTATAGAATTTCCACGAGCATCTTCCTAATGGTCGGAGCCCCCGAAGTGACCTGTGCAAAAAAATAAAAATCTAAGAGACTTTCGCGTGCGCACGCGTTACAGTTTCCGGTGTGTGTATAGCTCTTTTACGATTGTGTCATTGCATCATTCATTTACTCAAAGATACTGAGAGCATGGATGCGCATGAATTTATAGAGATATATTTTAAACTTGGCCTTCAAAGCCATTACTGTCTATGACATTTGTAATACTGTCATGGCTGAGACACGCTTTTATCTTCCAAAGAACACTAATCAAGCAATAGACTTGTACGTTCATTTAACACGAGAATTCTATAACTACTAGAATGGCCATAGCGGTCATTCTGACCGTTCATACTAGACTGTATCAAATGTCATGTCATATTTACCTTCGACACTTCTATTGAGGTTTTAGAATGAAGCTTCTAATGTCTGTCGTCATATTTCAAGTGGGCTCACTTGAACAAGGCATCTGGTTGTTTTGGGGGCAAACCCCGCACATCATTCACTGACGCTTGTGGATCGATTACTCACCGTCAACGCATGTACTCTCTACCTTCCATGTGTAGATCCCACACACACTACCTTTTGACATTTGTCACAAGTGTCCTTAGTTTTGTTTTTCTTGCAGTTTCTCACGTACAGAAAACATCAGACGAGCCACGCCAACATTCTCTCCTCCCTGATCAGCTCGCACTCTAAACAATAATCTAACATACATAATGAAGAGCCAACATGTTTTTGTTAATATCTCATCAAATGAATATTTATAAAATGTAAATAATATGTCAAATATATCAAATGTACATTGTTTTTAACTTGCTAGTCTATAGGAAGTTACTTTTTTTCTTCTTTTCAGTATGCAATAAAAGAAAAAAAAGAAAAAAAGATTAGTGTTACTTACCCAACCAGCTTGTTGGTTTAAAATGGTATTTTCCATGTTTTAAAGGTTCTTCGGGAGAATGCGAACAATGTCCATTATCACCTGTTCTCAAACCAGGGCAGGCCAACTCGGTAATTCTCTGCGACTGCCATCTAGTGGTAGCTGCCTGCCTTGCCTTTCAGTTACGTGTGGATCCTCACTGCTGAAAGTGCGGAAAGAAAGTCTCAAAATCCAAATGAACCGAACAGGATCGACTCGAACAAGGAATCAATAAATGCACGCGTGTCGCCTGATCCAGAAATGCACGGATTCCTTTTTGCACGCGGAAATTGTCACACTTTAATACAAAGCAGAACATTTATACTCACAAACATGACTTTATTTGTACAAATTGCTGCACATTTATGTAATTCTTAATTCTACAGACACCGGTTGAAAAGCATTTGTTTCATTGTATAGTGACACCCATTTACGAATCGTGTTCACGTTAATGAAGAGCACTGGCTTGTTCGTTAGTTGTGTGTGTGTGTGTGTGTGTGTGTGTGTGTGTGTGTGTGTGTGTGTGTGTGTGTGTGTGTGTGTGTGTGTGTGTGTGTGTGTGTGTGTGTGTGTGTGTGTGTGTGTGTGTGTGTGTGTGGAATGCTGTAAACTGCGAAAAGGAAGTCTCAAAATCCAAATGAACCGAACACGATCGATTCGAACAAGATGTCAATTAATGCACGCGTATCTTCTGATCCACAAATGCGCGGATTAATTTTTGCATGAGCAATTTTTGATTTATTAATGTAGAACAGACCATGTTTATTTGCAAACATGTCTGTATTTGTACAAATCGCTGCACAATCATTCAATCCCAAATTCCACAGATTCAAATCAAATGGCATTTGTTTGTGGTTAGTAAAATACATTCACAAAATGTATCTAGTACATGCATAATTGTGTGTGCATTCATTAATAATAATGAGATGAATATCATTCCATAATTATGTATTGTTCTGCATGACCGTGCGAATGCTTCATTTATTAAACAGGAAAGGAGGACTGTAAATTGGTAAGTGCTTGTTGTATTGTTATAGCAACATCAGGAGTTTTCTAAGTGTAAATTAGGCTGCTGGAGCATTCAGCGCCAGATCATGTTTTCATGTTAAAAATGTACCTGTTTCTCTATATCTCACAAGATGTTTAACCTGATAAAAACCCTGAAAATACGTTTTTATTTTAAATCACTCTTATAACTAACAAGTTGAACATTGTGATCTTTAATCTCATATTAATAGTGCGTTCAAGCCTGAAGGGCTGAAAACCTGTTGTATTTTTCAGGATTCTTGTTATTAGGGGCCAATCACTGAAGGTGCGTAGGCACCTATTGTTTCTGTTAGTGTTCTTTTTATGGGTTCAAGCCTGAAGGGCAAGAAACACCTATTGTTTTTGGAAGGATTTTTATTATTATTAGGGGTCCAAGCACCAAAAGAGCAGGAACCCTATTGTATTTTCTTATTATTTTTCATATGATTAGGGGTCCAAGCACAGAAGGTTTCTATTTCAATAAATACTTGAGATTATTTTAAAAGATAATTTTTTCAAACTAGTCCAAGGACATTTGCCCGATCAGAACCACACCAGTGCAGAAAGATTCTATGGAGTCCTAAAATGAAAATGTATCAAAAGAAATTTGTATTCATTGTCAAGCAGTATGCCAAAACGTTAATATTGAGTGTGACCACTTTTACAAAAACTCTTGAACACAATCAGATATTGTCACCAAATTTGTTACACATATGTATGGAGTCATTCTAAGGACACACAAAAACAATTGTGCATCTCCACTGCTATAAAAGTAAAAAACTTGGATGGATCTAACTATGGAATGGCTGGACCGATCGACTTTTGTATACAGTGTCTGTGTCTTAGGTGCCATCAAGCTCTATAAGGACAGTCACATACCTAGAAAAACATGACCACCATCAACAAAATCATCTTTTAGCAGCTATTTGATCTAGTCTTATTCCGTTCACCTGATAGGAACCAAACCAGTGCAGAAAGATTCTCTGGAGTCCGATTATTAATAATTATCAAAATTGTTTTTGCCTTCGATTCAATGTGGCAAAGCTACACCAAAACATAAGATATGGGCATTGCCACTTTTACTTACGGTTATAGCTCTAGAATGGAATGAGGTATTTTCACAATATTTGAGACACTTCTGTACAGGGTTATTTGGAGGATAAAAATGTCATACCTTTGCCTCTTGGTGGCGCTATAACAGTATCTGTGTGATACCTCACCTGATGTTTCTCAAAATTAAGGCACTTTAACATTTGTTTTAGTTGTTTTCAGGCTTATTAATCGAATTAATACTTAATATATTTTGCATGTGAACTTAAAGGACCTTAAAGGCTTGAACTCCATTAATCGCTGCTTGCAGATGTATTTATATTTAATTTTTATAGGGTGCTGTAATTTGGGAACCAGCTGCAAATGGAAGCAACATGGCCAATGCAGTGATCCAAAATACTCTCTCTATGCTAAAATGGCTAATATGGCAACACTTTGGCTTTCCTGTGAGGTACGAAAACAATACACGGGTGTTGACAAGATGCAGACTATCATTCAGGTAACTGTAACCATGGTTCACTGAAAAGAGGGAACTAGATGCTGCTTCAGTAGCTGATGTTAGAGGGGAGCTCCTCTCAGGGGTGACAATACTTGAAGATCTTAATAATCACATACATTTTATTGGCAGATGGCTCTTTGCATCCCACCCCCTATGCCCCCATCACAAGCATATAAGTGGGAATGCATCTCCATTGCACCAGGATTTCCTTCGGAAGGGAGAGCAAATGTCTCGCCCCTAAACCGCAAGAAACCAGTAGTGCGCCAAGTGTCCACAACATCTCGTTCCCTCTTATCAGGGAAGCAGGGTTACAGTTGTAACTGGAGCGTTCCATTTCAAGTTGGTCACTTTGACTCTGCGTCAGTAGCTGAAGCTAGGCCCACACAGCAAAGAAGTCCGTGGCGGACCCGCCCTCAAGCCGCCAGATCCGCCTGACTGTCAGATTCGTTTTCGCTGCGCTAACAGGATCAGCCCGCCTCCAGGCTCGGCCCCGCCTGCGCTTTTAATTGGCGGACCCAGAACGGATCACATACGGATCCGCACTTCGGACACGCCTTAGATAACGGATGCCGTACGTGGGATTAGTGTCGGATCTCTTTCGCGTGAAGGCTGCCAAGTAAGTGTAACGTTTTATTAATGTTATATCTGTCATTGAAATATAATCTATTGGTGTAACCTGTTTGTCGAAGGTTTTGGTAAAATGTTCGTGGATTTTGGTTGCTATTTTATAAGGCGTTGCAGTATCAGAATAGCCTGTGTAGCATAAAGTAGACCAGTGCCTGATTTTAATTCCCATTCCCCATATTCGAGCTCTATCCCGGACATCCTATGTTAAGTTGTTTTAATTTGGGAAAGTTATGCCTAAATTCATTGCAGTAACTTGTGCTAGCTTGGTGCTAACGATATGGATAATTTGCAGACCGGATCACTGTATAGCTATTGACATGTTGACTCGCTATTGGGCATTCAAATGTGATCCGAGTTTACAAGACGAAATAAATGTCTTGATGATGATTATATCGTTTATGTGACTAATGTGCAGAAGACATCCGTTTTTTCTGAAATCAAAGAATCCACTGACCACCCTTACAGAAAGTTTATTCAAGTGTGCTAACGTTACTTCTTTTACACTAAAATATGTTCAGTCTACTTTTAGCCTATACTACTCCGAAATATAGCCTAAAAAAACAGTATACTTGACTTACGACAGTCTACGTAGCCTATATTTGGCCTACAGGCCTAACGTTATGTAACGTACACATTCTTTTGATCGACATGTACTTAAAAGTCATTCATCTAAGTGTGTAGACTAATTAAACGTGTTGCGTTTATATTCTGAGCTCATCTGATTTTTTTTGTAGTATAACCAACTTTATTATGATTTTAGTATCATGATTAATAAATGCACGCACAATTATCCGTGAACATGATAAATGTTGCAGATATGTTTTACTATGCACAAAAATGCCTTTCAATGTGCAAAATTCAGAATTAAATGAATGTGCAGCAATTTGCACATTTTGTCTGTAGGCCTACTAATAGCCTAAGCACATTTAGTTTCATATTTGTTCAAATATTATAATGTTTTTTATCGGTGGGTCAGACATGATTTTGACTCATTAGCCTACGTTGTGTTTTGTAAAGCCTTTCTTTAAAGTGAATTTCATTTTATATTAATTGTATCATAATTTTTTTTTTTTTATTCATCAACCAATCGCCTGGATTTAATAAATAAAAAGCAAATATAGCAGACAATATAATCATGACATGGAGGCGCCGGCGCGGTCACTTGCATTGCAGTGATCTTGAGCGCTTCTCATCATAAATTAACCGAAATATGCCTCACAGGCATGAGAAATATATATATAGAAAGCTTGCAATTAAATCTTTAAACTAAACGAAACAATTCCAAACGAAAATAGGCTACACTCTGATTATGTTGCACACACACACATATGTCGAAATGACGAGATATTATGTTGAAATAACAATAAACCTTTAAATATATTTGATTGAATGTTGTGCTTATTCAATTTAGTAAAATTAAAACTTTAGTTGTGATAATTAAAATTATTCAATATTAAATATTTAAGTTTTGCTCATTTAATAATAGTAGGCTATTTATATATAATATAGGCTATATAATTGCGCAGCTCCCCCTGTCAATGATCTAGCACCCCCTCAGCACCTGCGTTAAAAATTATCTGGCGCCACCCCTGCCGGTGTTTCTGTCAAACTGCTAGCCGTACCACGCAAGCGCAGTGGAAAATAAAACTCACAATCCACTGTTAGAAGTACATTTACTGTAATTTTGTGCTACCTCAACATGCAATATTTAATAGTTCACGTCTGTCAATCGGAATCACTAAGCTAAGAACTAAAAAATATATTAAAAAAGAAAACAGACATATTCAGGTTTGTTTATTTCACCTCCACGTTTTGAAATTTGTGTTCCATATATGTACCACATGGAATTATTCTATCAAACAGTTAATAGTGTGTTGATGGTAGAATCATTTTAGTTTTGCAGAACAGCGCCATATTCGTCAAATTGTTTTATTGATTCGCACTAGCTCATCTCGACAGAACAGACTGAGCTATAACGTCATGCCACTTCAGCTGCATACTGGTATCCAAAATCCTAATCACAATTTAACATAATTCTGTTTTCTTTGCAGCTTGTTATTGGATCTTGGGCTGAGGACTGTTCCACCTGTGTGAAGTACGATCAACATTTAGGATATATCACCAATTGCATTGTTTCATTGTTGGAGCATAAATAGTGACGTCACTGTTAAATTCTAAGGTGTTGATATAGACCCAAGATAAACAAAAACAATGCGTGAACGTTCTATTTTGTTCCCAATCTACTTCCTCTGCATTAAGATAACATATGGAATGTAAAATCGGAAGCCTGGTGGGAACAACTATGATGCTGATAATGGAACTCTCTTGAAATGGTCTATAGTAATGGGCTGTTTTTTTTTTTTACAGAATCCTCATGTCTTGTCTATAATGACACACCAGTTTGATGATGCTCTGACTAGTAATGTAGAGCAAGAAAGTTAAGTTTTCTTATGCCTCCATCTGTTAGCGTTAGCTGTCATTTCGCAAAATTCGGTTTACGTTGTACCAAATGCTGTTGTTCTTCTATCTACCGGCAGCATTCGGTAGCTTCAAAGAACAGGGTGTAGGGTTTCTAGGTTCAGGTTTGGGGAATGTACAATTAATTTTAATGATCGTAATCAATGATTAATCATACGGTTTGAACTAGATAACAATACATACCAAATTGCCCCAAAAAGGGCTTATATAGCCCAAGAGTCTGCTTCAAATATATATAGATAATTAAACACAACGAATTATAATCAATTAGGAATATACATCATATGCAGACAGGCTATATTAATTTTCAGAACACCTTAAGGGAATTGACCCGTATCTTAAGGGAATTCGTCCGCCGAACCGCTTTGCTAAATACTCTTGATCAATTCTCCAGAAGGTTTATTCTTAGTATAAGCTGACTAATCAAAAGCACGTTAACTTACTTTGATAATATCAGCTCGTAGCTTTAGATCGCACATTAAAGGGGCTTTGTTTTATGACCAACAAACACATATAATTTTCAAGCATATAATTGGGTTTAATACAAGGAACTAGGATATATCACTACACTTAACAAACAAACATTTAACATATAACATAAAATAAACAAAGTAAACACAGTGAGGGAAAATAAAGAGATTATTATAGGTATAGCAAACTTATTTCCACAGTTAACCTTTCAGAGCCAGCACGGAAGTTACACACTGTAACGCATTTGAATTTCAATGAAATAATACTTGCACAATGGACCTTTGCGTGTATGTCGTGTCCTCGTGGCGTCCTTGAGATGGGCTTTCTGTCGGTGCTTCCAGAGCGTGGATTGCTCACGGGAAGTTCAAAGCGTCTAAAAGGGTAACTGTTGAATAGTTGACGAGTGTTCCGGAGAGTTGGAGAGTGTTCAGGGGAGTCCGAGGGAGGGGAGAGAGCCGGGTGAGGGAGCAGGACGGAAGAGGAGAGTTGAAGTGGGAGCAGCAAAAGAGCGGGGGAAGAATGCAAAAGAGGACGATTCTATGCCGGAGCCTAACTTTTAAGGCAGGGAGGTCACACCTCCTCTGGGAGGACTGGCCCAATGAGACTCCTCCGTTTTGGGCGCAAGATTGTTTCTTTGTCCTCTCAAGGCTCATTTGCATGTCATTTGCATAATTTATGACCGGGTCAGGATTTTGGGTTGAATCACTCAAAAGACAGTAAAAACATAGCAGAATACATTTTTAATGTAACCATATATTTATATTCAGCTAGGGCAAGTCGTAAGGTTTAATTTGATACCAAGAATCGTGTATTTGGTGCACGTAAAAGTGAATATAGATACTTAGGCTCTTTATTTAAGCCATCAGAGTTTAACTAACACAACTTACAATTTTAACTAGTTTGATCTAACATCAAAAATACACAAGCATACGGGGATAAAACATATTTCCTTAAAATTAAGCCCTTCTGGGTTTTAAATGTTAGGAACACATTGTGCCATTCAAAGTCTCACCTTCCTTTCCCATCTCAGAAGGGGGTTTTAGAAGGCACGAGGATGTGTGGGGGTCTATGACCCTTTGCAAGAATGTGTGCATTGCATTCAGAATCATGATTCTCCATTCATACTCTACAAGGGATATGGCCTGATTGACTCCAAATTACTTGAAGCAGCATTTAAAAATCTGGTTGTTTAACCCCTCACTGGTTGCTTTCTGAAATGTTTCTTCAGAGGAAATGAACAGAAAGTGTGTGCCAGTTTCCAGCTCCACCATAAGACGGAGGACCCGTGTAGATGTGAGAAAAAGACTTGAACAAATTAGGGATGAGGATGACTATCTCAGTCTGACTGACATGGACACAGAGACAGGGATAAATGACAGGCATGAGAATGACAATGACAGGGTAGGATTGTTAGAAGATTGTCTCAGTTGTGCAAATGATACCTCAGGTATTGCAGCAGGAGCAGTCTTTCATGAAGAGGAAGGTGGCATGGAGTTTGAGTCAGACTATACTGAGGGTTTCTTAGCAAGAGCATTTGTGAAACACACCAAAAGTCATAATGCCTACCACGCCTGTGATAAATGCACAAACCCTGGTAGACATGAACAGAGCCGAATGAGTTTTCCATGTAAAGATTATGCACTAAGGACGGATGAGTCTTTCAATGACAGGTTAGATGAGATACATCACCATGAGGGGCCACATGCATTTGAGGGTACTGGGGTTGGCATGGTGTCACAGTTTCCCCTAGATTACATGCACCTTGTGTGCTTAGGTATCGTTAGGCGCTTGCTCAATATGTGGCTTAGGGGTCCTCTGACTGTCCGTGTCCCTGCAACTATAGTTGAACAAATGTCCGCTAAAGTGGTATCCATGAGGCCTTATATTCCGGTGGAGTTTGCCAGAAAGCCGCAATCTCTTAGAGAATTGGATCGCTGGAAGGCTACTGAGCTAAGGCAGTTTCTTTTGTACACTGGACCTGTAATGCTGGCCAGTTTTCTGGACAAAGACCTGTATCAGAATGTTATGCTTCTCTTCTCTGGCATCTCCATCTTAGCAAGCCCAACATTTTCCTACCTCACTGATTATGCTGACACTTTACTGAAATCGTTTGTGCAGCACTTTGCTACACTTTATGGGAGACACCACGTTGTGTATAATGTACACCGCATAACCCATCTGGCAGGGTAAGTTCAGCAGCATTGTTGCCTTGACTCCTTCTCTGCCTTCCCATATGAAAATTATCTGCAGAAGATAAAAAAACTGGTTAGAAAACCGGAATATCCTTTGGCACAGATCATTCGTCGTCTGTCAGAAGGAAAAATCCGGGAGTCGCATTACCTGGCAGCCCTTTAAGACGGCAGCATTTTGTGGGCCCTATTGTTGGGGGGATGGCCATCAAGGCAGAGTATTGCGAGATGTCCACTGAGAAGTGGACTCTCAGAACATCGACTGGTGATAACATCTTCAGGCTTGGAAATGAAATTGTCTGCATCCAAAATATTGTGGAATGCATTGGGGGGCATTTATGCAATATATAAGGAATATAGAAGGAATTCATTGTTCTTTAGCTACCCATTTAGCTCGGATACACTGAATATTTACATCATTTCAGAAAAATCTGAGATCATCATGGCTGCCAATGTTTCAGACCTTGATGGGAAATGTGTCACCCTGCCCCACAGGGAAGGCTTTGTGGCCTTTCCTCTCCTGCATTAACATGCAAAAAATGCATTTCAATCAGTTTATTAGTTCAGACTAATTAGTTAATTAAGTAATTAGTTAATTACTTTAACATTAATTGATAGTTTTTGTTCATTGTTTTATTACCAATCATAATCATAGCATGACTAGTTTAGATCAGGGTCTGAGGACTGACCAAAGTTTGACTTGCTGGCAGTGCCTGCATCAGAAAATGGGCTGATAAGTTGCTGTAAGTACTTTGCTGAAGTTAATCATCTTTCAGGTGTCAACTGTCAGTATCAGTGTTGTGCAAGTTGACACTTCACATGAGCCCCTATATTATCAAAATCAATAAAAACAAAATGTCACAGCTTTTTCCACTAGATCTTCTTACTCTGACTCACAATAACTGTGCATTCACACTTGTTTCTTTTATTGTCTTCTCCATTAAGGATGTTCCATGTAGTTGAATTTGTCACCAATAAAACTGTAGCAGTGGTGCCCCAAAGCTGGTATGAGGATGGTTGTGCATCGTGGCCAACTTATAACAGTGATGAAAGAATTAATAGGGCAGTAAAACATGAAGAGGAGCCACAGGATGACTGGCAGACACATGATGTCAGAATCATCAAATCATCTGGTATGCCAAATCTCAAAGTTGTTATTTGGCTAAGTGGTTTTTACAAATCCTACACCTACAAATCCACTACCACCACTATTTAAAAGAATATGAAATTTGGTTATTCACGGTCTCCCCTTGAGTAAGATAAGTGAGCAAAAAAGTTTTTGTCACCGTGCATGCTAAGCTAGCAGGGGCGCTTCCGGGCTAAGACAATGCATGCATGGAGACAAAAATGTTTTTCACTTATCTAACTGTAGGGGAGACCGTGAATAATTAATTTCATAAAATGGTGGCATGTTCCTTTAAGACTCATGTCAAGCTGCATGTTTACCTTTCAGATACTTACATGGAGGCACATCAAATCCTGAAGAAGGCTCTGACATGTAGCACCTCGGACCTCCAAACTGAGGATGAAAAGGAACGACCTGGGAGAAGGAGAACAACAGCGAAGTCAGTGTTTTTCCTTCATGTTACACATACAAACACTAACACTATATAGTTTTATTAAAAAGACAGAACAGAGATCACTGCCATGTTCATCCATTCTCTGTCTCCTTTAAATGTTGATTTGCATGTAGATAAAGATCTTTTTTTTTTTATTTAAACAGACATTTCTTTGGTTACACTGATGTAGAGGAGGACTACTGACCCCCAAAGAGGTCCAAATCCGGGTCAGCTGCTGGAACAAGTCACCAACTCCCTGAAAAAAGTCCAGAGAATAGTCAAAGTAAGAGTCAGAGAGTATTCATTTCCTAATAATTTCAAATAAGAAAAAAATGGAAATATCCTTAAATATAAATGTGTTTCTATTTCTCCACCACAAAAAAACACATACACAAACCACAAAATGACCCCCACTCACTACACTGAAGAGCAAGTTTAGTGGCAGACTCTTGTCACTAGCATGCTCAACAGACAGGCTGAGGAAGTCCTTTCTTCCCCGGGCCATCCAGCTTTTAACTTTATCTGCTCTATGCATACTGAATATGTAGTCATCTTACATGACTCTGTGAATGTTTCTTAAGTCTGTGTGACTGTGTTGTGTATGTTGTATAACCCCCCCCGTCCCCCCAACAACAACACAGTGTTTGGCAGAACTGCCCCTCCCCAACCACTACCACCACAAACACCCCTCTCTCAACCTGCACAATGCAACCAGCAACAACGGGGGCCAGAGGAGCCAAGGCAGGTCTACAGACCTACCTGGAGAGGTGGGAGACATGGCCCAGAAAACATTCCCTGCTCTGGTAAGAAATAACTGTAACTACAAGCTATAATACCTTGACTTTAACCACGGGGGGACTTAAGTGCATGGAATGGAGGGGAAATAATTATTCTATAATACTATGTATTCAACAGCTGCTCAGGTCCACATTTTAAGCCTGCTGGAGCACATTAAGCAGCATCAGGACCGGCCAAGGTCAATCACCTGAGCAGCAGGGTGCTCAACACCTCAACACCTCAAGAGCCAGAGTGTCCTGAATGCATTCAGCTGCCCATCGAATCACTGGAAGCGGTGGATGGGCTTGAAGCATTCCTGAAAGACGCTGCCAATGCAGCAGCCAAACAAAGAATGGTATGCTCCTGCCAGTCACTCTCAACTCTAATTGGTAAAGTGGTGGGTGTGGGGTGGAGGTAGGGCAAAGATTGTCGTACAAGTTATTACATCAGGGCTTTATACCTTGTCTGTATTTTAAGGTGTTTTGTGACTTACTTTTAGATTTCATTTTTGGCCATGATTGGTATTCAGCAGCAGGGAAGGGAAGGGATGTGTAATGGCTCCCACACACAGCAGCGTGCGGTGCAGTGCTGGGGTCGACTGAAACTGTAAACGGTGTTGCCACAGATAAACAATTTACCTCAAATCTGCCCTACAATTTAACTTTATCTGCCCGCCTATGCCGGTGTTACAATATATTCGGTTCCTCTGGTTCCAATGGGTGGAGCTACCATGAATATTCACAGAAACATTGTCTGCAATAACTTTTTCCCAGCCAACGACAGTGGGAAGAACAAGGGAAACATCTTGGGGACAAAGGATGAAGTCTGGTCCTTCTTCGGAGCCATAACAAACACATCCACTGAGTCTAATCCCCACTTCTTAGTGCCCAAATCATCATGAGTGCTTGCTTTGCCCAGGAGAAGCCTTTCCGCTGGGATGGGAGCCTGAAATCACAACTTTTCAAAGTGACCAGGGGTGCTATTTCCTGATTGGTGGTTAAATGGAGCCTGAGCAGCAGGCTGTGCATTGACTTTGGCAGGACACTGCCCTGAGGAAAAGCACGAGTGAGTCGGTTGCTTAGTAGACACATTTTGCAAGCAAGACAACATTGGGTTTTGATGGGAGGACCGGTTGGGTCCAACCTGGCACAGATCAGGTGTAGAGATGGGCTGCCACCATCTCCTCGACCGGGGAAATTACCGTATAACCACCCAGTGGCCCAGTGTCATGAAGGCAGCTGCTCCTAAATGTACGTGCATGCCAAGTAAGGTGCACTCCACATTTTAGTCCCTCGGGAGCCACAGAAGGAGTATGGTGGGAGGGAAGGAGACTGGCATCTTCATGTAATATGCTCTGACCCCCCTCTCTGCTTGTCATGGTGATGAGGTTTATCGTAGATTAGTGTCACTGAATGACTGAATGTCTAAGTGTTGTCTGGAGAATAGCATAGTTTTCATAGACAATTGGAAGAATTATTGGGGAAGACCTGACCTGCTAAAGAGAGAAGGACTCCATCCCTCGAGGGAAGGTGCCGCTAACCTCTGTAGTAATATGGCTCATAGTCTTAATAGTGATAGTATTTGACTAACTGGGGCCCAGGTCAGGAAGCAAACAAACTGGAGTCATATGATTCGATGCGAGGATCGGACATGTGAACGTGATCTCTGTGCAGTTTGCTAGTTTTAATACTTTTTATGACATAAACCAGTAAGATTTGATACACTCTGTTCCATAACTGATACAACTCAAAGATTTCAAAATCCTCGGGCTCTGGAGACATTAAAGACACTTACGTGCTCAAGCTGACACCCCCGAGCATGCCCTGGGAGTCGACTTGGTCGAAGAGGTGTGGGAAATGTGGCGGGAGATGCAGAACATGTCGGCAATGATGAAGTCATTGCTGACTTGAAGGATCTTGCTATGATATGTCGATCGATCACCACCATAGAGGCAAATTTAACTGATGTGGTTATACATAAGAGTGGGGGATGTCGAGAAATGGATCGATTACCTGGAGTAATCGGAGAGGGAATTATCTGCTAATCTGCTAGCAACCAATATGGATTTGGAGCATGTCTGGGAGAAGTTGGAGAACATGGAAAACCGTAGCCGATGGAATAACACCCATATCGTAGGATTCCCGGAGGGAACAGAGGGACAGGATATGGTGAAATATCTAGATGGGCTTTTTCAGAATCTTCTTGATATAACATGCCATAAGCTGTAAATCAAGTGAGCTCACAATGTTCCTGCTCAGCGATCCGCGGAGGGAGACAGGCCCTGATTCTGACAAAATTTCTGAGATTATCCGATAAAGATCTTGTGTAATTCAAGGAGAGTAGTAAAGGAAGGCTTTCTTGGAAGAACCATAGCATTTTCTTGATCCCAGACTTTGCAAACTCGACAAGAGAGAAACGTGATCAATTCAAGGAATGCAAGAAACGTATACATCAACGGAAAGTCACTTTTGCACTGATATTCCCGGCCAAATTGATGATAAGGATGGCTGTAAAACATTCACATGCCCACAGCAAGGGATGTCCTTCATAAAGTCAATGGAGTGAGTGAGTCATCTTGTACTCCGAGAGGACCGAGTGGACTGGCTCACTGAACAGTTGCTGGACTGCTTGAAGAGTTTGTGCTGGTTTTGCTTAGCAGCTGGAGTTTATTTTGTAGAGTAAGATACCTTTAGGATAGTTTTATGGATGAATCTACACTTTCTTTGTGCTTAGTCCGCTGAACGGCTGGAGTTTATTTTGTAGCGGAACAGACCTTTAGGAAATTTCTATGGTTGGTCTGCACGCTTTTTGTGCTTGGTCTGCCTACTGGCTAGAGTTTATTTTGTAGAGTAACAAACCTTCAGGACAGTTTTATGGATGAATCTACTTGCACTTTGTGCATATTCTGCCTATTGGCTGGAGTTTGTATTGTGGAGTATTTCTTGCAAAGTCATTGGTGTGAGTAAGTAATTTGCTTGCACTCATGTTGCAGTCAAGTGGACCGCCTCACTGAACATTCGATTAACTTTGCGGAATCTGCATGCTATTTTGAGGCAGCTGGAGTTTGTTTTATAGGGTGTCACGCCTTTGGGACAGTTTTATGGATGAATCTGCATACTCTTTATGTTTGTTTCTGCCTGTTGGCTGGAGTTTGTTTTATAGATTATCTTTTGCTGTGTCTCATAACATTTTTATTGAAACACCGGACTTGAGCAATCCGACAGCAAGATTGTCGGGGGGTTCTCGTAGTTGTGCATGGACTGTTTGAGTTTGGAAGGATGGACGCCAGTTGGCGCTGTTGTGCACAGGGTTATTGCAAATATTTTTTTTTTTCTGTTTGTTTGGTTTGTTCGGGTTTTGAGGGTGGCACCAATGTTGGAATGTGGTCTTTATAATCATGTTTCTGACACCCAATCTATTTTTTCTTATATGTAAAAATGTCAAACGTTAATATGAGTGGATTTTCTCTCTCCATGTGGAATGTGAATGGGTTGGGGCACCCCATTAAAAGAAGTAAGGTTATTTTTCTTCTTAAGCATAAGAAATATGATATATCATTTCTTCAAGAAATGCACCTTTCTCTGCAGGAAGCTGAAAAATTTTGAAAGATTTGGAGTGGGTATTTTTTTATGGTGCTGGCTCAAGTAAGAGCAGGGAGTCATTACGCTGGTAAGTAAACATCTACAATTCAAATGTCTCAAACAGAGTAAAGATGAAGTAGGGAGAATCATTGTTGTTTTAGCTGAAATTCAGGGAAAATGTCTTAATTTGGCTAATAATTATGCATCTAACCTTGATGATCAGGGCTTTTTTATAGATCTTGAAGGGATGTTGCAAGCTGCTGGCACCCCTCATGATATAATATTGGGAGGAGACTTTTGATGGACTCAGTCCTTGATCATAGTGAAGCAAAAGTGTGCAAGTCTAGAGCAACACTGATGTGTAAAAATCTTGCTCGGACAGAAATTTTGAGACTTTTGAATCCATCTGGTAGAGACTATACATTTTTTATTTCAAACAGATTTAAAACAAAATCCAAGTTCCTCATCTGTTGTTGATTGCTCAATTAGAAATATTTTAGTCTTAGGTCATGCCCTGGTGTGTTTAGAGGTGTTACCACATATGGAGAAAAATAAATCATGACTTACGCTTCCGGCCGAATGGAGTGAGCAGCGAAGTTAGGCAGCTCCGCAAAAGTTTCAAGAATTTTATTATCCTGGGTCAACGAACATCGCCCTCTATCAGCAATTCACCTATAAAAATAATTTAGAACAATATTTTATATGAAGGGCACTCGGAAATACACACAAAAAACTTTTGTACAAGCTACACCTGCACCGGTTAGCACTGCTCCGGTTAACGAAGTCTCGGCTAACAAGGCCTCAACTGGCACGGCGAATACTATTGCAGCACGGGCTAACAAAGCCCCGACTGACACAGCTCCAGCTAGTGAAGCCCGGGCCTGCTCACAAGACGAAGGCGCAATGGCGGAAGAAGAAACACCTCTCTCTGTGGGAATATTTCGAAGTGAGCTACGTGCATACCGCGAAAATTTAAAGAATGATATTAAAGAGGAAATCGAGATTATGCATCAAGATATACGCAAAGACATCACATCGCTAAGGGAAGAAGCTAAAGCAGACATTAACACGCTCCGAAACGCAACCTTACAGAAAGATTACACTAAACTGCAGGAAAAATACATGGACCTGGAGAACAGAAGTCTCAGGCAAAACCTACGTGTGGTGGGAATTAGTGAAGATATAGAGGCAGGGAACCCAAGCCGCTCCATAGCGGAATTTTTTTCAGAAGTGCTCGGTGAAGAAAACTTTGAATCACCAATTCTAATATATCGAGCTCACAGAACCCTGGCCCCTAAGCCCAGAGCAGGAGAATGCCCGAGAGCGATGATAGCTCGCCTACATTACCACACCGACAGGGAGAAGATTCTGCAGCTGTCCAGGAGTAAAGGCAACCTATTCTACAAAGGATCACCGGTACATATCTTTCCGGATATGAGTCCAGAGGTCAGCAAGCTGCGAGCCTCTTTCAACCCAGTTAAGGTGAATACCCAACAACGCTGGAATACCCTACAGTCTATACTACCCAGCAAAGTTGATCATAACGATAGACAACACCAAACATTCGTTCACGGGCAGCTGAAAACTTTATCAAATCCCAGGCCCCAACTGCACAGGTAGTATGAGTATTTCTTTCAACATACAATTGGGATTCCACCAAGGAAAACAAATTAAAAGACACTTCTGTTTTGCCTGTAACACATGGTTTTTAGAGGATATTGGAGAAAGGTTGATTTGACAGATAGAAAAGGAGGGGGAAGAAAATGATGTGTTGACGGGTGGATTAGCTGGAGGTGTGGGTGTGGGTGTATATGCATAAGTAGGTATGTAGGTAGGCCTATATGTATAAGTATATTTATTTTATTCTGTTTTATTTATTTCTTCTCCTACCCCTCAGGTTTTGTTTATAACAAGATTGGTTTATTATTATTATTATTTATTTATTTATTTTTACGCATATTGGACAACAGTTTGATTTAAATTTCATGTTTAGGGAAGGGGGTAAGGAGTTAAATTTAATTACTATACTAGATTTGATTTCTGTTTACTTTTATTCAATAAGTGTGGGCCACAAATACAAGTGATCTGACCCAGGAATATATGGTATACAACTTTAGGAGTTAAGTGGTAAGTCATCACGTAGACCGGTTAGTGTGACTAAAATGGCAAAAAGTGTTAAGAAATTCATGAATACTTATAAAATAATAGATCCATGGAGAACCCTGCACCCCAACACACGGCAATAATCTTATTACTCCCCAGTTCATCAGACTTATACCAGAATAGATTACTTTTGAATAGATGGGAAATTCCTTCAACAAATGAAACATTGCAATTATGAAACACCAACTATGCATTTAGCCTTTGGATATAATCAAACATCGAGGAGATGGAGGTTTGATAACAGCATATTATCATATAAAGAAGGAATAGAAGAAATTAAAAAACACATACATTTGTATTTATCATTCA
Organism: Xyrauchen texanus; assembly: GCF_025860055.1. Classification (NCBI taxonomy): domain Eukaryota; kingdom Metazoa; phylum Chordata; class Actinopteri; order Cypriniformes; family Catostomidae; genus Xyrauchen; species Xyrauchen texanus. The sequence goes on along the minus strand of NC_068298.1, from coordinate 41,507,171 downwards.
ATGACACCCCAGACGTCACAAAATCAACCCTCTGGGAGGCACTAAAGGCATATATTAGAGGCCAAGTAATTTCATGGAAAAGCCTGAAAAATAAGCAACAAAGGGAAAGAGAAACTCAACTAAAAGAAGAAATAACAGAAACGGATAGACAACATTCATCTAGTCCCTCAGTAATTCTGCATAAGAAAAATTTGGCTCTGCAGACAGAACTGGAATTAATATACACTACAAGAAAGGTTAAAATGTTGACCAAAGCAAGGCAAAGATATTATGAACAAGGGGAAAGAATGGACAAGATTTTGGCTCAACAAATTAAAAAACAAGCTGAAGCAAGGAAGATTACGGAAATCCGCACGGATTCAGGCCAAGTTACAAGAGACCAACAGGAGATAAATGATACATTTAAAATTTTTTTATAAAAAACTATACACTTCGAATCTAAGAAGAACCCCACACTCATAGTTATGTTTTTTTGATAAAATGTCTATTCCAACAATTAGTTTAGAAAATCTAGAACAACTGGAAAAACCCATAACAAAACAGGAAATTGAACAAGCTATAAACAGTATGCAAAATTCTAAAGCGCCTGGTCCAGATGGCTACAATTCAGAATTTTATAAAGCCTTTAAAGAGCAGATCTCGATGTTGCTGTTAGACGTGTTCAATGAAGCCTTACATAGGGGCTCTCTACCTCCAACACTTTACCATGCAAGCATTTCTCTTATTCATAAAAAAGATAAAGACCCCTTAGACCCCACGTCTTATAGACCGTGAGCTTACTCAATGTGAACAATAAACTACTTGCAAAATTTGTAGCTACACGACTGGAAACAATCTTGCCGACAATCATTTCACAGGACCAAACTGGGTTTATCAAAAACAGACAGTTGTTTTTTAATATTAGAAGATTACTAAATATAATTCACACTCAGGACAAAAAGAATCTACATCCTGAAATTTTACTCTCCTTGGATGCGGAAAAAGCTTTTGACAGGGTAGAATGGGATTATCTCTTTTCGACCCTGTCAAAGTTCGGATTTGGCTCAAAAATTATATCTTTGGTAAAATTATTATATGCCCAGCCCCAGGCTTCAGTGCGGACTAACAATGTGCATTCAAATTATTTCTCTCTCAGCCGATCGACTAGACAGGGCTGCCCGCTCTCACCATTACTTTTTGCAATAGCCATTGAACCCCTGGCTCTTGTATTACGGGCAACGGAAGAGTACATTGGGATTAAAAGAGGAAAAACGGAACATAAATTTCTTTGTACGCGGACGATCTGTTACTTTTTATTTCAAACCCTGTTAAATCTGTTCCTGTGATAATGGAAATGCTGAAGGAATTTGGGGCAATATCAGGTTACAAATTGAACTTATCAAAAAGTACCTTATTCCCAATTAATTCTAAAGCCCGTATGAATACTAATATGTTTAATGTCTTTCCCTTTTCAATCTCAACTGAATTTAAATATCTTGGGATAAATATTACACAGGAATATTTCGGCCTCTTTAAGCACAACTATTTGAAATTATATGATCAAACAAAAAAGGATATAGATACATGGATGAACCTACCACTTTCATTAGCAGGTCGAATAAATATTATTAGAATGAATGTTCTGCCTAAATTTCTCTTCTTGTTCCAGTGTGTTCCTATTTGGATAGCCAAGGCATTTTTTAATAAACTAGATTCCCTCATGTCATATTTTATATGGAATGGAAAAACTCCAAGAATCAAGAAAGTGTTCTTACAAAGACCAACTTATCTGGGAGGTATGGGATTACCCTGTTTTCGACGTTATTACTGGTCATGTAATATCCGCTCAATGTCCTTGTGGTTGTCCACTCAGGGGGCTGATTGGAGTAGGATGGAGAATGAAAGCTGTTATCCCTCCTCGTTAAAAGCATTACTTTATTCAGCTTTGCCTATTTCAAATCAAAAACTTGAGAATCCTGTAGTTTCTCATTCAGTTAAAATCTGGTCCCAGATTAGAATGCATTACGGATGGAGAGACGCATCTGCTTTAAGTCTATTGACAAATAATCACACATTTCCACACATTTCCTCCATCGGTCTTAAACACAACATTTCTTCAGTGGGAACATAAGGGTATTCGATGTATAAAAGATTTATTTATTGAAAATATATTTCCAACATTCAAACAATTACAGAGCAAATACAAATTAGAAAGTAAAGATTTCTTCAAATACCTACAGATCCGAAGTATTGTTAAGGGCTTATTTCCGTCTTTTCCTAATCGGCCCCCAGACTCCGCAATGGAAACAGTGTTTTTGTCTGATCCATTTAAAAAAGGGCTAATTGCTAAAATCCACAATTTGCTAACACAGGAAGAAACAACACCTACATTGGACCATTTGAAAAATGCCTGGCAGGATGACCTAGGGGTGACTATTACAGACAATCAATGGCCAAAAGCCCAAAGAAATGTTCATTCTACCTCTGTATGTATTAGACATGGTCTTTTGCAGTTCAAGGTGCTACACAGATTGCATTTATCCAAATTGAAATTGTCAAAGATGTTTCCTTCCATTAGACCTTCTTGTGATAGATGTTTACAAGGGCCGGCATCTCTTGCACATATGTTTTGGAATTGTCCTCGCATTACGACCTATTGGAACACTATATTTCAAACCCTTTCCAAGATCTTGAAAAAACAGCTTAAGCCAGAACCAATCTGGGCTCTTTTTGGTGTGAAGCCAGTCAATGTACAACTTTCGGACACCCAAAACAGCATGGTTTGTTTTATAACTTTGATGGCGTGGAGATTTTATGTGCAAAAACCCTAAATGCTAAAGGATGAAATCAATGTCTATATGGAGACCAACTGGTCCTCAGTATCCTTTGTGGGCGTGGCTTGGGAGGCACTTAAGGCAGTTCTTAGGGGCCAGATCATACAGTATGCCTAATTGACCAAACAATCCAAAGCACAAGAATTTGTGGAATTGGAAGGGAATATTAAAAGTGCCAAGGCAGAGCTGAAGCACCGAGTGTTGTCCAATGACCTCAGGGAATTGACCTGATTGAAATACAGATACAATACTATTTTGTCGTGGAAGATGGAGTTTTGGCTATTCAGGGCAAGTCATACTTTGAGTCAGGGGACAAGGCAGGGAAGCATCTGGCTAGATAAATAAAACTTTATTTATCTAGTGTCTTTATCTACCAATCTGCTGGTGGTGAAATATTTACCTCAGCCATTGATATTAATAATGCTTTTAAAGTATTGTATCTTGATCTCTATAGTTCCATGTCTTTGTCTACTGATGAGGATATTAGAAACTTTGTGGAACAATTAGAACTTCCTAAACTGAAGACGGAGTAAAATTCTCTTGATTCTGAGAAAACCTTGGAGGAGCTTGGCAAGGTAAATAAGGCCCTGCCTACAGGCAAGGCTCTGAGGACAGACGGCTTTGTTTCTGATTAAGTTATTACACCTCTTATACATATAGATACATCAGATGGGGTGTATTCGGAGCCATAACTCTTCTGAATTTTCATTAATGCCATGTGGGCAGTGGCAAACGATCAGTCTCCGGTCGCTGTCATCTCACTTGATGCTGAAAAGGCATTTAATATGGTAGAATGGGATTCTCTTTTTAAGATTTTGGAAATGTACGGGTTCGGAAATACTTTTATTCAGTGGATTAAGTTACTTTATAGACACCCGGTAGTGGCGATTCAAACTAATGGATTAATTTCAGATTATTTAACTCTGGATAGGGGCACCCGGCAGGGTTGCCCTCTTTCCCCCTTATTGTTTTGTCTTGCCTGGAATCATTAGCAGCCACAATAAGAAAGGAGGATGATTTTCCAGGGGTGGTGGCGGGAGGTGTGGCGCATAAGCTTTTGCTTTATGCAGATGATATTTTATTATTTGTCTCTGATCCTACTAGATATATTCCTTGCCTCCACAGAATCATTAATTCAAAGGATACAGAGTGAATTGGTCTAAATCAGAAGCTTTGGCTCTTACAGCGTACTGCCCAGTATCAGCTTTTCAGTCGGGCATCTTGCAGTGGCCCAAACAAGGCACTACGTTTTGGGGTATTTTATTACCAGCAAATTTGTGTGATTTAGTTAAGAGTTAATTTTGACCCTTTAATAAAACGTTTTTTGAGCGATGTATGTAGATGGGCTTCATTACATTTATCTATGATTGGGAAGGTTAATGTTATTAAAATGAATTGTATTCCAAAATACAACTAACCGCTACAATCTCTCGCTATAGCTGTTCCCCTCTCTTATTTCAAGCAATTTGATAGCATAACGAAGCCCTTAATTTGGAATGGTAAGCGTCCCAGATTACATTCCAGTAAGTTATACAGGCCGAATGACAAAGGTGGGCTAGGCCTACCCAAGATTTTGTTTTATTATTAAGCCTCTCCCTGGTTTTGTATTAAACAGGAAGTTCTTACCCCTATTTCACCATTGCAAAGCCTTTCTATCAAACTAACCGGAGAAGTTAAGTTACTCCTCATTATCTCACATTTGCACTCAGTATGGTCAAAAGTGTCCAGAGTGTTTAATTCAGACATTTATTTAAATGTTGCTTTGAGCATATGGCTGAATCCATATTTATGTAATTAATAAGTCCCCTTTTTGCTGGACAGAGTGTATTGTGAGGGAGGTTAACATGCTCAGTAACCTATATGAGAGTGGAGTGTTGAAGTCCTTTGAAAATATGGTTCAACATTTTGGGATTCCCATGTCTCAATTCTTTAGGTATTTACAGCTGCGCCACCTGCTCTGTAATAACTTTGGGAGTAGCATACAGCCCCCTAAAGCGGCAGATACTTTGGGAGTGGTGATTACTGTTTTTGGAAAAGGTCATGAGGCATCAGTGTTTTACTCCCTGCTAATTCAGTGTCTGGGGAACGGAGAAAGATTTAAACTTGGTATTGGAGGAGGGAGTGTGGGCTAGGATTCTAAATAACATCAAGTCTACATCTAGAGATGCCAGGGTGCAGGGGGAGGGACATATACTTTTATATAATTAGATTCTGTGAGTGTGTGCTCTGTTTCTTTAATCCTGTTTTTGAATCAATCAAATTTTAATATCAAGGAAGGAGACAAACTGGCTACTCCGAATGTCTGCTAGCTGCCTTGAGACATCACACGGGTCATATAAACTACAACACATAAAAAATGAATCACGTATATTTCATATAGAGTCTGTGTCTGTTCCCTGAACTACCAAACACAAAACCCTCATTAAGTCATTTAGAAAAATATTTGATTGATGTCATACTTGGGGGGAAAAAATAAATGAAGATGAACATGTAAAGTCAGGGCTACCAAACATTAGATTAGGTTTCATTCAAATCACTAATTGTAAATGAAATTATTTCAGATCATAGTTTGGATTCGATCTGTCTGACTGAAACCTGGATTTAATCAGATGAATATATTACTTCAAATTATTTTTTACCTTCAAGTTATTGTCATAAATATAAGCCTCATCTGAAAGGTCGAGGAGGAGGTATTGCTATAATTTACATTGATATTTTAGTCTGGATATCATTTTAATTATTTTGAACTGATAATGCTTAATGTGACATTTTCAGGTATAAATAAAAAAATCTTTGTCATATTTTCTACTTGGAACAGTATATAGACCACCAGGGCCATATTTTGAATTCCTTCGAGAATTTGCTGATTTTCTGTCAGATCTGGTGGCTGCTGTGGATAGAGCTTTAATCGTTGGTGGCTTCTATATCCACACAGATAATGAAAATGATAATAACTTTAATACACTGGGATTAGCATTTATTGATATTCTCAACTCTGTTGGGGTTAGACAAAATGTGACAGGTCCAACCCATCGCCAAATTCGGCCATAGAGCAATGATATCTCAGACCATTCCCTTGTCTCTTGTAGGCTGCACTTAGCAAAATTCACTCTATCTATGCAACGTTACTGTTCAGGTAGAACTTTTCTTTCAACTCCTGAAGACAGCTTCACTAATAATCTTTCAGATTTGTCTCAAATACCCAGTATGCCAAAAAGTTCAGAAGAATTTGACAGAAAATATGGATACAGTGTTCTCTAGCACTTTAGATAGTGTTGCCCCTTCAATTAAAGAAAGTTAAAGAGAAAAATCCTGCACCATGGTACAATGATAACACTCATTGAAGCGTAAGTGGAAGAAAACTAATTTAGAGGTATTTCACAGTGCATGGAAGGATAGTGTCTCTAACCACAGACAGGCTCTAAAATCTGCCAGGTCTTAATATTTGAGCAAACTCATAGAAAAAAAAAACACATAACAATCCTAGATGTTTATTCAGTAATGTGGCTAAACTGGTTAGAAATAAAACTTCTATTAAACCATATATTCCATAGCAGTATAGTAGATATCACTTTATGAATTTCTTTACTTGTTGATATTAACATTTTATTGATTAAAAAAAACAACAGGATTGATGAAACAACATACGCACACTTAATCAAAAATTATATAAAATTATATTGTTTCCCTGAACAACACCCCCCCCCCTCCCCCCCACACACGCACGTACCACAAACATCCATTGGTCCAACACAAAATGAAGTAAATGAAATTAAAACAGAAAAGAGGAAGCACTTAAGAATATATATATATATATATATATATATATATATATATATATATATATATATATATATATATATATATATATATATATGATATATGATATATAAATCATACATTTAAAACTACATGTTACTGTGGTTACTGTAACTATATTACTAATCTCCCTCCACTGCCCCTCCCCAAGAGCCTTCTAAAAAAGCTAAATAGCTGACCCATTTTTTATTAAATCTATGTTGCCTAGCCTTCTATATGACATTGCTTCAAATGCCGCTACACTGCCCATCTCTGTGTGCCACTCCTTAAAAGAGGGCACTCCAGCTGTCTTCCATCCCCTAATTATGACCTGTCTGCCTATCATAACATTGGAAAGGACCCCATTTTTTATGACTGCCCCATCGCCTAATATACAGAGTCTGGGGCAAAATGAAATTTGAGTGCCCAATACGTAATACATAAAATTCTGAACCCTCAACCAAATTCTTAGACCTTAACACACCACCAAAAAGCATGGGTTGTGTCCCCATCTTCTGATTAGCATCACCAGCAGGTGGGTGTGTCTTTAAGACCAATCCTATACAATCTAGAGGGGTCCAATAGTATCGATGTAAAATCTTAAATTGCATAAGGCGCTCCCTTGAACGTTTTTTCGAATCATAGCCCACACTCCCTCCTCCAATACCAAGTTTAAATCTTTTTCCCATAATCTCTTGAGAGAAGTTGAAGGTCCATCCCCAGACTTTTAATTAGCAGGGAGTAATACACTGATGCCTTATGACCTTTTCCTAAAGCAGCAATCACCACTCCCAAAGTATCTGTTGCTTTAGGGGGGTGTATGATACTCCCACAAATAGTACAGAGCAGGTGGCACAGCTGTAAATACCTAAAGAATTGATACTTGGGAATCCCAAAATGTTGAACCATATTTTCAAAGGACTTCAACACTCTACTCTAATATAGGTCCCTGAGAATGTTCACCTCCCTCACAATCCACACTGTCCAGCAGAAAGGGGATTTATTAATCCGTAATTTTGGGTTCAGCCATATGCCCGAAACAACATCTGAATAAATGTCAGAATTAAACACTCTGGACACTTTTGTCCATACAGAATGCAAATGCGAGATAACAGGGTGTAATTAACTTCTCCGGTTAGTTTGATAGAAATAGGGGAAGGGGACAAAACCAGTGAGGGGCTATCTCAGGTGGAAGCGACCAATGAGCCAAATGTCTGAGACCGAATGCATAATAATAAAACAAAATCTTGGATAGGCCTAGCCCACCTTTGTCAACCGACCTTTGTAGCTTGGGGTGGCTGTGGCTCAGGTGGTAGAGCGGGTTGGTGGTTCGATTCCCAGTCCACACGACTCCACATGCCGAAGTGACCTTGGGCAAGACACTGACACAAGTTGCTCCCAATGGCAGGCTAGCGCCTTGCATGGCAGCTCTGCGGCCATTGGTGTGGGAATGTGACTGTGAATGTGTGTGTGAATGGATGATTGGGACACAGTGTAAAGCGATTTGGTAACCTCTAAGGTTAAATAAAGCGCTATATAAGTGCAGACCATTTATCATAGCTTACAGGAGTGTAATCAGGGACACTTACCATTCCAAATGAAGGATTTAGCTATGCTATCAAATAGCTTGAAATAAGAGAGGGGGACATCTATAGCAAGAGATTGAAGCAGGTAGTTGAATTTTGGAATACAATTTGTATACAATTTGTAAAACAAAAACATTTGAATAAGATTAACCTTCCAATCAAAGATAAATGTAAGGGTCGAAATTAACTAAATCCCACAAATTTGCTGGGAATAAAATACCCAAATACTTAATTCCCTGCTTGGGCCACTGGAAGGCACCCGGCTGAAAAGTTGTAACCGGGCAGTACGCAGTGCCAAAGCTTCGGATTTAGACCAATTAACTCCTGAGAACTTAGAAAAGGAATTATTATTCTGTGGAGGCAAGGCATACAACTAGTGGGTTCAGAGATGAATAATAAAATATAATTTGTGTAAAGCAAAACCTCATGTGCCACACCTCCCGACATCATCCCTAGAAAATCATCCTGTCTTGTCCCTTGATTCAAAGTATGACTGTCTTGCCTTGAATAGCCAAAACTCCACCTTCCACAAATAAATAGTGTTATATCTGTATTTCAGTTGGGTCAATTCTTGGAGGCCATTAGACGACATTTGGTGCTTCAGCTCTGCTTCTGCACTTTTAATATTCCTTTCCAATTCCTCGAGTTCTTGTGCTTTGGATATTTTGGTGAAGAATCACCTTAAATGCCTCCCAAGCCACGCCCACAGAGGATACAGATGACCAGTTGGTCTCCATATAAACATTGATTTTAGCTTTTAGCATTTGTTGGAATTCAGGATTTTGCATAAGGGATACATTAAAGCAGCAACTACATGAATTCCTTTTCTTCATATGTGGAACACCTCTAAACACACCAGGGCATGATCTGAGATTGACATATTTCCAATTGAGCAGTCAACAACATATGAAATGAGGGACTTAGATATAAATAAAATCTATTCTATATTAAATCTTATGAACTGATGAAAAAAATATACAGTCCCTACCAGATGGTTCAAAAGTCTCCAAATATCTGTAAGACCAAGATTTTTACACATCCTGTGAGGGGTCAATGTTGCTCTAGGGGGCTTGCACACTTTTGCTTCACTATGATTAAGGACTGAGTCCCTCAAAAGTCTCCTCCCAATATTATATCATGAGGGGTGCCAGCAGCTTGCAACATCCCTTCAAGATCTATAAAAAAGCCCTGATCATCAATGTAAGCTGAATAAATATTAGCCAAAATAAGACTTTGTCCCTAAATTTCAGATAAAACAACAATGACTCTTCCTAATTTATCTTTACTCTGTTTGAGACATTTGAATTGTAGATTTGAATTGTTTACTTATCAGCATAATGACTCCCCAAAAGTGCTCTCACTTGAGCCAGCACTATAAAAAAATGCCCATCCCATATCTTTCCAAATTTTCCAGCTTCCTGCAGAGAAAGATGCGTTTCTTGAAGAAACACTCAATCATATTTCTTATGCTTAAAAAGATAAATAACCTTCCTTTTTTTAATGGAGTGCCCCAACACATTCCACATGGACAAGACAATCCACTCATATTAACATTTTACATTTTGACATATAAGAAAAAAAGATTATAATCTTGTTCCAACATTGATTATTCCAACATTAGTGCATCCATCAAAACAGCACGACAGCGCCAGCTGGCATCCATCACTCCAAACTCAAACAGTCCATGTATGCCTACGAGAACCTCCGCAACAATTTTGCAATCAGATTGCTCAAGTCTGGTCTTTCTATATAATCTTTGTGAGGCAGAATTACACAGCAAAATATAATCTATAATTCAAACTCCAGCCAATAGATGGAATAAACTCAAAGAGCATGTAGCTTCATCCATAAAACTGTCCTGAAGGTATGACACTCTACAAAATAAACTCCAGCCGCTAGGCTGAACCAGCACAAAAAGAATACGCAGATTCTTCAAACAGTCAAACGAATGTTCAGTGAGCCAGTACACTCGGCTGCAACATGAATGCGAACTAATAACTTACTCCATTGAATTTGCAAAAAATACTCCACAAATAAAAAACTCCAGCCAATAGGTGTGTAGCGAATCAGCTCTATATTCTTCCACCATTAGGTAGCGAATCAGCTCTATGAAATATTAATAATCAATCATAACTTGTTATAATCAATTATGAATATTTGGATCAGTTAATCGGGTTAACTTGATGTAGCTACATTAACATTACAACCAAATACTCGGTTCATCCCGTGAACACTCAATTTTGGTTATTAATTAATTAATTAATAGAAATGTACATTTCCGGGGCAAGGGAAATGTCTTTCTTACTAAGTATTAAGAGCAAGTAGTCAAAATCTATGATTAGTGACTTTAGATATGAGCTTGAGACACAGACAACTTTACATGTGACATGAACAAGACTTTATTAACTAGACTAAACATTTAAACTACTCTAACATACATATACATACATTCATACAGTTTACCAAGGGAAAGAGGGCTGAAGCAGAATACAGGAAGGCAAGAAGTTATAGCATTGTTTGAAGTTCAGCAGATCAACAGCCTGAGCAAACCATCATATTAGTTCTGACACGCCCTATTTAGAAAGGGGTTAAGGATACTTAATGTATCAAATAATGAGACTAAGTTTGATACTTGCATGTCCCATTTGAATTAAACTGTCCTGATGCAATTTGTTGAGGCTCCAGTTGATCTTTGATGATGTTGTCTTGATGAGAGAGAGAACCAGTGAGAGTCAGAGGATCTTGGTGAACGGGCAGTCAAGGCCGTAGCCTGGCACGGGCTTGGGAGTCCTTGGGGCCTTTAGTTTGGCATCATTCAGCGAGAGAGTGAGGAGATAAGAGAATAAGATAAGAGAGAAGAGTGAGCTAAGAGCTAAGAGTGAGCTAAGAGTGAGAGGAAGTGGGCGCAGCAATTTTATACCCTCGGGAAACAGGTCCCACCTCTCATTGGCTCGACCAATAAGAAGGGTTTGAGTTCTAGGTGGGAATTTGGTTTATTGCTCTTTGTTGTAAAATTGCCCATTGCATGTGCAAGAAAGAAAATAGGAAACATACTGGTAATACTAATGTGTTGTTGTTATCGACATATCATGTACACAGTCATTTCAATCTTCAAAATACCAAGTTATAGAGACCAAATATGCCACACATATGATTTTGGTTAACCATAGTATGCAAAGTCTGAAACATTAACCCATTAGTTTGCAAGAAAACATAGATCAAGCACATTTAAGGGAAAATGTGAGATGGCACATTAGATACATGTCAATATTTATCACATGGATATATAGAATATATATATAGGATTAACAGGGTTCATTTCTCTTTCTCAGTAAGAGAATGAAGGGAGGGTCAGCACTTCTCTGAACATTCCTTTGGAGGTCGTAAAAGTCTCCCTTACTCTGGGCAGGAGAATGATTCCTTTGTTCCGTCACGGCTCATTTGCATGTTTCTGGCTGGGTTTATGACGGTAAGAGATTTTGGGCTGAATGACTCAAAAGATAGTAAAACATCGCGTAATATCATTCTACAGAGATCTTATATTCGAATTCAGCTCGGACAAATCGTAAGGTTTAATTTGATACCAAGAAAGGTATATTTAGTACACTTAATAAGGGAATATACACTGAGGCTATTAAATATGAGGCCTCAGAGTTTAAAACACACAACGAAACAGTTCTAACGAGTTTGATATACCTCAGAAATACACAACATACAGGGATTACACGTATTTCATTAGCAATATGCAGTTCTGTGTTTAACTGAAAAACACACACACACACACATTTTTACGTTCAAAGTTTCCCCCTTCCTGTCCACATGATAAGCACGTGGTGAGCATGCGGATGTCACATGCTCTCTGTCAATAGTTCATTGTCTCTTTGTCAATACATTTATTGTGCTTGTGGAGGCTGGTTGGCGCTATTTCAGTAATTAGGGGGGTTTTTAACAGTAAGTTCTTGTTTGTTCGGGAATCTGTTAAGGCACTGATCCTCCGCCATACCTTACAGGTGGAACAAGCACAAAGACCATGTAGGTTCCTCCATAAAACTGTCCTGAAGGTGTGTTACTCTACAAAATAAACTCCAGCCGCTAGGCAGAACCAGCACAAAAAAAACCTGCAGATTCTGCAAACAGTCAAACGAATGTTCAGTGATTTGGTCCACTTGGCTGCAACATGAGTGCAAACAAATGACTTAATCACTCCAATGTTTCTGCAAGAAATACTCCACAAAACAAACCCCAGCCAACAGGAGAAATAAGCACAAAGAGCATGTAGATTCAGCCACAAAACTATCCCAAAGGTGTTCCATTCTACAAAATAAACTCCAGCCGCCAGGCAGAACCAGCACAAAAAATTGGCAAAGAATCTTTACAGTCAAGCGAATGTTCAGTGAGCTGGTCCATTCGGCTGCAATGTGAGTACAACTCACTCCACTGACTTTATGAAGGACATTGCTTGCTGTGGGCATGTGAATGTTTTACGGCCATCCTCGATTCTCAATTTGGCTAGGAATATCAGTGCAAAAGCGACCTTCTGTTGGTGTAAAAGTTTCTTGCATTACTTGAATTGATCATGCTTCTCTCTTGTCGAATTTGCAAAGTCTGGGAACAAGAAAATGCTGTGGTTCTTCCAAGAAAGCCTTCCTTTACTCCTTGCCTCGCGTAACACAAGATTTTTATCGGATGATCTCAGAAATTTGGCCAGAATTGTTCAGGGCCTGTCTTCCTTTGTGGATCAATGAGCAGTAACACACTGTCTCAGTTTAAGTCAAGACTAAAGACTTATCCAGCCAGGCACACACCTAATTATCCCTCAATTCACAGTTTTTCTGCTTTAGTTAGGTTTACTGGAACCGAGGACACTTCTCTTTTTCTTTGACTTATATCCAAAGGTTATCAGAGCCTGCCAGATCCATTTCCGGTCCTACCTGATGTCCGACTCCCACTTTATCGCTGTGTGATGACCAACTGCAGCATGTGCCAGCCAGACTTCACTTTAATCTACTAAAACGGATTTCACAGAGGATAAACTGATGCAAACTCAAAGACATGGGATTCTTCATGAGCCACTGTCTGAAGCATGGTCTCAGAATTGAGTTCACCAAAATTACCTGCCATAAGTTTTCATCTGCCAAAAATCAAATGACAATGCACCAACGTGTATTTCCTTAGTTAATTCTGGATGGGTTCAAGGAATTTAACTCTAAAATAATTTCGTTTAACCATTGACCCACAACATTTACTTATTTTACTAATTTTAACAACTAATAGTTCTAAACAAAACTAACTAATATTGGCATTATATTCATTCACTTTCTGCTATAGCATAATTTCATGTACAGCTGCTTTAAAATAATGCCTGTTATGAAAAGCACTATACAAATAAATTTGACTTGACTTCATGAAGAGGGCGGGCCTTGAGTGAAGCGCAATATAACTCAATCGGACTCACCAAGTGCTGCCTCCCTGTAAGCATGATCAAGGCAGAGAACCAGTCAAAGAGTGGGATAAAGTGCTTGCAGGGTGGAAAACATTTGCAACTCACCATCTTTACAAAGACAAATAGCTCTTAGTGCTTGTGTACACAGTAATCAATTTATTACACACATAACACAACAACACAACTCAATAGTGGGAAAGGATACACTGATATCTGCCGGAGCACAACAGTGAAATTGAAAAATAATCCTCTCTATGAAAGCGCAGTGTAAATGGAGACGCATTTTGCTCAAACTTTTTCAAAAATAAAAAAAAATTAAACATTCTGTCTTCTGGCACACACGAGGTGGTAAATAATCCACTCACTGTAAGGCGTCCAATTTCAACGGCAAAGAGAAGTGAAGGTCAATCGTCAAAGCACCACAGAAAAGCAGACAATCTATCAGGTTCGGGTGTCCAGAGTACAAGATGAATAATGACCCTGAAGAAGAAAGTTCTGGCGCGATGGTGATGCTTATATGTTCCTGCTTATATGTTCGCAATGATGCGTGCATAGGAGGCGGAACACAAAGCAATAAAATTGGCATGATTGTAAAGGGCTTCAGGTACCATCACTCCTGAGAGGAGCTCAGGGCTCTACTGACTCAGAGTCGAAGTGACAACCTTGAAACTGAACTGTAAGTTCTGTACAGTCAAATAGCACCTGTCCTGCATCTGTTCAGCCTGAATGTAGTCAAATATTCTTGAATTTTATTTGTTTGCTATCTTTTCTTTTGTATATGAAAAACTCTTATTATTTGAAGTTTGAGAATTAATTTAGTGTATTAGAGAATGTTATTCTGATGGGAAATTATAATTAGCATTTTGCTCTAACTTAAAAAAAAAACCAAAAAGATTCTGTCATACTTTTTCATTTAAGTGTTGTTATATCAAATCAAGATTATTTTCGAATCATGAACCTCGTACCGTATATCGAACCGAATCGTAGGGTGACCGTATCATCTCATCCTTAACAATACAAAATAAAACCAATCATAAACCTGTGTGTGAGTTCACCCTTGTAATTTTCTCTTCCATGTAGCAACAAATCTGAAAGGGCAGAGACCATTTTAAAATGAGTAATGAAATTAATTAACATTGAAAAAAATTACTGAAACATAGCAACAACATACATGATAAAATACAAAATAAAATCAGTTTTCACCCAGGTAACAACTATCTGTAAAATAAAAAAAGATATAGGGGATGTGGTGAGCGTGTGTATCAAAGTTCATTAAAGAGACCATCTGTTGGATATATAAGCAAGGTCATTGTAACATTTATACTAAGAAAAACAGTACAAATAATTAAATTCTTATCCTTAATAAAATTTTGATTATTGTAAATGTAGGTAACGACAATGATGACAATAAATAGTTTGAGTGCAATTAAATATTGGAATGTGATAAGATGGAAAGTGATTTATTTTGCTTGGTCTCCAGGTTTGATTATGCTTTATGAGGTTTCATATATGGATATAAATGTATTTTTCATTTTAATATTTGATTTAGCAATTCAGGTTCATAAAAATATGCTTTTTCTGAAGTCTTATTAACATTACCACAAGGAGGCGCTAAGTGCAACACTCAAGTTCAGCACTTTCAGCAAACACTTCGACTATAGTGTTTGAGAATGCACAGAATAATTGTTAGTGTTTGTGAAATAAATTGATAAAAGAGTCTCAGTGGTGGTAAAAAAAATAACAGTTTCAGTCCGCAGTAGTACTAAATGCTTACATGACATTTACACTGCGAAATCCTATAAATTTGAACAAATCGGCTCGTTCGGACAGTTCGTTTTAAAGAACAGGTTCACCGTGGAGTCACTCAATAGTGTTCTCAGAAGTCATCGCGCGTCCTTTTACGGTTTATTTGTGAAGTAAAACTCTTTTAAATTAAGTATTACAGTCTGCTTCGAATGTTATGTTGTTTATGTCTCCAGGGTCCCACACGCCTCACAGTTTTACTCCTAAAGACAGCCGTGATTTACAAACGCTTTGAGAGTCGGTTCAGTGGAATCACTACAACGAACCGGTTCAAAATGCGAGTCGTACGCCAATCGAACACCAAAACTGTATGCTGCCATTCTAGTAGGAGTAATATGGTAGTGTGCCGTTCCGAACAAACCCCTGTAGCTGCATGTGTGATGAGCCTGAGCTCTCCATCCATCATCTGTTTCACGATTCACATGTGCGGCGCTTCCAACGGACTAAATGACTTCTGAGGAGTAAAACAGCAGCGGAAGGGGCAACTACATCCTCCAGGCGCTGGCGAGATGCGGATGGTATGGAAGTTGTATGTGGACGTCTAAACTAACAGTTCGAGCATGTTTAAAAAGATTTAAGACCAACATCAGAAATAACTTTGGCGACTTCTGACAGATTGTTTCGTTATTGAATATATGACTCTCCGTTATTGAGTCGAACCAGATCGTCTCGCTGGACTTCAGTTCCTTTGCGGGTTCTGCTCATATCAAACCACATCTTTGATGAAGGACATCCGATTTAAACTTGTGGGGAAGTACAACACGAATATCTTCCATAGATCTGTGGTGAAAAAGTGAAAACGTTTCAGCACCATCAAGTAAGTTTACTATGAAATCTACATATGGATATACAGCCAATATAGCTTAACTCTTATGTATTTGTGTGTGTGTGTGTGTGTGTGTGTGTGTGTGTGTGTGTGTGTGTGTGTGTGTGTGATTATGTATGTAAAGATTATGCATTATTATTAGGCCTATTACTTTCAGTAACTTAAGGGTTTCGGCATTTTTATTTAAAATAACTTTACACTTAATGTAGTACGATCTATTCAGTTAGAGCCTATGTTGCTTTTCATGAGTGTCTATAGTTACAATGCTGGAATAATAGTAAAAATAGGTACAAGGGACGGTTGGGAACTTATAGAAATTCACCATGGTAACCATAGTTTCTCTCGCAATAGCGTTAACTCGTTCTGTATATATATTACTAGCTGCAATAAAGCTTGTCTCTTCGTGTCAGCATCCACTGTAATAAAATAACGAAATTAAACGACATGATATCAATATTCTGGAAGCTTTATCACTGAAGGAAATCCCATATTCGTTTATTTAATTTTACACTATACATGAATTAATGTAACTTAAACACTGCAGTAATGGTAATTATGGTATTTTGTGTACATTGCAAAAAGTGAATATGTTCATATTTTACCTTAAATAATACCAGTTCACGTTCAGTAGATATAACCACACAAAGCACATTGTAGGTTACATGAAATAAAATCAAATAAATAATAATAAAAAACATTTTAGAGTAGACTATAGGATACTACAGGACTGTATTACAGTGATGTATACCTTGGTATTGGTCTCTTAATATCAGACAACATGAAAAAGTAAATAAATTACCTAAATTTGACTAAGATTATGAAAGGTTCTCACTGTCTGAAGGACATCCCAGATCAATTTATTGTTTTCAGCATGAACAATAACTGGTGTAATAATTGTATTTTGGTAGAAACACCACAGTAACCATGCCAATGTTTTGTGTTAAATGTAACTTCTATAGGTATATATGTTAAACGTCAAAAGTTTGTATATCACATTGATGTAATGAGAGAAATGGATTGCACACTTGCATGGTCACTTTTTCACACAGATAGACACATCTTTCTTTCTTTCTTTTCTTTCTTTCTTTCTTTCTTTCTTTCTTTCTTTCTTTATTCTTTCTTTATTCTTTCTTTCTTTCTTTCTTTCTTTCTTTCTTTCTTTCTTTCTTTGTATTTAAGTTTCTCTTTGTCATATTAGAGAAAATGTCTTTATCTTATAGAATTCCATATCATCCTGTCCACATGGATTTCACCCCCCAAAAGCTTTGGGTATATAAACGATGCATTTACCTTTTTGAAATATGCCTGTATGAGGTGCCTTCTAGTGTTGACAAATGTTATTTCACAACAGACCGCAGTATGCACCTTACTTTACAATGCATGAGTTGTTTGGAAAAGTGAATATGAATTTCAATATTTCATGCCTGACTCAAACACATTCAGAAATAGTGTCTGAGCAGATTGGCCATTTGATGCAAACCAAGCCTTGTTAAATAAGTAGTTTACCCCAAAATGAAAATTCTCACTCACCCTCATTTGGTTCCAAATTTTAATAGGCAGAATGTATTTGAGCTGCTCTTGGAAAGTGGATGGTGATTTATACAGCAAAGCTCCAAATATTCAAAGCTATATTCATAACTCTCAAATCTAATGGCTCAAATTTGTGGCTCAGTTTTTAAACGTGTCACATCATGATTGATCATGTGAAAAGCAAGATCCATTGCTGGATAGTTGACATTCGGTTAACCATTTAATGCGCCACTATTTGAATACCAGAATCACTTTTGGGTTATTTTACATGTGAAATAAAGGGAAAGGTCTTCAACCTGACCCCAGCTCATTTTTGCAAGTATAGGGCGAATTGGGGGCTATTCCTGCTTTTGTGAGCATCTGCTCTGTTTTTCTATATACTGTTTACATAGATGGACGTCGTTGACTGTTGCGCTGAATTTTACTGTTTTTTTCTGAGAGCGTCTTGCATAGGATCACCACAAGTTTAAGTTAACAAGAACTAAAATTTGTATAAATGCATCTCAAAACACCTGCGTTGTGTTTCATTCATTGTGCTGGGTTCTGAAGAAGTTCAGATTGCAAAGAATACTTAATGTGACTTTTACACCATTAAACATGATTCTAGGTTGTTTTTCACCAAGCAAAGTTTCAGCGCTTTGTAAACATTAAGACAGTGTTTTTTCCCTTTTTCTTTGGTGTGCTTAATTACATACAATAATTTGATAAGAACAATGCCATTTGATGGTAAACCATTTAAAAATCAAAACAGCACAAAGAGGCTATTTAACCGCAGCAGTGTAACTCCACACCCATGACAGTAATGGCATTCGCTGCCTTACGGATGTGAACCTGCCTGGGCAGTGTGCATATACAGGTATTGACAGTTTAACTTTAATGTGAGATTTTATATGCACTCTAAGTCCTCGTGGTGGCATAGTGACTCGCCTCAATCCTGGTGGCGCAGGATGAATCTCAGTTGCCTCCGCATCTGAGACGGCAATCCTCGCACTTATCACATGGCTTGTTGAGTGCTTTACCACAGAGACATAGCGCATGTGGAGGGTTCAAGCTATTCTCCGAGGCATCCACGCATAACTCACTAGGTGCCCCACCGAGAGCGAGAACCACATTATAGCGACCACGAGGAGGTTACCCCATGTGACTCTACCCTCCCTAGCATCCGGGATTTGTGCTTGTGACTCCAGGTGTGGTAGTCAGTGTCTTTAATCATTGAGCTACCCAGGCCCCCTAGATCTTATCATTTTAATATCTGTGTATTGTACTCTTAAGGCTCATTGCTCACAGTGCAATTTATTTGCAGCTATTTTGAGTAGTGTTTGAGAAAATTCTATTGCAATGAATGTTCTTTATTCCTGCATCTCGACTCCTGACAAAAAACAAACAACCGTTGATGAAACCTTATGGATAATTGCATGTTAAAAATGGTGACCATGCACAGTTTTGGTCTGTTCCTCAAAAAAGCTATTATATGGCTTCAGAAGACTTGGAATATTGGACACGAATTGTATTGACTACATTTATGACTTTTTTGATTTTAAATGTTTTTATAATTTACATTTGTACATTTACATTTTGAAACTTGGCAGTATACATCATCATTCACCTTCCTGGTTAGGAAAAGAGAAGCTCTGCTCTGCCTAATATCTACTGCCAAAGAGTGCTAGAAGTGTCTATGGTTCTGGACCACATATATAGAGCCCAAGACTGGTGAGAAAGTGAGGGTGAGCACTGTATAGGAAGTTAACCCTCCACCTTTCCAGGAGATCATCTTCACACCTGTTCTATGCAAGAGTGCCGCAAATCTCTGGCTAAATGAGAACAGATGAAGGTGCCGATCCCCACGTGGATGCTGCTACACCTCTGCCACCACAATTTATCACCATCAGCTCCCCTGGCCCCTTAAAGGAAAAGAGTGCACTCATGTTCGCCATGGAAGAAATTCTAATCTGCTGCCTTGAATGGGGCTCTTTGTGGCTTGTAACATGCACCTAAAACCAAGTGGAAATGAGTTTCAACGAGCTGAATTTTATTGTTGTGTAAATCAGAGATGCACTTGCACAGTGTACCAGCGATCCACTCGCCTTCCACAACATGATAATTGAAATGTAGGTGTTATTAATGAAGACTCTTTTTAGCCAGGAACAGACTTCGCAATGGATAGAAGTTATTGTGGATCACAAAATTAGCTGTTTGTGTAAAAGCCACACAAGCGCCACACTTTACAGTGTTTTTACACATTATTGTTTTGTACATTGCAATAGTTGTAACCCAAGACTGATATTCATTTGAAAAAATTTTTAAGCAGACATTTATAATTAAGATTCACTAGTGCAAATCCAGTTTTCATGGATGCTCATCCGATCAGTGTATGGCCATAATCAAATAGGCTGAAAAAGAGGAGGCTACATAGTATTTAAATGGCCTGTGCAATGTTTGAAGAACTAGCGAGAGGCATATAAATATTTAGAAGCTCTTTATGAATGTGAGATTATATGAATAGGAAAAAAGGTCAAAAGGCTGCAAACTAAAGTGTCACAGCTAAATTCATGAATGAATGAAAAAGAAAATTGAAACGTTGTAATGTCAAGTCAAGTCAAGTCAATTTTATTTGTATAGCGCCTTTCACAACACACATCGTTTCAAAGCAGCTTTACAGAATATTAGCATTAACAGACGATAAGAACTGTAATGTCTATAAAGTTGATTAATCATCATTGTGTAATTTAGATAAAATACGAATTTTAATAGTGTTTATAAATAATTAAATGATAATTGTATTAATAACCCCAGTGAGCAAGCTGTAGGCGACTGTGGCAAGGAACACAAAACTCCATAAGATGTAGATTAATGGAGAAAAATAACCTTGGGAGAAACCGGACTCACTGTGGGGGCCAGTTCCCCTCTGGCTAACATTATGAATGTAATGTAAATATTAATTATGTATAGGTAAAATCATGGTTTAAAATTATTAAACTAAGTGATAAGGGTCATTGATTAACCTCTTCCCAATCCTGTAAAATTAGCCTAAAACACCTAATCAAGGCATACCCAAAGTAAATTTAAAGCTATTCTTGAACCGTTTGGAGTACATGCATGGTTTTGGTCACATTTGAAAGGGGACACTCTGAAGTTTTTTCCCCAGCAGTCAGAATTACTGTAAGTGCTACTGATTTTGAGTAATAGAAGTTTGAACACAATGAAATAGAAGTTTGTTTTTCCGCCTGAAATTTTTTTTTTGCATACAGATGCCTGCAGATGACTGTAACTTGTAGCTATTAGCTTGAGAACACAATGGGATCACAGCATGAAGCCTTACCTAGTCCAAGTTCAAATGTTATAACAATACCATAAAAAATGAATATTTTACACATGTTTTTCTAAGGGTACACCCAGGCGTTTTACAAAAGTGCCTTTTGGATACTCCAAAAGGACCCTTTGGTAACATAGGACAAAAAAGCTACTACTTTTTAACGCTTCAACGTCATAATTTTGGGCTCTAATGAAAGATGACACTTAGAGCTATCATATTCCATATCCAGATCCACTATTAGTTTTGCTGACACAGAGTAACTGATGCATAAACACATTAGAGTGCCTTTTCCCTTCTTGAAACTAAATGTTGTGCATATAAAAGAGTCAAAACGAGTGCTATGGTGGACAATTTGTTTATATAAAAAATACACAACAAACTATTTACATGAATTTTTACACAAAGTATTTACAAACCATTATAAAATTGTACATGTTTCTAGCAACATGCCAGTCATTGTAGCAGTCACATTTGGGTACAAAGCACAAAGGCACATCACAGGAAGAGTACTTCACTGGTGTCTTTGCATGACACTGCCTGCACTTCAGACGACCAGCGGTGCAAGATTTGGTGATGTGCAACGGCCTGTGATGTGCTCTTCGTGGAGCAGGAGATACGGATCTGGCTGTGGAGTGAGACCCCAACTCTGCCAGCTCCTCAGCAAGGGTCTCTCTGAAAGCCCTCCTCTCTTGATGAGGTGCTGTCCTGCTGCTCCACTTTATGTGGCCCGCATCCGGCTCCCAATCACTATCTGATTCAGTGAGAATAAATAAATGTAATTTACAAAGCTAGACACAACTTTTCCATCTTTTCTGTATTCTATATATATATATATATATATAGTTTTTCTTTTCGACTGTGTAAATATGTATTATTGTATGTATATTTACTGTAAATACTGTATACTTTGCCAATGTACTATGGAACAAATAGATGGGCCTACACCTCCCCCCATGAATTCAGCATTGTAACAAATAGATGGGCCTACCCCTCCCCCACCTTCCCGCATTGTAACAAATAGACTCTCAAACACAACATATATTCTTATTTTCAACTTATATTTATTGATTTATTTATATATATATTTCGCGTCCATTTATATATATATATATATATAAATACATATTTACAGTAAATATACAAAACATCTATATAGCATGTCAATAGATCTGAAACAAACAATGAACTAAAACCTCACACACGCACAAACAAATACAAAAAACACGCACAAACGGTTCAAACACTCAATGAACTCACACACGCACAAACAAATACAAAAAACACGCACAAACGGTTCAAACACTCACTGAGGAAACACATGACAAAGGGTAATTACAAAATGTGTATTCATTATTCAAACTAAAGCTTATTTATGGGGAATATACAGTATATATGTTATAAAACACAAGAAAACACTTACTTGTCCAGAGCCATGTCTCATCTCTCCATCTGCCTCTGAATCATCTGTATTGTTTTCAGAAATTTCATCTCCAAACTCATCATTTCCACAGTAAATGCCTTCTTATATCACATCCTGGGGTGAAAATCCTGTTTTTCGCATCCGTTTCACCATATTTAAATCGCCAAATGTGTAAACAGTTCCAAAACAGCTCTCCAATATTTTTACGCACAGACGCACAAAAAACTGGGTAATGGCAAGGCAATTTTGCGCACACACATTACAGAACCGTGCTCTAATCTTCCCACTAAAGCTGCATATCACTGTTTTCAGAATTTCATTGGCTATACGATGCGTCAGTCATTTCCACTCTTCGATGTAATTGGTTTGATCAGTAAACAAAGGAAAGTGGGTATGCCCTTACATTCGACACAGACTGTGGTTGGGTATTGAAGGCTTTGGACAGGACATGGAAACTCCTATTGGGTCAAATGAGGTGTCAATCGAAAGGAGAGAGTGCGTGCTTCCATTTTGATACCGGATATAGGAAATGTTTACATCTGAACTGAAGTTATTACCGATAATATGTGAAAGATTAGGTACAGCTGCCAGGTGCTTTGAAATGATGCAACAAGAGTCTGTGGATATTTATTGATGTAATAATGTGATTTGGACTAAACATTTTACTAGATTTGATCATTTGGACATTTGACAATGAAACAACACCGTTTTTGTCGGGAAGTTATGGATCAGTGGAATACTATGATGTTTCATAGTTGAGTTGCCTAAATTTTGTTATTGGTTGTTTATATGTTGTAGGGCTGGGCGATATGGCCTAAAAATAAAATCTCCGATTTTATTTTTTTTAATTCGATTTACGATTTTTTCCCGATTTTCCCATCTACTTATTAAGGAAATCAATACGACAAACGGCAGACAACTTAAAGCAAATTTTGCTTTTATTTAATCAAAAGCAAGACAAATGTAACCCCCATTTCTGGGATGAAGTTTCTTGGGAACAAACTTCCCACTCTCACCGGTAGCCATGTTGTCGCTTGCTGTATGCTGTTGCCGTTTCGTGTGTGCTATGATGTTGTTGTTGTCGCTTGCCATACTGCTATGTGAAACTAACGCTACGGATGCTCCGGGGAGCCAAAAATGCGCCATTACACAAAAACTCGATTTACTTATTTTTTAAATCGCCCGCAACAAAAAATTCGAATTAATTCATTGAATCGATTTTTCGCCCAGGCCTAATATGTTGGTGGTCTGACAAAGATATAGATTGTACCTGCTGTTGTGATTGTATCTTAAAATGGTTTATATCAATAGAAAATCAAGAAATTTAGCTTTCCAAAGATATGTGGCATGTTTACCAATGTAACGCACAGCAGTTTTGTTTATCGCATACTTTTATTTTGTACATTTAAGGGCCCGTCCGCGGGCTGTGAATTCTATCATGTTAAACATAGATTGTGTTTGAACTGTAAGATTAATGACCAAAGTCTTTGAAGTCCATCTTGATTAATTGCAGAAGTTCACATAGATGCAATTGTCCTTGTTAATTGGCTGATGAAGGCTTTTGTTGGCAATTGTTAGTCTAAGCATTTCATTTCAGGATCGTAGTCCATAAATAGACCGAGGTGATGCAGGTTGGAGTTGGCATAATTTCATCCTCTGAAGTCCATCATAATAGATTGAAGTGATGTTTGGCTGGCACCGGCTGCATTTAGTCATCATCATTCTGCGACATGTAGCGGTGGAGTCCAACATGAAGCAGGAATGGTGCTGGATCCAGCCGGTTCTGGTGACCTCAGGATAGGAGTCCCGAGGTTGAGACAGGGAAACAAATAAAAAGATGTAAGTGTAGATGTCATTGAATTGATTGCAGAGTTAGAGATCATGCTCAATGTTTCTGGTTTCTGGTTCCGGCAGACCCAACTAAAGCAGCCTAATTGTGGGATAAATTAGGTGTATGCCTGGCTAAATAGATGAGTCTTTAGTCTAGACTTAAACTGAGAGAGTGTGTCTGCATCTCGAACAGTGTTAGGGAGACTATTCCATTGTTTAGGAGCCAAATATGAAAAGGACCTTCCTCCTTTAGTGGATTTTGATATTCTAGGAACTATTAATAGGCCAGAATTTTGCGATCTTAATGAACGTGTTGGAATATAGCGTGTTAGAAGATCACTTAAGTACTGTGGAGCTAGACCATTCAAAGCTTTGTACGTAGTTAACAGAATTTTAAAATCAATACAGAATTTAACAGGTAGCCAATGTAACGATGATAAAATGGGGCTAATATGATCATATTTCTTGGTTCTCGTCAGCACTCTGGCTGCTGCATTTTGAACCAATTGAAGTTTATTTATTGATCTTGCTGGACATCCTCCCAGTAATGCATTACAATAATCTAGTCTTGAGGTCATGAACGCATGAATTAGTTTTTCGGCATCAGCAACCGAGAGCATATGCCTTAATTTAGCAATATTTCTTAGGTGGAAGAATGCTGTTCTACAAACATTTGTAACTTGATTTTCAAAGGACAGATTGGTATCAAATATAATACCTAAGTTCTTTGCTGTTGAAGATGATGTAACAGTACATCCATCTAGAGTCAAATTATATTTTAGTGGCTTATTTTTAGAGTTTTTTGGTCCAATAATTAAAACCTCTGTTTTGTCAGAATTGAGTAGAAGGAAATTTTGGCCATCCAATCTTTTATTTCATTGATACACTCTGCTAATTTTGAGAATTGTGAAATCTCATCAGGTTTTGAAGAAATATAAAGTTGTGTATCGTCAGCATAGCAGTGGAAACGTATTCCACGATTCCTGATAATATCTCCCAGGGGAAGCATATACATGGAGAAAAGCAGAGGCCCTAAAACTGATCCCTGTGGCACTCCATACTTTACTTTTGTTTGGTTTGACAAATGCACAAACGTAATGCACTACGAAACTGTGCTATGCTATTCATAAAATGAATAACCCGTTCCACATATATTTTGGAATTATAGAGTTATGGATTTTGTAGAATTTACATGTAAGTATGTTAATAAATATTTTATGTCATTTTATTATGAATACCCTTACAAGAAAGTACAATACTAGATGCCATCCATGCAGTATCGGTGCCTGTATGAATTACATAGGGGGGCATTTGAAATGTCACCGTCTGAAGGACAAAACAACCTGCATGACCATAATAAAACTCCAAATATTTAAAAATAGTTATACATAAATATATTTACACTTTTATACCCTGCTAGAAAATGGAGAAAGAAACAGAGATACAGATAAATACAATAGTGGCGGTGTAATGAGACATCAGTTGACATGTAAATATATATGTGTTTATACATTTGAAATAATATATGAATCAAACAGTCAAATCCCATAATTAATGCCACCAAAATTAGGCCATAAATATGCGGTGCGTTTGCCATATTTTATGATCATTTAACATTTAGGCTGTGGAAAAAAAAACAAGCATACACTCAGCGATAGCCAATACAGGCATATTTATTAAAATCAACTGGATCAGTGCAGGACAAATAAGAACAGATATTCAATAGCCTATTATTAACATATTACGTCAACATTAATGTCAAAAACAATTAACAGGTGACTGCTGTTCTGTTAAAGTTAACAATCAAGGATAAGCGTAAAATCAGCTTTTGAAAAACTTAATTAATATAGGCTATATTGTTGTACCATTGTTATTGCTACATACTCTATCTTCTCCATGGTGTCTTTCATATTCGTGAGCATATTCTGATGCGCCAGCTTCAGCCTTGACTTGATCATTTTCCGCCCTGGTATTGTGTATTCAGGCTCGATGAAGTCCGTCAATTTTGGAAGCCTTTTCCCTCTACAAAACTGTGTGGTATCATGTGTCTTGCTGTCATCACTGAGATAAGCTCAGTTATTTTTTCAGAGCGTATGGGATCACAGTGGCGGTGAGTTATGACGTGATGGTCTTCAACTAGTCTCTTCTGTGCTAACACCTATGTGTCTCCAGAGATGTTCGATGGGTTCAACCCAGGTCTGTCTGGACCACTCAAGGACCTTCACAGAGTTGTGCCTAAGCCACTCTTGCATTGTCTTGGCTGTGTGTTTAGGGTCATTGTTCTGTTGGAAGGTGAACTTTTGGAACAGTCTGAGGTCCTGAATGCTCTGGACCAGGTTTTCATTAAGGATATCTCTGTGTTTTTCTGCATTTGCTTTCCTCAACCCTAACCAGTCCCCCAGTCTCTGCTGCTGAAAAAAATAAAACCCACTGCATGATGCTACCACCACCATGCTTCACCGTTGGGATAGTATTGCGCAGGTGATGAGCGATGCCTGGTTTCCTTCCATCGGGTTTATGGTCACCTCTCTTACCAAGGCCCTTCTCCCCTGATTGCTCAGTTTGGTCAGACGGCAAGCTCTAGGAAGAGTTCTGGTTCTTCCAAACTTCTTCCATTTAAGAATTATAGAGGCCACTGTGCTCTTGGAAACCTTCAATGCAATCACATTTTTTGTAGCCTTCCCCAGATCTGTGCCTCAACCAGGGTTTCCGTTGTCCGGTAATTACCGGACATTGGCCGGTAAAAAAATTAAATGTCCGACAAAATTAAATCTCTCCGGTCAAATTGTCTGAATAAAATTGCCTAATAATCCCGTCCCCCTAACACAATCTGAATTTGAGAATAAGCCTAAAATGTATAAAGCAAAAATACACCGATCTCTTGCTATGTTATAAAGGAACAGGCTCTATCGTTTGAAAGTTATGAAACAACATCGCATGCTGCATTTCAAATAAAGCGCACGCCTAAAACGGCTGCGATATAGACCTAAACAACGAACGATTGAGTGAGACGTTTCAAATATGGCCAGGCCCAGGCAGACTAGCTTTAAAAGCTTTTTTCAGAGGCCAGACGATGGTGAATCAGGAACATCTCATTATAGATAGATCAGTGCTTCTAATCCGCGCATTCGTGCAGTTTTTTTTCTCTATCATCAAAACTGAATAGCCTATTTTCATCAGTGCATGGTTATAGTCTATATCAAGCAGGGACACGTTTGTGTGCATTTTATTTTGTGATTTCACCGGAATTAATAGAGAGTCTCCGCAACGGCGATAGATTGAAACGCGCGTCCTAGTGAAGATTGCGCAACTTCGCGCAGCACGTCGTCCATGCAACTGATAGCAGCGGACACGAGGCTCAGCTTGATTTCAAAAACAACAGATTTTAGCGCTAGATCTCTTATTTAATAACGGACTAAATGAATGATCTGCTAGTTAACTGGAGATGTTTTATTTATTTGTATTAGGTACATCCATGCCTCAATGTTTCAAAAAGTGAATGTGTGTGAAACCACAGTAAAAAACAATTGGCGTTGATTGACGCCAATCGGATGTTCATGTTTTTTTTCTCGTCTATTTGAAAGTTAAGCTAATAATAATATGTTGCATTCTATACGGCCTGATTATGTCATTTTTTAAGTTACATAGACTGCCTCCAGTTTTCCTCAACTTGACTAATTAAGAGGCGATATATTTGACCGGCATATCATCAAAATGTCCGTAAAACGAAACCTCTGACCGGCACCATTTTTTTCTAGCGGAAACTCTGGCCTCAACACAATCCTGTCTCTGATCTCTGCAGGCAGTTCCTTTGACCTCATGACTTGGTTTTTGCTCTGATATGCATTTTAAGCTGTGAGACCTTTTAATAGACAGGTGTGTGCCTTTCCAAATCATGTCCAATCAATTGAATTTGCCACAGGTGGACTCCAGTTAAAGTGTAAAATCATCTCAAAGATGATCCAGAGAAATAAGATGTACCTGAGCTAAATTTCAAGTGTCATAGCAAAGCATCTGAATACTTATGTCAATGTGTTTTCACTTTTTTCTTTTCAATAAATTTGCATTTATCAGAAATCTGTTTTTTGCTTCATGATTATGGGGTATGGAATGTAGATTGATGTGAAAAATATAAATAGAATTATATAAAATATTTTAGCATAATTCTCCAACAAAAATGTGACAAAATTAAAAATGAAGTCTGAATACTTTATGAATGCACTGTAGCAGCCAAAGTTTATCAGGCTGTATTGTTACACTTTTATTAGTGTGGAAGAAAATAAATAAGAAAAAAAATACTGCACACCGCTGCTGCTTGTAAACAATATACAATTTATTTATACATTGTTACGGTCTTGTGATCTTTGTATGCATTCTGTGAAGAATGCATCACCAGCAAATTTTATATATAGAGTTAAAAAATATTTACAAACAGCTATGGCCAATGACAAGACAATAGAAAGACAATAAACCTTAGTGCCGTCCTTGATTTTTAATGGGAATGACAGTGAGGTTGTGAGGGATAGATGTACCATCTCTTCAATGGCACAAACAGTATAAAGCTGTAAAAAGCTCCTAGATCACATCTGATTTTCCACAATTCATTTTGTCTGGAGTTCTTTGTGTATCAATGTATCAATGTTTTGTCCTCAGAACAATCCAAAAATACTTAAAACTGCAGTACAGCCCAGTGAAGAGACTGTACGTCTATCCCTCACAGCCTCATTGTCATTCTCATCAAAAATCAAAGTTGCTTTTGGCTGATATAACATTTAATGTACTTAATACTAAATTATCGTCACCTCAGTCATTACTTCATTTGTGAAGCATTGTTTTGTTGTGGGTAATGCTATGGTGGATAAACAAATTGGAGAGGTTTTGGTCAAATGTCAAAGTCATTTCAGATTCTGGGTTGAAGGAGCTGGCCAATGCCTGGAATACTCAAAACACAGTGTGTTAAAAGTGCAAGGCAGAATTGCAATACACAACAAATCTAATATTCTTCATGAACAGATGTTAGGGATGTGCCCAAAGTCAAATATCTTATTCTGAACGGTACGAATAAAGACTTTAAAACGAATAAGGAATTGTACCAAATAATACAAGCACAAGGACAAAACGATATTTTAAATAAACATATCCAAATTTACTATGCAATAATGAGTCTGTAAAGCCAATATTACTGGAGTGTAAACTTTAAATTGAAAATGCGCACAGTGTAATTTCAAGTTCAGATCGGATGCCATTTTAGCAGTCTGTTTATTGTGCGCATCTCAGAAATCCGAGCATGTAACATTAAAGGGGTCATGTCTTGATATTTTGACATTTAAGAGGTCATTGTGCTATAAAAACATACTGTCAGTTTCAGAGCTAAAAATATCCTCTCCAGCCCAAAAAGAGCATTTATTGTTTCCACCCTGCAACTCGTTCTGGAAACACCCCCCAGCTGGGATACTGCAACACAGTACTACTGTAACTAGTTTTTAGCCAGCGAAAACAGTAAAGTCAGGGCCCAGATATTGTTGTGTTCCTTCCTGGTTATGGAAAAACTGTATCTCTGCATAGCCTTCTGAAGGATCACAATGTAAGGAATGAGCGGCTAATTCAAACAAAATTTGGATTAAAAAGTTTGGATTATTTGTATTATTTGTATTAATGGATTCAATGAATTCTCTTGAGAACCAATGATTCATGATTTGCAAAGAAACTTGTATTGAAAGATGGAGCTGTGCCAACAATATTGGACACTACTGTAATGCCGATGAGTAACAAGTGTAATTCTAATGTTTCATCTGCCTGTGTTTGTTTGATATGTAAGCACTTGTATAATCAGCTGTTTTTAATCACAAAATAAATTATGATCATGACTCCAAAGGGGAATCAGATTGTGCTTATTACATGGTTACTTACCAATGAAACACAAAATGCCTCATGAAATATTGATTTGAGATGATGTTATTTAAATATTATATTTATAATTTATAATATTATAAATAATATTTTATTGTGTGCTTCACATAAACTGGGACATACAGTATGTTCATATCAATGATTGCCTGGACTGAGTGCTTTAGGGGATTTCGTAAATCGCTGTCAGGTTTTCATTCTTTCATTCTTGTAAAATACTGTTCCACACTTGTAATGGTGGTAGGGCGTCTGCTTTTCAATGATGTTAGCCAATCATAACAGCATAAAGGGATAGTTCACCCAAAAATGAAAATTCTCTCATGATTTACTGTATATAACTTTCTTTCTTCTGCAGAACACAAATTAAGATATTTAGAAGAATATTTCAGCTCTCTAGGCCCTCACAATACAATTTACAATGATTATGATTAATTCACTTATTGGAGTGATATTATTCTCATGGCTTATTGAAAATAATATCACACATATTTAGGTACAGCTTTGAAGCGAAATCTTTTAGAAATAGGGATGAGATTATACATCAAAATATACCACAGTCACATCGTCTTTGAATTCAGACAAACTTTATTAATATTCTAAACATAAATCTAATAAGAGAAGAAAGGATGAAGAGATAAGAGAGCGTGTTCTTCGTGTTTGGAAATATTTTAACTGAAATTGGCCGCATCCCCAAAGGTGTCCTGCGCCTATCAGAAGTGACTTTTCAGAGTCACATGGTCAACTGGATTGTCTTTTCCGACAGTCGATTTATGGTCCTTTGTTCCAGAGTCTTAAAAC
This sequence comes from Xyrauchen texanus, assembly GCF_025860055.1. Lineage (NCBI taxonomy): Eukaryota > Metazoa > Chordata > Actinopteri > Cypriniformes > Catostomidae > Xyrauchen > Xyrauchen texanus. The sequence continues at coordinate 41,476,104 of NC_068298.1, read as the reverse complement.
TCTCCTGCTCAAAAATAGTGCATATTTAATCATTAAATTTTATATCTTGAGAATGGTACAAGAGACATGATATTCGTTGTTTCTGCATATGCCAGCGAATGCTTACATACTAAACATGACATTTGTTTATGGATGTTATTCGTGTAGGTAACAAAACATGAAAATCCCTTGTTACAAAATAATACTGGTTAATTCATGGGTTATACAACACAAACATTTTATCAAGTTAAGCCTTATAGTTACCATTCTTAGTAAAATGAGATGAATACAAAATTTAAGATGATATTTATCAATTATAGGTGATTGCACATCGCTACACACATTTTAATGAGGTCCATCAGTCTATAATCATTAATTTGTCAGGTACAAACATTACCACAGTTCAAAGTGGTTTTCAGCATTATCTAGCAAGGCAAGATTAAGATGAAATGTCTTAGAATTGTGCAAATCTGATGGTTCTTATAACCTTACACAGAACAGCCTGGTTTAACTCTGTGTGGGGGTTCCGGCTGAAGGCCTGTAATTTATGATGTTGAAACATTCCAAACTAAAAGGCTGGGTTTTTCCTCGATTCAAATCATTTTTCTAGAATTCTTCTGCATATATAATCTTACAATAATAATAATAATATTTATAATAAATAAGCCCAAGAAATTCCCAAGTGTTTCAAAACAATGCTGTCAAATGCGTGTTCTTATCGAATGTGTTTGTATTGTGCTTTGGTATTACAGTCTATGCTGACTTAAGAAAATAAGATAGAACTCAATTGGGGTTCTAGGTGTCTTGTATTATTTGATGATTTAATCACTTTCGTCTTAGTTTAATACAAATATACACTCACCTAAAGGATTATTAGGAACACCATACTAATACTGTGTTTGACCCCCTTTCGCCTTCAGAACTGCCTTAATTCTACGTGGCATTGATTCAACAAGGTGCTGAAAGCATTCTTTAGAAATGTTGGCCCATATTGATAGGATAGCATCTTGCAGTTGATGGAGATTTGTGGGATGCACATCCAGGGCACGAAGCTCCCGTTCCACCACATCCCAAAGATGCTCTATTGGGTTGAGATCTGGTGACTGTGGGGGCCATTTTAGTACAGTGAACTCATTGTCATGTTCAAGAAACCAATTTGAAATGATTCGAGCTTTGTGACATGGTGCATTATCCTGCTGGAAGTAGCCATCAGAGGATGGGTACATGGTGGCCATAAAGGGATGGACATGGTCAGAAACAATGCTCAGGTAGGCCGTGGCATTTAAACGAAGCCCAATTGGCACTAAGGGGCCTAAAGTGTGCCAAGAAAACATCCCCCACACCATTACACCACCACCACCAGCCTGCACAGTGGTAACAAGGCATGATGGATCCATGTTCTCATTCTGTTTACGCCAAATTCTGACTCTACCATCTGAATGTCTCAACAGAAATCGAGACTCATCAGACCAGGCAATTTTTTTCCAGTCCAATTGTCCAATTTTGGTGAGCTCTTGCAAAATTGTCTTTTTCCTATTTGTAGTGGAGATGAGTGGTACCCGGTAGGGTCTTCTGCTGTTGTAGCCCATCCGCCTCAAGGTTGTGTGTGTTGTGGCTTCACAAATGCTTTGCTGCATACCTCGGTTGTAACGAGTGGTTATTTCAGGCAAAGTTGCTCTTCTATCAGCTTGAATCAGTCGGCCCATTCTCCTCTGACCTCTAGCATCAACAAGGCATTTTCAGCCCACAGGACTGCCACATACTGGATGTTTTTCCTTTTCACACTATTCTTTGTAAACCCTAGAAATGGTTGTGCGTGAAAATCCCAGTAACTGAGCAGATTGTGAAATACTCAGACCGGCCCGTCTGGCACCAACAACCATGCCACGCTCAAAATTGCTTAAATCACCTTTCTTTCCCATTCTGACATTCAGTTTGGAGTTCAGGAGATTGTCTTGACCAGGACCACACCCCTAAATGCATTGAAGCAACTGCCATGTGATTGGTTGATTAGATAATTGCATTAATGAGAAATTGAACAGGTGTTCCTAATAATCCTTTAGGTGAGTGTATTTGTGTGTTTCTGAACATGCAGAGTTGCGTTCACAATGCGTTAAGAGCTGCTCTGTGGAAATAAAGTGAAACTCTCAGCACATCATGAGATGATCAGAGATCATTTGCAGCATCCTCAAAGATGACATTGTTCAGACAAATGAAACAGAGAAAAGGAGTGATAACCCTTTACATGCGCGTGTTCCACAAGACTCTGAACAAACAGTGAATCTGACACAAGCAATGACGGCTAATCTTTTGTATGTTCTTATATAATAAAATATAATAAAGTTTCTTCAAGCATGTGTCTTTGTGACTAACAGCATTTCTTGTCACGTGTCACTCCGAGACGTCTTACAGGTCACCAGCCTGTTGTGGGTAGATGAGCAAAATTACTTGTGCATGAAATACCTGCATTGGGACGAGGAGCTAGCGAACTGGATTGAGCCTCATGTCATTTGGAGGGTGGCGGGTGCTATTTCACACCCTGGCCACACATAAAATATAACAAGCATTCATAAAATCGCATGTAGAAAATGCTCTTAACTGCTAAGATCAATAGTTATTGTGAAACGAGGCCCAGAACTCTATGCATGTGCGTGTCTTGGAGAAGTGCTTTCATTGCACTCATGAACAGCGGAGCTCACTGCGCACACATATCAAATCAGACATGCATCTGCGGCTTTTCTTTCATCTGTTCTTCAAAATATAATCACACACATTTCATCAAACATGTGTCTTTGTGTCAAATTTCTTGTCATATATCGCTCCAAGAAGCGCTCCCTCCACAGTGGAGATTACCTGCCACTGCTCATGAAAAATCTGCATTTGGCAGGTGTTCATTTCAAACCTTGTTCACCATGAGTAGACTGTATGACAAATTCGGGAGGAAGGAAATCAAAACAGTGTCATTGAGTTCAAGCTTTGCAATCACACCCACACTTTCTGCAGGAAAATTATCTCTAGAAACTAAACGATCATATGTTGGTGAATGGTGAGACTTGATTTTTTAAGGAAGAGCCACAGGTTCCCGACCCCTGCTTAAAAGCTATACTACTAATTAAACGGAGCGGTTCAGGGCTAAACACATGGTAGAAAAATTTAATGTAATACTTCACTATGGCAGTAAAGTAAAACTTTACTAATATTATAAGTGAACCTCAAGGAAGAAATAAAAAATATAAATATTCACGCCATGACCCCTTTAACTAAGATACTATACAGGGCTCTATGCAAATATTTTTACTTAGGAGCACAGTCAAAAATTTAGGGACACAGTTGGAGTTCAGTTTTTTTATGTGGAACCGTTAATGTAGCACAACAGAGCATTCATATTCACAAGCAGGCATTAAAAAATGCTACAGAATTAATAAACAAAATATTCTTGATACATGACAAATTACACCTTTATCAAGGGTCTTTTTATTATTTAATTTGTTTTTTTATTAACTGATTTGGAAGCACCAAAAAACATCGGTCCTGACTGATATCCTTTATATAAGCCGCTAATAAACTAATAGTATATTGATGGCACTTTATATTTGCCATTAATAAACATATAGGTCTAGGTCTAACAGATAAGTCTAGGTCAGTGGTTCTCGACTGGTTCCCTATCTGTCACGCACCTGCCGTTGTGTTGATGTAGTGACATTAGGGGTCGCACTTGGGAGCCCCAAACACCTCTGATATTTGAGAAAAGGCCAATGGAAATCGGCAAGTGGAATCGGCATACCACTCCCCTGGAAATACGGGTATAAAAGGAGCCGGCTTGCAACCACTCATTCAGATTTGTTCTTCAGAGCCGAGCAGTGTCTATGTACTCCACTGCTTTTCCATTCACCTCAAAAGAGCGTTTTACGCTGTTGGAAATATGGCGCATTGCAGTGGGTTCTCCCCCTCTCGCACAGATAAGTGCAGAGAACACCCTTGGGTGCATTAACAGCCACACTAAAAGAGTATATTCCTCTAAAAGAGTGTGCACTGATGGAAAGCGTCTTTTTAAAGATGCCTTTCCGTCTGTGTGTAGTTTCTGGATGTGGTCGAACTAACAGTCTGAATGAGGGGGACATGTAGATCGTTTACTTCAGCATCGGCATGTAAGTCTACCATTTAGGGATGTGTTATACCAGTTATTTTCTTTTCGGTCTGATACCAAGTACTTTTAGGCCAATACCAATTATAAATGACCTTTTTACGAATTATTTGGATAAAATTAGTAACTTTATTATTACTTAAATTTATATAATTTTTATATTTATGGGCCTCACAGAAAATGATTAGGCTGTTTTGTTTACCCTTTAAATTAGTTGGTGTAAGCAACATATAAAACCACAAAATTAACCATCAATATTATTATATGGCTGTAACAAAGGACAACGGGAGCTGGTTTCTTCAAAACACAGGTAGAGAACTTTTAATTAACCACTTCTCTGGTTTACAGCTTTACAATAACATGTAGTCACATCAGTTCCCCTTCTGTCGCTCTCTCCACGTTGTGTCAGAGAAGCGACACTAGGGGTCTCTCTTGAGTGCCGATATTCACCTCTGGACTATGAAAAAAGGCCAATGAGAGTTGGCAACCAGTATTCGCATGTCTCGCCCCCGGACATACGGGTATTTAAGCGGCGCAAATACGGGAGTTCATTCAGAAAATTTCTTCGGAGCCGATGGTCGTGCATGCAGTCTGCTGCAAGTTACACACCAAGTTCCTGTTTAATCCTCTGACGCTCTGCATGCTGTTGGATCTGACGGCGCACAACAGCGGCTTTCTCATTCGTGCACGGCTGTGCATTCTTGCCCCTGGGCGCTTCGACAGCGCAGACAACTCGAAAGATTTATTCTAAAAGAGTGAATTTCACTCTAAAGAGCAAAACACAGCGGCGTTGAACGTCCTTCTCAGGACGCGTCTTTTTAAAGACGATTTTCCGCCTCTGTGTAGTTTCTGGATGCGTTGATTCTCCCCACCTCTTACGGCCATAAAAACTGCCTTGCATTCCTGGGTTGCGATCACACGCAGGCAGCGTTTTTATGAATGGTCTATGTTTTCAGTACGAGAACATAGCCATGACAGCATTGCAGTCGTAGGCTTTTTCTTGTAGTGAGAAAAAGCCGCTTCAGCCGCCCCCCATGCCTCGCCTCCTTCCTACGGGATTGAGGCAGGCGCCGCGGGCGATGAAAACGATCTGGGGACAGTGACAGGCTCCGTTTCGCCGGGTGAACCCCCTCGAAACCCCCCGCCTCCCCGGCACGCTTGCTTGTTTCCGTCCGAGCTCGGGATGAGCATTCTCTCCAATGGGTTATGTTTTCAGTGTGAGAACATAACCGCGGCAGCGTTGCGATCTCTGCTTTCTCTTGTAGTGAGAGAGAGCCATTTCAGCCGCTCCTCGCCTCCTTCCTACGGGATTGAGGCAGGTGCCGCGGGCGATGGAGAATGATCTGGGGAGAATAACGGGACGCTTTCGCCGTCTCCGCCCAGTCTGAGCCTGACGCAAGAAGGTCCGCTATGCTTCCCCGGGCTTAATTGGTTCCGCGGGCATGTGCGCCGCTCGCAGCCGCACCCCCCCCCGGATTCCTTCCCAGATGTGCATGACGAGCTGAGCAAGCCCAGCTTCCTTGCTCCTCCGCTTTCGCTACCCTTGGTGGTAGAACGGTCCCAGACCGCTCCCCCCTGCACGCCATGGCCCCGTCCTGCAAGTCCACCAGGCCAGGGCACTTCAAATCTGCACTTGGGTGGTCCTGTTCTTGACGTGCTGCAGGAACTGCACTCAAACAGGCGATGGCCACTCCGTGGTCCAGAAACGCAACGATGGACAGGCAGTACGGGAGGCAGACAAAGCACGCTTTCTCAAACGCCCCCGTCTCCCAGCTCCGTCCATTCGGCGACACCACTTGACGACTTCGCCCAGCAGTCCTCAGTGGTGAAGAAACAGGTTAAGGCTATTTTCAAGCCAAAAAAGCATCCTGCCCTGCCGCAAACCTGCCGCCAGGAGCCATGCCCTGTCTGCTCGCCGAGGGCGTCCTCCTGCGGCTTTCAAGAAAGAAAGAAAGTGGTGCTTCGCCTCAACTAACAAGTGAGTGGGCCCAGCTCTCAGCCCCAGCGTTGAGCTCCCCGCAGAAGTTGGACACCCATCGTCTCACGGACCCCCTTGAGGACCCAGAAGGCTCCCAGGCGAGTTCAGACGAGTCTAGAGGACGCCAACATCAGACCTCCTCCTCAGTCACGAACCCACCCCCTGCCGGATGAGCGGAGCAAGGTAAGTGCTTTGAGTTTATTCTCAGCACCAGAGCCTCGGGACTGGCTCATACTGGCCCACTCCCGAGAGTTACTATGCGCACACAGAGACCAGGTGCTCAGCCACCTCAGCAGTTTGGGGCTTCAGGTCAACTGGGAAAAGAGCAAGCTCTCCCCGGTCCAAAGCATCTCTTTTCTCGGTCTGGAGTTAGACTCAGTCCCAATGACAGCACGTCTCTCCAACGAGCGTGCTCAGTCAGTGCTGAAATGCCTTGCTTCCTTCAAGCCAGGCGCCGTAGTCCCGCTAAAACGTTTCCAACAGCTCCTGGGGCATATGGCATCCTCCGCGCCGGCCGCGCCGCTGGGGTTGATGCATATGAGACCACTTCAGCACTGGCTCCGGACTCGAGTCCCGAGACGAGCATGGCGCCGCGGCACGCACAACGTAAAAGTTACCTCTGCCTGCCGCCAAACCTTCAAACCCTGGACAGACCTCTGCTTTCTAAGGGCAGGAGTACCCTTGCAGCAGGTGTCCTGACGCGTTCAGGTCACAACCGACGCCTCCAAACTGGGTTGGGGCGCCGTGTGCAACGGGCGCGCAGCCGCAGGCCGGTGGAACCGAGGCCCGCTGTGCTGGCACATCAACTGCCTAGAGCTGCTGGCTGTTTTTCTGGCCCTGCAGAAGTTTCTTCTGTTAATTCGGAACAAACACATCCTAGTCAGGACAGACAGCACCACGGTCGTAGCCTACATAAACCACCAAGGTGGAGTACGCTCCCTCCACATGTCACAGCTCGCCCGTCGTCTCCTCCTTTGGAGTCAGCAGCGACTGGAGTCACTGCGCGCCACTCACATCCCCAGCAACCTCAATGTGATAGCGGACGCGCTGTCAAGACAAAGCTTGCCTGGCGGAGAGTGGAGGCTCCACCCCCAGTCGGTCCAGCTGATTTGGGACCGGTTCGGCAAGGCTCAGGTAGACCTGTTTGCCTCCCAAGAAACCTCCCACTGCCTGCTCTGGTATGCCCGGACAAAGGCTCCCCTCAGGGCTGACGCGTTGGCACACAGCTGGCCCGGCGGGGCTGCGCAAGTACGCATTTCCCCCAGTGAGCCTTCTTGCACAGGTGCTATGCAAGGTCAGGGAGGACGAGGAGCAAGTCATTCTTGTAGCCCCTTACTGGCCCACCCGGACTTGGTTTTCGGACCTCACGCTCCTCACGACAGCCCCTCCCTGGCGAATTCCCCTGAGGAAGGACCTTCTTTCTCAGGGACGGGGCACGCTCTGGCACCTGCACCCAGACCTCTGGAACCTCCACGTCTGGCCCTTGGACGGGATGCAGAAGATCTAGCCGGCCTACCACCGACCGTCATAGATACAATCAATCAAGCCAGAGCCCCCTCTACCAGGCATCTCTATGCTCTAAAGTGGCGTCTGTTCGCGGACTGGTGTTCTTCCCGAGCCGAAGACCCGCAGAAGTGCGCAGTTAGGTCAGTGCTCGTGTTTCTTCAGGAGAGGCTGGAGAGGAGGCTGCCCCCCCTCCACCCTCAAGGTGTATGTCGCCGCTATCGCGGCCCACCACGACACGGTAGACTACAAGTCTCTTGGTAAGCACGACTTAATCGTCAGGTTCCTAAAAGGTGCCCGGAGGATAACTCCCTCCCGGCCTAACCTGTTCCCCTCCTGGGATCTCTCAGTCGTCCTTACGGGACTCCAGAGACCCCCTTTCGAGCCGCTTGACTCAGCTGGACTCAGGGCCCTCTCTCTCAAGACTGCCCTGCTGATCGTGCTCGCTTCCATCAAGAGGGTCGGGGACCTGCATGCGTTCTCTGTTAGCGACGCTTGCCTGGAGTTCGGTCCGGCAGATGCTTTCGTGATCCTAAGACCGCGACCGGGCTATGTGCCCAAGGTTCCTACCACGCCCTTCAGGGATCAGGTGGTGAACCTGCAAGCGCTGCCCCGGGAGGAGGCAGACCCAGCCCTTTCACTGCTGTGTCCAGTATGTGCTTTACGTATTTATCTGGACCGCACACAGAGCACCAGACGCTCTGAGCAGCTCTTTGTCTGCTTTGGGGGACAGCAGAAAGGGAACGCTGTCTCCAAGCAGAGACTCGCCCACTGGGTTGTCTCTGTCTGGGACCGTTCTACCACCGAGGGTAGCGAAAGCGGAGGAGCAAGGAAGCTGGGCTTGCTCAGCTCGTCATGCACATCCGGGAAGGAATCCGGGGGACCTTCTTGCGTCAGGCTCAGGCTCAGGCTTGGCCCGTTCCCAGGTTGGCGGCCAGCACCTTGTTCCCCCCTCCAGGGTAACGATAAGGAATCCTGATGGCTTAAATGGGGCATTGGGGAAGGGTACGTGCAGCCTGATACAGTTGGTCGTCCTGCACGTAAGAATACCTGCTCGCTCCTGTATCAGCAGTTCACGTACACGGCTCAGCGCATGGCACTTTTATAAGTGGACCCCTAGTGTCGCTTCTCTGACACAACGTGGAGCGAGTGACAGAAGGGGAACGTCTTTACGTTTGTAACCTCCGTTCCCCGATGGAGGGAACGAGACATTGTGTCTCCCCTGCCACGTCGCTGAGCCGAGCCACTGTTGTGGCTGGACCATTTCCGGCTCCTCAGAAAAATCCTGAATGAACTCCCGTATTTGCGCCGCTTAAATACCCGTATGTCCGGGCATGCAAATACTGGTTGCCAACTCTCTTTGGCCTTTTTTCATAGTCCAGAGGTGAATATCGCCGCTCAAGAGAGACCCCTAGTGTCGCTTCTCTGACACAAGGTCTCGTTCCCTCCATCGGGGAACGGAGGTTACATACGTAACCTAGACGTTTCACAGTAAGGCTCTCGACCCAGTCTCTCCCTCTCTATCTGGTGCTGGCGTGGTCCTTTTATGCTGCTCTCCCCAATCTCACTGCAATTAGAGACAGGTGTTAGTCATAATTTGGCTCAGGTGTATGCACCCTTACCACTCTCTCTCTCTCCCTGTGCTGTAGTAAAACCATGGTTAATTGTATCAAAACCTTGGTTACTGCCAAAAAGAAGAAAAAAACATGGTTACCACTAGTGCTGCACGATTAATCATATCGCAATCGCAATCACGATGTCATCCTGTGCGATTATATGAGGGCAAAATGCTGCGATTATATTAAATAAATAAGTGCATGTGTGGACGTGACACCCCATTCTCTCTGAGAGCTGTTTGCCCATTTTCTACACTGCTAATAAAAAGATGACCAGTCTATAATGATGACACGCGAGACGAGAGGAGCACTGCCTCTCGAGTGTCTGATAGAAACACAGATCACAGCTTGGCGATATATCTTTATTTCATCCTTAATTAAGCTTCAAATAAAAAGCTTGTAAATAAACACAAACTCTAAAACTGTCATTCTCAGTGCGGTCAGAGTCAACCAGTCGCGGAACAGACCCGATCTAAGCGGGAGTCGAGACTGGGAGAGATTTAAAGTTCCGCCGGCTGATGCGCACTCTAACACGGAGATGCTCGTCTCACACCCCCGTTGTCTGCAGCTCACAATGCCATCATCATGAGATCATCATGATAAGATCAATCTTGTGTGAAAAATAACACTAAAATGACAACAACAATAAAATGTGTGTTTTTATATATTGGTTTTGGATAGACTAGATTGACAAATGCTTATCAATACTACTCTTATGGATAAAATGTTTACAGTGTTCAGTGACTAAAACTACATTTAAAAAGCCCAGACTTTGTCAACTAAAACTTGACTAAAAAAACAAATAAAAATAGGATAATGTTGAGTAATTATGTTACAAACTAAAAAGGACATTTGACACAGGATTAACACTAAATAAAAAAACAGCTGACAAAATGAACACTAATATTCAGTTGTCAGGTCATTATGAGTGAATTAATGCAAAGCCAGTGTTTACGTGTTGTTAACGTCACTTTTTTGATCAGTATGGTACCACCTCCGCCTCATTTTGTGCCAGGAAAATCTCTGGTTATATGCCGATATTTTGGCTTTAAGATAACCGATGCTGAGCAGAGAGAGGTACTGTGCAAAATTTGCAAAATTAAAGTTGCTACATCATGTGGCAACACGACAAATTTATATCAGCACCTGAAACAGCACAGAGAAAAGTAGAAAAGTGGGATTTCAGAAAATGATCCACACACTGGACAAGATAGAACTTTTTAGAAAGAGGATTTGGAAATACCAGTTGGTCATTTAAAAAAAAAAAAACAACAATAACAACAATAACAACCGTGATTGAGTGAACCTCACTTTTCTATCCAGTTTCCTTTTCAAAAGAGTTTATAGAAAGTACATGTTACATCCTGCTTAAATGTCCCTGTTTGTTGGACAATCTCATTTTCATAAAAATGTGTATGTTCTTATTTATTGTTCCATTTTATTTAGGCGTAATATTGAGAAAATAACAAGTTTGCAGTAATGCAAAGATGTTATTATTTAATTTTGTAAAAATATTATTTTAATTTGAAAACACTGCATTTATAGTTGTTGTTGTTGCTAGTTTGTATGTTTGAGTTGAGAAATACACATTTCAGCATTATCAGTAATCTATTTGTGCATTTTCCTTGATAACCAAGCAAGTTGACTCATGATAATATTTGTTTATTATATCGCAATATTAGCCTCAATAATCGCAATATGACATTTTCCCCAAATTGTGCAGCCCTAGTTACTACATTGATGATTAATACAATATCACTTCAGTAAATCCATGGTAAGTTTTCATAAGGTTGTCATTTATTAACGAGGATTACAGATAATTATCAGTGTTTTAATATCGCTGAATTTAAATAAACCTGTAAAAATGGTCAAACATGCCCATTATAATAGATAATAGTAGAATAGTCACATCTAGGTTTGTCATTACTTCATGTGAATAACTCCAGATGCTTGTTTTCTGTCATTACCTCAGGAAAGCACTGCTCCCTGTTTGAACGAGCGCTGTCTGTGACTGATGGTGTATTTTAGCATTTTTGCCAAGATGAGCAGAAGAAAAATATTGGTTCTGGTGCCATGCAATTATTTGCTAATATAGTTCTTTTTTCCACTTCGAAGCTTATGAGATGCATTCATATAAAAAAAATCTATATTCTGAATCTATATTTTTATGTGAGGATTGATATTCTTGATACCACATCAGTATCGGAAGTATCGATACTTTAGTATCGATCCGCCCATCCCTACTATCTCGTTCATCATGGAGAGAAGGGTGGAAGAGCTATTAATGTTTAAAAGTGACGGATGTTTATACATTTTAAGGGTCTTTCACATGACTCATGTCTGCGTTGCCGAATACATTAAAAGGCTTGTTCGAAATGAGTAAAATCTGCTCAGCACCGATCACCGGTGATCACCGCGAGGTGCATGCCGGTAAGAAATAAACATCCGTGATGTTTATCTTCTAAAATTTTGATTTTTTTTAAATCTCTAATATCATGTTTTAAGTGTATAAATGATATGTGAATGTCCCCAATTCTCTGACTATAGATACTTTGAATGGGTTAGGCTAAGTTTATTTCTGAAATATCTCAAATTTGTGTCTCTATTAAACTAAAAGTGGATGGAAAGACACGTCTTATTAGCGAAATTAAATAACAGGTACGTTAAGTGTATTTTCATCACATTTATTTTCATTTTAAAGCAACACAATTTAAATTGCATCCACTTTATCAGCAACAGCGCATGGACGTGAATCCCGCGATATCTGCCTTTTATCTCAGAGGTGTCTGATCCACTATGAGAACTGTCCGACTTGACGGCACGTATTTCACTCCTCCCCTGACTGCAGCTGTCTTTTCTCATCTACTTTCAAGGCGAGACATTTGGCATCTCAAACGAGCCTGATGTCTATGAAGTGACGTGTCAGCGCAACCTTGACTCCAACTTCACACCAAAGAGTTTTTCTCACATGTTTTTTTGCTACACAAATGATGTCTTTGAGAGTACAAAGTTACAATATATATTTTAAACTGTCCAAATTTATGAAGAGATATTGAATGTCTCATAATTTATTTAATCAATTATTACCTTATGATTTCCGAGCATCCAGAGACCCCAGTTATTGAAGTACAGTAATTACATTTACCAAAAATCTAAACGCTAAGACCTAACATAAACCAAAAAATAAAAAAGTCTATAAACCTCCTGCTTTCTTGCGTGACAAGTTGTAAATTCGCCCCTCTGTGATGCTTTCTTCAATTCTTGTTATGTGGAAGGGCAAAGTGCTAGATGGTAAAGACATAATCGATACTCATTTTTATTAGATGATTAATGATGTATTTTTGTATGAAAAGTCACTATAAGGACTATAAGGTCTCTTGGCAGATTTCCGTTGTGAACACCTCAAAATGATTCAGTGACTCACTCATAGCACATAACAAGCTCATTTGTCGCCACCTAGTGGCATCTCCAAAGGTGGTCACTGAACTAATCAAGTAATTAAACTGAACAAATTTGTGAAACAGAAGCAAGCCACAACAAAGTACCCTTTATTTTTGCAGCTAATTCTGCACAGTTGTGCAGATAATTTGCTATACTTGAATAATTAACATAGCGTTTGGCTTATTCTTTAAGAAAATAACCCTGGAAAACATGGTCGTGGATCACTGATTGTCTCACATTTTTTGGCCCTCATGAGTTTGCATCAATGTGCGTTATAGTCAGACCACTGATTTAAAAAAAAAATAATGAATTCACACTGGGTTGGTAGCTTAATGATTCAGCATTAATACCTTAAGAAGTGAATACATTTTCAATTATTCAATGATCGGAGTCAGCTTTTACCGTAGTTACCATGTAGTATGCTGAAAAAAAATGGAATCTAGTCGTAAAAATGGCACTAAAAATAAAACCCTGTATGTCGTTGAATATGACATATTTGGAAGAAAATTAATGTTTAAAATTGTGATATTACCTAGTGTGATAATTAAACTAAACAAGTCTCTGATTTAATTGAATTAATAAATAAAGAATCTGCAAGTGATGCACTCTTCAAAATGAGATGAGTGAGATGACTGAGACAGAGAGTTCTCTGAAGGGTGCAACACATACAGAATATGTACATATTAAATTGAACCACAGCTTAATGGGAATAATAATCACACTAGGCCATGGATCATACTGCTTATCTGGAGGTGAGAAACTACCATCAAAAACAAACAGAAATGCCAAAAAAAGCTAGATTTAAATGGACGCATGTGTTTTTGCTTAAATGTTACACTTGTTTGATGCATAAAATGTCCTGGAAAATTGTGCTTTGAAAAGAGTGAAACCCTGTTATATCACGTTGAGTTAGACAAAGACACCGATGTTATGTTTTACTGGTATCATGCATTTTATGGATTTTATTTCTATTTTTCTCAGAAAATATACAAAATAACTTGCCCTGCTTGGACCACTGGAAGGTGCCCGGTTGAAAAGCTGTTACATGGCAGTATGCTGTCAGAGCCAAATCTTCGGATTTAGACAATTCCCTCTGTATCCTGAGAATTTAGAAAAATAATTAATAATTCTGTGGAGGCAAGGCATAGATCTAGTGGGGTCGGAGACGAATAATAAAATATCATCTGCATAAAGCAAAAGCTTATGCGCCACTCCTCCCACCACCACCCCTGGAAAATCATCATTCTTTTTTATCTTGGCTACTAATGTTCCAGGTCTAGACAGGACAATAATGGGGAAAGAGGGCTATCCAGAGTAAAATAATCTGAAATTAATTCATTTGTTTGAACCGCTGCTACCGGTTGTCTATAAAGTAATTTAATCCACCCAATAAAAGTTGTCCCGAACCCGTACATTTCCAAAATCCGATTCTACCATATGAAACGGCATTTCTGTGACCAGAGACTAATCATTCGCCAATGCCCACATGACATTAATGAAATACCTAATGTTATCAGAAGAGTTATGGCCCCGAATAAACCCTACCTGGTCTACATGTATAAGAGATGTCATAACTTAATCAGTTAGCCAAAATTGTTGACGATATTTTAACAGCTAGCTGGATCAGGTAAATTGGATGGTAAATTTACACTCACTTGGATCTTTGTCCTTTTTAAGAATCAGACTGATCAGGGCTTGTGTAATGGTTGGTGGAAGCTTACCATTCTTAAATGATTCCATATAAACTTCTAGCAAAAGTGGAGCCAGTTCTGTAACATAAGATCTAAAAAATTCAGTGTCAAAACCATCTAGACCCAGAGACTTAATTACCTCGCCAAGCTCTTCCAAGGTTATCTCAAAATCAAGATAATTTGTTTTGCTCAGTCGTTAGATTAGGACATCCTATTGGTTCCACAAAGTTTCTAATATCCTCATCAGTAGACGAAGACATGGAACTATAGAGATCAAGATTTAAAAGTGATATTAATATCAATGTCCAAAGTAAATATGTCACCTCCAGCAGATATCACTGAGGGAATCGTAGAAAAAGACTCTCTGTTAATATATCTAGCCAGAATTTCCCAGCCTTGTCCCCCATCTCAAAGTATGACTGTCTTGCCCTGAATAGCCTAAACGCCACCTTTCGCAACTAAATAGTATTATGTCTGTATTTGAATCGGGTCATTTCTCTGAGGCCATTAGACGACATTCAGTGCTTCAGCTCTGCCTCGGCACTTTTAATATTCCCTTCCAATTCCACGAGTTCTTGTGCTTTGGATTATTTGGTGAATGCGGCATACAGTATGATCCAGCTAATTAAGAACTGCCTTCAGTGCCTCCCAAGCCACGCCCACAGAGGATAATGAGGCCCAGTTGGTCTCCATATTGACATTGATTTCAGCCTTTAACGTTTGTTGAAATTCAGGATTTTGCAAAAGGGATATATTAAAGCGGCAGCTATATGATTTCCTTTTCTCCATCTTTTGCAACACCTCTAAACACACCAGGGTGTGATCTAAGACTAAAATGTTTCCATTTGAGCAATCAACAACAGATGAAATGAGGGACTTACAGTAGAAATACAAATAAAAATCAATTCTAGAGTAAATCTTATGGACTGATGAAAAACATTTCTAGTCCCTCCCAGATGGGTTCAAAAGTCTCCAAATATCTGTAAGACAGTGTTGCTCTAGGGGGCTTGCACACTTTTGATTCTCTATGATCAAGGACTGAGTCCATCAAAAGTTTCATCCCAATATTATATCACGAGGGGTGCCAGCGGCTTGCAACATCCCATCAAGATCTATAAAAAAACCCTGATCCTCAGCGTTAGGTGCATAAATATTAGCCAAAATAAGACATTGTCCCTGAGTTTCAGCTAAAACAATAATGACTCTTCCTAATTTATCTTTAATCTGTTTGAGACATTTGAATTTTAGATGTTTACTTATCAGTGTAATGACTCCCCTGCTCTTACTCGAGCCAGCACTATAAAAAAAATGCCCACCCCATATCTTTCCAAATTTTTCAGCTTCCTGCGGAGTAAGATGCGTTTCTTGAAGAAACATATATCGTATTTCTTACGCTTAAGAAGAGAAATATCCTTCCTTCTTTTTATGCCATTTTCAACCCATTCACATTCCCCTTGGAGAGAGAGACAATCCACTCATATTAACATTTTACATTTTGACATACTGTATAAGAAAAAATAGATTGTGTGTCAGAGACAAGATTGTAAAGACCACATTCCAACATTACTGAAACAATCAAACCCCTAAAATCCCCTAAAAACAGAAAAAGAAAAACGTGCTTATTATCCCCATGCACGACAGCGTCAACTGGCGTCCATCCCTTCAAACTTGAACAGTTCATGCACGCCTACGAGAGCCCTTGTGACAACTTTGCCGTTGGATTGCTCAAGTCTGGCATTTCTATACACATTTTGTGTGACAGAATAACACAGCAAAAGATATTCTACAAAATAAACTCCAGCTGCTAGGCAGAACCAGCACAAAAAGAACGTGCAGATTCTTCAAACAGTCAAGCAAATATTCAGTGAGCCAGTCTACTCGGCTGCAACATGAGTGCAAGCAAATGACTTACTCCAATGAATTTGCCAGAAATACTCCACAAAATAAACTCCAGCCTATAGGTGGAATAAGCACAAAGAGCATGTAGATACATCCACAAAACCGTCCCGAAGGTTTGCTCTACAAAATAAACTCAAGCTGCTCTGTGGAACCAGCACAAAAAAATAAAAATGTGCAGGCTCCTCAAACTGTCAAGCGGTTGTTCAGTGAGCCGGTCCACTCGGCTGCAACATGAGTGCAAGCAAATTACTTACTCACTTCATTGCCTTTATGAAGGACATTGCTTGCTTTGGGCATGTGAATGTTTTAAGGGCACATTTAATGTCCACTTCCTCCGGGACAACAATACAGACGTTTTTCCGCCGGCTACGGTTTTACATGTCCTCCAACTTCTTCCAGACATGCTCCAAATCCACCTTGGTCACTAGGGGATTAATTCCCTCTCCGATGACTCCAGGTAATCAATCCGTTTCTTGACATCCCCCACTCTTGTGACCACATTGTTAAACTTCACCTCCATGACAGTGATTGATTGATGTATCACAGCAAGATCCTTCAAGTCTGCAACGACCTTTGTCAGCATCCGACATACCAGTATGTCCAGCCGCATTTCCCGCATTTCTCCGACTAAATCGACTCCCATGCCCGCCGCGGCCTGCTCGGGGGCATCAGCTTGAGCAGGTAAGTGTCCTTTAATGTCTCCAGAGCTCAAGGATTTTGAATTCTTTGGCATATTGCCTTCCTAGAACAGTTATGGAACAGAGTGAATCAAATCTCACCGGTTTATGTCATAAAAGGTATTCAAACTAGCAAAGTGTGCAGAGCTCACGTTCACACGTCCGATCCGCACATGGTGTCACGTGACTCCGGATATAACACATTTTTGCAATTTTTTACCCCAACCTTCAGTACTTCAGTAACTGTGTTTACAGTATATAAAGTTGATGTATCTTTGTTTACATTTAATAGGCTACTCTTGTTTGGGTGAGGCACAAAGAATCTGCAAGACAACATACAAACAAGTATTTCCTGACTTAAGATAATAATTATGTTTATTAATGTACAATATTCAATCATGGTTTATTAAAATATAAATGTTATTAATCCATATTAGGCTGGATTTGATGAAAATGTATCCACAAGACCTATCAACCCTATCAACCCTGCTGATCTATGTATCAATCTAATGATATACTAACAAATTCCCAGGACCAAGTTGAGCTGTATACAGATTCAGTTAGCAGATAAACACTTAATTACTGTAATTCTTTCCCAAATATGCTAGATTTCATAAAAATTTACATAGACAAAAACTTCCAGTGCTCTTCAACATGATTGTTCTGTTGTCATTTGCTTCGCCCCTAACCTCAGTCCGGAGACTGCAGACCTGGTGTTGCAGTCCTGAAACTGCTGTAACAAATGGCTCTGCTGCTCAGCAGATGGATAAAATCAAAATCCTGACACCAAGGCCTATTACAATACTGATAGATATAGAAATGCTTGCAAATAATTGGTATTTAATTATATAAAAATATAAAAGGTTTGCATCATTGCTGACACCAAGATAGACACTTTGGAGTTGGTTGTATGACTAAAGGCAGGTGCACACTGTTCACTTTTTGCCACGATTCTGCCATCTGAGACAAATTTTGGAAATCCTAAAGGTTTTCAGTGTGACATATTCACAGACGGCCGATTAGTAGCCTTTGAGATGATCTTCAGCCTCCGACGAAGTACTGGCAGTGTCTGAAATTTAGCATCATAGCACAATAGCATCACTGCTATTACAATAAGATGAGATATTCCGCCTTCTCTCACACCCGAAAGAAACCTGCTTTGCGTTTGCCCCACCGTAGCAACATTTGTTCCCAGTTATCACTCTATTCTAGCACTTTCAATGTTTTTTTCTTTTCATTTTATATAAAATGTTTTAATAAATAAGCAGAAAATATTTGGAGAAAAGTTTAACACATCAGCAATATGAAAGCATTATTCTCTGAATTAAATAAATAGCTTACAAAACGAAAATAAACGAATTATTGCATTTTCTAGTTATTTTTTTGTTATATTTATCATGCGTTTTATTTACCATGTTATTATAATTACTATTTTACTTTATATCTGTAAACGTCTTTAGTTAAGATTCACATCACTCCCATTTTATTTTATATCCATATTTGTTTTAATCCAAATCCGCAAATACAGTAAATCTACGTCATGTTTGCATGCATTGAAGGTCCCAATGAGCACAGTGGCCTCCATCATCTGTAAATGGAAGAAATCTACGTCATGTTTGTGCATCATCCAGAGGGAATTTGCAAGCGTGATATAATACCAGCCTTTATGAATTTTCGATAATTTGTATGGCCGATAGGTTAGTAATCTAAAAAGGAGAAAGACGTACCCACCTTTTTTTTTCTCCAATGTGAATGGGTAAGTTTGTAATTTTTCATGCCACAAGTCTTTTTATTTCCACAATGAATATTTGCTTGTGGTAGTTCATTATTATTGCAGGCTACCTCCCGCTCTGGCATTATTCTCAACGTCTGTATTTTTCTGTATTTGTAATCAAGCTGTATTTTTATGGAATACTTGACAAAATCCATCTTTCTTGTAAATGTGAGACTATGCTCGTTATGGAGTGGTATTGGAGCAATGGAAATGCTGATGTCCTGATTTTCAGAGAGACAAAAAATATGCTCCTCAGTGGTGGGCAAATTTTGCCGTTTCGCTTCTATTCCGCAACACTCCTGTAACGTGAGTCACGTTCACAGATCGGGAGGGTTGGGAACACAGTCGGCTACGATGTATATCGTGCAGTCTGACATAATGTCGCACAGTGTTCCATGGTGATATCAATGCATTCATATCGTACAGTCTGTCAAGCAACAATCGTAAAGGGCTAGTTGTCTCCGGACTGAGGTTATGGACTCAATATTTATCCAACATATCCTACCTCTTCTGCCATTACATTCCTTTGCATATAACAGATTGCATATATATATATTGAATAAAAATAAAGTGAATAGAAAGTAAAGTATATATAGAAATACACAATACAGGCATTTTGTACTTTACTTTCTATTCACTTTATTTTTATTCAATATATATATATATATATATATCTCAATGCTCTAGTGTACATCTATTCAGAATATTCCTGCACATGTTATTATGTAGAAACTAAAGCATGATCATTCTTTTTCTGATATTCTCTCTTGGAAGTTCTAGAGAGGCTCGCTCTTTACATTAATTATACTGCTATACTGCTAGTTCTGCACATGCAATTTAACTAAATAATTATGTCCTCCACATTATGTTAAAATATGTGCACACAAAATCAGCCTTGAGTATATCGTAAAACTTTCTGATAGACTCAATGTGCTTTAACCTCTTTGTAGGCTATATAAATGTATTCTTATTTTTTTATGTTTGTATTTGTATTTGAGGTTCG
The DNA here is from genome assembly GCF_025860055.1 of Xyrauchen texanus. NCBI lineage: Eukaryota > Metazoa > Chordata > Actinopteri > Cypriniformes > Catostomidae > Xyrauchen > Xyrauchen texanus. Next base: position 41,456,399 of record NC_068298.1, on the reverse strand, counting down.
CTGCAAAATGTGTGCTTGACATTTCTCAATTGGTTGGGGGGGGGGGTTGGTGTATGTTAATTGTCCCCCAAATCATGCATATGTCCTTGTTAATATGTATGTATATACACGGGCGGCCAAAAGTTTGGCTAGTTGGGATGTGCAGATTTTTCTCTTTTGGAAAGAAATTGGTACTTTTATTCACCAAAGTGGCATTCAACTGAGTATAGTCAGGACAGTAATAACATGAGAAATTACTATTATAATTTTACAAAAATGTTCAGAACTTCTTAAACTACTTCAAAGAGTTCTCATCAAAAAATCCTCCATGTGCAGCAATGACAGCTTTGCAGATTCTTGGCATTCTAGCTGTCATATTGTCCAGATACTCAGGTGACATTTCACCCCACACTTTCTGTAGCACTTCGTCTTGTCAGGCACTTCTCACACACCTTACAGTCTAGCTGATCCCACAAACGCTCAATGGGGTTAAGATCCATAACACTATTTTCCAATTATCTGTTGTCCAATGTCTGTTTCTTTGCCCACTCTAAACTTTTCTTTTTGTTTTTCTGTTTCAAAAGTGACTTTTTCTTTGTAATTCTTTCCATAAGGCACCCTCTTCTCTTTACTGTTGTACATGAAACTGCTGTTGAGCGGGTAGAATTCAATGAAGCTGTCAGCTGAGGACATGTGAGACGTCTATTTGTCAAACTAGAGACTCTGATGTACTTATCCTCTTGTTTAGTTGTACATCTGTCCTTCTACATCTCTTTCTGTCCTTGTTAGAGCCAGTTGTCCTTTGTCTTTGAAGACTGTAGTGTACACCTTTGAAAGAAATCTTCAGTTTCAAGCATCAGCAATTTCAAGCATTGTACAGACTTCATTCCAAAAAAACATGATTGACTAATGAGTTTCTTGAGAAAGCTGTTTCTTTGTTTACCGTTTTTGACGTAATATTGACCCTAAGATATGCCAGTCTATTGCATACTGTGGCAACTCAAAAACAAACACAAAGACAATGTTAAGCTTCATTTAATGAACCAAATAGCTTTCAACTGTGTTTAATATAATGGCAAGTGATTTTTCTTGCACCAAATTAGCAATTTAGCATGATTACTCAAGGATAATCTATTGGAGTGATGGGTGATGGAACTGTTTTTTACATCAGTAATGTCCTGACTATACTTTGTGATCAGTTGAATGCCATTTTGGTGAATTAAAGTACCAAGTTCCTTCCAAAACAGTAAAATCTGTAGATTATTCAAAACGTTTTGCCACCAGTGTATATACAGTGCATCCAGAAAGCATTCACAGAGCTTCACTTTTTCCACATTTTGTTATGTTACAGCCTTATTCCAAAATTGATTAAATTCATTATTTTCCTCAAAATTCTACAAACAATTCCCCATAATGACAACGTGAAAGAAGTTTGTTTGAAATCTTTGCAAATTTATGAAAACTAAAAAACAAAAAAAAATCACATGTACCTAAGTATTCACAGCCTTTGCCATGACACTCAAAATTGAGCTCAGGTGCATCTTGTTTCCACTGATCACCCTTGAGATGATTCTACAACTTGATTGGAGTCCACCTGTGGTAAATTCAGTTGATTGGACATGATTTGGAAAGGCACACACCTGTCTATATAAGGTCCCACAGTTAACAGTGCATGTCAGCGCACAAACCAAGCCATGAAGTCCAAGGAATTGTATGTAGACTTCCGAGACAGGATTGTATTGAGGCACAGATGTGGGGAAGGGTACAGAAACATTTCTGCAGCATTGAAGGTCCCAATGAGCACAGTGGCCTCCATCATCTGTAAATGGAAGAAGTTTGGAACCACCAGGACTCTTCTTAGAGCTGGCCGCCCGGCCAAACTGAGCGATCGTGGGAGAAGGGCCTTAGTCAGGGAGGTGACCAAGATGGTCACTCTGACAGAGCTCCAGCATTTCTCTGTGAAGAGAGGAGAACCTTCCAGAAGAACAACCATCTCTGCAGCACTCCACCAATCAGGCCTGTATGGCTAGAGTGGCCAGACGGAAGCCACTCCTCAGTAAAAGGCACACGAGAGCACGTTTGGAGTTTGCCAAAAGGCACCTGAAGGACTCTCAGACCATGAGAAACAAAATTCTCTAGTTTGATGAAACAAAGATTGAACTCTTTGGCCTGAATGGCAAGCGTCATGTTTGGAAGAAACCAGGCACCGCTCATCACCTGGCCAATACCATCCCTACAGTGAAGCATGGTGGTGGCAGCATCATGCTGTGGGGATGTTTTTCAGCAGCAGGAATTGGGAGACTAGTCAGGATTGAGGGAAAGATGAATGCAGCAATGTATAGAGACATCCTTGATGAAAACCTGTTCCAGAGCGCTCTGGACCCCAGACTGGGGTGAAGGTTCATCTGCCAACAGGACAATGGCCCTAAGCACACAGCCAAGATAACAAAGGAGTGGCTATGGGACAACTCTGTGAATGTCCTTAAGTGGCCCGGCCAGAGACCAGACTTGAACCCGATTGAACATCTATGGAGAGATCTGAAAATGGCTGTGCACCGACACTCCCCATGTCTAGATGCTTAACTCAATATGTCCGTACTTGCTCTTTAGCAGCTGCAGCGTAGCGAAGCTAGTCTACCAAGATCAATATTCCATCAATATGTCATATCCACATTAACATGCTAAACATTTCTGAGAGTTGTCATGACTGAAATGTTGTTTGACCCTATTGTTAGGGGCGTAAATCGATAGTTTCATCACAATACAATATTGAACAATATTGGTTCTCTTAGCCAGTGATCTGATGTTTGCCGATTTCTCGAAGTCTACCGTGATACGATTTTGACAGGGTGGAGGGCGGGGCCGGGTCGTGATTATACACACCCGGTCCTTTATCAGTGTAATTAAGCCTCGGAAAGGAATAAAGGCCGATTGCGGACGGTGGTGCGACGAGAGAGAGATTGTTTACAGACATGTCCGTCATGTGTGTGTGTGTTTGTCTTTTGTTTAAGCTAACCATTAAAATATTGTTTATATCGCCATGCTAGTTCTCACCTCCTCCTTTCCATTGAACTGCTTTATAGCTATGTTGATTTGATTCGATACAATATATATATTTTTTTATATTACAAAATGCAACCAAAATTTCATTTTAATATTTTATTAAGCACTCTGAAAAGTGCAAATCCAGTATACACATCCACCCACAACAAATAAGCTACTGTATAATAAAAAAATAATACAGAAAAATAAATAATATAGGCTACAAAATAATGTCACATAAAGTGGTGGTGGTGTAGTGGTCTAAGCACATAACTGGTAATCTGGTAATCAGAAGGACGCTGGTTCAAGCCCCACAGCCACCACCATTGTGTCCTTGAGCAAGGCACTTAACTCCAGGTTGCTCCAGGGGATTGTCCCTGTAATAAGGGCTCTGTAAGTCGCTTTGGATAAAAGCGTCTGCCAAATACATAAATGTAAATGTAAATAAATGTGATCATCAATCGTTTGATGACAGCTCATTGCCTTGCGGAATGAGGTAAACGCTACAGTGACATTTTGTCATCTCTACAGTAGTCAAAAAGTCTTCCAATCCAAAATAATTACCCACGACAGGAGAATATGTGCTATCCGTGTTTTTTCTTGGCTACAACTTCCACAGTTGCAGTTTACTGTGATAAATGTTATTAATGGTGTTGATGTTAAGATGAGAAAAGTCTGTAATTGATGCTGGTACAGGGCAGGTGTTTTCTCTTTCCCTCGTCAGTGTAGTTCAGAATATCGCAGCTCTTTAAATCGCAGCTCTTTAACCATTTGACAGGGTTGAATTGCTCCATAGAGCTTCAAAACAGAAAATTGTCATGTAGAATTCAAATGTGCCACAACATCGAGGGAAGCCCGATTTAATCACGCATATGATCGGCTTTGTGCTATCCTGTCAATGGATATCGCTGCCCAGTTGACACGCACACACGGATAGAGAAGAGCCAAACTTCATGCTTCAATCACTGCACACACATCCGTGTCCCACATGAGAAGCATATTTAGTGCTTATAATGTGAAATTAATATCATACGGTTGCTGCATCGCCTGATGGAAATGTGTACAGACATGGCTGGCATTAGAGTGTCAAAATAAAGGTGCATCTTAAAAAATATATACATGGATGTTTACGCATTGCATCAATGACATCGCATCATTGGTTGTTTGATGTATACAACGATCCAGATCGATGGATCATTGCACCCCTACCAATTGTAAATAGCATGTAGTTTAGCTAACTACTCATAATTGCTCGGGGATAGATTACTATGTTACTTATAACCAATAACATTATTCATGTTATTGTTTGAATTAATGATATGCTGTTTTACTGCAATTTCCATATCAAAAGAGCAAACAGTCATAAAATGGTTTATTGATCATATGATGGCCAATAGGAAAAACGTACACATATTTACAGTATATGTGGTAGAACCACACTTAATATACCTTTGAATACCAATGAGATCACTTTGGAAGAGGGGATGGTATAATAGAAGCACCTTTCAGTAGATTGGCATCAAGCACTAAATTTGGAACAGAGGTACATGCTTTGCTTCTCGTGTCATATTCTTCAAATTTTCCAACATATCTCATTCACAGTTCATTGGACAGGCATAGGGCCTCAAGGGATTTATACTGCAGTGGGTTTGCTGTCATGGGCTGTATATGCTTACTATTCACCGGTTTGACACCACCCCAGTGTCTTAAGTCATTAGCCTCTTCTTTTCCTGCCTGGGGAAGCTGTCTAATGTCCCAGCAGCAGCAGCACACAATAGCTGAAGTGCAGTGCAAATACAGGGATTTGGCCGCAGAGAGATGTCACATCGATATGTGCATATTCCTCCTCTACATGTGGATGATGCTTCCTCGGATTGTCATATATCAATAGTGTCCAAGATGCTCAACACTGTGACTGGGAAATGACCAGCAAATTTGATTTACGGATTGTGTCTGTTTCTGAAAACTGACGTTGTCAGGGCTGTTTATAAACATTTGGGGGCCCAAGTGAAATCGTACTCGGAGTCCCCCGCTCCCGGATCCAGGCCCACCAAGAATGACACCACAATACAATTGTGTCTTCAACATATTTGTACATGTATTAACTTACAGTTGGAATATACTGTATTAAATACGCAAAACGCATTAACAATAAATAAATAAAATAAATACATTTCAATAACTATACAATTTTACAATAAAATGACTATAGATAAAAATAACGCTCTCATTTGGTCTTGGCTTCATCGGCCTCAAGTATTAAGTCCTCAGAGAGGCCGCACTGGTTATCACCACCTTAGCTGAAAACAAAAGATGTATTTTTAAAAGAAGCATAAGTAAATTTTTATTTATTGACATTTCTGAAATATAGAGTTACAAACAGATTGTACTACTACAATTTTTCACTTTTACTTGATTTTGAGCTTATATCAAACAAATAATTCAACACAAACTCCCACCACCAGCGATTGCAGAGAACAAAAACAGTGTACACGTTGAAATTGTATTTTGTTTTGGAGCTCCCGCTTACCTCCCCTACTCTCACAATTTAATTGGCTGTTGGTCACTACAGTCTCTCGCTCGTCAGGACTGTGCTCACACATGACATCAAGACGTCTGGATTTCATGGAGTTTTCAATCCGTCTTGGTGTCTTGGATGAGTCGGAGCATGTCACAGGAGTGCGCACAGAAAAAGACTGTTCATTGTGAGATCTGAGACTTTTCGTCACAGACCAGTCGCCCTCTCAGAACATCAAAGAGATGAGTTTAAGTCCTGTAGTATACACTAGGCATTACTTGTGTAAAAAATAAAAATAAATAAATAAAAAACGACCTTGCTTTGCCTCCTGGTAGCTCGGGGGCCTTGCACCACTTATGGAAAGAAACGGCCCTGGATCCATGCCTGCCACTGAGATTGACATTTTACGGTAACACTTTACAATCAGGTCCAATTTGTTTAAATTAGTTTGGGGTAGTGGGAGTAAATGTTGATTCTGTGTATATGTTTTGCTTTTCTGTGTTTGCTGTATGAATCAATATAAATTTTAATCGTAAAACATATTTAGTTTTTTATCGAATTCTACTCTATTGGTATTCCATTCTTGGAGTCATGCAAACCAACAGATGAGGATCAACTTTTATTTTTATTGGTGGAAAGAGAATGCAGAGGGAACTCGGGAGCTTATCAGACCATTATGTGTATGAGCGTGAAATCACTTAATACAGGTAGAGTGCATTTTATGAAAAGTCAACTTTCACCACTTGTTTTTCTGAATAATATCATGTGGAATGATAAAAATGTGATAGCCTTTAAGGTGTCTCAAAGTTTATATCTGTGCATTACCCTAATGGCATCAGTATTGGTATCTATGTAAGCTCCTGGTTTGCAAATATTTTTTAATTATATTTTTTTCATTTTTATGAATGCATATTGCTAAAAAATGTTTTTCCTAAAAAACAAAAATAAAATATTGTTATTTTAAAACCATTGTTGGTAACGTTTGCGAATAAAACAAAATATACCTTTTTGTAACATGCATGTATAGCATGTGCTAAAAACACCTTAGCAACTGCACAGCAATGCCCTGGCAATTACTAACAACACATTAGCATCATGGTAGCAAGTTTAACGTGAGCAGGCACCACTTACCTTCAGAACAAGTAAACCTATACATTTTTCATCAGCATTCTTCAACAAGCTATTAAAGATTGTTGAGTAATATTGTAGTGGTCTGGTTTATTGACTGTCCTACTAAAACAATGTACATCAACATGAACTTGAACATCCCCATGAGGTTCTGCGCTGGCTTCACCTGTCCTCATATGGAGTCAATCCTGTATGCTACACTTCCATTTACAATTCCCTCTTTGCTGACTTCTACTGGGAATCCCATCACAGTTAATACTGCGCATGCAGATGGCAAGACACTGAATGTGTCAGACCTGTACCTAATTTGTTTCCAAACAGTTGTTTTTGAAAAGTCTTTCTATGGTGGAGAAAACTGTGGGGAACTTGCTTGACCTTAGCTGCATCAGGGGAATGCACATTTTAAAACATTCTTCTGGAGGTACTGTAGAAAAATGTTGAAGGCTAAATTTTCCCAAATGCAACCTCAGCGCCTGGCAGAAAGTTTGGTGCAGAGAGGTTTGTTAAGAGCTGTGTGGTCTCTTGTAGATGTATGCTGATGCTTTCCTGGGAAAGCTTTGGAATGGAGTCTTTGAATTTTTCAGTAGATACCTTAAAAGAATGCTTAATGGGCCCTCGGATGTTAACAACGCACCCATAAACAGGCACACACACATATAGGTTCTAGTAGCTTTTTATAAATATATAAAAAAAAAGCCTCTATCTTCCGTCTACTTTTAGAAGTTTGCTCAAAATTACAATTAAGTGGCTTTTAGTCCATGTGTGTTAACTTTGAGGTCATGTGCTTTTGTACTCCTAAAACATTAACACAATTCACTTTTAGCAGATATGCATTTAAAATGTATTTACAGGCTTTTTCCTCCAGGAGAACGAACCAAAATATTGTTGTCTTAACAAAACAAGCCATGGTACTTGAATGTGATGTAACTAAAGGCTATTAGCTATTAAAAATAATGCTAGTCCTAATCTGATTGGATAGTATGATGGAATCGCTGCAAGTATAAGCAAACAAAACTTTTTATCAGTCTGCCTGGAAACAGTGTTGTGTTCACAAATATCTGTGCTGATACAATTAGCACTTTTGAGGACAAAATAATCACCAGATTTGCTTAAGTTTGTCAGGTTAGTGACATCAATTTTGAAAAGTGACAATCATTTTGTGCCGTACTTAGACTCGCTATACACTTAAACTCTTATTCATCCAGGTGAATGCTGCACACTGGTGGAGGATGAGAAGAACCGGTGGGGTGTAGTGTCAGAAACACTATACAAGCGTAACGTTCATTCATTCATTCATTCATTTTTTTTTTTTTTCCCATGTGTTTTCTGTGCCATTTTATAAATGAATTATTTCCCCATGTCAGTCTTTTATTATGGTATTATATATCTCTGATAACCCAGCTCCTTAACTCCATGTAATGGCAAAACCAACTGTGATAATTCACTTTACATGTCAGTTAGATGATTTTTCCTGTTTAAGTGGGTGGTTCTTGGCCAATTTAAGCTGTTATATGGGCCAGACCTTTGCTGTTTTAGTTAAGGTTCTGGGTACCTGATATCTGTGCAACACTGAAGTGTTATTATGTGGTCGTTTTAAGCTAATTTCATAGGGTTTCATAAACCCTTGGTTATCTTTCCTTGATAACACCTGTACGTCATTCCCATATATCTATGCAATATGTATGTTTTCATCTGAAAGATATTTAGTGTGTTTGCTCACATGCAATACATGCTAAAATATCCACTGTTGGATGGAAGACAGACATTAAGCAAATGTTCTTGTGATAATGATTTTGAGTGTTTGCGAAATAACTATTTAAGATTTTGATCAGATGAACACAAAATTTTCACTTAAAATAGAATGCAATGCTTTAGAGATGACTAAAGTTTTTGTTATATATGTGTGATTACTGGGTTATCATGTGTTTGAAACTTTGATTGATGCAGAAAACGCATGTAGCTAGAGCAGAACACCTCAACTTTGGAAAGCGCTGGGGCCACAAAACGACTGTTGTGACTGTAACCATGGTTCCCTGAAAGGAGGGAATGAAATGCTGCATTGCTGATGCTAGTAGTTATCTCTGCAGGTGTAAGCCAATCTCTGAAGACTCTTTAAAATCTCACCAATTTTAATTGGCAGATAGCACTTTGTGCTCCGCCACCCCTGGGTGTGTCATCAGGCGTAAAGTATATACAGCAGAACACAGCCCTATCTCTTCAGAATACTTGACTGAAGGGTACATAAAGATACTCGGTCCTTGATTTACGAAAATGAGAGGGACTTCCCAAAACCTTGGGTAACTTAGAATTATGTTTCATATGCATTATTAATACAACAAAATAACAATGTTTATTTTTCAAAATCACAGACATGTATGTTGAGTGCATAAATGCAACGGCCAATCATAGGCGCGTTTAAGTTGAAATAACTGGTGCAAAAGACATCCGCTCACAGACTAAGTTCTGCTGCTGCACACTCTCAAATGATCTCATTATAAACATCAAGGATTAGAAACAGTGTAAATATGAAATGTATTGTGCAGTGTAGACAACTTCAGTGATTATAACCAGAGCTTTGGCGAGAGTGCAGTACTCGGTTAGTGAATTCACACTGAACTGAAGTGATTGACATCTTCGGTGATTATAATGTGAGTGTTCTTTGCTCACTTTCTGTCTATAATTTAATCACAAGTTGAATAACAGTTGTTTTTCATGCTGCTAAGAGAAACAATGCTAAGTTGACCATTTGATTTACTGATGCATAGAAGAGCAATGAACTAATTGAGGAACACAGTTCTCAGCTCTTTTGGGATGTGTAGCTACATAAATAATATGTCATGCAATACATTTGTATTAATCAATATTATTAATAGCAATTAAAATATCTAGGGAAATAATCATAAATGATGATTTTAGTAATAATTCTGCAGCCCTACTCCCGCCAACAACTCATAAGAATACCGGCCATCACAAGTCAAGTCACGGCCTCTACATTGCAGTTATAACCATTATTCACTAATGATTGATTTGTGTAGTTAGGCCATAATCCTTGCATTTATGTGATGAACGAGTGGTTGAATTAATGATCACATTTAGTGCACTAAAACAATTAAAAAAATAACAGAATATTTGGAATCATATTATATTTTACAACCCTTCCTCCCAAACATTAACCACCCTATCCTACCACCCAACACAATCTGATACCACAGTGGTCAAATGCAATTGACAAAGACACAAACAGACAATAAAACAGTAGAAAATAACTAGCTACAACACACACATTTAAAACAACACGTCTACCTCCACTGCCCCTCCCTGAGAGCCCTCCAAAAAGGCCAAATAGCTGCCCCACCTCCTGTTGAACATATCCATGTTGACTAGCCTTCGATATGACAACTTTCCCAAGCTGCCAACCTGCCCATATCCTCGCACCACTCACAAAACTAGGGGGCTCTAGCTGACTTCCATCCTCTAAGGTTAACCTGTCTGCCTACCATAACACTGGTCTGGATCCAATTCTTCATGTACTTATGTCCGACATCAATGACGACCCCGTCACCCAAAATACAGAACCTGGAGCAAAACGAGATCGGAGTACCCAATACGTCGCCCATAAAATTCTGGGTCCTCAACCAGAACTCCTGTATCTTACAACACCCCCAAAAAACATGAGTGGCGTCTACATCTTCTGAATGGCATCGCTAGCAGGTGGGTGTGTCCTTAAGACCAAGCCTATACAATTTAGAAGGGGTCCAATAAAATCTATTTAAAATCTTAAATTGCAGAAGGCGTACCCTTGCATTAGATACAGACTTGATGTTTTTTCGATTCCTAGCCCCAACTCCCTCCACCAGAAACAAATTTAAATCTTCCACCCATAATCTTTTGAGAGAATTTAAAGTGCTGTCCCCCAGACTCTGGAACAGCAAGGAGTAATACACTGATTCCTCATGACCCTTCCTAAAAGCATCAATCACCATTCCCAGAATATCTGCCGCACTAGGCCCAAAAACAGTGCAGAGTAGGTGGCGCAGCTGTAAATACTTATAAAATTGAGATCTGGGAATTCCAAAATGTTGAACCAAATTTTCAAAAGGTATAAATACTCCACTCTCATATAGGTCACCGAGCGTAGTAACCCCCCTCACAATCCACTCTGACCAATAGAAAGGGGACTTATTGATACATACTTTTGGGTTCAGCCATATGCTTGAGGCAACATTTAAATAAATATCCGAATTAAACACTCTGGACAATTTTGTCCATATCGGGTGTAAATGTAAGATAACAGGGTGTGATTTAATGTCTCCGATTAGTTTGATCAAAAAGCTTTGCAGTGGCATGATAGGGACAAGAACCTGGGAGGGGCTCTCTCTGCTGTAAGCGACCAATGAGCCAAATATCTGAGGCCGAATTCATAATAATAAAACAAAATCTTGGGTAGGCCTAGCTCACCTTATTGAAATTTAACCTGGGACGTTTACCATTCCAAATGAAGGACTTCCCTATGCTATCAAATCACTTAAAATAAGAGAGGGGGACATCTATAGGGAGAGATTGTAACAGGTAGTTGAATTTTGGAATACAATTCATTTTAATAACGTTAACCTTCACAATCATCGATAAATGTAATGGAGTCCACCTGCCCACATCATTCAAAAACCTTTTTATTAAGGCGTCAAAATTAACTCTGACAAATTTGCTGGAAATAAAATGTCCAAATACTTAATGCCCTGTTTGGGCCACTGGAAGGCGCCTGGCTTGAAGGCCGTTACTGTACAGTGCGCTGCCAAAGCCTCAGATATAGACCAATTGACTTAGTATCCTGAGAACTTGGAAAAGGAATTAATAATTCTGTGGAGGCAAGGCATAGATCTAGTGGGGTCAGAGACAAATAATAAAATATAATGTGCGTAAAGCAGACGTTAATGCACTAAACCTCATGCAATCACCCCTGGAAAATCATCCTCCTTTCTTATCATGGCTGCTAATGGTTCCAGGGCAAGACAGAACAATAATGGGGAAGGAGGGCAACACTACTGCCGGGTTCTCCTATCTAGAGTAAAATAATCTGAAATTAGTTTATTTGTTAGTACTGCCGCTACAGGGTGTCTATAAAGTAACTTAATCCAACCAATAAAAGTATTCCCGAACCCATACATTTCCAAAATATTAAAAAGATAATTCCATTCTACCATATCAAACGCCTTTTCGGCATCAAGTGAGATTTCTGCATCAAGTGCGACCGGAGATTGATCATTTGCTTCTGACCACATGATATTGATGAGACACCTAATGTTATCAGAAGAGTTATGGCCTTGAATAAACCCCACCTGATCTATATGTATAAGTGATGTCATAACTTTACTTAATCTGTTAGCCAAAATGTTTACATCTAACCGGAGCCACTCACTTGGATCTTTTTCCTTTTTAAGAATCAGACTGATCCAGGCCTGTGTCATGGTTGGCAGAAGCTTTCCATTCTTAATTTAAATTAAATTAACAAATGTAATTCATGGGATTAGGTGTTAAGTAAGTCTAACTAGATTTTAATATGAGCACAGAAGTAATTTAGGTTTGTAATTTCGTTGCAATTCTGTTGTTGCGTTTTTTTCTCTGAGCACTGTAAAAATAAATGAATTACATTAATTTTGAGTCTGCATTCATTATTCATACGCACAACTGTTTAAATAGCCTCTAAATTAATGTTGGGCAAATGAGGACATAAATTAGTTTAGAATACTGCATGTTTGCCCATAGATTAATTATTCAAAGCATAAATTACCAACTGGTTACCAACTAACAACGTTTGGTCATGGTTCCGGCATTTGTGCCAGCTCATATTGTTGTTTGTTTTTCTCTCTTCCTTGTGTCTCACAGGTGGAGCCGGCACGCGATCAGCATTTCAAATTCAAATTCAAATTCAAAAAACTTTATTGTCCATCCCCATGGAGGGGTAGAAAACTGTCTTTAGACAGAAGGTCAAACAAACAACAAACAAGACAGACAAAATTAATAATAATAAAACACAACTGTTGTAGTAGATCTGTTACAATTATCTTAAGATCCTATTTAAAATTTGAATTGCAGTAGGGATAAAAGTCTTCTTATATTTAGCATTTTCACTAGAGGTACCTTATATCATCTGCCTGATGGAAGTACCTGAATCATGAAGGGGGTGGAAAATGTCCAACGTAATAGCAGAAGCTTTCCTTTTGACTGCCACAATGTAAAGATCAGAGAGTAGTGTTTGTTGCTTTCCAATAATTTTACCAGCTAGATTTATAATTCTTGACAGCTTGTTCTTGTTTCTAACATTTAAAGGGTTAAACCAAGATACAATGTTAAAAGTGAGTACAGATTTCCACAGGAACAGTGATCGATCTCGGGGTGATGCTGATCACACCAATGATTTACTGGCCCGTTACCATCTGCTTCACTCTTATTGCACTCCCTACTTATTCCTTGTGTGTCACCTCGTTATTTGCCTGTTTATTGTTAACTGTCATGTTAACTGTGCTCTCTTGTGTAGTTGGAGTATGCTCATGTGTCTGTACATTGCACCTCTGTAGAGGTGCGGTTACCTTCCTGTTTGCCGTCACCCTCGCCAGTTCTGTGCGCAGTTCATGTGGAGGAGGATTCCTCTGTCTCTGCTCACGTCTCGGGTTCTTTATCATCTGGGCTTTGCTTCGCAAAACACCAGCTTCAACGGACTATCTTCGGATTGTTCCTGACTTCCACAAAGTACACACTTATTATACGAACACACCCTTCACTTGCCCATTGCGGCTCGCTGGATCTCAGCTTTCTGCAGCCGGCGCCAGAATTGACATTGAGAACTTTGAATAAAACTATTGAACTGTCATCTCTGCTTTTGTGTCCTTTGTCCCCTTCGTGACACTATTGAACCACGACCTTGCCACAATGTTGTCATGATGGACTGGCACCGCTCCAAAGTTACGTTGTGGAAACGGAAACAGAAATGTCACTTTTCCAGTTGTCACAACATAATCAGTTACATTGCCACAACTAAAGTTTGGCCATCAAATTACTGTGTAGTTAGGAAATGGCCACATCATTTGGCCTGCTGGAATTTCTAAATGGCTGAATGTGCTGCTGCTTTTCTCAAATTTTGCAATGCAATTTTCTGAATTTTTTGGGGTTGTTTTGCAGTGAAAACTCACAAATCATCATTATTTATTATGTTATTGTGTTAGTTACATTCTAAATGCAATTACATGTAAATATGTTAGTGAATACTAACTAAATATGCAGTACAAAAAACAAAACGCACACAAAAATAGCATACATTTAAATGAAAGCTGTGGGCATTGAAATATCCTTAATTATTTTTCTATTATAATTTTATGCCTCAGAGAATGGAATAAAACGTTTCAAAGTTAAAGTTTAAAAAAGACGTACAACAAATCTAAGTTAAAAACACAAATGAGGATTCAATAATTAGGCCTGTTACCATTATTACATTGTCTTTAGGGTTAGGGGGTTGTTAGGCATGTTATGCCAGCAGAGAAGGCTTTGCTGGCCCTGAGAAATCGCCACTGCGAACAAATACAATTAGAATTCATATATTTGAGTATTTATGTACACATTTAAATTTCACAAGTGTTTAAAAAAACATGATACTTATACGAAAATGGTAATTTTTGTCATATTGTCATATTCTGTATATTACATATACTGTATCTACTGTATATAATTTACATTTTATATCAGTAAAAACATTTATGAACACTTTCAGCATACAAGTGTTCAGCATATATAGCCTAGAGGAGCAAGAGGCACAAACTAACTCGGGGTTTGGTGTCACACATGTGGTTTACACATTTCCACACATGCTGGTGAGATGAAACTTAATTTGTTTACTTGTAGCCATATCAACACTGTGCAGATGAAAAATTATTTGCGGAAAAAAAAAAAAACTTTTTTTAAAAAAATGCCAAAAGTTCATTTTAAGGTAGAAAAGTAAAAATTCGTATGAGTAAATTTTAATCTCTGTTTTAACTGTTTATTTCAGATGAGTCAAACTTGGTATCATTTTAATCTCCAATCTTTTAGCTAGCATCTTACATAGTCTTTTAATTCTCAGATAGCCAGCAGAAGTGACCAGCCAGGTTTAAATCCCAGTTGCGCAGACGGGGCACGTTGTAAGTAGAGGTCAACCGATATTGTTTTTTTTCAGGCCGATGCCGATCTTTTGAAATCCGGGTCGGCCGATGGCCGATTAATGCTGCTAATTTATTTTGGCCGCTATTTCGCCGATATGTGCTTGTTTTTAACCTCTTTTTTTAACCTTTTATTTGAAAGATAAAATGTAACACAAATAATTACTTAAGATAGACAAACTTTCTCAACAAATACATTTATTGAACACTTGACCAATCTGCACTTGTACACTTAAATTAAAAATGTATAATGTAAAAACATATTGTATAAATAATGTATAACAAATATATTAAATAAACAAAGCAGGTGTTACGAACTGCTCCGAGACACGAAGGTTGAGATCCAAATGCAGCTTTAATTAAGGGGCAATCCAGACACGTAATCCAATATTCAGAGCATCCAAGAGAAGCACAGGCATAACTAGGGATGGGTATCGTTAAGTTTTAATGGTATTACAATCTTACCGATACTGTTTATCGATCCGGTACTTTAACGGTATTCTTAACGGTTCTTTTTGTTATATATATTAAACAAAGATAAATGTTATATAGGCACAGTGATTTAATTTCAGGAAGGTCTACTAACATTACTGTTCAGGTGTGGTCTAAAAAGAAATCTAATAAAGTAATCAATTGTAAAATAACACTGCATAGTTTATCATAGATAGATTAATGCTTATTAGTGCAGAAGTTATTCATTCAAGAGCTGTAAGTGATTTTCTCTTTGCCTTTTGTTGTTTGATTCGCAGTAATGTCTCAATCGTCAGCATGTTTATTAGGATGCTTCCCCTTTAAGACCGAGTCTAATAGGCTCCTGATGCACCATATTTTCTCCGAACTATTTCCATAACTACGTTCATTTAAGACATAAACTGTGTTTAAGTGAGTCTCCAAGCCGGTCGTTTTGACATATTTTTGTGTATAGTTGATCGTTTAGACGCGCACATGAAACCCAAAGTAGCCTATACTTTGCTTGTCTTGTTGCGGTCTGTTTCGGAGCACGCGCCGCCTTGGGAACGGTATCGCTTGCGCTCTTTTTATTATTAAACGCGTCCCGCAATTTAGCAACAGTAGCTAGACTGCATTTTACAACAATCACCGATCGTGCTGATTCTGACGTTAAGTTTGAGTTTTAGGGAGAAATGTCAGTGCACCGCTGTGAAGGGAAGGAACTTGTGCTAGACAGAATGCGGCTTATGTATAAATATTCTTCTTATAATCTTTGGAAAGCGAAATCTAAAATAAAATCAGACTAATATCACAGATCTAAACCAGGCTACGTTTGAATGTTTAGTTCTGTCACTCATTATGCAGGGCTCGTGTTGTGCTCGCCGTGGCACCGCGTGAGCGAGATCTCTCTCTCTCTCTCTCTCTCTCTGACTGCAAATAGCTAAATTGCATCACAGACAAATGGTTTCATATTATTATACATAGAAATGGCTGGCAGGTTAAAACTTTCTCTTTATAGCAATAATAAATGTATTTTCTTAATTTCTCCAGTACCAACAGCAGAACCGATAACGTCCGAGCTTACCAAAGCCAGTCCTTCACTAGCCTATAGTACGTTGGTATCTTTTTTATTACTTATTTCTCTGCATTGAGTGACAACCCTCTCAAATATAAGACACACAAACAGAACAAATAAAAGTCTCAGATTCACTGTCTGTAATTGCAAAATTCTTGCTTACTTATTGTGACATGATAGCAACCCTTCTGCTGTGCTAATGCAACTTCAACTACGCTATCAATATCCAAAGTAGCCGAACGTCATGTCGCGTATTGCGTTTGTCGCGTTTTTTCTTGAAGTTGGCAGTAACATATCAAAAGTTTTTAATTAAATATAAAGAAGTTATACAAATTTAATCCTTACTGTTTTCTCCAAGGAACTTAGCTCCTTCCTTAGGCACTGGATGAGGTCTGCTCACTCTGCTGGAAAATGACTCTAGGGGCAGCGTGCGTCAAACACGTGTTCCACAACAACACTAGGCTGCCCACAGATGCGCCTGCCTAATAATCGGCTTGATATGCGTGGATATTGGCCGATAACGATTATGTTAAAAAATGCAAAAAAATCGGCCGACCGATTAATCGGTCGACCTCTAGTTGTAACACTGTGTTACAATGTGCCCAAATTCCAAAAAACGATATGCAATCCCATGCAGTCAGATATGTTATTAACATA
The DNA here is from genome assembly GCF_025860055.1 of Xyrauchen texanus. NCBI lineage: Eukaryota > Metazoa > Chordata > Actinopteri > Cypriniformes > Catostomidae > Xyrauchen > Xyrauchen texanus. The sequence goes on along the minus strand of NC_068298.1, from coordinate 41,439,364 downwards.
ATTTCTCTTCATGCGTGTGTGTGTTTTGTCATCAATCCATGCGTTATTTTGGTGAATGCTGTGGCTTTGTTGTGTATTTTTTGTCAAGTGTCAAAATGATTGTAAAGTTAATAAATGGCTTTTATTGACATGAAAATTTAGTTTATCTTCTAGGCTTTTGAATTAGATCAGATACAGTTGTTAGAGGGGGTTTTAAGCTGTTATATGGTCTTGTTACAATGTGCCCCTCTCTTGTTTCACTTTCTTATTTCGAGGTAGACTGTACATGCTTTATTCATGAAACAAGACCACATATGTGTAATAGACATGTGTGAAATTAATGTAAACAAAGAAAAATACATCGAAGTACATTTACACAAATGAAAGAAAACCAAAAAGTGTTAGTTTGTGCCCCGCTCTCTCATACTGTATTTACACTTCAAATTATAATCACATTTCATTACACAACTAATGGGGAATTCAAGTGAATGTTAGGGATTCTTTGCAAAAATGAGTGTTTTTGTGTCTCATTCTCAGCACACAGTGTGAAGATTAAACGTGAGCTGTGATGTATGTGTGCTGTCTGTGGTGCCGCGAATGTTTATAAGGATACACCGTTAATATGTAGATTATACCAACAGCTGCTGTATATTTGGAAAGGTTGCGACTGCTTCAGACTTTAAGTATTTGTTTTACTGCTGTAAAACATAAAGGAAAGAGATGGGATTCCCATAATAACATAATACATTTGAGAACTTCATCTCTATGTGTACTATTGTCGGTCATGACATATATTGTACATTGGTGGAGAATTACATCAATCAGCACTGATAAAAAGAGTCCGACTGAGTGGTCTAGTGGTAATTAATCCGCCCATTGCATAAGAGGTTAAAGATTCTAATTTGTCCATATAAAACTATATGTTTTAATTAACAAAGATTGCATCCGCACCTCAGTTGATGTATATATTTATTGTGTGGGGACACATTTGTTTGCATTTTTCTATATTGGATTCGTCTGGAAAAGAGCTCAAACTCAAACGAAATTGATATCAGCCAAAACAAACATTTATCATAAATTCAAAATAACACATTCCAGTGCCTGATCAGCAATCAAACCATACACTGATCAAATGAAATAAACTCCAACTCAAGAACTGGAGATGTTTAACACATGAAATGAGAAATATAGTTAACCGAAGAACATAGTTACACATACTTCATATACATAGCGCACGAAAGAGACAGGACACCAAAAATCTACTGTGTTATTTTGAAATAACACAGGAGGCCTCTCGGCCTGCACTTTCAGTAGTAATCCTTAATAATCTTCTAATAATCCTTAGAAAAACAATAAGGCCTTCACACTTTCAATGCTTGGGCCCTAATAATAATAATTGTGAATAAACATTCCAAAAACTATAGGGCTTTAGAACCTCTTCAGTGCTCGGGCCGTAATAAAAATAAATACAAATAATCCTCAGAAGATCAATAGGGTCTTTGCACTTTCAATGCTTGGGCCCTAATAATAATAATTGTGAAAAAACATTCCAAAAACAAATGGGCTTTAGCACCTCCATCGGTACTCAGGCCCTAAGAATATGCAATTATTAGGAATAGGCATATTCAAGGCAACTGTTATTTATAGAAACTATAATTTAATAGAGTAACATTTAAAAATGGGTGTTTCATTTAGATTTGACGGACGTATGGTTTAAGCCCCGCCCACATCCGGTTCTATCCGAATACAGATACAGATAATTTTGCAATAGGAACAGATACAGATAATACAGAGTGTGTGTGTGTGTGTGTGTGTGTGTGTGTGTGTGTGTGTGTGTGTGTGTGTGTGTGTGTGTATATATATATATATTCTTGGGGACTTTAACATAAATATATGTAAACAAATTTCTCACCCTCATTGAATCATTAAATTATTTACAACAAATTACTGGTCCGTCCCGCATTAAGAGCCATACAGTAGATCTGGTATTATCTCATGGCATTACTGTGTCTAATGTTGAGGTTGTGGTGACTGTTGTTTCTGACCATTATTTTATAGTGTTTGATATTGTCTGTCCACGCCCTCTTCATATTCTCTCTCAGCCCTTAAGCTATTCAAGGTTCATCCATTCGTCCATTGCCAATCTTTTCTCTGAATTTGATCACCAACATTTTATAGATGAAGTCCCAGATAATGGCGACACTGAGTCACTAGTGGATACTTTAAATAAATCCTGCACTTTCACCCTTGATAATGTAGCTCCGCTCAAGTTAAAGAAAGTTAAGGTCGTCTCTCAGCCATGGTTAAATGATGTCACCCGATCTCTTAGACAGGAGTGTAGGAAAGCAGAGTAAAAGTGGAAAGGAGATAAACTGCAAGTTTCATTTGACACTTTAAGGGAGCACTTAATGTGTTATCAAAGTGCAGTAAAGGAAGCAAAATCAAAATTTTTCTCTAATATCATTTCTGAAAATGCAAATCGACCAAAAGTTCTGTTTAAAACTATTGATTCTGTTTTAAATCCATCAAGGACTGCTTTTCTGAATGCCACACAATAGACTTGGAGCAGATTAAAGGTGCAATTATGCCTTCACATGTTCATCAGCCACAATTTTTTAAGCTGTCCAGTTCATTGAATCACTTTGAGCCAGTCTCAACTGTGCAGGCATCTGATATAGCTCTGAAGATGAAGTGGTCCAGTTGCAAACTGGATGTTTTGTCCCCACGTCTTTTTAAAGATGTTTTTACAACAATTAGATCCAGATTGACAGCAATTAGAAACAGTTCATTAGTAAGTGGTGTTGTTCCAAGCTGTCTAAAACATGCTATTGTACATCCTCTGCTAAAAAAAAAAAAACCTTCTTTAGATCCAGCAGTTCACAATAATTATAGACCAATCTCACAATTGCCTTTAATTTCTGAAATTTTAGAGAGAGTTGTCTACACAGAGCTCTACTCCTACCTAAATAATTTCAACATCTTAGATAAATTTCAGTTAGCTTTGAATTAGCACTGATAAAGATAACTACTGATATTTTCCTTTCCTTGGATTCAGTCTCACATGTGATTTTAGTTTTATTGGATCTCAGTGCCACGTTTGACACCATTGATCATGATATTCTTTTAGATCGTCTGCAGTGTATTGTTGGCATTCAGGGCATGGCCCTTCAGTGGTTTGCCTCTTATTTGAAAGGAAGAACTTTTCTGTTAAAAGCTTCTCTTCTATATTGGCTCCTCTATTATGTAGGGTCCCTCAAGGGTCGATCCTAGGACCCTTACTATTCTCCGTCTACATGCGCCCACTAGCCTCAATTTTTCACAGATATGGCATGTCTTATCATTGCTATGCATTGTGTCGACACTCAATTTTATTTTCCAGCTTGCTTGGACAAAAAGTCATCAATAGAGAATCCCATAAATTGCTTTGCTGATATTAAGTGCTGGCTGGCATACCATTTCTTACATTTAAATGAGAGCAAAACTAAAGTCCTGATTCTCAGCCCTCCAAGTCCTCTTTACCTGGACTGGTCGACCAGCAAGGTCCGCTGTCGTTAAATGTGTAAGATCATGCAAGGAGCCTTGGAGTGATCTTGGACTCATCACTACTTTTAAATAGACAGATCAGTGCTGTTGTTAAGAGCAGCTTTTTCCATCTGAGATCAATCGCAAAAGTAAAACACTTTCTCTCTAAATCAGATCTAGAAATTGTGATTAATTCGCTAATATCGTCAAGGTTTGATTACTGCAACTCATTGTATACCGGACTGCCTCAAACTGTTTTGACCCATTTACAGTAGGTTCAGAATGCAGCCGCTAGGCTCCTTACAGGTCAGAATGTATGACCACATTACACCAGTATTAGCATCCCTACACTGGCTCCCAATAAAATGGAGGATAGATTTAAAAAATTCTTCTATATGTATACAACGCTATATCTGGTCTCGCACCTCAATACATCTGTGACCTTCTTGTCCCATTCTCTCCTACTAGAGCACTTACGTCAGCTGACCAATGTCTGCTGAATGTTCCTTGTTGTCGCTAAAAATTGAAGAGCGATCGTTTATTTGCTATTGTAGGCCACAAATTCTGGAACAAGCTTCCGCTTCATATCAGGTCAGCTCTGATGCTCTGCCTTTTTAAATCTGCTTTAAAAACACATTTTTACTCATTAGCTTTTGAATAAATTTTAATTATGGATATAGATTTTAGACTCAGGTATTTATTAGTATGTATATAAGGGTATATTATGCATATTATGTTGTGATTGAAATGTGAATTGTAAAGCACTTTGGGTCAACTCCTGTTGTTATAAATGTGCTCTATATATAAAGCTTGAGTTGAGTTGAGTAAATGCATACGATATGAAGTGTTTCAATAACATTTACATCCATACAGAATACAACACAAATGATTTACTCTGTATCAAAGAGAGAACAAACAAACACCATTAAATGAAGTTATGGAGTCAGTCCGTTACTCATTTCTGGTTTTAGTGGCATCAGCAGGGCGAAGAAACATCATCGAGAACACTACAAATATTAAACAGTAAGGGAAGATGACACCCTTAAGAACACTGTGAATTTACTGCTAAATTGATAAATATTTTGAGATGATAAAGGTTTATGTAAATTGATGCATTTTGAAAATTTAGTTGAATAATTGAATAATGATGAACTAATCAAATAGCAGAATTCCAGCCAAAGAGATATCTCTATACCATACACTTTACCATTCTATGAACTAGTATAGGCCTGTGAGGGATTTCATAATAGCAATAAACTATGAATTAAGCTTGAATAATTCCACTCAGTTTACATGTAGGTTATGATTAACAAATTCCCCATTTCTGAGGGGGACATCTTACCCCAAATTTCTAACATTTTTATTTTCACTGAAATGAAAAATATATATTTTTACACTACAAATCTAAATGTGTTACTGTGTCCACATATCCCCCATTAATAATTAGACATAAAAAACTTTAATATTCAACTTAAAATACATTCACAGATCACTATTAACCAATGAAAAATAAATACATTAATAATTTAACCACAAAACTGTTCATCTCACAAATGTTGATGCTCATGTGAAAAGTCAAGATTAATAAGAGCATATCCATTCAATAAATGTGTTGATATACAATTTTGTGGCATCTATGGTCAAGAGGAATATAATCATTATAATTTCCCCTAGTCAAAGCATGAGTTTACATATTTGTAAAGCACCATATTCTTCTGAGGACAAATAAACAGTTGATTGGGAGATTTATTAATTATTTTTTTATTTTTATAAACTATAATATCACACCACTCATAATTAAACAACAGTAATGATACAGTTTCACAATTTAATCATTACTTATTGGGTCAAATTATTGTGTCATTGTTAACTGTCACTTTTTTCTTTTCTACAAATAAAAGGAAGTAAGGAAGAATACAAATTACTCATAAGTATTCCTCCATCATAAAGGCTCTCTCTTCTGTTCGGTAGCAAACAGGACGTGATTAATGTTCACTTAAATCACAGTTATACTGAAATGTAAAATTAAATGTACTGCTTAAAGGGGTCATGACATGAGAAATCAAATTTGCCTTGATCTTTTGGTATATAAGAGGTCTTTGTATCATTAAAACGTCCTGCAAGTTTAATATTTTAAGACGTCCTCCCCATTCTAAACGAATCATTTATTTAATCAAGCTCAAAATACAGCTCGTTCTGGATTCATGGTTAGAAGTGACGTGACGGTTAGAAGTGACGTACCAGCGTTTGCATATGACCGCCTCCAGCACAAGATAACTACGCTTTAAGCGCAAGACAACTACGCTCATTTCAGTATCGCCGTCGCCTCACAAGTGTTCAGTCGATGGACAGCGAGCTCTGACAGAGACTACTTGTGCACAGGAAAATTACGATGCCACACAGATGTGCTGTTCCTGGCTGTGGTCAAACAAAACCTCTGAATAAGCTGCCGAAAGATCCAGGCGTCAGGGAAAAATGGATGCAGTTTATTTTTTGCGGACGTCCCAGTCACGGCAGTGTTAACTTAAGCGTTTGTTCTGTACATTTTAAGGATGACTGTTTTGAGAACAAATCTCAATATGATGCTGGCTTTGCCAGAAAACTGTTGCTCAAAGATAAGTCCGTGCCGACTATTCTGGGAACAAAGACGACGCTAAACTGTAAGTAATCTATTTTAAACTTTAAACTACTTTTTAAAGCGCAATTTCATTCATTATGAATAATCACAGTGTTTTTACTTAGTTTACTTGCATATTGTTCTGGCTGGGGGCGTCAATAATTGATACATAGGCACTGACGTTAGCCAATCATAACAGTGGGCGTTAACACTGAAGTCTTAAATGGAAAACGCCCCCAAAACAGACTGTTTGAATCAGAGGATGAGAAACAGGGTGGGAAAAGGTCATAAATCACTAGATTTTAAAAGTTTTTCTTAAAAAAAATATATTAATACTATAATTGCACCTAAGTGAACATAATAATACAATAAAAAAACCCATGTCATGACCCCTTTAAATACAATGGAATAAACTAATATTGGCCACTATTAGTTGGTATGGTTAAAGTCAGCATCACTGTGTTAGGAAAAATATAATCACATTTCACATGAAGCTAGATCTTCAATTGTCATATACTAACATATAATATGGCAGTAGCGTACTTTATCTTGCAAGATTAACCAAAATAATTATAAGTATATACAGTCAAAAACTGGGACCTCACTATGCCAGTGCTAGGCAGCTGTGGCTTGTGAACATGTAAGTCAATATAACTTGCAATAAAGGTAGTTAAACTCCTTTTTTTACTGAATGAAGCAGCGCTCCATGTCTCAATGTTTGATGTATACTGTCCACTGTCATCCGCAGAAACTCCTGCAAATAACTTACATGAAAAATAATTTCTCCTCATCTTAAAGTGATATTCACTCATCAATCAGAGAAGCAGCTGTCCTCACACTTAAATTTGCAGTCCAGAATCTACAATTATTTTTTTTAATTTTTTTTATTTAGGCTGCTTGAATATAATGTTCTATAATTCTGTTTATGTTTTTATACTGGTTAACGGCTTTAGATTGAGTTGTTTAATAATAATAATTTTTTTGTTGCTTATTTGATTACAACATTGCAACACAATTTTCCACGGACCCCCTGGCTTTTTGAAAAGGACCCCTGACCCCAATTTGAGAAACTCTGCATTAATTAACAGTTCTTTTTAGTTTTACAGGTAAAGAAAAGTAATTGTTTTGCTTATGTCCTGAAAGTAATACTACTACTACTAATGATTATTAAAATAACTGTTAGTTGCAGCCCTACCTAATAATATGCATGTTTTAATTATGCTTTGTGTTAATAAAAAAACATTTTTCTTTAAATTATTATTATTTATTTATTTTTTTTGTCATAGGCCTATAACAATTCTATATGAAACAGTATAATTGGTAAGAGCTTTTGTTACTTTCACTGCCCTTGAATTTTTTTTATTTGATTGATTCCTAAACCTATAACAAAATAAAAAAAACACATCATATATACCCCCCCATATCACCAAACCCACCCTAACCCCCAAAGAACACGCCTGTGGTTACAATTAGATTAGACACACACACACACACACACACACACACACACACACACACACACACACACACACACACAGCAACACCTGTTGGTCTACCTATCATTATGAGGACTTTCCATAGACATAATGATTTGTATACTGTACAACTATATATTCTATCCCCTAAACCTAAACAAGACTAATAAACTAAAACCAATGATAAACTAGAACTGATAACAAAAGGGAAACACGTGACAAGATTACATAATGGAACAGGAAATCTCATCACAAGACACCACATGACCAGAACAGGAACTAAACTAGAAAATAAAATACTTTTAATATTCCCTTCCAACTCCACAAGAACTGTATGATCCAACCCCTAAGAACCCCTAAGAAACACTTTAAGCTTACTCATTCCAATGTCTTTATGTAGGACAATGCTTGTTGTGGCTATCCTTAGTATCTATTCTCAATTTGGCCGGAAACATCAGCACTAAAACGACCTTCCATTGATGTAAGAGTTTCTTGCATTCCTTGAATCGTTCACATTTCTTTCTTGTCGAATTTGCAAAGTCTGGGAACAAGAAAATGCTGTAGTTCTTCCAAGAATGCTTTCCTTTACTTCTCACCTCATGTAACACAAGATCTTTATTGGATGATCTCAGAAATTTGGCCAGAATTGATCGGGCCTGTTTTCCTCCATGGATCTCCAAGCTGAGACTCTGTGAGCTCACTTGATTTCCAGCTTATGTCCTGTTATGTCGAGCAGACTCAGGAAGAGCCTGTCTAGGAATTTTAACATATCTCAGCTGTCCTCATGCTCAGGAATTCCAACAATTTGGACATTGCTTCATCGATTACGATTCTCCAAATCTTCCAATTTTTACCAGACGCTTTCCAAATCTCCCTTGGTCGCTAGCAGGTTAGCAGCTTATTCCTACACCGATGTCTCCAGATAATCTGTTTCTCAATGTCCGACAATCTTTAAATCATCTCAGAGAATTTCTTCTCCATGGAAGTGATCGATTGACATATTACAGGAAGATCCTCCAAGTCTGCAATGACCTTCATCAGCATTGCCGACACATTAATCAGTTCAGCCGGATTTCTTTCAGTTAATCGTCCGAATTGAGGGCTTTCGGCCTGCCGCTGAGGGGAATCAGCTTGAGCATGTAAGTATCTTTTAATATCTCCAGAGCCCGAGGATTTTGAATTCTTTGACATATTGTCTGCTTAGAACAGTTATCATGGTGTATCATGGTGTATCAAATCTCTAAAACTATTTGTTTTATAACAAATAGTTATAAAACTAGCAAAGTGCGCAGTGATCGCCGCTCACATGTCCGCTCCTAGCATGGCGTCACGTGACTCTTGGATTTTGTGTTTTCTTTTTTTAACTTTCATTCAGTGTCAGTGCAAAGCACATATACTGTAGAACTGCTACTGAGCAATGTTGGGTGGTATGCATCACAATAATTAGAACCAGATTGCATTTCCCTGCTATGAAGTGATTTAAGAAATAACTTCCATTGCAAAGGAATTATCCTTTATTTTTTAATAATCCAATTATAGTTTCTGTTCTGTTGTTACTTGCAAGACTGCAAGCTGAGCGTGTGCAGTATGGGATAAATGTGCAAGTTTATTGAGCACTCTATTTCTTATGTCCTCACTCTCAAGTGGCGCCGGGAAGCATGTTAATCTTTTTTACTTTTTGTGTTTGGCTCGCATGCCTCTGTGCAAGCTCAATCTTGGTGTGAATGCTGCACAAAAACAGCTCTACTCAGTTATACGATGTTTGGTATCAAGACATTTTCACGAGAACAAATGCATGGTCAAAGTAACTTGATACCAGTCCTAAACAAACATATTCTTTTTGTGTCACGCTTCAGCCATGGATCCAAACTCATGTTGAAGTCTGCCAGTGGATGAAGATCTCTGTTCAAATTTGAGGGGGGGTTTGGGGTTTGCATTTTTGTGGTGACACAAAGAGACATTGTATATTTATCCCAGTTTTCATAAATAATCCAAATCAAATTTTTCACTTCTGTAAATTCTAAACACGGCCATGTATTCTAAAGTAATGGGTAGTATTGTAGTCTAGACCAGCTCATCCGAGTCCAAGTCCAGGCCGAGACCAGGAAACCAGAGTCTGAGACAAGACTGTTTATGAATGTATTAAATGTATAATTTTAACAACTATTGAATCTATGCTCATATATCAAATAAACTTCATTTAATATTTGCTTAAGCTTTTGTTGGTTAAACAATATTACCAGTCAAGAATAAAAATAAAATAAAATGCCATATCTTACGTTAAGTAAACACAATTGTTTTACATTTACATTGTGTCAGAGTTAACATGATGTCAGTGAAAAATTCAGTGTTGTATAAGGTAGCTTATCCATTCATCATGCTTAAGTACAAGTAAAGATGCCTTCATGGAATTGGACTCAAGTAAAAGTTAAATTAGCTCATGAGAACAATACTTAAAAGTAATATTCCAGGTTCAGTATAATTAAAGCTCAATCAACAGAATTTGTGGCATAATGTTGATTACTACAAAATTATTTTCAACCTGTCCCTCCATTTATATATATATATATATAAAACAAATTAAATGAAAATTGAGGTTACAGTGAAGCACTTACAATGGAAGTGATTGTGGCCAACTTTTGGACTGTTTAAAGGCAGAAATGTGAAACTTATTATAATTATAATAAAAATACCTTATTATTTCTTCTGTTAAAATTAAGGTATTATTTGAGCTGTTAAGTTAAATCATAATTTTTACAGTAATTTTAGGTTTTAGTGTTTGTTGACAGTACATCGTCATGTCAACGAAGTTGTAAAATTGGCAATAACTTTTCACAGAAATACGTAATCCCGTTACATGTATTCCGTTACTCCCCATTCCTCTTTAATGGATACATTACATGGAAGAAATTTTCTGTTTTAGTCTCTAGCACTTTTCAACAAAAAATGATTTTTTCCAGTACTTACATTAGCCTACATTCCGTGTTTCATTTGTTTCTTTTTGCTTTCAGAACAACACGTGTTGTAATAAGGAAAACACCACTATTAATCCTTGAGATTTCCAACCCAGGTACACCCTCCTTAAACCATAGTCACACTCAAAATGACATTAAACGATTAAAAGAGAAAACATACACCAACATCGTGGGACTCAAAAATCTTTTCAAGTCTATTCAAAATATAAATGAACCCTGTGGGGTCTGAGGGTATTTTGGGCCCTGGAGAAGTTTTGACATGCCTTGACATTTGTGCTTTTTTCAGTTGCTTAAAAATATATTAATGGCTAAAGTCTGATAACACTGTATTCAGCACAAACTGGGCTACAATAATATGTGAGCAACATGCATGGACAGGTTTGTATTTTTGAGAAAATAACATTTATGCAGGTTTTTTTTAAAAAACTAATATTTTAAGTCACTGAAATAAGGCCATATAACACATACTAAACATTTGTCCACAAGACTTTTGAGAACTGGATCTTGTAGCCTAGAGTTTTCGCTGTGAAAACCATCCTGATCACTTATTCATACAAAACAATATAGTCATTTCACTTTTGTAAGATGCTTTTAGTGTTCATAGTAATATGCGAGGAGGCGTGAACTATCATGAATATGGAGGTAATTTACACCTGAGGATACAAAGACCCTCCCCTGGGCCTATCAATGAGGGATAAGTATATATATACTGTGTATATATATATATATATATAATAACTAACACACATAAAAACAGTTTGGTGAGTATACCATCGATACTTAATTTAGTATACCTTGATTTGCAATTGGTTTACCCAAAGATTGAAAAAAACATAAGCACTTTCTAGGAAAAGTCTGGAGGTGTACTTGCATTTCGTTGCATTCCTTTGGTTCTTTGGCCTGGTCCATAGAAAGTTCTGGTTGTTCTCTGTCAATGTTTTGGGATGCCGGATAGTTTTGTGCTGGAATGATCAGACAGGGTTTAGATGACTCCCCGTCACGTGTGTGCAAGTCGTAGAGCAGAGAAGAGAGAAGAGCTCCTCGGAACTTTGCGTTCCAAGCTTTCCTGAACTCTACATTGTGTGGAACCTGGGCAGAAGGGCACCGAAGCGAAACCAGCCAAAGAAGGGCTAAGAGAAGAGCAAGAGCAATGAGTTCGTCCTAGGTTGGGAGATTTTGTTGAGTTGAGGTTAGCCACACCATAAATGTGTATTGAGCCAATCAAAAGTGTCTTTTGCTGGGTCACATGGTCATTTCTGTTCTCCCCTCAAAATAATTAATTTATGGCCTTTATTCTACGGTTTGTCAATTTTCCCATTAAAATATTGAACATACTTTTATCCTGACTTTTATATAATTAAATCGGTGCAAGACATATTTGTTAATATCAACATTCTCTACATAAACAGGCAAGCATTTACACATGAAACATGACTTACTTTCATGAATATTCAACATGCTAGTTACAAAACATGAAAATACCTGATTAAAAATCATAATGGTTAATTCATTGATTTTTTCAACATGGATAATACATTACACATTATGAGAAACATACTTTTCAGGGTTATCATTTGCGTAAGATGAATTTGTGCAAATATTTTGTATAATCCTACATTTTGTATATTTGGATTGAAGTGAAATGAGAAAAGTCCAAAGTCCATGTCAAATTCATGAATTAAGCTTCATGTGAGCTGATGAGCCAAAAATATGCCTCATGATAGTATAATTATATTAAGTGTAGAGAGTTGGTTATATTGAAGAACAGTGGAATTTCATGGGTTACATATAAGATCAGTCCTCAGCAAATGACCAGCCATGTGATGACCATTAAAGTTTAGGACATTTCTGATTTACAATTTGGACAAGGAAGGGTCTTGGTGCATCAACAGAACTCTCTGTTCTCAAGATGGTTAAGGTTAGGCAGCTGTGCATTTCATCTAATTTGCACAGGGTGGCTTCAGACTTGAGGGTACCATCTTTGGTAGTCTTTAAATATTTGTCCTGAGGAATTTCAGTGTGACTGCAGGCCTCTGTGTCTTAGTTTTAATAACTTGGAAGGAAAATATCAGTGTAAATCCTGGATTAAATCATTCTGCATATAAATTGTTTATTCTCCTGGCCATAATATACTACAGTAGAGACAACATAGTGAGTTAAAACAGAGAAATTTTGTTCTGATTATGGATTTCATATAATTTCTATTGAAAGAAATATCACCCAGATGGCCCACTGGTCGTAGTTTGGACACCCTTGTCTTAGGAACAGCAGAAAGCAGTAAAGATCCTTTAGCCATAATTCCTTGTCTTTGAGAATTATGACACTCCAGCGTTAGTCGCTGAATTTAAATGCTACTTCTGCCCTTTAATCCACCTTTTTTCCTGAATGCCGAGGTGTTCCACTATTGTCCTGTTTTCAATTTCCAGTCTCCAGTGTTTTCACTCACATCTGTGTGTTTTCTTAGCATGTTGATTTTTTGAGTATTCAATTTATTAAAATGGTCAAAAAAGCATGTGGCTTCATAGTGCAGATACTTTAGAGCAGGGGTGTCAAACTCAGTTCCTTGAGGGCAGCAGCCCTGCAGAGTTTAGTTCCAGCCCTGCTCAAAAATGCCTCCTTTTAATCTTCAAGCACTCAAGAACACCTTGATTAGCTGCTTCAGGTGTGTTTAATGAGGGTTGGAGCTAAACTGTTCTGGACTGTAACCTTCCAGGAACTGAGTTTGACACCTTTGCTTTAGCGTCATGTTTTTTGACAGTGCCACACCTGAGTGGGTAGATGACATGAAGCTATGGTCCAAGGGTAGTTATGTTAATATCATTAACTATTTTGATTTGTTATGACACCCAACAACACCCAACTCAACAATTTGAGAATGAAAATAATTTTTTATTCCAAATAACACTTAAATGGTTGTTGTTCTCCATCTGGATCGCTCATTTCACTAGCTTTTACATTACAGCTCGAAACAGAAAACAGGCAGTTAGAATCATCATGTTGCTGCCAGATTGCAGCCATAGTTTATGATCACAGTAATATTATTACAGTGAAGAAAAAGCACGAACAGACCCATGAAGTAATAAAAAAGGTGTACTGAATAACAGTGATTCTGTGTGTGGGGGTTATGTTGGGGGAGCACCAGTTATGTTCAGTATATATTCATGCATACGGTACTGTATATTTTGCTAAATTGTAAGTATATTTCCTAAAATTCCTGTTTTCTGTTTCTGGTCTCGAGATGAGAACAAGAAACAATTAAGTGTTATTTGTAGTAACAATGAATTTCAGGCTCATTTTGTGCAGTTGTTCACTGTCATAACAACTCAAAGTAGCTTATATCAACAATGACAACCGCAGAGTGGGTCCAGTGCCACCGCCGAACCTGTCGCTGGATGCTGCAGACTGGCTGGCTGGCTGAGGACCACTTGGGTTGCTCAGTGGTAAAGATGCTGGCTACCACCCCTGGTGTTCACTAGTTCAAATCCCAGGGTGTGCTGAGTGACTCCAGCCAGGTCTTCTAAGCAACCAAATTGGCCTGGTGTCTCCGTGGCTATGCACTCAATAAGTCATGTGATAAGATGCATGGGTTACAGTTGCAGAGGCAACTGGGATTCATCCTCTGCCACCCGGATTGAGGCGAGTCACTACGACCATGAGGAATTGGGCATTCCAAACTGGGTGAAATTGGGAACAATTCCCCCATCACATTACCCACTAAGAATGAATGCTGAAGCATTTAAACACTGGAGACTGAAAATTGAAAACAGGCAAATAATTAATGAATTCATTCATTCATACTGGCAATGTATAATGTTGTGACATTTTAAATATGACACATGAGAAAGAGTGCTGTTGTGGGAATGCAAGAGTGGTCTGCCACAGAGTGCAGCGTTTACTAGTAAGAAAGTCTGTTGGCATGGCTCCATCCACTGGACTGGATCTGGCGCTAACTTTTTAGTGAGATCGTGACATCCAAATAATTAGGCACAAACCTCCAATAATAGAGTCTTATAATAAACAGTCTCCAGTGTTTTCAAACCTCTCAACCCCTTTTTGGACTTGGGCCTCGGACAAGCCGCAATGGCTGCTGTCATATCAATTTGGGGACACATTTGCCTGTGACCCAAATGGAAGCCCAGATACCATACTTCCCGCCCAGTTGCACACTGCTTCAGATTTGCCACATTCGCCTCAGCAACCTCAGGACAGCCCTCAGATGCTGGATGTGTCAGGGCCAATCGTTGTTATAGATATCATCCAGATGCCAGTGGCATATGCAGTGTGTGGGTGGAGAACTTTGTCCATGAGTCACTGTAACGTCGCCGGGGCCCCAAATAAACGAAATGGAAGAGTAACAAATTGGTGTAAGGTGAACGGAGTGGAGGAGGCCATTTTTTCTCTGGATATGGGAGTCAAGAGAATCTCCCAATATCCCTTTGTTAAATCTAGTGTCAAATAAAA
This sequence comes from Xyrauchen texanus, assembly GCF_025860055.1. Lineage (NCBI taxonomy): Eukaryota > Metazoa > Chordata > Actinopteri > Cypriniformes > Catostomidae > Xyrauchen > Xyrauchen texanus. The sequence goes on along the minus strand of NC_068298.1, from coordinate 41,424,335 downwards.
ATTAGCCACACCCAACCGATCGAGCTGTCAGTCAATGCGAGGCTTTGGGTACGCATCAGATTTAGACACCGCATCAGATTTGAGTACCACTGTCCTATAATCTACACAAAACCGGACCGACCCATCACTCTTAGGGACGAAGACTATCGGGCTTGCCCAGTCACTGTAGAATTCTTCAATTACCCCACATCGAGTATTAGCCCTCAACAACTCCCGCACTACCCTTTTTTTGTGTTCGGGTAAATGGTAGGGACTGCGTACCACTGCCCCTGGGGTTGAGATTCGTATGCCTGGGAAGAGGCGAGAACACATTGGAGAATTCTCCTTGCAACCTGGCAACCTCTTGATTTGGGACGGTGAGAGTTGGTCTTCACAGGCGTATGGTGCTATGTGAGGTTCGTACGCCCGGGAAGAGGCGAGAACACATTGGAGAATTCTCCACGATTTGGGACTCAACTCAACCTTTATATATAGAGCACATTTATAACAACAGGAGTTGACCCAAAGTGCTTTACAATTCACATTTCAATCACAACATAATATGCATAATATACCCTTATATACATACTAATAAATACCTGAGCCTAAAATCTATATCCATAATTAAAATTTATTCAAAAGCTAATGAGTAAAAATGTGTTTTTAAAGCAGATTTAAAAAGGCAGAGCATCAGAGCTGACCTGATATGAAGCGGAAGCTTGTTCCAGAATTTGTGGCCTACAATAGCAAATACACGATCGCTCTTCAATTTTTAGCGACAACAAGGAACATTCAGCAGACATTGGTCAGCTGACGTAAGTGCTCTAGTAGGAGAGAAAGGGACAAGAAGGTCACAGATGTATTGAGGTGCGAGACCAGATATAGCTTTGTATACATATAGAAGAATTTTTTAAATCTATCCTCCATTTTATTGGGAGCCAGTGTAGGGATGCTAATACTGGTGTAATGTGGTCATACATTCTGACCTGTAAGGAGCCTAGCGGCTGCATTCTGAACCTACTGTAAATGGGTCAAAACAGTTTGAGGCAGACCGGTATACAATGAGTTGCAGTAATCAAACCTTGACGATATTAGCGAATTAATCACAATTTCTAGATCTGATTTTGAGAGAAAGTGTTTTACTTTTGCGATTGATCTCAGATGGAAAAAGCTGCTCTTAACAACAGCACTGATCTGTCTGTTTAAAAGTAGTGATGAGTCCAAGATCACTCCAAGGCTCCTTGCATGATCTTACACATTTAACGACAGCGGACCTTGCTGGTCGACCAGTCCAGGTAAAGAGGACTTGGAGGGCTGAGAATCAGGACTTTAGTTTTGCTCTCATTTAAATGTAAGAAATGGTATGCCAGCCAGCACTTAATATCAGCAAAGCAATTTATGGGATTCTCTATTGATGACTTTTGTCCAAGCAAGCTGGAAAATAAAATTGAGTGTCGACACAATGCATAGCAATGATAAGACATGCCATATCTGTGAAAAATTGAGGCTAGTGGGCGATGTAGACGGAGAATAGTAAGGGTCCTAGGATCGACCCTTGAGGGACCCTACATAATAGAGGAGCCGATATAGAAGAGAAGCTTTTAACAGAAAAGTTCTTCCTTTCAAATAAGAGGCAAACCACTGAAGGGCCATGCCCTGAATGCCAACAATACACTGCAGACGATCTAAAAGAATATCATGATCAATGGTGTCAAACGTGGCACTGAGATCCAATAAAACTAAAACCACATGTGAGACTGAATCCAAGGAAAGGAAAATATCAGTAGTTATCTTTATCAGTGCTAATTCAAAGCTAACTGAAATTTATCTAAGATGTTGAAATTATTTAGGTAGGAGTAGAGCTCTGTGTAGACAACTCTCTCTAAAATTTCAGAAATTGTGAGATTGGTCTATAATTATTGTGAACTGCTGGATCTAAAGAAGGTTTTTTTTTTTTTTTAGCAGAGGATGTACAATAGCATGTTTTAGACAGCTTGGAACAACACCACTTACTAATGAACTGTTTCTAATTGCTGTCAATCTGGATCTAATTGTTGTAAAAACATCTTTAAAAAGACGTGGGGACAAAACATCCAGTTTGCAACTGGACCACTTCATCTTCAGAGCTATATCAGATGCCTGCACAGTTGAGACTGGCTCAAAGTGATTCAATGAACTGGACAGCTTAAAAAATTGTGGCTGATGAACATGTGAAGGCATAATTGCACCTTTAATCTGCTCCAAGTCTATTGTGTGGCATTCAGAAAAGCAGTCCTTGATGGATTTAAAACAGAATCAATAGTTTTAAACAGAACTTTTGGTCGATTTGCATTTTCAGAAATGATATTAGAGAAAAATTTTGATTTTGCTTCCTTTACTGCACTTTGATAACACATTAAGTGCTCCCTTAAAGTGTCAAATGAAACTTGCAGTTTATCTCCTTTCCATTTTTACTCTGCTTTCCTACACTCCTGTCTAAGAGATCGGGTGACATCATTTAACCATGGCTGAGAGACGACCTTAACTTTCTTTAACTTGAGCGGAGCTACATTATCAAGGGTGAAAGTGCAGGATTTATTTAAAGTATCCACTAGTGACTCAGTTTCGCCATTATCTGGAACTTCATCTATAAAATGTTGGTGATCAAATTCAGAGAAAAGATTGGCAATGGACGAATGGATGAACCTTGAATAGCGTAAGGGCTGAGAGAGAATATGAAGAGGGCGTGGACAGACAATATCAAACACTATAAAATAATGGTCAGAAACAACAGTCACCACAACCTCAACATTAGACACAGTAATGCCATGAGATAATACCAGATCTACTGTATGGCTCTTAATGCGGGACGGACCAGTAATTTGTTGTAAATAATTTAATGATTCGATGAGAGAAAGAAATTAGTTACCATGGGCTTTGATGGACAGCATATATATATATATATATATATATATATATATATATATATATATATATATATATATATATATATGTATATATATATATATACCTACCAGAATAGACACAGAGGAGGTGGGAGAAACAACCGGATCCCCCCGGGTCTGTGGAGTGGTTTTCAGGGAAATAAACCCTCGCCTCCATGGATCAGGGACAGAGACAGGAAGAGGCAGAGGGGGGAAGAGACAGAGAGAGAGAGAGAGAGAGAGAGATGAAAATCTTGGCCATCTTCCGGATACTGGACCCACTCTGTGGTCTTTTTTGGAAGCCGGTCGATTAACTGCTTCAGTACTACCAAGTTGCCAATTCCCCCGGTGTTGTGGTCCTCTGTTAGTATTCCTCCTATGGCAGGAATCCCTGAGCTGCTGGGTGAATGCAAATGGGCAGCCGAATTACCCATAGTTCATCACCCGAGAGCGCTGACAATGTTATGCCGGGTTCTGACCGACCCACTGTAGAATGGCTCACTTCAGGCTGGGTACAGGCCAACTGCATCTGGGGTCAGCCCGACCCCGCAGCGTTCAGCTCAAACAATGGGACAGCTCACACTCAAATAAAAGTTTTTTAATAATAATAATAATAACGGCAGCACCCAACACACGCATAGCTTGTCATCTGGGCTCTCTCTCCCCACTGCCACAGTCTCCTCTCTTTAAAAGCTCCTGTCACTCCTCACTGAAATACAAGACAGGTGTTAAGCACAGGTGGAAATCATTCACCACTCACCTCCCCCGCTTCACTCACATCAGCACGGCCCCCGCCTCCACACTGTATTTAATCAGCCCCCGCCTCCACACTGTATTTAATCAGCATTGAAATTAAAAGTGTGTCAATTTTGGCTTTCCATTGGAATCTCCTATATTTTCCAAATAAATGGGTGGCTAGATTTCCCAAAGTGTTTTGTTGTATTTAGTGTAATGTTTTTCTGGAGAGTTTTTACTTGAGTGTTGGTATTCTACACATTTAATGAGTCTTTCATGAGCATCACACTCATGAGAGAGAGAGAGAGAGAGAGAGAGAGAGAGAGAGAGAGAGAGAGACATAATTATATTACTTGAGACATGGTGTCGTTTAGACTCCAAAATCTGCACTCCTCCAAACTACAGAGAGCTACGAATCCCTTCAATCAAACAGCCTAACATTAAAAACGGAAGAGATTCAGGAGAAATCATAGTTTGGTTTAAAGATCATTTGTGGCACTATATTCAGCCTGTGAAAAAAGGGAAAACACATATTTGGTTAAAACTTCAAAAAGAGCTTCTGTGTTTAGATGAGGACTTGTACCTGTGTGCCACATACATCCCCCCATACGAGTCTCCTTATTATAATGAAGACATCTTCCCAACCCTACAGTCAGAGATCGTTTACTTTCAAGCTCTAGGATCGGTTCTGTTAATGGGGGATCTGAACGCTAGAACGGGGAAGGAAGCAGATTACATTACCACAGATGGAGACAAATATATTAATAACTCACATATATATCAATGGAAACACTTTACGAAGGCACGTCAGAATTATGACAACACGATAAACAGGCACGGAAAACAAGTCCTGCAGCTCTGCAAAAGCCTGGGCCTGTATATCGCTAACGGCAGAACAAAGGGAGATTCTCTGGGTCGGTTCACCTACTGCTCACATCTCGGCAGCAGCGCAGTAGATTACGCCATCACTGATGTAGACCACAGTAAAGTCAACTATTTCACAGTAATGCCACAGCTGCCATTATCAGACCACAGCCACACAGTCCTCAGTCTGAACAGATCCGTGAATCTCTGGCCTTCAGTTCCCAAGGTTAAACTGCACCCCTCCCTCCACGTTTATATGGGGTAAAGACAGTCCTGCCCAGTATGAAGCCCAGCTCCACAGCACTCAGGTCCAGAACATGATAGATTCATTTCTGTCTACTTCATTTAGTGAAGAGAAGAAAACTATCAATTTAGCAACTCATCAATTAAACGAAATATTTTCTACAGTGGTCAGAAAAGCCCTGAGAAAAAGAAAAAATTATAGATGTAAGAAAGAAATTGCTAAAGTTGGTTGGTTTGATAAAGAGTGCCAAAAATTAAGAAAAGAATTAAGATCATTATCAAATATAAAACACAGAGACCCTGCAAACCAACAAACACGAGACAAATATCAGCAAACCCTCAAAACATACAAGTCACTTCTAATACAGAAAAAAGCTGATCACATGAAAGCAAAGCTTAATAAGATTGAGGAGGCAGTAGATCAGAATTCTTTTTGGGAATTATGGAGTAAATTAGATAAATCAAAAGAACCTAAACACATTCCCATCTATGACCCAAACATCTGGACCGAACATTTTGGAAAACTCTATTCACAAAACAAACTAACCCTCACCCAAAAACATCTGACCTCCCAACTATATACCCTGGAGCGCACTGTAAAAGACCAGCTAAACCATCTAGACCAGCCCATATTACTAAATGAACTGACAGACAAGATGAAATCCCTAAAAACGAAAAAATCCTGTGGCGTGGATTTAATATCAAATGAGATGCTGAAACACAGCAGCCCCAAACTGAAAGATGCAATTCTCAAATTATTCAATCTTTTATTAAAAGCAGGACACTTTCCTGAGATATGGAAAGAAAATTTGATTACACCAATCTTTAAACAGGGTGAGAAGTACGACCCAAATAACTATAGGGGCATCACAGTGAGCAGCAACCTGGGCAAACTCTTCTGCTCCATCATCAATGACAGATTAGTTCAGTTCATTCAAGAACACAAGATCCTTAACAATTGTCAAATTGGATTTATGCCTAAACAGAGAACATCAAATCACATTTACACACTCCACACACTCATACAAAAACACGTCCAACAAACAAAACAAGGGAAAATATTTGGCTGCTTCATTGATTTTAAAAAGCCTTTGATTCGGTATGGCATAATGGACTTTTCCTAAAACTAATCCAAAGTGGAATAGGAGGAAGGACATATGACATCATAAAGGACATATACAATGGGAACCAATGCGGGGTTAAGATTAATGACAAACGTACTGATTATTTCAGCCAAACTAAAGGAGTCCGTCAAGGCTGCAGCCTCAGCCCGACTCTATTTAATATCTATATTAATGAACTGGCATCAATACTGGAGAAGTCCTCTTGTCCCGGTCTGACCCTCGAGGACAGAGAGATCAGAAGCCTCCTGTACGCTGACGATCTTCTGATGCTGTCTCCTCATGAAGAGGGTCTGCACCACAGCCTCTCGCTTCTGGACCAGTACAGCAGCGACTGGGCCTTACCCATCAACATGGACAAGTCTAAAATCATGATCTTTCAGAAAAAACCTCGCCTTACTGACAAGAAATACAAATTTACACTTGGGGAACAATTCTTAATCATGTCACCTGTTATAATTATTTGGGTCTGACAATCTCAGCTTCTGGAAAATTTGACACTGCAATAAAAGATCTGACTGATAAAGCACGTAGGGCTTATTACAGTATAAGAAAACCCCTGTTCAAATTTAACCCACCCATTAAACTGTGGCTGAAAATCTTTGACAGCATCATAAAACCCATCCTTCTTTACGGCTGTGAAATCTGGGGCCCCAAATTTAAACTAAATTACGAATCCTGGGACCAAACCCCGCTGAAATTTTCCACCTTGAGTTCTGCAAGAACATCCTGGGAACTCACAGAAACGCTCCAAGCCTGGGTTGCCGGGCAGAATTAGGCAGATTCCCTCTGCTCTCTGAAATCCAGAAGAGAGCCGTGAAGTTCTGGTTCCATCTATCAGACGCGCGAGACAGAGAGTTACCATCACTGCGCTCTCAGATACAGGGCAGGACACACAGAGAGCGACCCCATGCTACATTTAGTGGAAAAACACCAACTGAATTCATCAATTCAATTCAGACACTCAAAAGTAAAAGAAATAGGAAAATAACCAAAGAAGAATACATACACGATTGGCAGATAAAGGTCACACAACTAAATAAATTAAAATATTTCAACAAAATAAAGTCCGATTATAAATTGGCACCATACCTGACTGAAATCAGTAATTATGGTCAGAGAAAGCTCCTGACAAAGTATGGCATTAGTGAGCACAGTCTGTGTGTGGAGACGGGCCGACACAGGCAGAGTTGGAGAGAGAGAGAGCTCAGACTGTGTCCACACTGCACTGATGGGGCCGTAGAGGACGAGCTGCACTTCCTCACTGAGTGCAGCAAGTATAAAAACATCAGAGACGCCTACTTCACACAAATAGCACAGATTGTACCTCAATTTCAACAAGCGAGCCTCATAAACAAACTGTGTTATATTTTGGGAGAGAAAGAAGTGTGTGTTCAGCTGGCAGCGCAGTATGTGTCTTCCTGCCATCATATGAGGGACAAGGGCTGAACCCTCCGTTCCATTAAACTGCTCTCTATACTTATTTTTGTTATTGTATATATATATATATATATATATATATATATATATATATATATTTATTTATTTATTTATTTTTTTATTTTTTTATTGTGATATATTTATGCATAATATGGAAATGTTTTTTTTTTTGTTTTGTTTTTTTATTGTTCACTTTTATTTATCTACATATATGTTTGTATATTACTATTGCTTTGGCAATATTGTGCTATTTTACACAGTCATGCCAATAAAGCTCAATTGAATTGAATTGAGAGAGAGAGAGAGAGAGAGAAATGTAACCATTTTATAATGTGGGATATTTAATTTCAATACCCATTTGCCATCAAAAGGAATTATTTTATTTGTCTAAAAGAGAAGATATGAAGCTTGTTTCTTCTTAAATCTCTTAAATTTTTGTAAATGTCATTTACAAAAAGTCATTTACTCTGGCTTAATCCTGCTTTCTTTTGCTCACTTTAAAGAATCACTGCACACAACCATCCACACTACTGTATTTCTTCCCTCAAGTCCTCCTGGGAAGTTCATACTTATAAATGTGTAACCCGTAATTACAATGTAATTTTGGGCAATAAAATAACATAAACTAACATTTCTAGTTTATTTTTTTTTCATGTTTCTTTCTTTTGTACTTGCTGACGAACACAGTATGAGTAGTTTGTACTTTTTATACTTGTTTTATTATTCAGACAAAATAATGAAGAGCAAATGATGTGCATTAGGTGTGTAATTAATGCAATGAATTTTAATAATTGTTGTGCTGCCACAGGGAATGATAGGAATATGTTGTTTTTTCACATAAGCTTGTCATCTCATAAAATGACTAAATGAGTAGTATTTAGTCAGAAGAAAAGAAAAACAGTATAGGCAAAATGTGTACAAACTAAACTCTACAGTCAACGTTACACATTTTTGAATATGACCTTGTAATGTTCATTATAATCTGATAAAAAAAGTTTGTGTTTAGTGTATTTACAGTAACTATTGAACATTTTATTTAATTATACTGTCTGTCTCAGCTGTCTTAAATTTTAAAAAGAGATTTCTTTAATATTTAAGATACGTAATACTGAGGATACTTGGAAATGACAGTCCAACACAGTATACAAGCATTAGGTTCAGAAGAGGTTTTGTCCATTTCTTCCAATGGGTCTTAAGGGAGCTGCTCTATTGGGGGACTGGTGAAACTGAATGTTTCATATTTAACAGGGCTCATTGTGTGACCTGTTCTCACTCTGATCCTCTGGTTTCTTGTAGCTGCAGAAGTCTGAAGATGAAGCTTACCGCTTGCATGCTCCTCTTCATCAGTTCAGTGGCCTCTATCAACCTCAGATACATCTCCAAGAGGAACTCAGGTACGGCATCCACAGCCATGTTTCTGACCGAGAGCACCTGCTGGATAGCTTGATTTAAGCATTGTGGTTACACTCTTCTTGGTTTTGTTCAGAATCTTGGAATGATGGACATGTAGATGCAGTTTGGCGAAATTTTTATTATTCATATTTATGCTGTAAAATAGATTCATTATAAGATATGCTATATGCTACTGGTGTCTGATTCCAGGCTGATCACATTCATACTCATAGATCTATGTATATAAAGTGTATTCGTACACTTAGTTTTTTGTACATTGCAACGTAAAATATCAATGCAATGGCACCATCTATAACGTAAACAGTTGTACATATGCACAACTTTACAGAGGTACAAATGTTTTTGAATCCTCTGAAGACTGGTCGGACAAAAGTTTCTAGAACTAAACAAATTTATTTTGAAATGAAATCCAGATTGACCTAGAAAGAGTAAAGTCATTTTGGTTGCTTGCTTTCTTTTTATGGCTGAATTGAATTATCATCAAAACAAATATGAAATTATATTAAACACAGCTGATGTTACAGTGTTACATTGATGCGTTTCACTCATTTACTGATTCGCATGTATTTGTATGTTTCTGAAGTTGTACATATGGAAAATGGTTTATGTTTTAGATGCTGTCAACATGCTGATATTGAATGTTTCAGTGCCTATTGAAACGTATGTTAAGCTATATGTGCTAGTATACCTACAAATACAAATGAGATCAAAATATTTTTTTATGAAATCTCTGTTACACTTTTTTTTTCTTTGAGGAGAGAGCCTATTCTTTACACATGCAGTATTCTATAATCCAGTGTTTTTTCCTGGTGCACTGTGTGCGTGTGTGTGTGTGTTTGTATGTGGTTGCGGGTGTGTGTTTGTCTGTAGGTGCTAGTGTGCGCTGAGCAATTATGTTATCAGCACCAAACGGGCATTTATGTGGGCGGTAAAAACATAGAGGCAATCTCAAATTGTCAGTTTCTCACCCAGCGTGAGATTTCAGAGTTTGGAATATATGATTTTCTGTGCCACCAAAAAGAAAAAAGTGCTTCCTGTGTTTTAATGTGCTTGATGTCATGTGTTAGACGCTGGTTTGCAAGAGCTTATTTGTTGTGCTGCTGTGTTATGTTAGCAGTAACCTATGCTATTATTGAGTTTCTCAAACTAGGGTCCACAGATCCCCTGGCTATTTTGAATGGACCTCAGGGGTTAATATACATAATATTGATAATATAAAATAATACATATAGATGACATAAAATAAAAGGCCTTCCTGGAGCTCTCTGAGTGGATGGCGGGGGCCTGCGGTTGGCTGAGCACCCAGTGGGTGATCCGTTTAATACCACTATTGTCCGGGGAAGCCCAAATTGTGGCACAGCATTTGAGAACCTCCTGGTATACGCTGACTTGAGGAAAGCCATCCTGCAATGGGTCGGCCGGACACCCGAGGAACAGCGCCAACACTTCTGCATGCTGACCATTGGCAAGATTGACCGCTCGTTTGCCTTCGCCCAGCAGCTGCTGGAGATGGTTGCTGGCTGAGCAAAGCGGTGTTGGGCTGTGATCAACCTGGTGGTACTGGAGTAGTTTATCGCATACGTTCCAATGATGTAAGGGAGGGTGAACCCCCTGCCCTTAGAGGATTCTCTGCTGGGGATTTCCCTTTGGAGCAGACGTGAGACAAGACCCTTAGGCACGCCTTCGACCAATTCAAGTCATCAGCCAGACATCGCACTCTAATATCCATAGTTTTCTGTTATAAATGTATCGAGTGATGCAGGGTGCTCAGACAAAAGAGGATACAACCCAATTGTTGAACCATAGAGCCATCAGGAAATGTTAATCCAGATTGCTCATCATAATCCGATGGGTGATCACTTAGGGTGAGATAAACGCTAAACTGTCTAATGGCCCATTTTTATTGGATGGGCATTCACGGAGATGTTCGCAGGTGGTGTGTGGCTTGCTGTGAATGTCAGCTGGCTACCCCAAGGGCACCTTTGCGCCCGCTATCTTTGATCAAGGCCCCCTTTAAGAGAATTGGCATGGATCATTAGAGCGGATGGCACGTGGACAATGCTTTGGTCTGGTACTATGCAACGCAATATCCGGAAGTAGTGCCTCTATGCAATATTTCAGCATGTAGTGTTGCGGAGGCACTCTTCAGAATTATCTCTTGAGTGGGGATTGAGTACAGTAGGTAATCTTCACTGACCAAGGCACTACTTTCATGTCACATACACTACGCAAGCTGTACAGATTATTGGGTATTAAATTTATTTGGACAAGTGTGCACCATCCACAAACTGACTGCTTAGTCGAACGGTTTAATCAAACCCTTAAAACATGATTCGTAAGTTGTGCATGAAGATGCTTAGGGATTGGAATAATTGACTTGAACCCCTGTTATTTGCAGTTTGAGAGGCCCCGCAATCCTCCACAGGGTTCACGACACTGGATTTAATGAAGGGTTATTGGCAGATCCGCTTAACACCAATGTCCCGTGAGAAAACTGCCTTCTCCACACCGTTTGTTTGGGGCCCCAGCTACGTTTCAGTGTCTTATGGACCCAGTCCTCAGACTCGTATGCCACTTCCTATCTGAATTACTTAATTATTTACAGTAATGATTGGCAGCGGCATATGCAGCATCTAAGGATGTTTCTGAGGTTGCTGTGATGGGCGTGACTCATGGCAAACCCCAAGAAGTGTGCAGTTGGATGGGTGGAGGTACGGTATCTGGGGATTCACTTGGGCACGAGACCTAAGTTGTTTCATGCTCCTGATTTTGCTCTCTCCTTTGATTTTTCCAGCCCTTTTCCTCATTCTGGAAGTGTACAGCTCTTGAAGGGAGCGTAGGGGGCAACCAATAATCCTCTCAGCAGACCGGACTGTCCTTCGTAGTCTTCCATTTCACAGTTACTGAAGTGCAGAGGACAGACTCAATGACTGCTTAGTAAAACTGTATCAACAGCGCCTGTGGCAGGTTGAACTTCCTCAGCTGGTGAAGGAAGTACAACCTCTGCTGGACCTTTTTCACGTGGAGTCAATGTGGATTTCCTACTTCAGGTCCTGTGAGATGGTAGTGCCCAGGAACCTGAATGACTCCACTGCTGACACATTGCTGTTTAGAATGTTGGAGTGTTCCTCCTAAAGTCCACTATCATCTCCACTGTTTTGAGTGTGTTAAGCTCCAGATTGTTTTGACTGCACCAGTGAGCCAACCGTTTAACCATCCTTCTGTATACAGACTCATTGTCATCTTGGATGAGGCCGATGAAAGTAGTGTCGTCTGCAAACTTCAGGAGCTTGACAGAGGGGTCTTTGTAGGTGCAGTCTTTTGTATACAGGGAGAAGAGTAGTGGGGAGAGCACACATCCCTGGGGGGCACCAGTGATGATGCTGGAAGTGAATTTTCCCTGTGTCACTAACTGCTGCCTCTCCGTCGTAAAACTGGTGATCCACTAACAGATAGACGTGGGAACAGAGAGTTGGTGTAATTTAGTCTTGAGAATAGCTGGGAGGATGGTGTTGAAAGCTGAACTGAAGTCCACAAAAAGGATACTTTCATATTTCCCTAGTCTGTCCAGATGTTGCAGAATTTGATGCCATTCCATGTTGACTGTATCATCCACCAGACCTGCTTGCTCGATAAGAAAATTGAAATGGATCTAGAAAGGGTCCAGTGATGTCCTTCAGGTGGGCCAGCTGTCTCTCAAATGACTTCATGACAATAGATGTCAGATGTCAAGTCCTGTGATTTTGAGTTTCTTTTGGACAGTATTGATGGTGGAGCATTTGAAGAAACAAGGAACTTCACACTGCTCCAGTGATCTATTGAAGATCTGTGTGAAGATGGGGGCCAGCTGGTCAGCACAGGATTTTAGAGAATGGGTGAAACACCCCCTGTGCTTTCCTTGTCTTTTGTTTTCGGAAGACACAGCACACCTCCTCTTCACAGATCTTAAGTGCAGGTTGAGTAGTAGGAGGGGGATTGCAAGAGGTGTTGATGTTTGTGAAGTGAAGGTCAGAGCGGGTGTGGGGTGTGAGACTGGGCCTTTCAAATTTACTGTAAAACACATTCAAGTCATCAGCCAGTTGTTGGTGCCCTACAGTGATGGGGAATGGTGTCTTGAAGTTAGTAAAGTCTTTTAGGCTTCTCCACACTGATGCAGGGTCATTAGCTGAAAACTTATTTTTCAGCTTATCAGAGTAGTTTATTTTAACCACTCTGATTTCCTTATTTAGTGTGTTCCTGGGCTGATTGTACAAGATTTTATCCCCACTTCTATAAGCATCCTGTGTGGACTGACGAAGCTGCCTGATTTATGCTGTAAATCATGGTTTGTCATTGTTGTATGTTAAATAATGCTCTTTACAGTCTTTACTACAGTTTTAGCTGATTTTAGTTTCTGCCTGTAGGTTGGAAGGAGATGAACCAGACAGTGATCAGAGAGACAGAGCGATATGCTTCCTTATTGTTGTGTAGCAATGATCCAGTGTATTTCTGTCTCTGGTGGGGCATGTGATATGCTGTCTGCATTTTGGCAGTTCATGGGTGAGGTTAGCTTAATAAATGAGTCTGGGTATTGTTGTTCTGTGTCTGTGATCTGATCAGCTATCTGTTGCAGCGCTGCATTCACGCACAGGTGTGGAGGAATATAAACACTCACCGGAATAAACAAAGAAAACAACCGCGGCGAGTAGAAAGGCTTAAAGTTGATAGAGCGCTTCCAAATTAGGACAGCACATCTTCATTAATGTTGTTACATCTGTACAACAACTTTCATTGATGTAAAAGCATGTTCCACCACCTCTCGGTTTCCCTGTTAACTCAGCAATGCGATCCGCTCTGAACAGCTGAAAGCTCGCCAAATGTAACACGCTGTACGGAATAGCTTCACTCAGCCAGGTTTCTTTCAAGCACAAGGCAGCAGAGTTCGAAAAGTCCATGTTTGTACAGGTGAGGAGATATAGTCCATCCGTTTTGTTAGGAAGAGAGTAAAGATTTGCTAGATGAATACTCGGCATCGCTGTTCGAAAGCCGCGCTGTTGAAGTTTGACCAGCGCACCTGCTCTATTCCCTCGCTTACGTCTCATAGCGTGCTTAAACAACATAGCTGCACCTCTGACTAAAATGTCCAGCACAATGTCAGAATAGTTCAAAACCGGGAAAAGATCGTCCCTGGTAAAACTGATTGGAAAAAAATGACTAAACACAGGACAAACAAACAAAAACAAGGGCTCCACACAGAGGCTGACATCTGCGGCACCATCTTGACTTGATCTCACCATAACAAGAAGACACTAAAATTATATTGTTTCTATATTGATAATAAGCATCTTTAAATTAATAGTTTTATTTTTCTCCATAGTTTTTAATTTAATTACATCACTTGCAATGCTTCATGGGATTGTAATTAATTTGCTCATGAAAGACGTTAAGTTCACAATTTTGTACTTTTGTCTTTTTTCCAATTTTCATATAAATTTTTGCTTCAAATCAATGTTAACAATGTTGTGATTCACCTCAAAACTGTGTTGTTTGGTTCTTGGCTTAGAACTCTTTTATGACGAATTTTATGAAATTCCTTTATTAAAAAAAAAATAAAAAATTATGAAAAAAAACACTTCCAACCAAGAAATTTCCATTGAAATTTCCATTGAAATTGCTCATAGAGCACTGTGGTTCCCTTAATGAGTGAAATCAAGATAAAATTCAAGGCAACATTTAAATAATTTTTTGACAATTAGAAAGCAGCACTATGTGATGTTAATTTATGGATGTGTATTATAGGTATTTATTGAGTGTATAAGTAATGATGTTGGAGCCTTGTTAAGCAGGTAGTTTTGGTGTGTACCTGCCCAGTTATCCTTGAACTTGTCAAAGATTCATCAAGTTTAATAAACCCTTACTAAAAGGAATAAATACAAATCCTTTAAAAAAAGATTTTTATGAGAAAAATAAACATTAGATCTTTTTTAAAATTTCAGTTGTTTTTCCTACACAGCATTGAGATGAAAAGGAGGGCAAGTAGCTAAGTTTCCTGCTTCTTAAAGAAAAAGACACGAGTAATCTCACATGTGTCTTCTCTGGAGTTTCAGAAGTGATCACAACCATGTTTCAAACTGTGCTCAGGTTTGTCAAGATACCAAAGTCTGCGATCAAAGTCTGAATTTTCAATGCAAAATCAAATTTTTTCTCATCGAATTCCACCACAACTGAATTATCTGAGCTATATATCCACATTATTTTTATATTTCTATAATTTTTTTTTGAAGCTCTCTATCAACTGCATCACATTCACCCATTCACACACCAATAATGGCAGAGCTGCCATACAAGGCACTAGCCTGCCATTGGGAGAAACTTGGGGTTCAGTGTCTTGCCCAAGGACACTTCGGCATGTTGAGTTGTGTAGGCCGGGAATTGAACCGCCATTCCTGCGATTATTGGATAACCCGCTGCACAGCCGCCCTGATGAAATATTACTCCAGTAAAGTAAAATGACTCCTTTTAAATTTCTACTTGAGTAAATGTTCAAGAGTACTTCTTTTCAAATGTTCTTAAGTATCAAAAGGAAAAGGTACTGGTACATTAAAGGGATTGTTTACCCAAAAATGAAAATTCTCTGTTCATTTACTCACCCTCATGTTATCTCAGATGTATTTTACTTTTTTCTTCTGCAGAAAACAAATCCCCTTCTTGGGGGGGATGGTGGTGGCGTGGTGGCGTAGTGGCTAAAGCACAGTTGGCTTTCATGTTGACTCGCTCTTCAGGACTAGTACCCTGGTCTTTCAAGTTTTTATTTTTATTTTACTTGTGATTTTTGAGAAAGGAAATAAAAGTTATTGTTGTTCTAGTGTCTCTAGTATTTCATTTTAGGCCGATGTATTGACTGAAATCACTATCCTAATCAAAGTATTTAGCTACAGTGTTTTGTTTAAGGACCATCATGCGTTAGAAGTTTAACTGTAACCTTTAAAAGCATTCATCCAACATTAACCTACTGCAATGTCCATGACGGTGAGTACAGTATTTTCTTTTTGTTTAGAGAAACAACACGACTAAAGTGTTGCAAAACCAGCCCAGCTGAATGTATTGCCTGAAGTCATGCTCGACTTCAAAAAATTCACTTTCTTCTCTCTAAACCAGTGCGATGGGCTTTTGGGTGCAAGAATTGTATGGTAATCTGTTATCAATGAGCAAAACAAGGTGTCCCTTGAATACTGAGTTCATCGCTATGTAGAGCTATTTTAATTATCTTCTAATTCTTCTTTACATTTGTGGAACATGAGTTGCAGTCAATGTGACATTTGTATAAGGCTGGCCTCCATCTCTATTTGAACTATGGTAATTGCCTTTGGCAGGAATTGTTAGAAAAAACACAATAACTCAAGCACAGTGATGTTAAGGAAGCGATACATTTTAGTCTGTCTGTCTGTCTGTCTGTATATAATGTATATACAATATATACTGTATATATAGAGATACTATTACCATTATATTCATGCTATATAGCCAGAGGGGAACTAGCTTTTCCAGCTGAGGGATAGTTCACCCAAAAATGAAAACTCTCTCATCATTTACTCACCCTCATACCATCCTAGATCTTTTTGACTTTCTCAAAAACAGCAAACACAAAACCGATTAAGCTGGTGTCATTCATGTTTCTTGATCACAGGAGCGAGACGCTGAAGCGTTGCTATGGTTATCACTTGTCAGTCTTCACAATTGCAAAATTGGGTAGAGACAACCGCATTTTAAAAAAATTCCATGCAATATGTACAGAACCAAATTTTTCTGGAGGTTGCTCTGAAGAAGAATGCAGTTGTCACTGTTATAGAACTGTGTGTACAGTACGGAATTAAGCACTAAGCTGAACTGACAATCGAATATAGCTGTACATGGCCTTTGTGTAAAAAGATTGGTCAAATGGGACACAGTAGGCATGACATAAAAGCAAATTCCATTTTGAATTTGAGTAATTCATTTTATTTTCAAATGTCTGGGGTAATTTGATCCCTTACAAAAGTTCTTGCCCAAATAACACAACACAAGAGTAAATGCTACATGAACTGGTGCTATTTTAGTGCATTTCTGTCTTTATACTGTGGAAGGTTTTGTTTTCATTTCTAACATTTTGACAGGAAAATAATTACATGTAGGGCCAAATTTCAGTATTCCTTAAAAATCATGTGATTAATTGAGATTGTAACATCCAAGTTTGTTACCCCTCCTACCAACTACCAGAGGGAGCCCTCTCCCGAATACTAACACTGTACCATTTCTTCTTTGGTGACTTACTGTCTGAACTATATAAATATCATTCTGTTTCCATTGTCATGTTGCCAAGTATTGCCAGCTTACCCAGCCTTACCAAGCGTTTTTCCATTGCTATTGCTGATTGTTTAATTGTTATGACCATTGCCAGTTTTCCTGGATTTACTGCATTTTGTATACCCCTTTGTTTTGTTTGCCTTGTTGGACTGTCTTTTTGGTTTATTGGATTATACCGCCTGCATAATGACTACCTCTATTTGCCTGCCGATTTGGATTGTTTGCTTGTGTTCTAATAAACTTCTAGCACATGGATCCTAACACCGTCTCTATGGCCAGTTCATTACAGAGATTAAATATTTGAATTGAAAGACAACAGTTCATATACTGTATATAGTATATGCACTGTGCCCTCCACTAATATTGGCACCTTTGGTAAATATGTAATAGTACTTTATTGTTTATCCTTTTGATCTTTCATTAAAAATATTCACAAAAATCTGTCCTTTAAATGATATCAAACAATTGCAAACACAACACAAGTTACATATATATATATATATATATATATATATATATATATATATATATATAAATAATATGTATTTATTTATATTTTGTCAAATATTGTGTGGCACAATTATTGACACCCTGCATTCAATACTTTGTGCAACCTCCCTTTGCTGAAATAACAGCTTTGAGTCTTCTCCTATAATGCCTAATGAGATTGGAGAACACATATGTCGCACAGGATCTGAGAACATTCCTCCATACAGAAGGTCCACGCTAGTAGACTCTCCTCTTCAGATCACCCCACAGGTTTTCTCTGGGGTTCAGGTCAGGGAACTGGGATGGCCATGGCAGAACCATGATTTTGTGGTCATTTTTGGGTTGATTTTGATGTGCGTTTTCGATCATTGTCCTGTTGAAAGTTCCAACCACGGCCCATTTTAAGCTTTCTGGCAGAGGCAGTCAGGTTTTGATTTAGTATCTGTTGTTATGTGATAGAGTCCATGATGCCATGTATCCGAACAAGATGTCCAGGACCTCTAACAGAAAAACAGCCCACGAACATTAAAGACCCACAAAAATATTTAACCGTGGGCATGTTTTTTTTTCTCCATATGTCTACCTCTTTGTGTGCACCAAATCAATCTCTGGTGTTTGCTGCAAAAAGCTCTATTTTTTTTTTTACTTCTGACCATAGAACATGGTTCCATTTGAAGTTTCAGTAGTGTCTTACAAATGGAGGATGATTGAGTTTGTTGTTGGATGCAGTGTTGTAGTACTCAAGATCGGTCTTGCCACTTTTTGAAGGTCTCGTCTCGGAATTGACTGCATTTTTACTCAGTCTTGTCTCGGTCTCAGACAAAGACGACTCTGGATTATATTTCAAGACCAGTCAAGACCACAAGATATCAAAAAATGTCCTGTGCGTTGTCTGATTTATTTGTTAACATCATTACTGTGATTGGATGTAAATCTTCCTGCTTCAAATGCAAGCAATAACATGACTCATTTCTAATTTGAATATTTTTTTACTTTAAACGGCTGTCACCCCTCCCACCCAGGGCTCTACGCTAACCTTTTTCCCAAGGAGTACATGCGCTCCTAAATGAGAAAATTTAGGAGCACACAAAGAAATTTAAGAGCACAGTGAAAAATGTAACAGAGTTTATTAACAAACAATTTATTACATATTTATTTATACTGTGTGTATGAGTGTGTGTGTGTACTAAGGAACACCCATCTGTGGAACAGCACATACCACCAAAATCACGCATTGACCCATGCCTACTAGACACAAAGGATATCAGTTGTCCAGCTGCTTTTGTATGTTGGGTGTCTGGAACGCTTAGAGGTCAGCCAGCGGTCCACAGCAGGAGTGGGATCGAACTCCTCGACAGAAGGCCCCTCCAGGCTGATCCTCATCAGGTCTTCGGTGGTGGAGACCCCAATGCAGCTTCTTGTCGAATTCTTAATCCGGTTCTGTGCAGAGAAGCCTCGCTCACACTGGGAGGCTGAAATTGGCAGCACCAGCATAATATGCACCAACTCCACTATGTTCTAGGGAAAAGATATCTTTCAATTTAATTTAAACTCTTTCCATTAACTTATCAAAACCAACCATAGAAGAATATCATACATAAATCAGCACTGTTAGTCTACCTTGTAATCATGCCTGTAGGGGTCCTTTGTCAACATGGTCTCCCACAGGCCACTGTAGGACTTGTCCTTGAAATTGTGGCTGACCAGGATTTTCAGACCCTGCCACTCATCCTGGATTGCAGCCATGTTGCACCCCGATCTGCAGAATTGAACAGAGCAAGTGAGTTTGCGAATATGCAAACATAACATTGTCTCATATGGCAATGCAGGGTCAAATAAATTCTTACCTCTCTAGAGGCTCCTTGAAATGCTTCATCAGGTATGCCACACCATCATCACCAAAGGTGAGAAGGCTGGCCTGGTCTTCTGGCCATGTGTCAGGGTTCAGCACTCTGAAAGACTCCACTGGGGTCTGGACACCCTCATCCTTCAGCAAACCACCAAACCTGGCTTTGAGATCATCCACACCGATGTTGATGACCTCCTCCATGTGCTGCTTCAGCTGGGGAGTGGTGAGGTCCGTAAAGCCTTTCAGATTCCCCTTCAGTGTTATCCCCTTTAACAGAAATATCACACACACATGACACCAACACACCAATGAAATGTCTAGCCATTTTTCTGTATCCAATAAAACATTTTTTATTACTTCTCCTCTGAATTTCCCTCCTTATCCTCAAATCGTTCTATTGGGCAATGAATACATTGAATTCTCACACTGAGAATTAAGACATCGTCTTAATCATTGATTTCTCTTACATCCTAACAAGCCCTCATCCTAACACACCTGGATCTTCTCCAGCATTCCTCCTGTCTTTGCCCTAAGCTTTAGTGCTTCCAGTCTGGTCACTGTCCTCCTCAACTCTGATGTGGCTTGGGGAGGATCAGGTCATTCCTTTGCAGGGTGTGGCTAAGTGAGGATAGCTCCTCAAACATGTCTGACAGAAATTGGCAAAATACACAAAAAAGTGCATTCTCCATTTCCCGCTTTATCTGTTAAGTAGTGAATAAATAAACTGTCACCTGTCAATTACTTGATTCTGAAAGTTCAGAGTCTTGAACCTATTTTCTAAAACTAGTGTGGTATCACATTTCATGTGTAAAACTGACCTTCTTTTCCAGCCCTTTAACTTTCGCTGTTGTTGATGCTATGGCCAGGTGCTCCATGTGCTGCAGAACAACGGAGTACTGGCCTTCGTCAGTGGCAAGGTCCTTGTCTTGTTCATACCGTAGGAACACTTTGAGGGCTCTGTGGACATGGAGGATCCAGCGAGTTCCCTTGACGCTAGACGGTGTGCAAATATCCACACCGAGCTCTTGCCTGAGAACATAGAGCTCTCGTTTTGATTTTCCGCTGAAGTGATACGTCTTCCATATTAGATTCAGAAGATCGTACACGACAGACACCTTTGGCTCTTTCTTCTGAATGGTCAGTATTGCCAGCTCTAGTCTGTGAAGGTCAGAACAGAATCTTCCAAACAATTCACCGTCTCCTTCCCCCCTGTCTCTTGTGCCAACAAAAAACAATAATTGTGTGGTATTTTCCATTCCAGTACTTGGCAAAGCACGCACACAGACACACACACACACACACACACTCTCTCTCTCTCTCTCTCTCTCTCTCTCTCTCTCTCTCTCTCTCTCTCTCTCACACACACACACACGTTGTGTTTCCATGTTTTATGGGGACTTTCCATAGACAATAGTTTTTATACTGTACAAACTTTATATTCTATCCCCTAAACCTAAACCTTTCTGCATTTTTACATTTTCAAAAAACATCTTTTAGTATGATTTATAAGCTGTTTTCCTCATGGGGACGGACATCCACAAGGTCAAAAATTGTACATTTTACTATCCCAATGGAGACATTTCTCTGCAAGCAAATAAAACTAAATCATAGAGAATTTATTAGTTACAAACCTATGTGGCATACAGTGGATTGGGATTATATGCCCCCCTGCCTCTCTCTGCAGGTGGGCAATCACTCCCCCACGGTGGCCCATGTTCACGGAGGCACCATCTGCCCCGAAGGAGATGCACTTCTTCATCCATGACCCTCCTTCCTCCTCTGGGCAAACAGTACGAAATGTGGCCTTGGTGGCATCCAAAACACCTCGAATGACAACACCAAAAAAAATTATACAAAAGTATTTCTGACAAACTAAATAATCTCCATTATGAATAATGATTAAACTTTACACAAGAATAAAGCCTATAAAGAGGAACAACTTACCAATGGATGGGAGTGCTCAAGGGCCTGTTGTCCGTCCAGGAGATTGACTGGCTTCCCATCCTCCAACAAGCATACGTAGACAATCTCGCATTCGGTGTTAGATATATCAGTGTCTCCGTCTATTAGAACGGCAAGATATTTCGCTGCTTTTAGCTTTGCTGACAGGCTCTCTCTCATTATGTCAGCAATTTGAACGATCATCTCCGCACATCTTACATCATTGTCGTATGTGGGATTAATGTCAACTCCGTTTTTGTGGTGGAGTCTGATAAGCGGTCCAAATTTGACGAACAGTTCTTCTTCTTTCACAATGAAGCATGCAATGTTTAACTTAATTTTCAGCTGCCGCCTCTTCTCCTCCTCAGACAGCAGCACTTGCCTCCTCAAGGCTGCTGACACCGTGCCTGATGGTTTCTCCTGTCTCAACAGGTACAGATCTCTCCACTGGATATGCCGCCGCGAGATGTTGTGTTTCGCTACGCTATCTCTTTTCAGATGCGTGTTTCCTGACGCAAAGGATGAGTTGCCCGCCTGTTTCTGCCCTCTACATTATTTGCTGAACATGATGTTGTTTTCAAGCTCTAGCCATGGGAACATTTTAAGCCAGTTTAAATTAAATCTATATGTTCTCCCTCCACCGGCTACAGTGGATGTTGAAGTGACAGTGGAGGCCACGGTAGCTGCGCTAACGTTGTTCTCAGCATCCCTAACGTTAGCCGCCTCAGGTAAAACCTGTGAAGAGACTTCAGTAGTTGAACCGTGCGAATCCACCTCGCCGGATTCCTCTTTCTCTTCGTCTCTTAAAATACAATTTTATGGGCTTCATTTTTAGCGATGTGTGTACATTAACTTATAACCTAATCAGATACCTTTTTCCAGTGTTGTTCACTTTACTCTGACTGGACTGCGTCGTCACAGAAAACTCTGTGAGGGGAGGGGGAGGGGTTACGTTAGGTTGTAATATTTAATCGCACACTGTGCTCGTAAATGATTTTTCTGGTTCGCACATACCTATTTTTAGGAGCAAATACGAGTGAAATACTCGCACTGTAGAACCCTGCCACCCCCTTCACACGCACTCCAAGACTGTGAATGAGGGAGACAGGAGAAGAAACTGTGACTGTCTGAGAGATGTAATAAAATCTGGCTACCTAAACCAGTGTTTCCCAACCACTGTGCCCACTAGTGTGCCGTAAAAGATTGTCAGGTGTGCCATGGAAAATGATAAAATTTCTCAAAATAAATAAATAAAAATGTTTCCCGGTATTTTAGTGAAGCATAGAGACAGTAGAAGAGTTTTAAAGTTGCCAATTCAGTATATTGCCATTACAAAGTATTTTATGCAACCAGTTTAAATATTTTGTCCATCATAACATAACATAAAATAACAAATTCTAGTCCGCTGTCAAACTCCTCACATGCCCACGAAATGATGCTTCATCATCACACTGAATAGAATACAACAGGTGTATTATTTTACTCAAAGACTAAAAGCTGTTTATTTGTGCACAACATAGAGTTACAGATGTTATGAACAGATGTGGCTTACTTGTCCCTTTTCTCTGAGTATATGAGAAACTGTTACATACGATTCCATGATACGATGTTTAGATTCTGAGGTACTTACTGTAATCTTCACTGAGTGTTTGACATCTGAAACAGTGAATGAAGGCCGGGCAGCTGCTCTCGGGTCCTAGTGCCTGCCGGATCCAACCTCTGTCAGTGAGACTTATGTGTTTTTTTCTCTCCATCAACAACACGATTTTGACCCGGTGCGACTTTATTTCCAGAATATACAGTAAATAAATAAATAACTAAAAATGTATTTACTGTGCCATTGCAAGAATTAATTTGCAAGAACAAATCTACAAATTGGAAAAGACACAGAATTGTTGGTTTTTCATTATCCAATTAGTGCTTTTGGCATCTGTGACCTCATTATACAGCGTACCTATGTTACTTGCGTTTTTAAGTACAAAGTACAAATAACGATAACAATACTTATAAATGTAGTTAAATTATACAATAAATGTACAATACGATAAAATAGAAAAAAATTATCTGTATTTTCAAGTGACAGATCAATGGTATCAATATAATTTAACAAAGGTTTCTATGTTTTATAAAAGAAAAACAGATTTTTTCCAGCTTTAAACAAAAGAGAATTTATTTTATTCATCTATCATATGAAGGAGGGGATGTATGTTTCCACGTAAAGTGTATAAGCCTCCTGGCACTGGTGGTGAAAGCAACAGCCGCTTGTATTTTTTGTAGGTGAATTAGAATTAGAAGGAATTCCAAACAGAGCTGTAAAAGGGTTTGGAGTGGCTGATATTTTAAAGGTTTTTTCAAAAGTCTCAAATATTTTAGACCAAAACTCAGTCAGTCCTAGACAGGACCAGAACATGAGTGTGATTGGCAGGAGATTGTCTGCACCTATTGCAAATGTCGCTTCTGTTTGGGTATATTTTGGCTAGTCTGGCATTGGTGCAGTGTACGCTATGAAGATTCTTGCATTGCATCAAACTGCCGCATGTACACTTGCCGCCCCACAAAAAGAGTTAGTTGTCTGATTTAGAGTGACAAAAAAATGACTTGTTAATGAAAATGGGTATATGCTGAAAGAGATGTAATGATTTTGGCAAAATTGTCATTTTAACCAAGTTAATACGGTTAATTAACGATACTGGAAGAGAGGACCACCTCTCTATATCTGCCTTATAAACCTCAATTAAAGAATTATTTTTTTTTTCTAAAGATTGCTGTAACTGACTTAGTGATGAATACGCCTAGATATCTAAATTCTTCCTGAGCCCACTTAAAAGGGAAAGGATGTTTGGAAAGCATCTCAGCTGTTAAATTGATAGGGAATAATTCACTCTTTTGACGATTCAATTTGTAACCAGAGAATTTGCCAAATGTTTAAAAAATCTTGAGGATTGGTGGTAATGATGAAATGGGGTTAGCTATATATAAAAGAAGGTCATCTGCATAAAGGGACAGTTTATAAGAGGTTTCAAACCGGGTAATGCCCTCAAACTTTTCCTCACTTTGCAACCAAATGGCCAGTGGCTCAATAGCGAAGGGAAATAATAGAGGCGAAAGAGGGCAACCTTGGCGTGTGCCTCAATGAAGGGGAAAGGCCCTAGAATGTGTTGCATTGGTGTGCACAGATGCTACGGGGGAGGAGTATAATAATCAAATCCATGATATAAAATTGGAGCTGAAACCAAATTTATTTAAAATAAAAAACAAGTACTCCCACTCGACCCTGTCAAATGCCTTCTCAAAATTGCAGGACAATAAAACCTTGGCAGTGTCAGAGCTTGGAGAAAGGATTGTATAAAAATTCTTCTGGTATTATAAAAAGAGTGTCTCCCATTCATAAAACCTGTCTGGTCAGGGGAAATAACAGCAGGCATCACTTGCTGAAGGCGAAGGGCAAGAACCTTAGAAAGAATTTTAAAGTCCACATTTAACAATGAAATTGGCATGTAGCTACTGCAAAGTAGTGGATCTTTATCTTTCTTAAGCAACAATGAAATACAGTAGATGCCTCAGACATGGTTGTTGGGATCCGGCCTGAAAGAAAGACCTCATTATATACTCTTTGTAGAAGAGTAGATTTGCCATTCTGAAGAGAATTAATTGCCTCTTGTACTTCTGTGGTAGATACAGGCCTGCCCAAATCGATTGCAGAGCCATCGTTAACACTCGGGAAAATTAGTTGATCAAAGGGGTTTGAGCCAGTCCAAATTTTTTTGTTACATTCTGAAGAATAAAGATCCGAATAGTATTTTATAAAAATGTTATTAATTTCTTCCGGATCAGAAACTGTGTCACCCTTAGGAGATTTAATTTTAGGGATCAGTCTAGATGTGCGAACAGTTCAAGATTGAAATGCAAGTTAATTATTTGTCCACAGCGTGTTGCTGCTAACAGAAATATTGTAATTTATTTCAAAATATAGACTTATATGAGATGTGAGGATATCTTTTAATTGTTATCAGAAAGTATTTTTTGACAGTAAAAAGTACAGTATACTTTTCAAGACTTAATTATTGAATAATTGTTTGATATATTCTGTACTTAATGATGGTTTCTAGAGGAAGAATCATCCAGAAAACCTCATGTGATGCTTGCACAAAATGTTATTGTTTTAGGTGGATGGTAAAACTTAGAAAAGGAGTGTCGAATAAAGATGGTTAAGTTGATTTCAGCTCCTTTGTGTTTGTATTTGTTTGCTCACAGAAAACAAAGCAACATTCACATACATAAAATTTACCTCTGCCATGCCTTTTTGTTATTTTATTAAGACATTTCTCATGGTACATTGACACACACACAACATGTTGTGATTCCATGTTTTATGGGGACTTTCCATAGACATAATGGTTTTTATACTGTACAGACTTTATATTCTATCCCCTAAACCTAACCCTACCCCTAAACCTAACCCTCACAGAAAACATTCTGCATTTTTACATTTTCAAAAAACATAATTTAGTATGATTTATAAGCTGTTTTCCTCATGGGGACCGACAAAATGTCCCCACAAGGTCAAACATTTCAGGTTTTACTATCCTTATGGGGACATTTGGTCCCCACAAAGTGATAAATACATGCTCACACACACACACACACACACACACACACACACACACACACACATGTTGTGTTTCCATGTTTTATGGGGACTTTCCATAGACATAATGGTTTTTATACTGTACAGACTTTATATTCTATCCCCTAAGCCTAACCCTACCCCTAAACCTAACCCTCACAGAAAACTTTCTGCATTTTTACATTTTCAAAAAACATAATTTAGTATGATTTATAAGCTGTTTTCCTCATGGGGTCAAATTTAAAAAAAAGGTCAAAAATTTCGTTTCCACACACACACACACACACACTCATGTTGTGTTTCCATGTTTTATGGGGACTTTCCATAGACATAATGGTTTTTATACTGTATAAACTTTATATTCTATCCCCTAAACCTAATCCTACCCCTAAACCTAACCCTCACAGAAAACTTTCTGCATTTTTACATTTTCAAAAAACATAATTTAGTATGATTTATAAGCTGTTTTCCTCATGGGGACCGACAAAATGTCCCCACAAGGTCAAAAATTGCGGGTTTTACTATCTTTATGGGGACATTTGGTCCCCACAAAGTGATAAATACACGCTCACACATACACACACACACACACACACACACACACACACACACACACACACACACACACACACACACACACACGTAGTGTTTCCATGTTTTATGGGGACTTTCCATAGACATAATGGTTTTTATACTGTACAAACTTTATATTCTATCCCCTAAACCTAACCCTACCCCTAAACCTAACCCTCACAGAAAACTTTCTGCATTTTTACATTTTCAAAAAACATAATTTAGTATGATTTATAAGCTGTTTTCCTCATGGGGACTGACAAAATGTCCCCACAAGGTCAAAAATTTCGGGTTTTACTATCCTTATGGGGACATTTGGTCCCAACAAAGTGATAAATACACACTCACACACACACACACACACACACACACACACACACACACACAAATATATATGACAATAAAAGAGTTGAATTGTTTTCTGTGGCTGTTTTATGGGTATGTGGATCTTTCAGATCAATTTGTCGAGTGCCTATGGTTTGCATGTTCCACATTTTATCGTAAGTGTGTCATGCAGTGTGAGACTCGCACTGGTCTGGTCTTGGTCTTGACTTGGTCTCGCCCTGCCTTGGTCTTAACTTGGTCCCAACCCCTTAAATCTTGGTCTTGTCTCGGTCTTGATACACTCTGGTCTTGACTTGGTCTCGGTTTAGGTGGTCTTGACTACAACACTGGTTGGATGAGAACAGAGGCTTTTTTCTTGAAAACCTCCCAAACAACTTGTCAATTTGTATAGCGTCTTTCACACCACACATCATTTCAAAGCAGCTTTACAGAAGATCATGCATTAACAGAAAACTGTAATATCTATAATGTCTTCAGTCATCATTGTGTAGTTTGATAAAATATGATTGTGAATTGTGTATAAAAATAAGTAATTCGATAATAATTGTATTTATTACCCCAGTGAGCAGCTGAAGGCAACTGTGGCAAGGAACACAAAACTCCATAAGATGTTGGTTAGTGGAGAAAAATAACTTAAATATTTAATATTTTGTAAGAACTGTAAGATTAATGACTAATGTCTTTGAAGTTCATCCTGGATTAACTGCAGAAGTTCACTTAGATGCAATTGTCTGATGAAGGGTTTTGTTGGCAATTAATTGATAGTCTATTTCAAGAGTGTAGTCCATCATTAGACCGAGGTGATGCAGGCAGAGATCAGTGAGGTTCATCTCAGTTTCTACCTGGCCGGGAATTTCGGTGAGGTGTATCCTAAGACCAAGGTTCAGGTAATGGAATATGAAGCATCCCATGTCTTATGGTTGGAGTTGGCATCAGTTTATCCTCTGAAGTCAACTTGTGGTGATATAGATGACGTCTTATTGTAGTTTTGGAGACATTCTGACCCCAAGACCCAACTAATTTCTGCAATTCTCCAGCTGTGATCCTTGGAGATTCTTAGGCCATACTCAAACCATCCTCCTTACCGCATATGGAGACATATGTATTTTCAACTCTTTCCACTCCTAATTTATCTACAAATGAATAGAAAAAAATTAATGTTTATCCAATCATAATTTATTCCTCTATGTTTACAAGGAAAGTATGACAACTGTTTCACAAATTGCATACCTGAAGCCATGCTCCTTAGCCGAAGCAGCAGGTGAGTCTGTTGCTTTTTGCATTGTTATAGCAACATCAGGAGTTTTCTAAGTGTAAATTAGGCTGCTTGAGCATTCAGTGTCAGATAAAGTTTTGAAAAGTAACCGTGTACCCTGACGAAACAATTTTTTTTTCAAGCAAATTTTAAATCACAAGTATTATTAGAAGGCTTTTTCTTGGTATTAGGCCTCCTTGGATCTGGCTTTCGTGCATGGATGCTTTTAAAATGTCATTTGGTAATATTAGTTGACTGCCACCTAATGTATGATGGGCATACAGTGTCTTAGTCATTGTGAAACTGTGTTTTCTTAATGGCATGAATCGCTCTGAAGGCCTAGACTAAAAATACACGGCCCGCGGCTGATATAGACACACATCCTCTTCCAGACCCATTCTTAACAACTCCAGGGCCCGGTTTTTCAAAAGTAATCCACTAGGATTTTGGATAACGGATTGGATCAAATCTTGAAAATGGGTTTTTCAAAAGAAAAAACGGATTACATAATCGGATTAGATCACGTAATCCAATCTTGGTTTTGATCCGGATCAAACCTTTAGTTTGGGTTTTTCAGAACTTTTTTGTAGGATTTGGATCACTTTGATCCAAAAAATCTGGATTAAACTGATCCCATCAGAAGGGTGGATTCAGCGTGGATTTCATGCCCAAAATGTAATGAAAACTTTAAAAATGTATCAAATAATACTATATTTGGATCATGCAGTATCTTACAAGATATCCTATTTATTCATAAGGTTTTAATTTTATTTGTTCATCCGTCAGGCTGCAGTGATTAGGTAGGCTTTAACGTATTCAGCCTTTCAGTATAGGCCTACAGCAAAATAGAAAGAGTTTGGCCTCATAAAATAATCCCCCAAACAGCTGTCAAAATTGACCAAAAACAATACATTTTATTCTGTCACTAATTGATATATATATTCATCACAATCGAAAATATTTTTGTTTTTAGAATATTTATTAGTGATGCATGCAATGATTACAGAATAACCAAAAAAAATACAAAGAATGGCAATCACTGATTTTTGAAATCCAAAACAAATCCAAATCAGAAATAGTGTCTAACTATTGCATCCCTTGTTGCACGTCCTGTTTGCTCGTTCTGGCAGAATGCAGGAGGTTGGTTAGGCTCTCCAAGGGGCTCAGGTGCATCATTGTCAGCACAGAGAGGGACATTGCGCTTAGTAGCGATGTTGTGCAGGACAATACAGGCAAGGGTTATGTTGCATGCTTTCTGTGGTTCCGCTCTCAGGTAGTTAAGGCATGCAAAGCGCCTCTTAAGAACTCCATTTAAACGCTCAATTGCACATCTTGCTCTGCAATGAGCAGTGTTGAAGTGTGCCTCTTGCCGGTGTATTTGCTGTTAGAAAAGGAGTCATCAGCCATGGTAGGAGTGGGTAGGCACTGTCTCCTAATATTATGCCATCCGGTCGGTTGGTTTGGAGGTCTCTATATAGAGCGCTCTCCCTCAGGATGCGTGCATCATGGACAGACCCAGGCCACTTGACAACGCAGTTGGTGATGATGAGGTCAGCATCACACACAAGTTGGACATTGATGCTGTGCCTCCCTTTCTGTTTATAAACTCCCATTCATTCTCACGAGGTGCTTGTATATGCACATGTGTGCAGTCGATTGCTCCAATAGTATTGGGCATATTCCCCAAAAGAAAAAAGCTGCGCTTGGCCTGGGCAATCTGGTTGTCCTTTGGAAAAGAAACAAATTCATTGACCAGGCTGGCCAGTGCGATTGACACATCTCTCACCACATCACACACAGCTGATTTCACCACTCCCATATAGTCACCAACAACTTGATAGAAAGTCCCACATGCATAAAATCGGAGAGCAATGAGGATCTGGTCTTCCACAGACAGACCGTGACTCCTTTGGGTTCTGTGTTGAAGTTTTGGCCTGAGAAGGTTCACAAGGTACTCTATATCAGCCTTCCCAAAGCGAAACCGGACATACTGCTCCTCAGTGGTGTATTGCTCCAGTGGCTTGGTACGTTCAACATACACCCTTTGACGGTATCCTCTCCTGGCAAAGTGGTGGTGGCGGTGGACAACACCTGCCATTTCACTGTCTCTCTGTGAATCCTCTGAGAAAGGCTGATTTATATGGCTGTGTAGTTGGTCTTTTCAAACACACCTATTACAACTGATCAGTTTTGGCTTGTGTTCAATTGAGGCAATTGGACCCAAGGCCTATAATTGATGAACAATGTTCACTATAGTAAAGTAACGGAACCATGGACTCAAGAAGCTGTAACTTCACTGCTGCTGAAACCAATGCACTACTAGAGGGTGTTCGGTGCCATTATGGAACAATAGTGGGAAGTTTTAATTCTGCTAAGGATACCAAAAAAAAGAAAAATGATGTTTGGATTTTAATCACAGAAAATGTGAATGCCATAGGGTCTGGCCAGAGGAGGACCACAGACCAAATCAAATTGCGGTGGAAGAATCTTAAGGCCAGGCCAACAAAGGACCATGCTGAAGCCAAAAACCCACAAACAGGCAACAAGCCATTTAAGAGGGGAGATTACACAGATGTGGTCCTCGACATCATTGGAGGTGAGAAGTCACAAGCTCTCCATGGTATTCAAGGTGTTGTAGGGGATGGCGAGCCTTGGATTGAGGAGGAGGAGGAGAATCTGCCAGTTCCTCCTGAGGCTGATCCAGAGAGCGCATTTATATTGAATCTCAGCTCTGTTCCTGTGGAAGAAGCTGGATCCTCATTGGTTGAGCCAGTGGTAGTTGCCACAGGATCTCAGAGGAAAGGCTTGAAGCGCCCTTCATCAAACAAAGATGATGATTACAAGGCACTTCTGCAAAAAGAGACTGAAAGGGCAGAAGCACAGCTTCGTCTGGCAGAGGAACAACTGACTCTGACCAAACTGCAGCAAACCAAGGCCAGACTTGAGATCCGCCTCCTAAAGGCTACGCTCAGACAAGCTGGTCTCTCCACATCAGATGAGGAAGTCTGAAATTATTGTGGAGTATTTGACATTAAGTCTTTTTTTAATTCAATACATCTATATTTGAAACTTGTTATAAATATCCTCAATGTACAGTGTTTTTGTTGTAGGTCTCAGATGAGCGGACTGCTGGAAGAGGATGGGGTGGGGTTTTTCTTGTTTTTAGTTTTTTTAAATGTGTGTGTTTTCATTTCAAATAAAAATAAACTTATATTGACCCCACACTGGCTATTCTACTTGTTGCTTTTACATATCTATAGTTCTACATTGTGATTTCCTATCCTGTTTGAGCACTGGTTATCCAGATTTGGTGATCCTGAAAAGTTCCTATCCGGATCAGATTGATCCAATCCGATGTTGCTTTGAAAAACTAGCTCAAAAGTAAGATGGATTACATGATCACGGATCGCAAAAAAAAGGATTACTAAATCCGGATCAATTTTATCCAGATTAAACCTTTTGAAAAACCGGGCCCAGTTGATTGGAGCGTCTTAATTATTGCCCTGATGGTGGAAATGGTTATTTTCAATGCTGTAGCTATTTTCTTATAGACACTTTTCATTTGGTGAAGCTCAACAACCTTTTGCAGCACATCAGAATTATATTCTTTGGTCTAACCCATTGAGATGGTGACAAATTGAATTTGGCCTGTGTGTTTCCTCATATTTTACCCCTGTGAAACAGGAAGACATGGCTGGACAATTTAATATTCCTTGTCACTCTGTTCTAAAAAATGTCAAATATGAATGGAAATATACTTTCACACATAAAAATATGTAGGGGTGCCAATAATTGTGGCAAACTTGTTTTGGAGAAAAATATTGCTCCCCCTTTCAATTATTTTACTTGTAATGTTAGTTGATGGCACTGTATATATACAGGACTAGCTACTATACTACAATACTTCTTTAGAAGTATAGTTAAGTCCTGTATCGAGGGGTTTACAACGTAAAGAAACATTTGAACAGAAACAACAGCCTTCTGCTACAGTGTATGTATAGCTGTCCTATTCTTCAACAAACAACTAAAATTGTATAAGGAATAGAACATGCATTAATAGCAGTTGTGTTTAGATGTGAAATATTTCTATTGCAGTAGTAAAACTCTTGAAGCCAGAAAAGTATTTAATCTAGCAGCTTTCTAGATACAGCACTTATAATGTAATGTTCCTCTTTGACCTTACATGACAGCCACATACGTTTAGGTTAATGTGTACATTCTGACATGTGAATTGTGGGTATGTGAATAACTGACCCATTTGAGCTGAATGTTACGTGTTTAGACAGCAGAGCCCTGAGGATATTTCTATATGAGCCGTTAATTGCTGTCTTAATGTTCTGCTTAAAGACTCTGAGTTTACTCAGCACTTTAGCATGTCATATGTCCATGAAGACACCAGACGCCTATGACACTGCTTATCTTATATCCTAATTAATATGGAATTAGAAATTAATTCCTGAACATGTTAACGTTAACTATATAATTGCTGATTCAGCAGCTATCACCAGCTGACTGGTTTCCAATTCAGCAGAAGCCATCCTTGAATCAACTCAACACTCTTTGTGTTGACCTGCATTTTTATTTTTATTTAATTTTTTATCAATGACTCTATACAATACTTCTCTGTTAATACCTGTAGTTTCACCTGATTTTCAGTATTATTCCATGAATCCAAAATCAAAAGAAAATTAGTCATTAAAAATAAATTATGGCAATTTTAGCACCATTAATATATATATGTATGTCTTTAAAAAAAACAAATTTAATACTCATTCTAAATACAAAAAAGAAAAATAAATTGCCCTAGTTTCAGTATGGCCACATCCACACTTAAATAGTTTTGTTTAAAAATTTATTAATTTAGCCACATTTACACCTCTCATTCACTAGAATTGGATTTTTCTACACATTCTCACACATTCTCCGTTACTGTATACTTTGTAAAATTATGAAATTATGAAACTGATATTGGAGTTTTCAAACTTAAAGTAGCGTGGAAGAGTTTTGTACGTTTGCATAGAAACTGAAATGTTTAGTATTGACATATTAACATCATCTGAAACGTAAACTTTTTAATACTTGAATCACTTTTAAAACAAGATAAAATCCTTTGGGATTCAAAGAATCTAAAGTTTCGAAACAATTGCTACAGTGCAAACACAAATTAGGAAATGAGTGAAACACACTTCAATGTTACTCCATAACATTGACAGATTTTCAACTTTTATATTTGGTGAGGTTTGATGATAATTTAATTCAGTAATACGAATACTGGAAATCATTATACTTTTTATTAGTCGAATTAATCTGGATGTCATTTATACATAAACATGTCAAATAAAAGTCTTTGTCTGCCAAAATTTCTATTTCATTTACTGATAAATTAGAGTCCTGATTTGGGATTAGGTCTGAGTATTGAACTCGTTCACCTGCAGTGGTATCCTAGTAAAGATTGTAAAAAATAAAGACCAATTTGAAATTTTAATTATATTTTTGTTTATTTTGAAATGTAATTTGGATTTAGAATTGTTTTTAAGTGTTTTCATGTTTCAGTAAATTAATTAAAGTAATTTAATTACATTTCTTAAGCAAAATCAACTGGTAGAAGTGAAGTGCATGCAAAAAAATATCCCTCAATCCACAGCCTAACCTAGAAGGCCGATACAATCAATGTTAATAGTAGTGAAGATTTAGTCAGCAGATTCATTTTATACTTACATTCTCTATAAATTAACGGAGCCTACATTCAAGTCCTGATGAGAACCACATTTTCCATGCCTGTAAAATGATGCCACTAGAAATATGCCTGACATTCAACAAGGATGCAGTTAATCAAAGAAAGAACATAAGTCCATGTTTCTATTCTTCTAATGAATTGCAGACCACCCATTCACACTACCAATTTCTTATGAATGTGCTGTCTTTGTAACTCTGATGCTTGACATGGAAAGAACAACGCAATAGGATGCTGGCAGTGCAATAAATGGAGAAGAAACTAAATTCACTTGACCCAGCCCATTAGCGCAATTTCACCAAAACCCACTTGCGCCTACTTGGCGCATGCTTACACGAAAATAACAAAACTAATGGCCATGCCCACTGACTTGTGCATATGTTTTATCGCAAAGCACTGCACTTAGTGCTCTTAAAATAGGGCCCTATCTTACAGTTTAAATAAGATGTTGTTTCATATTACATTATTGACAATGAGGTGTTGTTTTTTGCTTTTATGATAACAAGAATCATAAATAAATAATAAAAAAATCGAATATATATATATCTATCCTATGATGGTGAGATATGACCTTAACATGTTTTGGAAATGTTTCATGAGATTCTCTCTAATGCATTCATATTCAAAATAACATGTTTGTTAAATTAAACAGAACATATTTACCTTGAATATATGTATTTATATGCAGCTCATCCGTTTTATTTCTATAATATTCTTGGGCAGGCTCTATGTGTTATTTTAATTTTGATAAAAAAAATATATAAAGAAAATCGTTTTGGTATGAAGACATCCCCATGGCAACAGCATCTAGAAGCAATCACAAGTTCACTTCTAAGACATCAAAGCAATCCATTAGCTTATTCCCATCTCCCTCGCTTGCATTTTCCGCTCTGAATAATGGAGCAAAATATGAAATGATTGCATTCATTATTGTGTGGGCCAGCAGAAGGATTTTTCAAACTTTGATTAATTGTGAACAACAAGCGATGTGTGTGGCCAGCACTAGCTCCAAGTGAGAACCTGATAACAGATTGTGTTAATAAATAACCTGCTTACAGCCAAGCTTTGTTAACAAGCATTTAAACAAATCATTGTCTAATAGGTAGTTTAGACAAGACTAAAATATTCTCCACACATACTGTAATTTCCTTTTCTATCTTGTGAGGAGTGGTGAGAAGTGTTTGAGACTGTGATCTTCATGTAATGCAGCCAGTCTTTGAATTTGAGAAAAGGAGAGCACAAATGAATGTCTACTGGTAACATTTAAAAGACTCACATATCAAAGCGTTCCCAAAAGATCAATACATGCAATATACAGTCATGCAAAAGTAAAAGGCAGTAACTACACATTTTGTCAAATTAAATTATAAGTGATTTCAGCTACTTTAATTATGGCTCAACTTTGCCTAGATACACAGAAACAGAGTGGGAAAATTGCACTTCAAAAACTAATAGCAATATATATATTCTCTCTCCATGTTATTACTATAAAATTAGATTTTTATATGAGTGCTGACAGACACTCATTAAAATGCAATTTATAATACATCTTTACATCTATAGTGCATCTTTTAAATACATTGTCATTAAAGTAGTGTTGCAAAGAATGTTTAAAAGGCAAAACACAAAAACAAAACCTAAAACTTAATTCCTACATTTTTATAGTAACTTACTTTTTTTGCCAAGTGCTATACATTTTTTAATGTATGACTTTGATAGTGAAATAAATGAAATATCCATTAAATTTGCCAAACTTTATCAGGTTAGTCACATCAGATACTGATGTGTCACATAATATATTGGGGGCACTTATTAGCAAGTACAGGGCTCTACGCTAACTTTTTTCCCAAGGAGTACATGCGCTCCTAAATGAAAAAATTTAGGAGCACACAAAGAAATTTAGGAGCACAGTGAAAATTAAATACAGAGTTTATTAACAAACAATTTATTACATACATATTTATACTGCGTGTATGAGTGTGTGTGCGTGTACTAAGGGACACACATCTGTGGAACAGCACATACCTCCCAAATCGCACAATGAACCCATGCCTACTAAAATCAAAGGATATCAGTTGTC
This sequence comes from Xyrauchen texanus, assembly GCF_025860055.1. Lineage (NCBI taxonomy): Eukaryota > Metazoa > Chordata > Actinopteri > Cypriniformes > Catostomidae > Xyrauchen > Xyrauchen texanus. The sequence continues at coordinate 41,388,401 of NC_068298.1, read as the reverse complement.
CAGCTGCTTTTGTATGTTGACCGTCTGGCATACTTAGAGGTCAGCCAGTGATCTCTCATTATCTCAGCAATTTGACCGATCATCTCCACACATTGTCGTATGTGGGATTCATGTAAACTCGGTTTTTGTAGTGGAGTCTTGATAAGCGGCCCAAATTTGATGAAAGGTTCTTCTTCTTTCACAATGAAGTATGCAATGTTTATCTTTATTTTCAGCTGCTTCCAATTCTCCTCCTCAGACTGCAGCACTTGCCTCCTCAAGGCTGCTGACACCGAGCCTGATGGTTTCTCCTGTCTCATCCAGAGCACTGGATATGCCACCATGAGATGTTATGTTTCGCTACACTATCTCTTTTCAGATTAGCAATGGGCATTCCGGCTCTTTTCATAATTGGTGTTAAAACAATTCTAATTAAATTATTAAATGTAATTACACTCTACCTTAACCACAATGTATTTAAAAATGCATTGATTTGTTAAGAAAAATAATACTATTAAACATTTGCATTTAAAGTATAACTTATTGTATATAAACAAAGTGCATATAAATCTAACCATTCAAATACAATCTGAACAACATAATAAATTGGCTCCGCCCTCCCTCACGCATCTTTGGTTCATTGGTTGACACTGCGTGTGTGATTGACAGGAACAACAGGTGAGGCTTTTAGTCTGAGCAGTCAGAACTAATGTGTGCGCTTGAGCATTTAGGCCGTTATTTTTAAATCTTTTGATTATTCGTATCTTAATTTCTTTTTAAATATTTTTATAAATAGATTCTGATATGTGAGCCGGCTCCCAACGTTCACCTACAAGAGCCGACTCGTTCGCAAATGACCATCACTATTTCAGATGCGGGTTTCCTGACACGAAGGACGAGATGCCCACCTGTTTCTGCCCTCTACAATATTTGCAGAACATGATGTTGTTTTCGAACTCTGGCCATGGGAATTTTTTGAGACAATTCGCATTGAATCTATATGTTCTCCCTCCACCGGCTACAGTGGACGTTGAAGTGACAGCTGTGGTCACGGTAGCTTTGCTCTCAGCATCCCTAACGTTAGCCGTCTCCGGTAAACCTTGTGAAGAGACTTCATTAGTTGAACCTTGCGAATCCCCCTCGCCAAATTCCTCTTTCTCCTCATCTCTTTTTCGCTTAAAATAAAATGCGATGTCGCCTATACCGATACTTTTTTCCATTGTTCACCTTTCTCTCTCTGACTGGACCACGTCATCACAGAAAACTCTGCTTGTGGAATGTGGGTTTTGTCATTTTTAAACAAATATCTTAAAAAGGGGGGGTTACGTTTGTAATCTTTAATCACACACTGTGCTCATAATTCATTTTTCCAGTTCGCACACATCTATTTTTAGGGGCAAATCCGAGTGAAATACTCCCACTGTAGAGCCCTGAAGTAACCATCCTCGAGCAACTGTTTCCTTAGTTATATCTGTGAAATAGTCTGTACTTATTTTGTGTACTGTACTTATACTCTACACATTTTCAGCTGTTTCTTCTTCTGCATCATTATTTAAATAATCTATTATTATATTGGTCTATTATTGTGGCATAATAGCTTAATCACTTTACATGTCAGTTGCTGTTCTTGGCCAGAATAAGGTGTAGTAAAATGCCTGGATATCAAAGACTCATCATTTGTAAACTGCTAGTAAATATAAACAGGTTATCTTTTTCTATAAGACATGTTCTCTTTATTGAAAAACAATTAAAACGTAATATCGGTTTGGTGTTGATATATAATCTTTCCTTGTGGCAACTGATATGTCGGAGTGTCTTCCAGTTGGTTTTGTAGCTCTCGTAAACCGTTCATAGTTACCCTAATTTGCCATCTTTTTCCCCTGGAATACTGCATCCCAAATTAACCACACAGGCCACAAGACTGAAGCAGACAGCAGCACAACTGTCTGCTAGTTTGTAATTAGGTGTCTCACTGATCTCGGTAAGTCCTCTGCTATATAATTTTGCCTAAGCTAAATGCATGAAGTAGTGTATTAAGTAATTCCTAGAGTTCCGCAGTAGGTCCACACTCAAATGGGGAGCAGTTTTCAAAGATTATTTGAGGCAGTTTTGTGACACATTTTATATTAACCTATGGATCACATTTTGCATTCCCGTCAACAAATTGAATTCTGGTTTGTGGGGAGATACTCCATTGTCTTACAAAGCAATGATTATTAATAATCAAGTAGGCTATACCACTTTAGGGTAGTATAAAAGGCTCATTTTTAGGAAACGACCGAGGTGCCTTTTGTATCACAATGACTTAATATTGATAATTAACTGCACAGTAAACTATGCTTCGTTCACACAAGGGCTGAAACGATTAGTAGACATTCTACATACATTTTGATGAGTGGTGGTGGCGTAGTGGCTAAAGCACCGGGCTGTTAATCAGAAGGTTGCTGGTTCGAACCCCACGGCCACCACCATTGTGCCCTTGAGCAAGACACTTAACTCCAGGTTGTTCCGGGGGGGATTGTCCCTGTAATAAGTGCACTGTAAGTCGCTTAAAAGCATCTGCCAAATGCATAAATGTAAATTTTCATTGTCGAATAGTCGTTTGATCTCATTTAACGTAACAAGATCATATGAAACTCTAATGATGACACAAGAGCAGCACTGCCGTTCACTCCTGACTGAGGAGAAGAAAAATTACACAGATCACAGTCCAGATGAACTCCAAACTTTCCAAACAGCTTCAGGTGATGTGGATCACAAAGTATGAGGGATAAAATGCAAAAATACTAAATAAATAAATACAGAAGTACTGTTGTTGTGGGAAACACCCTGGTGTTAAATCTTAAATGCAGTTATATTTAATGCATTATAGCTTTATTAAAGTTCAAACAATATGGAAGAAGATCATATAAATAACTACAAACTTTGAAAGTGGCATTTTTCTGTGGGGTCAGTGCCTCTTCTATGAGATGCGTGAATGTTCCTATCTAAGCGGGAGAGACTGAAACTGCAGCCGGCTGATGTACATTCTGTCGCGAGGACGCTCATCCCTCGAGCGCGCTTGCTTAATGCTTCTAGATTATAACCTGACAGGTCGCGACTTATTTAATCATATGCGTCACTCTGCAATTCTTATCGTGAAGAAAATTGGCAATATGCAAAAATGAAAAAAAAAATGTTTAAAATGAATATAATGTTAAAAATAGAAAAGTTTTTAAATATCTAAAAATCCTTAATAAAAATATGCCTTCACCTGAGAAGCAGCATATAAGATATTTAGACTTGCTTTTAGAGAATAGATCTTGAATATAAGTAGATATTGTCTTTTCTGCACTCGCAGAAGTATAATCAAGTGAAAAAATATATCTTGTTCAGTACCACCGCTCCCTATAAGCAGACTATGCGTAGGGCACCAACTCCCTAGGGGTGCACCATCTTACCCTAGGAATGCCCCAGAAAGCCACCGGCTGCCCTTACTTGCACGTTATACGTTATTCAAGGACCCGAAAGCAGTTGCGGAACACAGATGAGCATATAATGCGAGCCAGGGACCCCACCGTCTCCTGATTCCCCTTGGTGCCTGCCCCCTTCTGATTTCCCCTTGGACCCCACCCTCTCCCAATCCCCCTTGGACCCTGCCCCCTTCAGATTTCCCCTTGGACCCCACCCTCTCCCGATCCCCCTTGGACTCCGCCCTCTCCAGATCTCCCGATTTTGTAGTTCACGTTCTTTGTCATGTCTTAGTTCTCTGTTTTCTGGTTCCAGTCTTTGTCATGTGATCATCCTGTTTGTCATGTGACCTTTCATGTTTCATCATGCATCAGTTAGTCTTGTCTTTTGATTGGTTTGGTTAATTATTCTTTTCATCTTGTTTACAAGTCTTGTCTTTTTATGTTGTTACCTTTTGTTTTGTGTTTTTATAGCCCTAGTGTTCTCTTGTGCTTTGTTAAGTATTGTTATTGTAATGTTAGAATCAAAACAAGTCAAGTGTATTCATTTATATCTTTCAGTTCAGTCCTATCCAGTTTTTTCTTTTGTCTCTTTTGTATTGTTGTAGATAAATCTAAACTGATCGAGGGTTCAGCATTCATCATCTGCCCCTGCCTGTCCTGCCTTGCAATGTTAGAGCAATATAAGAAATGCAATTTCAAGACATCATATTTATTGTTAGAATACATGTCATTTGTACTTAAAAAAAAAAAGCTGAGGTTTGATGAAGGCTAATAGTGTCCTTGAAATATGAGAGTATTTTTAGTACCTTGCTAACGTCCTGATGTTAATTTTAAATGCTCTTATCACATATATATTTATTTATGCTCTTATCACATACTTGCAGGAAAATAACTTTTATAAGGCCACAGTTTTTCAAAACTGTAATGCTTACTTAATTATGTTTATGATGTGTATAACTTACATTCTTCTGCTGATCACAAATTAAGATGTTTGGAAGAATATTTCAGCTCTGTAGGACCATAAAATCCAAATTAATGGGTGCCAAATTTGTGAAGTTCCAAAAAGCAAATAAAGCCATCATAAAAGTAATCCATATGACTCCAGTGGATTGACGTCTTCTGAAGTTAAACACTAGGTGTGTGTAAGAAATAGATCAATATTTAAAACTTTTTTACTAAAAATTCATGAGGGTCGAGGTCAAGCACTTTGGCAAGTTCACGAGAGAACTGATACTTGAAATATGGAAAAAACTGAAGTGTTGTTTATAACAGAGGAACATAGATAATCATACATAGATGCCCCATTCGGCTGGTTTGGATACATAAACTGCGGCAGCATCTTAGAACAGTTTGAATTGCTTTCAATGCAAGTGAGTGAGTGGAGGAGACGCCTCAGACCTAGCTCCTTGCTCAGAGCGCTGCATAAACTGCCTTTGTGTCGAAACAGTATCGCAGTCAATAGAAACAGCTGCTAATAAGGGAGCTACGTATAAATATCTATGCAGAGGAGGCTTTTGCGCTTATATCATGTGACTCCATCACTCCACTCTCATCAACTAGCAAACGGACATTTTTAGGGAAAAAGTTTTAAATATTGATCTATTTCTTAAACACACCTAGCTTTTCGCTTCAGAAGACATTATTTAGACTACTGGAATAGTATGAGTTATTTATTTATTTATTACTTTTATGATGGCTATATGTACTTTTTAGAGCTTCAGAAACTTGGCCCCCTTTTCACTTGCATTTTATGGCCCTACAGAGCTGAAATATTCTTCTAAAAATCTTAATTTGTGTTCTTCTGAAGAAAGACAGTCAAATACATCTGGGATGGCATTGAAGTGTGTAAATTATGAGAGAATTTTCGTTTTTGGGTGAACTATTCCTTTAACATAATTGTCAGGTATTGTTCTTGACTTGGCTAAATTCTTGCCCTCATTGGAGAAAGGTCCACATTTTAACGCTGTGGAAGTGTTGACCTAGATAAGGATATAGAGCTCTCTGATTTGTCTCTCTGTTGGGTGACAGGAAGATTATAACCCATAGAAGTGTGTATCAGCTGTCTAATGAACCTTTAACATAAGGACAGATTAGGTAAGACAGTTAGACAGTGTTCGTCTATCACAGTGTACGCTGTATGTGGCACTTGTGAAAATATCACCTAAATTCTATATAATCTATTAGAACAACAAGGGAGAATATAATGGTACTCCACCCTATTACTTGCAGTGCAACAGTATAAAAGGAGGACAAAAAATAAATACAAATAAAAAGACTGATAGAAAATCAATTTTCCTTTTCTTAACACATCTTTCTACATCTTTGTCTTGATTAAATGCATGTCAGGCTTGAATAAAGGACACTGTTTTATTAAGTAGGCGGTCTGTTCTAATCTGTTATGACACTAACTGAAAATAAATTCTTAACCCTTTGCCTGATCTTAACCAAAATCTACTCCTAAAATAAGAGGGAAGTGATTGATTGATTGATTGATTGAGTGATTGATTGATTGATTGGCTGACTGACTGACTGACTGACTTGAGTTTGTTAAAAGCCCCAGACTCCAGCCCCTAACCTTAGCCTTAAGCCTAACCCTATAATCTGATTGGTTGACAGGGAGGTTGATCCAGGAATATGTTCTACTTGGCTAAAGCACATTTTGCAGTTATGATTCAAGGCATTATGTAAAACATGTGTTGAAGTATACAGTGTGCCGGTCAGTACATGGCAGCACAAGAAATTTAACTAGACCAAACAAACAAAGGGGTTAATTTTTTTCTGAGATGTCAATCCACGCATCTTATCATGTGGCTCGTTGTGCATGACACCGCAGAGACTCGTGCTATTCTCCGCAATCCATGCACAACTTACCATGCGCCCCATTGAGAGCAAGAACCACTAATCGCTACCATGAGGAGTTTACCCCATGTGAATCTACCCTCCCTAGCAACTGGGCCAATTTGGTTGCTTAGGAGACCTGGCTGGAGTCACTCAACACACCCTAGATTCGAACTCACGATTCCAGGGGTGGTAGTCAGCGTCAATACCCGCTGAGCTACCCAGGCCCTCGGTGGGAAACTATTAAGATCGTTTTTGCTCTGTGAGGCAATCATGCTCGAAGAATGATTTATAAATGATGGCCTGAAGATCCATGAACATCAACCTTGTGTCTTCCTCTTGGCTCGAGCCAAAGGCTCTTGAAGCAGCTGGGAATTGTCATATGGTCTTCACTCCAAAACCCCTGAAGTTGTTGGTTTTCAAAGACAATTCTTCATGATCTCTTCTCCACATTTGGAGAAATTGGAGCACCTGAGGGTATCACAGATTTCACATTGAGATATTATTCATGCATTACGAAAATCCTTAATAGTTCCCATAGAAACAGTACTGTGTCTGCAGGAAGTGATTACAGTGACTCATCTGCTAGAAGAAAAGAAGAAAGCAAAGCTAGCAGAATAATTTCAAGCCCACTCCACAGACAGTCGATATAGAGTTATCTGACAAATCTAAAGGTTTGTTGAGTTAATTTGAGAATCTCACGAAAACTCCCAAGAACATACCAAGGCCATATTTCACCCCAAAATCAGAAGAAAAATAACAAGCTATGCTTTGCATGAAAACATGACGTATATTTTAGGACCATTAAAGGAATATTACAAGTTCAATTCAGTTAATCTCAAATAAAAGCATTTATGACATAAAGTTGAATTTCCACAAAATAAAAAAAAATAATAATATACAAATTGACTTGTTGCTCCTTTTTCTTAAATGGTCATGAAACCCCAAAACATGTTATTTTAGTTAACAGTTATGCAGTCATTATATTTAATACTAATCAGATTGTGGTTCATTTTTCTGAGCCATTTCGTTCTTTTGGTTTAAACACTAGTAACTTCACAAACTGTGAGTTAAAGACGTAACATCTAAAGTGTGATTGGTTAGAGAATACATTTCTACATCATTAAATTCTGAGCAATTTTCCACATTATTGATGAGAAGGAATGCTTCCATCCTACTTGTTTTTGTCTCCACTCACATTTTGAAATTCAGCCATCTCTGTCATGAGTGTGTTGTGGTAGTTAGTGAATTGTTGTTCTTGACCCCCTCCCTTTCCCGCTTCCCACCCACTACCCATCCAACTTTATATTGTACATCTTTTTATGCCCATTTCATGAGCCTTTTTTTTAGGTCTGAGGTGTTAATGATAGAAGAATCAAAAATCGTGGTTACAATGAGGCACTTATAATGGAAGTGAATTGGGATCATTTTTATTGATTTAAAAGCAGAAATGTGAATTGTATTGTATTATAAAAACTTTCAGTTAAAGCTTGTGTAGTATTTCAGCTGTAAAGTTGCTTAAATCATAGTTTTTATGGTCATTTTAAGGTTTACGTGTTACGTTGTCATGGCAACAAAGTTTGGATATAACTTCACACAGAAAAGGTAAGCAATTTTAACAGAAAAAATTCATGTTAGCACATATATTGTTTTCCTTCTTTTTTAAAGAGAAGAGGTAGAAGCCTATATATTTTTTGTCATAATGAGCATTATACCACAATTGATGTGCTGTAATGAGAAATGAATGAAAATCAGCGTTGAAAGTAATGACAATTACCAAAATCTCAGAATTAAAGTGTAGGGCCCACCACTCTGATTATGGCAACATTATTCAAATTCAGGGTGAATATGTATGCAAATGTCATGACAATAATGTCCCAATGCAAAAAGTCTTATTATAAAAAGGATAATTCTGGTGAAATCCTCAATATGGACTTTTTTTCATTTTCTTTATGCAAAATATAATTTATATTTATTTATCTCTTTATTTTAGGCTGAGATTTGACCTGAACATGTATTTGTAAGATTCACCATAAGATTGGCCTTACTTGTGTTTCAGATAAATGTAAGGATGTGTCTTTAGATTGCACACCCCATTTAGCCAGGCATTTCTGCACCACTGTCAGATTCCTTAGAAAGTGTTTAACCAAGAGGAAATAATTTGTCTTCCAGTGGAACAAGCTGCAAGGTAGTTCAGGTTTTTTTTCTTATTGCCTCTCCTGTTTTGTAGTACTGTTTTAAGAGTGAAGGAGATTAGGGGTGGGCAAGAGAGATTAGGCAAGACAAAGAGCCCCTTCTCTTGCACGGAACGTAACATAACAGAAGATGCTCTCTGAAAGGGGCCACGGATAGAGGGAGTTTTTTTTAATTCTTCTTCCCCAGCTATTTTCTTAATAAATGTCTTAATAAATAGTAGTAATGTGATTTTTGTTGAAGTACAAGCACTTAAAGCCAGTGAGGCTCAACTGGGGTTCCTCCATTCTGGAAAAAAAATCACAAAGGAAACTAGGGCAAAAATACAAATAAATTCACTATTATTTGGTGAGTGAGGTCTGTGACTGAAAAGAGTGGAGTCGCTGCCAAGCGAGTATTTTGTATTGCGCCTCGAGAGAGACAGCCAGGGATGTTCAATAGCACATGCATAATTGCTAATTAATCCTTCAGGTACTGAGAACTGTGTGTGCCAGGATGTTGGGGTGGGGTGGGGAGGGGGGTCCAATTTAAATGAAACCTGATCTGAATCCAATTTGAATGACACCTGCATATTTACTGTCAGGGAAGAGAGGAGGTCAGATATGCCCAGGGGTCACAGAGCTGAGATGCTTTCAAACGTAGAACACAATGTGGTGAAGCTCTAAATATAACCTGCATTTGTGGCTTTTTGCTATAGATAAAGATACCATTATGCCACACCGCAGGCAAACATTCTTCCGGGTTCTTTTAAGCAGCAACTTTCAATGGTGGATATGAGCAGCACTGCAGTTTTAATAATTTGTTAAGCATTGAATAATTTAACAATGTTTGTTAATGTTAATAAAAGCTAATATAAAGGGATGTCCATGGTAACATAGTTGGATCTTTTAGCACTATCCACAAAACCAGTTTTAACTTCATTCAATTGGCATGTATTTTGATGGACATGTGACCGGTTGAGGAATTCACATCCTGATGTGTTTAGCACACTTCTAATGTCTGAGAAATGTGCCATAAGGAAAAGAAAAGTAATAATAATAATAATAAAAATCATCTGACATGCAACATGGGTCTTTACCGCTTAAATAGAACCACATATGGTGAATAATAATATTTGGCATGTTCAGTAATCAAACTAAATATTAGCTGATTTGGACTTACTGCATTCAAAATAAATGCACTTTGTAGGGGGCCTATTTTAAGAGTGCAAGGGCTTACCGCAGTGCTATTCTTTAAGTCAGTGGGCATGGTCAGGAAGTATTGGTTTTCATGAAACCATGCTCTAAGTCTAGGCGCAAGTGGGTTTGGAGAAATTTTGAGTGCAAAGCGTGAATGGGCTGGGTCAAGTGCAATTTAATTCTGAGGTTCTTCTCCGATAAGAAGTTGATAGTGTAAATGAGACTGTATGCAGTAAATTAGAAGAACAGAAATATTTCTGCAACACTAACACGCTCCTTTCATAAGCATAGACAATGTGATTCTCGTCGGGATTTGAATGTATGTTCTGTTAAATTATAGAGAATGTAAGTATTATTAATAATTTAGTAAAAATATACATGAACATTCCCTTTGTAAAGGGTTTATAAAGGGGTTAATTAATGATTAATAACCCATCTACAACTGCATTATAAATGATTCATGTGCAGTTATAACCACATAAATATAAAGTGTGACTTTTATAAAATACCTGACAAATAGTGAGCCAATTTGAACTCACATGTTATAGATGCTTTAAAATGTACTAGTTCATACTTATTTGAATCAATATCATGAAATGTCATAATTCATCATTTATGTAATGATCCAGCAAAATAGACTAGTATAGCGATTCAAAGGTGTTGTGTCTATCTTCATTACTGTAATGTAAAAAGAATGGTGCTACTCCGAGCGGTGTTTTACACAGTCCTCTGCAGGTCTTCATGCTCACACAGCATTGTTTGTTGTAATTTATAAAAAGTTTGTTCATGAATATTTCATTTTATTGGCTATTTATGAACTAACTTTAATCGTACCTTAAAACTGAATATGTGGCTCTTGTAACCTCAGAAAGGGCCTCTTAATGCAAAATGGAAACCTATGCCGTTTATTAATGAGTGAACCATGAACCATTTAGTACCAACATTATTAACTTATGAAAATGTGCCTTATATATTATTAAGTTACTTACATTATTAACCTAAAAGTGTACCTTAATGTAAAATGAACAAATGTTAACCATTTATTGAGTTACAAATGTTAGTAAATGAAAATGTGTACCTTCATGTAAAGTGAACACATGTGAACCATTTATGAATGACTTTCCAACATTACTAACCTCTGAGTGAAACTTATTGTAAAGTGCACAATATAGAAACCTTTATTAAACAAGTTTCCTACTCATGCACATCATTTATTAATGAGCGACTTTTAATGCTTCAGGATTACATAATTTATCATAAATATTATCCATTCATAAATGAACATACAACATGTAATGTAGTCTGATGATCATTAAGCCATTCTGTACTTTGCATAAAGCAAGTCAACAATATAACAGACATTCATTAAAATTTACACTCAACATAGTAAAAAAGACAAACTATAATTAGAAAAACATCAATAAATGCATGTGTATATATGCTAAGGCTTTATTATTACATTAGCCTAGCCTATATGTACTATAACTACAAGACTATAATAAGTACAAATAAATAAATACATTTATAATAAAGTTCAGCACACATTTTTTATCAGGTCATTCTTTATTTAACACATTTTGTAATTAACAAATACCATTTGGCAGCTTTTACAGGATGCATTAAGAGTAATTAAATAAATACATCCGTGTTGTTTCCATGAATAACCTGCATTCCAACAAAAGAGTGAGAAGTTGCCGTTTCTGTACTGTAGCATTAGCATTGCTCTTTCCAGTACAGCAGTTATGTTTGCACACCTCATTTTATTTTTACTACATTGTCTCTTTCACAATCTGAGCACTTCATATTAAAATATACATTCTGCAAAGTATTATATTTCACCTAGTCCATTCATACTTACCGCATGTCTTTTCACAATGTATTCTTGCTTCTCTGTTCCAAAGTTCCATATTTCTATTACCTGTGTCCCGCCTCCTAACCAATCACAGCTGTGAAGTCACGTGACCCTCCACTGACCAATCGAGTATATGACTTTCTTCTTTCAGCCAAACACAATCAGAGTTATATTAAAAAATATCCTGATCTTCCAAGCTTTATAATGGGAGTGAATGGTACCTTAGATTTTGAAGTCCAAAAAAGCACATCCATCCATCCATCATATTTGTAATCCATACGGCATATGGAGAAGCGATGCATTTTGTAAGAAAAATATCCATATTTATAACTTTAGAAACTATAATCACTGGCTTCCGGTAACAAGAGAGTCGAGTTCCGGCGTATGACGTAGGCGTAGCATAAGCTCCGGTGAGAAGTGATGAACGCGGAAGCGCGCGTTGTTTACAGCAAAGGAAAACGCTGAAAAGAAGTGAGTTGTTTTCGCTATACTGTTGACTTAAAATGGTGCGTTCGTGCATCTATCCAGTCATTCCAATCATCCATTCATAGCAGCAAACATTCTCAGCCTCTGTTGGCGTTGCCTCACATTTCCTGCATGAGCACCACCACGTCTCCCGGACTCTCCGAATCTACCAGATTCTTTCATTTGTGCCACTGCTGCAGCCTCCTCCATCTCCCGGAGTTTCTGCTCTGTGTACTCCGATTTAAACAAATACATCTGGGCAAAAAACTCAATCTCCTCTTCTCTTATATCAAAATCCTCCAACATATTTCTTTAAAAATCCTCGAGAATCCATGAGATTATTTTTTTTTTTTTCAAATTTTTAAGACATTTGATGCAAATGAAATACACATCCTCACTGCTGGATCAGGATTTCTTCCTTGAGTTTCTTCAGGATTTATTCTTGGTGGTAGGCCTGTCACGATTATTAAATAAGCATCTGATCGCAGTTATTTTATCTAACCGTGGTTATTTGAGATAACCACGATTATTGGGCATTCAAATTCCAATAACATTTTAATGCCCAAATAAGGGAATTTGAAGTGAATATCCTGTATAAATGCCATGAACGGTGCATTTGTGTGTCATTCAGTTGAACTCTGAGTCTGAGCATCACAACAAATATATACTTTGATTGTGAACGCACAGAGCTGCAGATTCACTTTAAACTATTGTGTAACGCAAATGTTCCTGGTTCATACGTGCCGTGATAATGACACACAGTGACACAGAGGAGACGCACACACTCTATTTCTGTGGAGTGATAAAATGATGAAACTAAATCTCAAAGGTTTTGCTTATTGAGAGGTAAGGGCTCGTGGGGTTAAATCAAATAGCATTCAAATAACATGTGAAAGTGAAGAAATTAGGACAGAAATACTTTACTATTGTATAATATAATAATGTTATATAATATATATTTTTTATAAAACTATATGAGTAAAAAAACAACAGTTTCAATGTAAAATTGACAAAAACTAAAGTTTACCAAAAAGAGAAACATATTTTAAGTATTTTTGAAATATTTGTAATATTTAAACATTATTTTTCAAAGTTTTTAAAGCTTTAAAAGGAAATCAGATGTCCCTATATTATTATTTTATTCATTTAGAGTAAAATATGTAAAAATTACTTCTTAATGTGCTGATGAAACGATATTTTTGAGATGAGATGGCAGATGAGGGATCTACACGCAGGCTTTTTAATGGAGATGATGAAGGTGATACAAACAATGTGGTCAATGTAAAGAACCAAATAGTAACATTAATACATATAGTCCAAAGATCACAGAAACATACAAAGAAACACAAGAACTGACAAAGTATAAGAGAACACGAGGGCACATATATACACAGACTAAATGAGGAAGATGGCAAACACCTGTGAAACAATGATGGGAGACAATCAGGAAATAGTAAACACAGACAAGGTAAACTTTTCAACTAAGAGTCCTAGAAGGTGTCAACACAAACTTTTTGGAACTGAAAGGTGACAAACTGTGACATGCAGAAAAAAGCACACCTTAAGAAATGACAGTTTATTGTACCTTTTTTTTTTACCTGTTGTGACGTGAGCTGATGTGGCATACAGATGTTTGCTAGAAGGTTGCTGGTTCAAGGCCCACACGGAGTGAGTCGAGAACTATAACCATTGGCCCATGAGCCAGACACATACTGTAACCTTTTACATTTAAAGACGTATGGTGAAAGTAGGCTTACTTTTGAAAACACTACATTATTCCACAAACAAAAATGTAGTTTGTGATGTGTATACTTTATCAGAGCTTGCTTGTGTTAAGCAATAGGCATGTGATTACAGTGTATGTGTGTGTGTGTGTGTGTGTGTGTGTATGTGTGTGTGTGTGTGTGTGTGTGTGTGTGTGTGTGTGTGAGTGTGTATGTGTATGTATGTGTGTGTGTGTGTGTGTGTGTGTGTGTGTGTGTGTGTGTGTGTGTGTTTGTTTGTATGTGTGTGTGTGTGAGTGTGTGAGTGTGTGTGTGTGTGTATATGTGTGTGTGTGAGTGTGTGAGTGTGTGTGTGTATATGTGTGTGTGTGTGTGTGTGTGTGTGTGTGTGTGTGTTTATCACTTTGTGGGGACCAAATGTCCCCATAAGGATAGTAAAACCCGAAATGTTTTACCTTGTGGGGACATTTTGTTGGTCCCCATGAGGAAAACAGCTTATAAATCATACTAAATTATGTTTTTTGAAAATGTAAAAATGCAGAAAGTTTTCTGTGAGGGTTAGGTTTAGGGGTAGGGTTAGGTTTAGGGGATAGAATATAAAGTTTGTACAGTATAAAAACCATTATGTCTATGGAAAGTCCCCATAAAACATGTGTGAAAGTGTGTGTGTGTGTGTGTGTATGTGTGTGTGTGTGAGTGTGTGTGTGTTTGGAGATGAACTCTGGCCAAACGCCAGTCACAGTGGACGTCATTAACATCTTTAACAGGGAGAGAAGATTAAATGCTTGTTTTTTAAATACGGATGTTATAGATAATTACCTTTGGGTATAATTGGGCCTAATGCGAGACCACATATGTGGAGATCTCCTCCCCCCCCCCCCCTTATCTGTTCCCTCCTATTGCTGAAATCACTTCTCTAAACGTATTGTATGTCTTATTAGTTTGATTAAGAATTATGTTCACCAAATGAACACAATCTGCTCTGATTCAGTAAAACAATGCAATTTATGGCACATTTTAGGAGAGGTATAATGAGACATGCAAGTCAAACTTGAGTTGTTTGGCCCAGTCTTCTAGATAAAAACATAACTGGAGATAATCAGAGCTGTCAGTCAAGAAGGGGCCTTACATTTGATGGTATCTGGACTGGAGCTTGCTGCTATTTTACAGACTCTTTGTTCAGATGAAGCATCACCCTATTTTAGTGTACCTTGTAGTAAATTCATTATTAAAATAAAAAAAATAAAAAAATAAAAATTTTGGGAAATGACTATTCAGCCCTGTTAAACTGAACATGTTGTGGAGTTGATTGAATGATACTCTGCTAAAGATCAGGGCATCATTTCCCAAAAGCATCGTAAGCTTATGTATATCCTAGAAACAATCGTATGAATCATCTAATTATTACGGGCTGTTTCCCAAAAGCATCGTAACTTGAGCAGTACTTGAAAATGGTTGTAGATTTACGAGTGCTGTGGAATAATAGAGCTTAAGAGCATCGTAATGAATAAACTTATGCTGACACCCGCAGGACAGTTAAAGGGATAGTTCACCTAAAAAACAAAGTTCTCTCATCATTTACTCACCCTCATGCCATCCCAGGTGTGTATGACTTTATTTATTCAGCAGAACACAATTGAAGATTTTTAGAAGAATGGGTTGAGACACTTTCACTTTTACATCTGAAAGTCACACGTGGTGCCTGTTTAGTTTCACTTTTACATCTGAAAGTCACAACGTGGTGCCTGTTTAGTTTCACTTTTACATCTGAAAGTCACAACGTGGTGCCTGTTTAGTTTCACTTTTACATCTGAAAGTGAAAGATAAAGTGGAGATTTACACCCTGTCTACACCGGGGGTGTCCGTTGACGCGATGTGACGCAACGGCGATGAACAAAATGCTCTTTTAAAAATGACTTATTAATGTGCTATTTTATTGTTACATTGAAATGCATTTTAAATTTGAATTAAATATATATTTTTTATTAATACACACTTTTATTGTTAAATATAATTACATTTTTAAAACGTGAATTAAATGAACACATTTAAATGTTTATTTATCGAATTGCAACTTTTTTTTTAGTAGAAAAATTTGTAGATTGATCATATTATTTCTTAATTCTTTTTTAATTGTCACTCTGGGTCTTCCATATAGCGATACAGCGAGGTTAAAGGCTCCTCTGGATAAATGGCTCTTTTAATTGTATTTTTTATAGCATGAAAAACCACCACAGGACTTTCCTAAACATCTGTTTGTCACAATGCACTGCAAAACTTTTCCTGATCCATGAGATCATTCCATGTAAAGTTTAACGGTTGATTTTGAGGAAATTTGATCTAATATTTCATCATTTTTAAAATGTTGTAAATTTATATAGCTAATGAGTATTCTGAAAATTATCACATTTGTTTTGAGACAAAATACTTATTTATCATTTTCAATTTTACTGAAGGTAATTATGTCAACAATTTTCAATAACTATCCAATAAGTGAAAGAATAGTATTTTGGTTAAAAAACCCCCCTATTGCAGGGACTAAAGGCCCCTATTAAACACATTGGTTTTTTTTTAGGTGGGGGAATAGATTTGTAATGAAGACATGTGGCTCACATTCACTGATCCAAACACAGCGGATGTTGCTTTGTTTATAGAATATTTGAGATGTCACCCTTTTCTGAATTGGTTATTTTGAATAAGCATTATTTTAAAGGGAGGTTCACCCAAAAATGAAAATTCTCTCAAGATTTGCTTACCTTTAAGCCATCCTATATGTGTACGACTTTCCTTCCTCAACAGAACCGAAGTGAAGATTTTTATAAGCAGATTTCAGTTTGTCCATACAATGCATGTAAATAGTTGCCATCAGGTTGCTGGCTGTTTGATGGTCCAAAAGGTATATTTAGGCAGCATAAAATTAATCTACACAACTCCAGTCGACCAATGAATGTCTTCTGAAGCAAATCGATAGGTTTGTATAAAAAATTTATTGATTATTAAAACTTTATTAACTTTAATATAGATGTTTACAATTTCAACACACACACACACACACACACACACACACACACACACACACACACACACACACACACACAGACACACACACACACACACACACACACGTACATACACAAACACAGTCGCTGTTAAGTGTTTGGTTGTGTGAATGTGGAGGCCTGTGGAGAGATTAGTGTGTGCACATGTGTGACCCAGCGAGAGGGAGTGTGTTTCTCCAAAGACATACCTCTAATGAGGCTTCTTTAATTACATTTTAATGTACCTAAGCACAGCAGCTGTGCCTGTCCTCACCCACAATACTACCGTTGGAGCATCCATCTCTCTTTCTCTCTCTCTCTCTCTCTCTCTCTCTCTCTCTCTCTCTCTCTCACACACACACACACACACACACACACACACACACACACACACACTGCAGCCCTGCCATACAAACTCCCCTCTGCTGCTAATAACCATTGATTAGGAATTCTGATGGAGGGAGAATTTCTTTAACACACTCATAATTACCCATTTGAGCAAAGGAAATACATAACAGAGAGCAGTGAAAGGAACAGCACTTCATTGAAGCAGATGAAAACACATATACACGTTCCAAATAATAGGGGACGCATTCTAATGTAGGGAAACGCATGTATCCTTTACGGAGAAGTCCATACCAAAATTGATTTCGACAAGCTCAGTTAAGAATAAACCCAAGATTGTGGAAGAAGAGTTTTTGGAGCCACATAGAGGTCAGGGACGAAGTTTGTTTTCTGAATTTTTTTTACAATCCCTCACAATAGTTTTGTGTTCCCTTGCATTATTTCCCTCACAATAGCTTTATCCATTTCTTAGGAAAATCAATTATGGTTTTAGATCAGTTGCCATAGATAAACTATGGTTATTTATAGGGCTGTCAATCGATTACAATTTTTAATCAAATTAATTACATGGTGTCCCGATAATTAATTGCGATTAATCGCATTTAATCGCATATACAAATATTTGATGAGAAAGCCCCTCATATAAATATAATTCAATATATAATGATGAAATAATGATACATAGTTATCTTTAAATATAATTTTTAATATATATATATATATATATATATATAAATAAAAAATATTCAGATAATTAAAATGCATTACATTCTCGTAGCAGAAGAGTTCATCATTGATAAGACGATATAAAAAGTGGCTTTAGAATACAATGTATTGATTATTACCATATTATTGATCATAAGTCAATCATTGGCACACAGTTCACAGCAATCCATTTCACAAGTGAATTTGTCAATCAGTTGAGATTTATTATGAGGGCTTGTTTAAGAGCCCGTCAATGAACACCTGCATCAGACATGCTTGTGTAGCGTCTCAGGTGTGTTGTGTCATAAATATACATTTTTAGTTCACTGTTTCAAGATAAATATAGTTTAATACTCAATCTTTAAACACATCTTGAGATCACTTAGTTCGGATTTGCACTCCATCAAGTGTTTGAACGTAAGTATGTAACGCATGTCTGTGTTTTGCTGTTCAAGGTTGTTTTTCTTCACTGTATAAACTGTGTGTCGCCACACAGCTGAAGTTTTACTTACTGCCCTCTGGAGTAAACAGGTGGTACTACAAGCTTGAATCTCTCAGCAATCTTCCATATCAGTGCGGGCATTGCGATTAATTGCGTCAATCGACAGCCCTAGTTATTTAACATCATTTTTAATGTTGTAACCATACCACAAATGAAAACTGCCATAATAGAAATTATAATCGTCTGCAAAAAAAAAAAAAGCAAGGTTAGTTTTATTATAGTAACACCATGGTTAATTTGTGGTACATGCACAATGTTTTTTAAACCATGGTTTTTACCACAAAAAAATGGTTACTGTAGTGAAATCATGAATAATTTCTGTAAGAGCGTGTTTTTGGCAGAAACCATGGATTTAAAAACCGTACTTGTACTACAAATGAATCATGGTGTTATTAACTGTAGTGAAATTATTTTTTTTTTAAACACATTTTTGGTTTTCCTGTATTATTAATAGGTTTTACTACGAATCTTGTGGTTAAAATATGGTTACTATAGTAAAACATGGGACATTTATGTTTTTACTGAATACAAATGCAGCGTTGACCTACAGCCAATGAGTGAGCAAGAAACGGGGCACTGGATGTTTCAGTGGGAGGAGTCCTGATGTACCCGCAACAGAACATCAACTAGCATGGCTGCGGTATCAAGAAAGTCTCATTGGACCGTAGAAATGGAGGAAAGATTATTGGAACATTGGCAGGAGCATCAGCGCCCATTTGATGTTTCATCTGAACTGTCCCACAACTGAGTGGAGAAAGAGAAGAGTTGGAGATAAGTTGTCAATTCTCTTGGACAGTCAGGTAAACAAATAGGTAGATTTTTCAGTAGGAGTTACTTTATCATATTGTAACCTATAAAATCTATGATTAAAAACATACACATAATTTTCATAAAATATAATCATGCATTTGTTTTCGTATCTCACACACTTCTCACGTGTACTCTGTTGTGAAATGTAATTTGGAGTTCAGGCAGAGTCGTCGGGGATTCGTCAATAGTGAAATGTTTTGTGGGTATTCCAGAGGAACATACTGTACATATGTTTAAGGACATTGCAGTGTGTTAACACTGAAGTACTGTAATATTTGATAGTTTCTTCATATTCTGGTGACTTGGCCCTCTGACATCGGGCTGGTGAAGTAATAGGCTGATTTGTAACAGGACTAGTAATTTAAAAAAGTCACTTTTTAAATCCATGTTTACAAGTATGTTTATCCATCTGTGGAAAAGTCAGCATGTAAATATCCCGGGTGACTTTTTGGACCACCATGTTTGACATTTAACTGTTAATCTCACACACTGAATCTGGGCATAGCGTGTGAATATGTAAATGAGGCAACCATTGTTTCGTTTATGATTGGTCATTTATTGTGAAACAACACTGTGACATTGATTTCAGTTGGACTAAAACAGTAATTTGTAAATAATAATACTTTTTTATTATTATTTAAATGCCATGTGAAGTATACACTTTAGTATGAAATCAAACCAGTCTGATTTCTGTAAAGTCAGACTACCTGACCTACATAATGCGTTTGTAGATATGCTTTGTCCAGCATGTACAGATGTTAATAAGACCACAATTGGCCTCACATTGTCCTTGTGACTTTGAAAGAGGTAACATGCGGCGTGCATTTAACACTTCCTCAGCTGATGGCCTTCCTTCAAATATTCAGTAAAGCATGTGTCAAGAAGCCTATAATTAGACAGACAGATGAACACTGCAGCTCAACCACGCAATAAATAAATAAATAAAAACAATGCTAGTGGCTCGATTATAACTGTGCTTAAAGGCATACTGATCTTTCAAACCCAGGGTTAAAAGCTGTGAATAGTTTGAAATGTTGCTAATCCCAGGGTTAAAAGATGCCTTAACCTGAAATTAAAAAGACCTTTACCTAAAATACAGTAAAGCTTAGTGTGAAAAGTCTAGCCCCGTTCTGAGCACGTCAGTGTTTTGTAGTCAGACTGTAAAGCATAAAGTCCCGCCCACGTTACAAGTTTTTCTGATCAAGAGCCGTCCACTAGACAGAAATCATCTGACTGACATCTAAAGCAGCCATGCACAGTTTGCTTTGTTTATTTGTCTTTAAGCAGTGGGTTTATCTTGGAAAATAAATGTGTATAGATTTGTAATCAATTTCTCTTTTTGTGAAATGCCACTGAATTGATTTGTTATACACCCCCAATTTCGAAAGTTGGGTCAGAATTGAAATGCTAATTAAATCATAAAAGAGAGATTTGTATATTCTGTTCACCCTGTGCTATTTTGAAAGCACCACAGCAACACATTTTTTTATGTTTTACCTTGTGAATTATTTATTTATTTGAATATACATTCAAATCAGATGATTGCAACACACTCCAAAAAAAAAGTTGGGACAGTCGAGTGTTTACCACTGTGTAACATCACTATTTTTCTAATAACAATTATTAAGCGTTTGGGCACTGAAGACAGAAGTTCGTTGAGTTTAGGAAACAGAATTTCCCCTCATTCATCCTTTATGCAGGTCTTCAGCAGCTCAATTGTTCGGGGCCAGACGGGTCAGGACTGCTGGCAGGCCAATCTATCACCTGGACTCTCTGCTAAATGCAGCCATGCACTTGTAATCCAGGCAATATGCGGTCTGTCATTGTCCTGCTGGGAAATTCTGGGATGTCCCTGGAAAAGAGAGCATCTGGATGGCAGTATACACTGATCAGCCACAACATTAAAACCACCTGCCTAATATTGTGTAGGTTCCCCTCATGCTGCCAACAGCACCAACACGCATCTCAGTGGTTTTAATATGTTGCTCCAGAATTTTGCATAACGTTTTGCATTATTGGTGTACTCACAGGTGTGCAAGTTATTCATGCCACGGGCACTGACACACCCCCATACCATGACACACACTGGCTTTTGGACCTGACACTGATAACAGCTTGGATGGTCCTTTTACTCTTTGGCCCGAAGAACACGACGACTGCTTTTTTCCAAAAACTATTACCATATAACCACACAACACGATTCCGCTGTTCTACATTCCATCTCAGATGAGGCAGAGCCCAGAGAAGATGGTGTTCTGGACATGGTTCATCTTTGCAAAGTTAAGCCTTAAATTGCATCTGTGGATGCAGTGGCAAATGGTGTTGACTGAAGTATTCTCAAGCCCATGTCATGATATACAGACAAATGACGGGTTTTAAGACAGTGTCGACTGAGGGATCAGAGATCACATGCATTCAGAAGTGGATTTCCAGCAGGACAACTTCAAACCCCACATACTGCCCGGATTACAAGTGCAGGGCTGTGTAAGCAGTGAGTGCGGGTGCTTGATTGGCCCACCTGCAGTCCTGACCTGTCGCCAGTTGAATTATGAAGCACAAAATACGACATCTGAGCAGCTGAAGACCAACATAATGGATGAATGGGGAATAATATGGCTTGCTAACTTTAACAAATTTATGACTTCAGTGCCCAAATGCTTAATAAGTGTTATTAGATGAAACAATAATGCAATAATCTGATTTGAAATCAGTGTAGGCTATATTTAAATAATAATAATAATAATTACATTCACAATGGAAAACATCAATAATGTGATGTTGTAGTGCTTAAGCAATATACATTTCTTTTTGTTTTTATTATCATTTTCCATATTTCCTCAACTTTTTTGAAATTGGGGTTGTAAAAGTGTCTTCATTGATTTAAACCAGTAGTGACTGTTGGCCTCATACACTAATACACTCTAACCTTGAAATATAACTTGACACATTTGGTCTGTTCTGAAAGCTTAAAGTCTCCCAGCTCTCTACATTTCTCTACATCTAGCAAATGTTCTTTGTAGCATCTCAGCTAGAAATAGTAATTGGTTTCACCATGGGTAAACACATATTTGCCTGCCAATGCAGATTGCATTAAGTGAATGACTAAATGTCAACCTGGGGCTCTTTGAGGTCTTGCTTAGATATTGTGTATGGGGGGTGGGTGGGGGGGTTGACATCCTTCATTAAGAACTATCCTGTGATGAACACATTATACTATTGTAGCCACACAGCAATTAGTACTGGATTGATTGCTGACGCTGTGCCAGATACTGCAGCTCCAGAGGCTCAACGTGATAGAGGAGATAACAGTAGGTGATATGGAGAACAATTGGCTTCTGTCTTAAATGATGAGATGTGGAGAAAAAATTAGGGTGAAAGTGTAAAATAGAAATTGAACTTCTTTCCTTGACTTTAGTTCATGCTGTCTTTTTTTAGTTCATAACTATATAGAAGCAGGTATTTTTTGAAGCTCAGGCATGTTTAGCAGTGTGGACTTCTAGAAAGAAAAGTCTCATTAAAACTTTTTACAACTCTCACTAGTTTATTTCATTTGTCTGCTAACAATGTCAACAGTGTATGCATATACATCTCAGGAGATTTATGTAATTTTTCACTTTTTCTGAAAATTTCCACCACCTGTCATGTGACCAGAAGTGCGTTGCGTCAGCAGCGTTGGAGACCAAGGTTTGAATCCTGCATTGAAACCAGAAAGTAGTTGCATTTGCATAATCAGTGGCTATGTTTACATGCAATTCAATCCGATTACAGATTCTGAATGTACTGTTTATATGTCCCATAAACGTTGCAGTCTGCTACAAATATTTGTTTACATGTGCATTACATTTATTCCGAACCAAACTTCTGCGCATGCTAAGAGCATCAGTCGTCATGTTCTGAAGAGGCGGAGAAAGGCTGAGAAAGTGAGAATGGCACCAAAGTCCATAATTGGCTTTTTGCTTTGTTGAGGTATCTAAAAAAATATGCCAGAAAAGCTTTCTTCTTTTGTTACTCACTTTGCTCTGCAAAAGAAGAATAAGAAACGTAATACCCTGTCTGACTTATTTGCCTTATGCCCATTCCTCCTCCAAAATAAATACAGACAACTCTGGATGCGAGTACGAAATAATGACAGGTGGGGGAAGAGTTGTCCATAAAGGAGTTTACAGATGTGGAATGGAAACAAAATAATAGGGACTTTAAGCAATAGCTGCGGACAGGACGCTACGCAAAAATCACCAAGCAATAATGATGGCGGAACGGAGCATTTAATCATTCAAAAAGAAAGAAAAAGGTAGGCTATTTAAAGCAGCAAGAGAGGGGATGCTTGCTGTGTTAAATAACTGTCAGTAACCACACCTGATGCTTAAAATCCCTATTATGAATGAAACAACATTCTTGTTTGCTTTATGAGATGTCTTGAAAGATCATATGTGTCCTGCAGAATATCAGTGTGAGCCTGCATACCCTTAATAATGCGTTTGTCATTGATTAAATTAAGTACATATACACCACATCTCTGTGCATGAGCACAGGGTATTTTAGAATACGATTGAGAATGTAGTCGTATTCAGATGTTTACATGGCTAATATTTTCTTTTATTCCGATTATTTTAGGTCTACATCACCCCTTTCAGTCGGATGGAAATTTCATTCGGATCCAGCTCAATCGAATAATTTTTTTGGTTTACATGAAGGCTTTTCAATCCGATTAAGCTAACAATTGGATTCTAAATAGATTATTTGGTTGCATGTAAACGAGGTTGCATTTTTCCCTCTAACATACATTTTACCCCACCAATGGTCAAGTTTAGGTTTGGGGTTTGGATTGGGGGGTTCAGTTTTTACTGTTCTACTGTAAAGACTGACTTCACAACTCGCTTTTGATGCCCCTCCATTGACAATCCTCCTGGAAATAGAGCGTACACGTGCATAACAACACTTAAGACACTTGGGGCAGTGTTTCACATTTCAGGAAGCACAGACTGATTTTAGTAAAAGAAATGTCAACCTACTGTTTCCGATTTCACTGAGATCAGTCAGTCTGTGTTGAATACAAATAATCTGCTCACAAGTGGTTTACCTTGGATTTTTTTTTTTTTTTTACAAATTCACCACTTCAACAATAAAACTTATAAACAATATACTGTAGACAAGGACTGTCAAATGATAAAACATTTACATGATATGCTGATTGTTTAATCAAATAAATTGCAAATAATCACATTTACTGTATCAATATTTGCTCAGAAAAGCTTGTTTTTTAAACCATGACTAGAGAATCCTAATTTTTTCCCCATAACTATCCAGATATAATAACATTTTTGTGAGGGCTGTGATACTTTTTGTATGTTCGCGTGCACCGGATGGACTGACTATTGTATCTGGCTTTTTATCAGCATCTTGAGTCACAAGCGTTTTAAGACAGCATGTTGATATTGAGAGTTTCACCCTATTAGATCCAGTCACAAATGCCAATAATGTATCAGAGGCACTCCACTAAAGGTTATTTAAGTGATTTATTTCAAATGGAAACCTTACTTTAACCACTGAGCCAATGTCTCCATTTGGTATGCTTTGAAACCCTTAAGCTTTTTTAAGTTTTGCTTCAAAGTTTTTTTTTTCACTCTGGATTCAAGACCATAAACCACCGATCATTTTGTTTTGTGTTAGCCGTATGATCGCGGGTACTTGACAAACTATTCATTCTATATAGCAGGATGGCACTTCTCTAAAATAATTTAATTGTTGACTGAAAGTGTGAAAGTGAATCTGTGACGTCTGTGATGTGTGTCTGTATGTGAAGGGTATAAAAGCTTTTAGTAAACTCAAGCTGCACTCATGCCTTTATGCCTTTACTAAGAGAGAAGTGCTCTAAGTGCTTTACAAAGCTGCATACTGAGAAAAACATCACCCACAATGAATGCCATTGTCATGATGCTTTTTCAAAATCAGCAAATAAAATAAAAATCAGTTATATTCAGCTGAGCGAGAGCTTGTGGTTAAGACACTGGATTTGTACTTCAGATGGATTTTCATTCTGGATTTCTTACAAAATCAAGGTCACCTGGGCCAAGAGGGTTAACTGAAATTGACCTGTGGGGGAGTCAAGGTTTACCACCTCAGAAATGACCCAATAAGCTGTGTATGTCAGCACCTGCTGGAATTAAACCTCAGATATGAGTGTTACCTTCATGACCACATCTACTTTATTAAAAGCGGCTCTCGCTCTGAGACAGGCCAACACACAACTATTGTTCATCATCTGGCTGACCAGTTTTCAAGTCTATTTGAGGGTTTTATTATTACATTGAAAAGTTGTGATGCCTTTTCTGCATATCTGTCTTGTACAGATGTAATATTTACAGATTTAACCAGTAGCATGAGGATCAGACTGTCAGAAGTCTTTGGTTTAATAGACCATAGATTACTTCCACAATATGCCTAATGGAAAATATGATTTAAAACTATGCACTGCGGTCATATAAAATTATTTCAGAATAATAATACTATTAAAAAAATGAATTCTATAATAAAGCTATTGAACTAGTGCTTTCAGTCCATTAAAATTTAATTTCATTTAATTGATGAATCTCATTACCATAACAGTATGTTGTACAATGTTTTTTTATATTATTATTTAAATCAACAAAACGAAAGGAAGTACCGAAGGAGTACTAGGATGTGTAAATACAATTTCAATCATATATACACATAGACATGATGTTCAGTGGGGGGCTTTGTGGGTGCCCTAACATCTGTTGCAGGGCTCCCTGTTCTTCTATTCTAATCTTTTCTATTTGCAAAAGTAATGTTTGGGAGTCTAACATTTATATTTCCTATTGACTCACTAAAGCTGAAGATATAAATAACCATCTTAAGACAAATACTTTTGTGAAACATCTTATGTGCCTAAGACTTTTGCACATTACTGTATGTATATATATATATATATTTAAGCAATATCACACAAGCAAGAGTGTGATATGGCCCTACATCAGCATTGCTGTGATTCTGCTGCAGACCGAGTACCATAGATAATCACAGCAGTGCTGATTTAGGGCCATATAGCACGATTGTGAGTGTGATATTGCTTATATACAACAGTTCGCTGAACAAGTAAATAAATAAAACAATTGTATGGTCATAAAAAAACACATTTGTGCATGGAACTACTTTCTTACATGACCGATCAGAATCTGCTGTTGCTGGTTAAAAACAAATGATGCGTCCAAACATCCATTAGTAATTCAAAAATTTCACTTCAGAAATATTATCACGGCTTATACTGTTTCTAACAAGTTATTGGATTAACAAGGATGGATGGATGTTTGTGTGTGTGTGTGTGTGTGAGAGAGAGAGAGAGAGATGGAGCTTGTGCAATCACCTGTTGCCACAACCAAGCAGAGATATTGTCAGCTTTCTGAAGATCAGCTTTCTCAGTGGTAAAATAGCCGTCCAAGCGGGGTTATTCCTCTCTATTTCGCGGTAGCCTGTGCGCAAGAGTCATTCACTATAGAAACAGCGATGCCCTCCAGATTCAAAGACCGGAACTAACTGTTGTATAATATATATATATATATATATATATATATATATATATATATATATATACAGTATCTCACAAAAGTGAGTACACGCCTCATATTTTTGTAAATATTTGATTATATTTTTTCATGTGACAAGACTGAAGAAATGACACTTTGCTACAATGTAAAGTAGTGAGTGTACAGCTTGAATAACTGTGTAAATTTCCTGTCCCCTCAAAATAACTCAACACACAGCCATTAATGTCTAAACCACTGGCAACAAAAGTGAGTACACCCCTAGGTGAAAATGTCCAAATTTGGCCCAATTAGCTATTTTCCCTCCCCGGTATCATGACTCATTAGTGTTACAAGGTCTCAGGTGTGAATGGCAAAGAACTCTCTGAGGATCTGAAAAAAAGGATTGTTGCTCTACATAAAGATGTGAAAATGTGAGGGGTGTACTCACTTTTGTGAGATACTGTATATATACACACACAAAATGTGTCATATACTGTGTATACAGTATATAATTTTATTACCATAACCTGAATAAATTACAAAATTACAAAAGAAATCAACCAGTGGTGTGTGTTTGAGAAGGAAAAGTCTGTTTATCTGACCACTGGCAGACAGAGGAGTGTTTGAAAAACCGTTTTGGTCATTGTTTTTGCAATTCTTTTTGGTGAGGTTAATGAAATTTCAAAGTTCACTTTTAAGGTAGGCAATAACATGTGTTCACACATTCAGAGCAGGGCTGTGTAAACCTAGTGTATGTCCTTGCCTTAACATTAAAAATTATTTTCAAGCTGTATCAAACAAACACACCTCAAGGTGTTTCAGCGCAACACAAGCACTTATAGGTCATGTACTGTTTACTATTTTGCCTGTGGTCGTAATCAATTGCTTTTAAGTAGGTGTCAAATAGTCCTGTCTTTGGACCAGGAACACAATCTAATTAGGTTTAGTTTAACGTCCTCTATACGCCATGAACTAGCATTATATTTAATCTGGACACACCCTTCCGGAATCACTCTGTTCTTGTATCATTCTATCAAATAATTATTAAAATGAGAAACAGACATAGTAGCAGCTGGCAGGGACGTACATTTATCAATTCTTCCTCCAGAGTCTAATTCCACTTGCAGTAAGAAAGCATTTTGGATGTGCAATTAAAATGATGAAGCGCTGCTTTCTTGGGCCGCCATACAAATATGTTTCATTTGTCCTAAAGATTCATGCAGGCCATTCAGCAGAACTCACAATGTAAATCTCACTTTCTATCAGTGCGGACCTTGCCAGAGGTGGCTGTCACCGTGAAGATGTAGCGTAAAGGTCATACCATCACTTCCCACAAAATTAACAATTCCTATGTAGCCAAAGATTGTAATGAATTTGTTAACTGTTCTCCCAGACATATTATGTTTTTAAGGTTAATGGTCTATTAAGTTTCAAATCAACAAAACTTACCTCCCTATCCTAAACCTTAAACCTAGACCTAACTGATAGTGTCATAAAAGCAAATGTGAGATGAAAAACACAATTGCTAAAGCAACCATGTAATTTTGTGGTGGTTCTATGACACTGAGCTACCGCACAACTTGGTCATGTCTGAAAAATGTTCAAATGTTTTGCCATACTCAATGTCATAAGATAGCATTGTTTGTGGAACAGTGTGAAAAGTACATTTATGAACTGATAATCTGCTGTTTTACTCTATGATTTGTGTGAAAGTGAATAAAATCCATTGCTGTTGTAGCACCTCTAGTGTTCATTTCACCAGGAAACTGCCATGATGATACAACGAGGCACATAAAAAGAATTTAGCTAAAATGTATCTGTAGTAATGTGATTCTGTGAGACCAGGTTGAAGGTATCAGATATACTGTAGTTAGGACAGCCTCACTGAGAATTAACCTCACATTTCTTCAAAGTCTTTTTCTTGGTTTGATTCATGGCTTAGAACTCTTTTTTGAAGGATTTTATGAAATCCCTATAAAAGAAATGAATACTTCCTGAACTAAGATGGTTGAAAAAGTGTCAGTGTCATTCCACAACTGTCTGTATGGAAATAATGACAAACGTTTGTAGACACTGTAATCAGAATAACTGTCTGTCCTAAAGTAACAAGTACTGGTAATGGTACACTGTAAAATATACCATTCTGCATGTGGATACCTACTTTACTTGCTCCCAAGTGCCTCAAACAATTCTCTTCAAAGAATGCCACTAACCTGGAGAACAGTTTGCTTGTATCATGCCACGTAACTGAGAACTTTGTGCTCTAGGATATCTCATTGACTTGCTTCCATGCCTCAACCAAATCTCTTGAATATCAAACATTACTAACTGGCAAATCCAGATACAGTTGTCCCAGAGAAGTCCTCAAGCTCACATCAGTGATAGTTTGGTCAAATCTCAGCTCAATATTTTCTTTGCTGTAAATTTTGGTTTATACAATAGTATAACATATTATATTCAGATGTGAATAGGCTGGATTTGAACAGGCTCAATGATTATTCTCTTTATTGAGTTTCTTTTTCCAAACATGATTGTAGGCTTTTCATTTACTGCTGTTTTTCTCTTCGATTGATTGGAATTATTGGACAAATTAATGTAAGAAAGGTTTTAAGCTGTTCTTTAGTTTGTGTTAAAAAAGTTTACATTTTGAGGACACAAACTTGTTAATTATTTCAAAATGTTTTAGTGCTTGAATTAATATATGTTCTATTCCAATATAAGTAACAAGTCCAGTCAAACTGTAATGTTCATATGTTCTGGCTCAAACATTTCTCGACAGATATATTTTTTTATCATCCCAAAATTTTCCTGCATGAATACTGATCCCCAAAGTAGATATTTGATGTGACAGTATTTATGTTAACAAACCAGCAACATGCCTGTATCCCAATACACACCATACACTACTGCCGACATACCATTATAAAATTAATGGATAATTCTAATTCGGTTAATGAGAGCATGTGACACACAACATTAATGACAAGGTTACAACAGTGCTGCCTGTAAAGCAATTACAAAGTACATTACTTGGGTTAGACATTATTTAGAATTTATTGAGCAGAAAAACAAACTTTTCTCTAAAAAGTGTTTTAGAATTTAACTTAAAACTAATTAGTACTGTAATGAGGATTGACATATGATTGCAATTTTAGAGAAGTGATTAGTAATTTGTTGTGAATTAACTTATATACAAACATCTATCTAGGCCAATCAAAGAAGTTTGCTCCTCAGCCAGCATGTTTAACAGTGTTAAAAATCTCAGGGTTGTCTATTGTTATTGCTGTCCAGTGGCTCTGTTTTCTTGTGAATGCGCACATGCATTAGCTGGACCAGCCGTAAAAAAAAGTGTATTAGATTTGAGCTAAACAAACACAATTTATGACACCACTACTGCCTGATTTTATTGCTGATTTATAATACGTTATTTCAGTATAATTTTGACCAAGAGTTTTGAAGTACCCTTACAGATGCACTGTCGCTGCAGGTCAACCTCAGGGGAGAGTGGAGACTCCACCCCCAGGTGGTCCAGCTGATTTGGAGTCGATTCGGTCAAGCACAGTTAGACCTGTTCGCTTCCCAGGAATCCTCCCACTGCCCGCTCTGGTATGCCCTGACACAGAGACACTGGCACACTTCTGGCCCTGGGTGCTGCTTAATTATGCGTTCCCCCAGTGAGCCTACTTTTACAGACCCTGTGCAAGGTCAGGGAGGACGAGGAGCAGGGTATCTTAGTAGCACCCTACTGGCCCACTAGACTTGGTTCTCGGACCTTACACTCCTCTCTCAGGGACGAGGCACCATCTGGCACCCTTGACCAGATCTCTGGAATCTCAATGTCCCTTGGACGGGACGCGGAAGACCTAAGTGGCCTTCCACCCGCGGTGGTAGACAATATCACTCTGGCTAGGGCGCTCTCTACGAGGCGCCTGTATGCCTTGAAGTGGCATCTGTTCACTAAGTGGTGTTCTTCTCGCTGCGAAGAACCCAGAGATGCGCAATGAATTCGGTGCTTTCCTTCCTGCAGGAGTGTCTGGCGGCTGTTTCCCTCCACCTTGGAGGTGTACATGACTGCTATGGTGGCGCACCATGATGCAGTTGATGGTAATTCTCTCGAGAAGTACTACCTGATCATCGAGTCAAAATGAGGTTGAATCCTCCCAGATTGCACCTCATTCCCTCATGGGATCTCTCTGTGGTCCTGCGGGGCCTGCGGGGAGCCTTTCCTGGGCCCTGACCAATGGCACCTCTTTAGCAGACATCTGCAGAGCAACAGGCTGGGCAACACCCAATACCTTTGCGAGGTCCTACGATCTCCAGGTCGAGCCAGTTTCGTCACGTTTCATCACGTTAAGTTAAGTTTGCGGGACAACTGGGTCTACTGGAGGAGAGACATGCGCTTTTTATCCCCCCCAGCCATGTTCATGAGGTCGCTGTTTTCCTGTTTGTAACCCCATGTGATGTGTCTTCCACGAGATGGTTTCCCTGTTGGTAAACCCACATCTTCCTTGGGCAGAGTTCCCCTCTGCCACCGGTTGCCATGATTGTAGAGCTCCATCCCCTCTGGGCAGGATATACCACGAGGAATTCTCCACATATGACACTGCCGACAAGACTCGGTAAGACCATGTGACATATTTCCACACAATTGCCTCCCCTTCAGGCAGGCTCTGGTCTCCACGGTGTCTTCCACTTGGGAATGGACATCCCCCTGATGCGGACACTTATGGCCCCCAGCTGAACAATTTCCATTCTTTTTTTGGGGAGAAAAGAAGAGGCCATGGCTGGGCTGGCCTGTCCCCATGTTTTGCAGTCCACTTGTCCTGAGGTGCGAGGGACCATGCGACATCATAGGAGCATTGGGGGAGGTTACGTGATGGCCAGGTGAGCTGGCTATAAGGGCATGCAATGGTTTGCCCATCTCGCACCGCCAGTCCACATAACATAGTTCAGCTAGTAGTGGAATTTCGTATAGGGAACCCTAATATCACTACGTCAACACAGCATCGAGTGAGTGAAAGATAGGGAACATACTGGTTACTTTCGTAACCTCTGTTCCCTGATGGAGGGAACGAGATGTTGTGTCCCTCCTGCCACAACACTGAACTACCCGCTGAAATGGCCGGGACCCTTTCTCGGCTACTCAGCACAAAACCTCAATGAGTGGTTGTGAGCCAGCTCCTTTTTAACCTGTATGTCCAGGGTAGTGGCATGCAAATTCCACTTGCCAATTCCCATTGGCCTTTTTTCAAAGATCAGAGGTTTTTGGGGCTCCCTAGGGCGACCCCTAGTGACACTACATCGACACAATGTCTCGTTCCCTTCATCAGGGAATGGAGGTCACGAAGATAACCAGGACGATTTCTGTCTTTCCCCATTCAAACAGATAGGAGCTGTTTTTGCATGACTAGAAAATAATACTATATATACTGAAGACTAACAATCATGAAAACTAACAAAAATGAATTGACTGGATTAAAAACTATAATATTCTGAGATGTGCTAAATTACTGTATATACTGCATATCTTGATTTTAATATGTTTAGGGTATTCTTGTGAATCAGAACGCGCTCTTCAAATGGATTGTGCCAGATTAGTCTGAGAAAGCTGGTTCAGTCAAGAACAAAATTATGATTTCAGTCTCCTTATTTTCACATTGATCTTGAAGTGAGATATACTCTTGTAGTGCTGCAGATTGTGTTTGTGTAGCCTGTCATGTGTTATTGAAAAGAAAAAGCACAATTAAAAATAAAGCTCTGGCCATTAGTGTGGTCTCACTGGTATTCATCTGAACTCCAAAGACCATTTTAGAGGGTTATTCATAAGCATGGATTGATATTACCTCTTACTGAATCAAAGTCACATTTAATATGCACTATTTTCTTGTGAGGTAATCATTCAAGCGGACAGCATGTCACCTTCAATCAGACTTCCAACTCCTCCTTGTTTATTCTTTTTATGCTTTTTTTATTTTTTATTACACAACTTTATCAGGTACTTGTTTTGGTGACTATTATAAAATAATAATAATAATAATACAAATTATAGCACAGGTCTGGTCTTAACTCAATTTGAAAATAAATAAAAAGACTTTGCTACAGATACTTCAATTTCTCTAACTAGATTTTTACATTTTCTGAAGAACATGTTAGTGGTGTATCCACAAAACTGTATTATCTGTAGCCAGAGATTGGATGTAGCACATTACATTTACTCCATTACATTTAGTTGTACACAACTTGACAAAACACATTAGACTATGGTTTTATTTTATTTCCTAAAACGAAACTGAATATGTTAAGCCACTGATGAATCTTTGGTCAGCTAGTAGTAATTTCAGTTTCATAGGTGTAACAAAACAAAATCATTATTTTGTATCTCCTGGAACCTGCTTAAGGACCCCTTTAGGTACACCAGAGGCTTTTTAGTAGAGACAAGTCAGTTCTATTAACCCTGTGGGGTCTGAGGGTGTTTTGGGCCCTGGAGAAGTTTTGACATGCCTTGACATTTGTGCTTTTTTCAGTTGCTTAAAAATATATTAATGGCTAAAGTTTGATAAAGCTGTATACAGCACAAACTGGGCTACAATAATATGTGAGCAACATGTATGTACATGTTTGTATTTTTAAGAAAATAACGTTTATGCATGGTTTTTGAAAAAACTCAAATTAAAAGTAATTGAAATAAGGTCATATAACACATAATAAACATTTGTCCACAATACTGTTGAGAACTGAATCTTGTAGCCTAGAGTTTTTGCTACAAAATGATGTGAAAACCATCCTGATCACTCATTCATACAAAACAATGTAGTCATTTAACTTTTTTAAGACAATTTTAGTGTTGAAAGGTCATATGCAAGGAGGCGTGAATGATCCTGAATATTCATTGTAATTCACACATGAGAGACAAAGACCCCTCCCTGGGCCTATCAATGAGGGTTAGAGAATGAATGTGAGGAGACTTAATGATCCAAATCAAGTTTTAAGTTAAAAGAAGTAATCTGACTACATTTTCTTTACATAAAGACTTTACTTAATTTTATACCTACACTACCGTTTAAAAGAAGTCTCTTCTGCTCACCAAGATATTCTGAACTCTTTTTACAATTTAAAAGAACAGTTTTCTATTTGAATATATTGTAAAATGCAATTTGTGATCAAAGCTGAATTTTCAGCATCATTACTGCAGTCTTCAGTGAACAAGTCTCTCTTCAAAATACAAACGTTCATCGGAGTCCGGCTCTTCTTATGAGGAAAATGTTAATTCTTCCATACTATCCTGGAGCTTTCTCGCCTGTGTATTGTTGCAAACGAGCAGAAAAACGAACGAAATGTGTTTACATTAAACCTCACCGTCGGGGGCGCGTACCATTTGCATTGATCGTCTCAGTACAGTAGCGTATGAATGGCACGCTCTGCTGGTGGGTGGGATCTCATTACAGATAATTCGATATCCAAGTAAAAACTGTACATCGCTTTGTTTCAAACAGATTGTATTGCAGGAGAATATTTGTTTTAAATTTGAATTGTTTTATTTAAAAGTAGACATTTTAAGCTTTCTTTAGACATATGTTTCATTTTTGTGTGATAAGTATTCGCGGAGTTTCAGTTCATTTTTGTGACGTGTTTCTGAAATATGCTCGTGAACACAGAGACTGCTGAAAGCTCAATCTTTTTATTTTCTTTATTTTACAAAGCACAAGATTTTGTGGTTATTGTGAGTGTACACAAATAAAAGTAGACCCTT
Source organism: Xyrauchen texanus (assembly GCF_025860055.1). Lineage (NCBI taxonomy): Eukaryota > Metazoa > Chordata > Actinopteri > Cypriniformes > Catostomidae > Xyrauchen > Xyrauchen texanus. The sequence goes on along the minus strand of NC_068298.1, from coordinate 41,354,026 downwards.
TATAGTCTCTAATGATGTCTTACACTTATCTATACCCAAAAAGGACGGAGTATTTTAAGTTGTTTCTGCTGTAATGACGAAAATATCCAGCAGGACGCGCCGGCACGTCCGTCGACCCCAGAGGATTAAAATGAATGTGAAAACGGTCAACAGATATGGTAAGGAATACACCTAAAGGTAAAAGAGCCAATCACATTTTAGATACAGACATCACCTACCAACTCGAGAATGCGCATGCTTATTACTTATACAAGCTTAGAAATTTTAGTTTTTTAGTGTGATATACGGTAAAGGAACATAGTTTATGATACCATTGCTGTCAGATTTTACTGCTGATTTGAAATATGTTCTTTGATCTTAACCTTGACCAACCATTTTGGAGATTTTGGCCTTTCCCCATTCAAGAAGATAGGAGCTGCACTGCCATGCCGCTGTCAAGGTTGAGGAGTAGGGGAGGTTGAAGGACCCAAAAGCAGAGAGAGAGAGAGTTCAACTTTATTAATAATGAATTCAAGCAATCAAGTCTAGGTGCGCCATGACCAACTGAAGAATGCAGGGATGCAAAGATGAGTGTGGTCATGAGTCGAGTGGAATGTGTGCATGTAGAAGTCAGGAACACTCTGATGAGAGTCTATTGAAGAGAGTGAGGTGCAAACAAAGCCCAGACGGATTCCCTCGAGACACGGGCAGAAACTGAGGAATCCTCCTTCACAGTTTTGGGCATCAAGTGACAGGGCGAATGCAAGCAGACAGATAACCGCACCTCAATCGACCAGCAGCCAACCGAAATGCAAGCTCATGCAACTAGGTCCATAGAAGGCTGGTGAGGTGCAAGCGAAACCAAGAAGAATCTCCAGAGACACAGGCAGATACCGAGGAATCCTCCTCCACAGCCCTGGGCACTGCTTGTGAGATAGAATGCAAGCAGACAGGTACTGCACCATGATATACAGGCAACCAAGTGATACTCAAGCTTGCTCCAACTGTACAAGAGAGAGAAGTTAAACTTCACCATAAACAGCACATATGTCAACAGTAACAGGAAACAATAAACTGGCAAAGAAGGTGGGGAAACATGAGGAAAAAGAAGGTAGTGCAATTAGAGGAAAGTAGGTGGCAGCACGCATTTAACTCATCAGCGTCTCCACGAGACCGATCAGCGTTCCCATGGAAATGCTGGTCACATGTGCCAGCTCCACCTGTTAGACACAAGGGAGAGAAATACAGACAACAGTTAGAGCTGGCACACATGCCGGAACCATGACAGCCACTTGTTTACATAGAAAAATAGCTTCCCAGGAGGGTTCCAAAGATGGTCGCCAAAAAGTCTACAAGGCGATGAGAAGGCCACTCATAAACAAATGAATGGGAGAAATAGTCATTTTAAATATGGCGGCTGTAGTAGCACCTTACAGTTAAAAGAGCCAATAACCTGTTTTATAGAGGTATCACAACACTTAATGTTGTTACTGTAGAAATGGAAGTCTTGCCTTACACTCAAAATGTCCAATCACCATTTTGATAGAGACATCGCTTGTCTGTCTACTCAAGAACTGGACCAGCACAGTAGTTACTTTTACCCCTATTCTCCCCAATTTGGAATGCGCAATTTCCAATGCTGTCTAAGTCCTAGTGGTGATGTAGTGACCTCAATCTGGGTGGCGGAGGACGAATCTCAGTTGCCTCCGCATCTGAGACCGTCAATTCATGCATTTTATCACGTGGCTTGTTGAGCCCATTACCGAGGAGGTTACCCCATGTGACCCTACCCTCCCTAGAAACTGGGCCAATTTGAATGCTTAGGAGACCTGGCTGGAGTCACACAGCAAGTCCTGGATTTGACCTCACAACTCCAGGGGTGGTAGCTTCCCAGGCCCCTTTTTGTAGTTACTTGATCTGAAGAAGCACAATTTATGAGACCATTGCTGTAAGATTTTATTTCTTATTTGAAATGTGTTATTTGAATGTAATGTTGACCAAGAATTATGGAGATTTCAGTCTTTCCCCCATTCAAGATAGGAGTTGTACTTGCATAACTGAAAATTGCTTCCCGAAGGTGTAATGAATAACCTGCCTTAAAGGGACATTGTAAAACAGTACATAAACAATGATGGGGCTATTTGACTCAAGACTGCTGATCCAAATGAACCCATTTTAAAGGAGTGAGGCCCACCCTGTTCTTCATGTGAGTGTCTGATGAAAGCCGTCAATCAGTGCAGAAGGCAGAACATGGCTCTGGAGTGTGCTGGATGTTGCAGGTTGCACTGTTGTGAGGTCAGATGACATTTTGGCATATCAGTGCAGAACAGCACACAGGCGCAGGATAATGCCATGTAGAGCTGTGTGTGTGTGTATGTATTAAGGTCACTTCCTCCCCTCTGATTCACACCCGCTCACCCACGCCTCATCCTCACACTGGGTGTGTGTGCACTGTCGTGATGCTGCATGTACTGCTTGAAAATAAAACTACTTTACAGGGGCGGACTGGGAAGAGAAATCGCCCCTGGATTTTACATAGAAACTGGCTCAAAATTTGTTCAGCGGGGGGTTGGGGTGTCACTGTGCTTTTCTGCCCAACATGGCCCACTTCGGCATATTGCAGTGCCGTTTTGCGGCCCTATTCAGCCAGTCGCAGCCCGTTCTGCATATGCGGCAGCCCGTTTCAGGTTATCGATGCCTGTTTTGCGGCCGGCCCACTGGGAAAATTCTGGATCTCCCTATGGCCAGTCCATCCCTGCTACTGATCTTATTGAAGTGATAGCCATGTTATATACTGTGCAGTGATATATTGAAGAATATTGATAAGAATGTTTGGGCTTTAATAAAGTCGCACTACATTTTAGTTCAGTGAAGTTGTTGCAAGACCATTCATGAAATACCTTTTGTGAGTAAAGATAAATGTGATAAATAGATTGCATTGGCCTGTTTCTTGTGATTATGAAAAGTATGGAGCTACAATAATTTTGTTAATTTGAATTCTAGTCATGTGACATTTACCAAATTGTAAGACTGTCATATTTTATACATTTGTATAGATCTAATTAGTATTATAAAAATGTAGGTTCAAATTTTCAGATTAAGAATTCAAAATACAAATCTCTAGATTTGACATCTCTTATATTCAAATGATAAACAAACTAGGTCAAATGTCAAGTTTTTGTGTTCCGCAGGGAAAAGTTACCAGAATAGTCCAAATTAGCATTTTGGACAATGACAGAGCTACCAGAATTTTATGGCATATTCTGATGATATGTTAACATGAACTACTATGAACAAAACGTTTTCACCATTTATTAATATTGGCCAACTTTAATACTATAATAAAATGTTAAATATTTTAACATAAACATTTTTATTAATTAAAATTAGTTCATGCATTATGAAATAAGAATTAACACTACTATTTATAAATGAACATTGGCTCAATAATCCAGTCCAATACTACATCAGAACGCACCAGAGAATTCACACTTTCTGAGAACTAAATTTGAGAGATTTGAATTTTGAATTCAAACTTTCTTCCTAATTGAAATATTTGAATCTGTAATTCTATAAACTAAAGTTTATAGCTATTTCCATCACCAAAATGTCTTAAAATATCTTCTTTTGTGTTCCACAAAATAAAGTAATTCGTGTTTGGAACAATATGATTGTGAAAGTGCTGCGGTTAAAGACAGTGAACTCCAGCAGTAGACCTAATTTAATGTTGAAACATTTCAAAGTTTATTTCAGAGTAATCTTTCACAGTGATCTTTAAATCAACATTTGGCACAGTCTTCATGAAAGTTTATATAGTTCTGAGCTGGAGAATCATGATACACACCTCATTAGAGATGGAAACTTGTTGGTCTCACAATTTTACTGACAGTTATCTGCAATTACTGAAACTTGCAGGACAATTGTGGAAATGTAACAAACACTATTAATAACCCATCTGTGCTCTCTCTCTCTCTCTCTCTCTCTCTCTGTCTCTCTCTCTCTCTGTTCAAACAGAGCTTGCTTTTAGCCTCAAGACTACATTCAATAAGCAGTGCTAGTGCTGTTCAAGCTATTTCCCCAATAGCTAAACCTTTAACCAAAAACAAAGTGTTTGGAGCAGATCGAGAATAGAGAAACTCCATTAGTCCAGAATTTGGATAAAAATGTCATGGCGCTTTAATTGCAGGACTCCTGAGACAGGACCTGATTGGTCATTCGTGACACTTAGACTCAAATATAGCAGCACTTTTTTCAGCTGTGATCTTTGAAGTTTCAGCTGCATGAGTGTGCACTTTCACACTTTCCATTAGCATCAAATTCAATGCATTAGTGCAGGTCAAGCAAAATGCTGCATGCTGTCTGATGAAGGAGCGGTGCTAAACCCACAGATCTTCCAGAGGTGAAAGTGCTCTGCAGCAGTCATAACAGAGACACCGTATCAAAAGAAGCTTTTCAAACTTCAGCGCAATTTAAATGTGGCTGAATTAAGTTGACTGTTAGCGGTATGGACAAGCTTTAAAAGCGACATGCAACATGAGGCAATTAACAGAGGTCACAAATTTAGTCCCTGGTCACCAAAAATGGATCGAAATGATTTAATCATGCAGCCATTTAGAAAGTGCTTAACAGGAAGAAGTTTAACCTTGTGTAAAAGTTCTAAAGCTGAACATAAAAATGGAGAGACAAAAGTAATGGTTTCTGCTGAGTTGTCGTCCAATTCACAACCTTCATGGAAAGTACTGGATTGTCAAAGTAGAATTTCGCCTCCTTCAAACTTCCTGGAAGACTTTCACAAAGGAATAGTTTGCCCAAAAATGTAAATTGTGTCATAATTGAATCAACCTAATTTTGTTCAAAATGTGTAAGACTTTCTTTTTTCTGTGGAACAGGACAGGAAATGCTTAGCAAAGTCTTCCAAAAATGTTCTCTTTTCAATATAGTGAAAAAGGTAAATGGGGAATGGGGCTGTTGAGGAAAAATTAAATTATATATATATATATATATATATATATATATATATATATATATATATATATATTTAAGGTATCATAAAACAGTCCATACAACGTGTACAATATATTTTAAGTAATACGTAGCCATACAATAGCTTTGTATGAGGAACCAATTTAAGTAGTTACTCTTTGAAAATGTTCCCTTGTACTACAGCTCTCAAATCTCATATGCATTTATGGACATTGTACACACTCATGTCTCAGGGCTAGGTAGCGATACAGAGATCCAGATTTGATTTAATTCCAATTAACAAGCTTTTGATTTGATTTGATTCCGATTTCTGATTTCCATTTTGCTTACATATGAAACAAACCTTTTCTCAGCTAATGGTGTTAATTTTACAGGGGACCTTCTAACTCAGTACATTACGAAAATATACATTTATCTTATCTTTAATAATTTATAAGTATTATTTCATAATTTTTATCACATTTTAGCTTTTCAAAAATGTTACAAATTCCACAAATAAATATAGATGTAGAACAAATGTTAAATTGGTACTGTCTCTTTAAGAATAGCGGCAGTTCAGCGAGTGTCTCACAGAATTGTTTTGGTCGAGTGTATGTCAACGAGATTGGAGTTTCATAGCTTCTTTACAACATTCGTGTGATTAGAATGAAATGTTTCATTTTTTTTAGTGTTTGATCAACAACTGACTGTAAAGGTCAGAAAGAATATTAAAAAAAGATATTATTCAATGACAAATGTATTGTGTGGATCTTGTATTTGGACACAAGACATTACATTACATAACAGCATCATTTTCTCTAAAGCTTCTTTAAAATGATGTGCTCCATTTTCGTGAGTGTGCAAAGAGCAGCGCTAGGTGCTACGACCGTGCATAACGTCTTATATCATTTTCATGAAGTGCAATTTTCGTGCCAACGCAAAGCGCAAATGGGCATGGATGGGAGAGTTTTCTCACAGTGTGTGTGCAAACTGTGTGTATGTTTATGAAGTGCCCCAAAACACAATTGCTATTTTCCTGAGAAATAGGTCGTTGCGCAAAGACATTTCAATACCATCTCTTAACTCAGCGCAAACTTCAAATTCAGTTCCTGCATTCCACCAGCAGGTGCTAATAAAGTTCATGTCCAAATTCTGAAAGTATAGAACAAACAATATGAATTTTTCTGGGGTAATCACTTGAGATTTGTATTAAAAATGTCATGGCCTATTTTTATTATTATTTTTATTGTTATGTGTATTATTTTTAATTATAGTTACAATTGTATTTATCATTTAATTTGTAGCCTACTAGTAATTTTCCACCTGTTGTTGATATTGATTTTTAAGTCCGGTGGAAGGACAGACTAAAATGTTTGGATTTGCTATGATTTTTTGTACCACTTTGTTATTTTGATTATATTTTTGTTAGAGATGCACCGATTGCAATTTTCTTGGCCGATTTCGATTTCCGATTTTTTGCAAGTGTGACCTGCCGATACCTATTTTACCGATTCCGATTTTCTTTCTAAGAACTATTATTGACTGCATATACAAACAAAATCTACCTTTCTTCAATGCTAAATTTTATTTTCATAATAAAATAAATTATTAAACATTACAATTTCCCCCAAACTGCACTAAGTTACAGGATCTTCTCTCACTTAAACAACTCTCAAAATAAAGTGCTCTGACTGGAAAGAGGTAGAAATAACAATTAACTGCAAATGAGTTGCTTTATATAACAGATGTCATTTTCCACTATTTTTATAAATGGACCTTTTTCTCTTTATTACTCGTCTAACAAAACAATTCCAAAGATCTGAAAAACTGAAGTGTCCAATACGCTCAACTTACGTTAGATGTACAAATATCAGTTGTAAAACTGAGCACTGCTTCAGGAATGGCTTGTAACCATACCTGTCAACACTCCCGTTTTTCCCGGGAGTCTCCCGTTTTGTTATTTCTCCCAAAAAAACTCCCGTAATTTGTATGGCCCAAACCACGTTATATGAATAATCACATCAATATATTATTCCAAGGTGGTCCAGTTGCCAAATCTTGAATGAAACGCATCAAACTCACACAGTCGACACATCATACACATTACAAATCATTTATGACCACAATCTGGCAACCTAAAACCCATTTGCGCTGTTGATATCTGCGCAGGCAGTAGATGCGGGATGTTAAAATAAGCATCACTGGTAGAGGGGAGGAGAAGACTCAGCTGGTGCTCCAGTGAAAAAAACAAAATATACATGTACATTTACCAACAGCTGGATGGAAGAATTGAATTTCATATCCCGAAGCCATATCGACAATGCCCACACCTTTTGCAATGTGTGTCGCACTGATTTTAATATCGGACACGGTGGAAAAAATTACGTTACTCAGCACATTAAATCACAACGGCACAAGTTGTATGTATTTAGCCTGCCTCTGCCATCCAGCACCCCACTTCCCCTCTCCCGGATTTGTGTACCCAAATGTTGACAGATAACAGGCCGCGTGTGTGACATGACACGAGATTAAACGACTCGGGCAACGCGACGTCGGAAAGTACCTCCTACTCTGTATCGAGGAAATTTATCAGATTTCTGAACCCTTTGTCCTCAACTATGGAGAACAGCTGGTCATCCAGGGCCATGAATTCCATAATTTTCCTTGTAATTGCTTTGGTCTTTTCGCTGCTCATTCCAAGGAATGATAGGTGAGGCTGCTGACTTGTGGCTGGCTCTGAGCCCTGGCTAGCTTTAGCCGCTTTCACTTTTTAGCTTCTTTTTTAAAATGGGCATTTTCAGCTGGGTGATGGTGTTTTAAATGTCTAATTAGGTTTGTTGATCCGAAAGTTATTGTGGTGGTTCCCCCACGGTTTACTTTGGCCTTACAATTATTACACATTTCGAACTTTGTGAATTCTTCACTCACAGTGAAGATCTTCCACGCCAATGACATGTTTACGTGTGGCTGTGACGTTATTGCCTGCGCCGCTGGCAACAAAAACGGACCGGCTTGGAATCGGTAAGACGTGAGGCTGACCGTCCGATTACCGGTCCGGGCCGAGCATGCGGAAAATCGGCTAACTCCGGTCCCTGGCCGGTCGATCGGTGCATCTCTAATTTTTGTTTCATTTAAAGTATAATTTGAATTTAGAAATGTTGGTTTATTTATTGTTTTCCAGTGTTTGAATACATTAATTACATAATGTTTTTTTTTTTATCAAAATCTAGCGGTAGAAGTGTAGTGTGTGCTGATACAATCACTGTTAATACTAGCCATGATTTGTGTGTCAGTACCTGCAAATGATTATATACTTACATTCCCTATACTTTAATTCAGAGAATCACATTTTCTATGCGTATAAAAGGAGTGTGTCACTGTCATAGAAATATGCCTGGCATTCATCAAGGACACGGTTAATGTACATTTTCTATTCTTCTAATTCATTGGATACAGTCCATTTACACTTCCAACTTCTTATGAATGTGCTGTCTTTGTTTATATCGCTGCTTGACAGTGTGTGGACTATCTAATATGCAGTAGGATGGAGATGGTGGAAATCCCCGAAAGGAACCTCTGAATTAAATTGCACTTAATCCAGCCCATTTGCGTGTTGTCCAGGCATTTCTGCCAAACCTACTTGCACCTAGACTTGGCGCATGCTTGCACGAAAATACCAACAATTCATGGCTGTGCCCACTGACTTTGCACTTATGACTTATGGCATAGTTTGCGCCTAACGGTTGCGCTCTTAAAATATGGCCCGATGTGTATCATGAAAAGCACTAAACAAGTAAGTATGAGTCAAACCAAATTTTACTCTCAAATGAAGATTGCGTTTAATCGGAAAATCTACATTTGACCCAGCCTTACTCAGTAGTCCTGCAATTACACACTTTGTAAGATTTTGCTTTTCTAAATTCTGGACTTATAGAGTTTCTCTGCTCCAAACACTTTGCAGATATGGTGTCATTGTTTTTGGTTAAAAGTTTAGTCCACAGTGACTTAAACTGCACTGATCAAATAATTGAAGTCTGGAGACTAAAAGTAAACTCTGTTTGAAAAGAGAGAGAGCACAGATGGGTCATTAATGATGTTAGTTACATTTCCACAAAATCCTGCATGTTTCAGTAATGGCAGATAATATCAGTATTGTCTCCACCAATAACTCTCCATCTCTAAAAAGGTGTTTTTCATGAGACTTCTTCACTTGACGTGCCATATTTAAATAATAAATACGCTACACAGTAATACAACAAAAACATCTGTGTGTGTGTGTGTGTGTGTGTGTGTGTGTGTGTGTGTGTGCTTTATTCACAAACAGTAATTTTTGGCTGAAATTCTGCCCATGGCAAAGACTGTTTTTCCCCCTCTAATAAACTACTTAATATTCATGTTTTGTTATATCAGTGGACTATGTATAGTATATTATTTTAATCCATCATATGATGCTGTCCTTTTGCATTTGACCAATGAAAACGTGTTGTTTAATCTCAACTTTAAATTAGATCAGTTACACATTTATGCTGTAAAAAAAATGTATTAAACCCACAGGCACAAAGGCTTGCTTGCTCACAAATTGTACTAGTTAGTCTGTATAATAATTAATGTAATGGCAGCACTGGGGTGCTTTTGATTAATATGACTTATTACAATATTTCAGCATAACCATTCATCTTCTCTGCAGCGTTAAGCTATTCACACTGAACGCCTTCAGATTTCGTTTTTTTCTGCTAGCATTCTTTGTTAATGCAGTTGGTTTACCTGGTTTACTGTTAATTAAAATTCCCACATTGGTTTGATCCCTGTGTGACCTGTATAATGTCCTCAGATTGGGTTCAGGAGTTTCTGTATTAAAGGCATAATTTAACAGGCAGTGAGTGTGACACGTGTCTACGTCAACAGAACAGTGTAATTCTGCAAATCTTTATTAAAGGGCCACTAATTGCTTGAGAAAGAGCACAGACCCAAAAAGTCTAATTCTGTCATTATTTAACCACCATATGACTCATTAACAGCCAATGACGTCACTGAACATCGTTTCCATCTAATATACGACAATTACTTGCTTCTGCCACACATAACAGCTTCCTATCATGTTTACACACTCTACTGACTGGTTAAGTTTAGATAAGGACATAATGTTAATAAGTATGTCCTTAATGCCTCGTGCGAGTAACCCCCGTTTACTTCCGCATTAGACATCCGGGAATATGCACGTAATGAAGTTGTATGAGTTTATGCGAACAACATCGTGCGAGACCATACGAAATAGCCAACTCGTAAATGATATACGACTTTTCATGAGATCGGTTTGGGATACCCAAGTTTTAGAAAAGAATACCAAAAAAAACCTCCATTGAAGTGTCATGAAAGTAGTCCATATGACTTGCATATTATATTCTGTAAGTCTTCTGTAGCCATTCAATAACTTTGTGTGAGAAACAGACACAAATATAAATTGTTAATAACTGGAAATCTGGTCTTCGTCCATAGCTTTTAAATCTCATTTTTACATGCGTTAAGGTGCGTACACACTGTGCGCGACAGCGATTCCATCCCATTCATTTTCAATGAGAGCACAGCGACTTTCAGCGACACGAGCTGTCGCGACCGTTGGCGACTAGATGTGGGCGTGTCCAGCGATGCGACAAAGTTGAGACAAGTTAAACTTTATTCAAATGAAGAGCGACTAACGGAAGCGACAGCCAATAGGAGAGAAGACGGGAGAGCTCACGTGATCCTTCTCTCTCTCTCTCAGCTCCTGCAGTAACGGAAAGATGTATGAAAGGCTAATTCTTGCTGTTAGCAATTTTCCAGTGCTCTATGATATGGATATGGTATATCCAGCCACAGCTCTTGCACCAGCCGGTGGTACTTGCCGTGCTGACTCCGAGATTTAATGGTTTTGTGGACCCAGACAGACCGGCGTTTTCACCGCAGATAAACAGCCGCTATGGCAAACAGCACGCCTTGTTTCTCATTCATCTTTGATATAAAGCATTTTATGTACTGATTCCATTTATATTTAGTCTTTTCCCTCCAAAATGTTTGCTTTTAGCGCCAAGAAAAGCGATTTGCTGTCAAGAGCAATGGAATGACATCCGTGAATTTCATTTATAAACGTTACTAGGCAACCAGTAGTGGGAACGCCCGCTAGCGACTTCACCGCCAGCCACTGGCGACCTGCAGCGACAAAGTCGCTGGCAGTGTGTACGCAGCTTTAGGCAGGTTGCACTGGCTATTCGACTAGTCTTTTATTTCTGCCACTAGTTGGGTCCATGCAAACTTCATCCATCAATGTTTTTACAGTGTAAAAAAATAGCAGAAAACATTAGGTTAATGCAGCCTCTGAATCATTTACATATGTAAATATATAAATATTGACCTGCCAAGCAACCGACTAGTCGGCTACTTCTGGGTGGTTAGTTGACTAGCAAAAATAAATTGATATGCAAGCCCTAACATGTGCATATTCAAACTTGGAGCAGTAAGCTGTTTTTTGTTGTTGTTTTTTTTTCTTCACAAAAGTAATGAAGTGATACATTTATTAATCAAATTTCACTTTTGAATATTGTTTCATAATGCTTATGCCTGTCAGCTGATTTATTTAAGTTCTTTGAGCAGTCTCAGATATATCAGCATAGCACTGGATACTTTTTAGTAGGTGCTACTTCAAGGTGACAAACCTGCTCTGTTTCTGTTACTGTCCTTAGAAGTTTTGCATAGTCAGACCTTTGCTTAAAATTGCTAACGTCTAGGTCTAAGTCCAGTACAGAAAATCCCAGTACAAACCATAAACATATTTAAGTGAACAAAGCAGATTTATAGTTATGCTCATATACTGTATATCCAATTTACTTGCTACTACTTGCCTCAAACGAAACCCTGAATATCTTTAAACGATTTGATGTCATTAACCTGGCAACTTTGGCAAATCCACTCATAATTTAGCTTCAAATGCACTTAATGTATTAACCAGCAGCTTTGTGAATTTTTGAGAAAGTTCCTCTATACCAGCCAGTCAGATCAGGGTTGACTAGGGTTGGGCGATGTCCCCTAAATTGGCAGTTGACGATGTTGACAGTAAAACATCACGATGGACGATGATATCGTCGGTGGCGGGGGCTTTAATATAATTTCATATAATTTTCGAAAATTATATGAAAAATTATTATTTCGTTATTTTACTAACCCAACTAATGACTCGTCGGCGCTTTATCAATAGGTTGCACGACACGTGAAGCAATTTTTTTTTTAGCTTTCATTTAAGAAGAGTTGTGCACTTTTTATTTTAATATATCTCTTTACATAAATACTATTTTCCACTTAAAAACTATAATTTCGTTATTTTACTCACTGATGAGCAAAAGGTTGAGGCAGAAATGACCATGTACCTGCAGGAAATGGCCATTGATGGGGAAGAGGTCCCGCTGACTTGGTGTAAACGAACGACAAAAGGTTTCCGTTCATGGCAAGATTAGCACGGAAATATCTGTGCATATGTGCTACCAGTACTCCATCAGAGCGGGTCTTCAGCACAGCGGGTAGTGTAGTTACTGTGTGGAATGTGTCCCATCAGTGCAGCTCACCAGGGGAGCTGTAGCGTATTAAACCGCTAGTAGTTTCGCCTGCAGGGCGGGCACTTCCAGATTATAAAATCTGACAAAGGTGGAGGGGGAAGCCCAGCCCGCTGCCACACATATGTTGTGAATGGAAATCCCGCTGGACCATGCCCACGAGGAGGCCATGCCTCTAGTGGAGTGAGCCCTAATGCCTAACGGGCATGGTAGGTCCTTTGACGCGTACGCGGCAGCAATAGCGTCCACTATCCATCTAGACAGTGTCTGTTTCGAGGCGGCGAAACACTTGGTGCACCCTCCGAACGAAACGAAAATCTGCTCAGAGCGTCTGAAAGAGGCGGAGCGCGCAGTATACAATCTCAGTGCTCTGACTGGGCAAAGGAGATTGGCGTCGCGTTCGCTATCGGATGCTGGCAGCGCCGATAGGGAAATGATTTGTGCTCTGAGAGGAGTACCGATCACCTTGGGGACATAGCCGTGTCTAGGCTTTAAAATGACCTTGGAGTCACTTGGTCCAAACTCAAGACACGCAGCGCTGAAAGACAGCGCGTGAAGGTCTCCCACACGTTTAACTGATGACAGGGCAGTCAGAAAAACGGTTTTGAGTGAAAGGTATTTCAAATCCACGAATTGAAGCGGTTCGAAAGGGGGGGCTTTCATAGCTTCGAGAACTACGGAAAGATCCCAGATAGGAACCGATGGGGGGCGCGGGGGGGTTCATCCTTCTAGCTCCCCTGAGGAAGCGGATGACCAGCTCGTTTTTTCCCAGTGACTGGCCGTGCAGGGGTTCAGCGAACGCCGCGATGGCCGCCACGTACACTTTGAGCGTGGATGGGGATCTGCCCTTATCCAGCAGCGCTTGTAAAAACACGAGCAGCGACGACGCCCCACATGTCCGTGGGTCCAGGTCTCTGTCGGTGCACCATTTTGAAAACACAGACCATTTGGATGCATAGAGTCTTCTCGTGGAAAGGGCTCTAGCATGTATGATAGTGTTTATTACTCCTTCTGGCAAAGCGACGGGTAGTCGTTGATCACCCACGCATGCAGCGCCCAGCACTCTGGGTGGGGATGCCAGATCATGCCGCAAGCTTGAGAGAGGAGATCTTCTCTCACTGGAATGGGCCACGGGGCTGTCAGTGACAGCTGCGTAAGCTTCGGGAACCATGTCTGATTCTCCCAGCGCGGGGCTATGAGGAGCACCGAGTGACGCGTTTCCTGATCCTCTGCATTACCTGTGGCAATAGCGAGACGGGAGGGAAGGCGTAAAGCGGGCGGTTGGGCCAGTCCTGGGCCAGCGCGTCCTCGCTTTTCGAGAAAAATACTGGGCAGTGAGAGTTCTCTTCTGACGTAAAGAGGTCTATCTCTGCTCTGCCGAATATACTCCATAACTTCTGGACTGTTTGAGCGTGCAGGGACCATTCCCCTGGGGAAATATTGTCTCTGGACAGTCTGTCTGGGCCGTCGTTCAGGTGGCCTGGCACGTGCATCGCCCTCAGCGAGCGCAGGTAGCACTGGGACCAACTCAGTATGCGTTTTGTCAGATGGAAGAGGTTCCTGGATCTGACACCACCCTGACGGTTTAGATAGGATACCACAGATCTGCTGTCCGAACGGACCAGGACGTGGTGACCCTGAATGACCGGGAGGAAGTGCACGAGCGCGTACTCGACCGCTATCATTTCCAGACAATTTATGTGAAGGAGCTTTTGATACCATTCGGCCACTGCCCAGGGCTGCAGAGCTGAGATACAGGTCTGAGTCACTCTGATCGGCTGGCGGCCCGTGGCCCAAGCCCGGCGAGACGCGCGGGTGTTTAGCCAATGCTGAAGCATGCACAGTAAGCCCAGCTGAAGTACTGCTGCGGCTGAAGCCATGTAACCTAGCATTCTCTGAAATTTTTTCAGATGCGTGAGGCTGTTCATCTGAAAGGACGCGGCTAGTCGCTGAACACGGCGCGCGCGCTGTGTAGATAAGCGAGCCGTCATCGCCATGGAGTCTAGTTCTATTCCAAGGAAGGAAATTGCCTGACTGGGCTGTAGTGAGCTCTTGGTCCAATTGACTGCAAGGCCCAAACTGTTCAGATGACTGAGGAGAACTGTTCTGTGAGACAGAAGCTCCGTATGTGACTGTGCCAAAATCAGCCAATCGTCCAAATAGTTCAGAATTCGCAAGCCCTGACTCCGCAGGGGTGCGAGCGCCGCATCCATGCACTTCGTGAAAGTACGGGTGCTAAAGACAGGCCGAACGGAAGGACGGTGTATTGATAAACCTGGCCGTCGAGGCGAATCTCAAGAATGGCCTGTGACGGGATTTATCTGAATCTGAAAGTAGGCATCTTTCAGATCGAGAGAAATAAACCAGTCCCCTGGCGCACATGCGCGAGGAGTTTCCTGATTGTAAGCATTTTGAACGGTCTTTTTGCGAGCACCTTGTTCAAAACCCTGAGATCTAATATTTGTCTGAGGCCGCCGTCTTTCTTGGGGACAAGAAAATAACGGCTGTAAAACCCCGACTCACTCAGAGAAGGTGGCACTCTCTCTATGGCCCTTTTGCACAGAAGGTTTGCTATTTCTGAACGAAGCATGCAGGCTGCTTCCGTGTTCACAGTAGTTTCGAGCTACTCTGAAGCGGGGAGGGCGGCGATCGAACTGTAGCAAATAGCCCTGTTTTATTGTGCTTAACACCCATTTGAAGCGTAACGCTAGAGGGTGAATGGCCAAGTCGCCCTGATTGCCGCACACAGCGAGCTGAACAGAATGTGTGAGCGCGCTTAATGTGCTTATGCATGACGGCTCGCAGACAGCAGGGACAGGCTGTTCTGTGAGTGACTTCCCGATTGAGGTGAATGGGGAAAGAGTCACATCTGTGAAGTGATGCGCGAGCATAGTCACGGGCATGGGACTTACATACAGAGAGGTGTTTGCTGGCCGTGTGACAGAGCGGGCAGAGAAGGGGCGCGCGCACGGATTCGTAGGCGCGTTTATTGACTCTAACACTCGAGCTGGCTGTGCCTGCTTTATGTGAGTGGGCTCTGATAGGGACACGGGAAGTGTAATGCTTGTGTGTAGGGGTGAACACTGGATTGTGGGCACATTTTCTACACATAAGGCATGTTTGCTTTTCACAAAATTTCTTTTGTTCGCCGTGAAAACGGCATTTGAGTGCAGGCAAGCGGGCAGTATCACCGGCTTGTTGGCTGCTGAATCCACCACTGCAGTAGCCTGAGAGAAGGGGACTGACAGGGGGCGAAGCTTTGACGGTGGTCCGGCCGCGGCGGGACTGAGCCGTCATTTCCTTAACAAAACTAGGAGGACTTTGGTTGCTCAGGTTTCAGCGCAATCTTAGGCCGAGGCCCGCAGGGGGGCGGCGGTCTGCGGCGGCTGTCTGAGCGCGTTCTAGGGCGGCCGCCCTGTCGACGCTGAGAAGTCTGGCTTTGCTGAGCTGGGCGCTGTGAAGAGGCTCGTGCAGGAGGCTGGTCATGTGGGCGGCCTGCAGAGGAGCTAGCGCGACGAGGCAGGAACAGATTCATGGCTTGGGTGGCTTTCTGGACTTCCGAAAAACGGTCAACAATGCCACTCACCGCGGAACCGAAGAGACCGGACGGAGAGAGCGGCGCGTTGAGGAACGTGGAGTGCTCAGCTTCTCCCATATCGGCTAGTGTTAGCCATAAGTGTCTCTCGGTCACAGTCAGCGCGGCCATGCACTTCCCTAGGGCTTGAGCTGCAGCTTTGGTGGCGCGAAGGGCGAGATCTGTCGTGCTCCTTAGATCTGAAACAGCCTCTGGGTGCCTGCGACGAGGCAGGAACAGATTCATGGCTTGGGTGGCTTTCTGGACTTCCGAAAAACGGTCAACAATGCCACTCACCGCGGAACCGAAGAGACCGGACGGAGAGAGCGGCGCGTTGAGGAACGTGGAGTGCTCAGCTTCTCCCATATCGGCTAGTGTTAGCCATAAGTGTCTCTCGGTCACAGTCAGCGCGGCCATGCACTTCCCTAGGGCTTGAGCTGCAGCTTTGGTGGCGCGAAGGGCGAGATCTGTCGCGCTCCTTAGATCTGAAACAGCCTCTGGGTGCCTGCCTTTCTCATCCCATTCTCGGAGAAGGTCTGCTTGGAGGATCTGTAAAACGGCCATGGAATGCAGAGCAGATGCGGCTTGGCCCGGTGGTGGCATAGGCGCGGCCAACACAGGCGGAAGTAGTTCTGCAGGCCTTAGACGGGAGCACTGGCTTAGACCGCCATCTCGCGGAGGGCGGGCAAAGGTGTGCTGCTACCGAATCCTCGACTGGGGGGATGGAAGAGTAGCCCCTCTCGGTGGCGCCGTCCACCAGAGCAAGAGAGGTGGAGACGTGGGATCGGTTCCTGGCCGAGAGAGGCGCGTTCCACGATTTAGAGCGCTCGGGGTGGAGTTCCGGTTGGAAGGGCTCTGAACGGCTCTGAAGAAAGCAGCCATCGAGTCTGTTGGGAGCCTGCTCAGAAGGCGGTGACCACTCGAGCCCGAGGCGGTCGACGGCCTGTGTGAGGAGGCGCGTTAGTTCTTCCTCGACTCCGGCGCGCGTCCTGCTGGATTCCTGGGCCGAGGAGGAGGCTTGGGAGCCTGACCACTCCTCGCTGTCCGAAGCCATGATGGAACAGCAGCCCTTATCCTCCGCCTCGTCATCCGAGATGGCAACAGTGCGGCCGCTCGGCGGCAACTGCGCGTCCCGGGAGGGTGGGGAGGGTGAAAGCGAGGCTCGAGGGAGAGGCTCCGGCGAGGTAGTCGCTTCTAACACCGGTTCCGGCAGCCTTTGGGAGCGGCGCTTCTTTCTGCGCTGGCGAAACGAAGCGCGCGGCGGCTTCGGTTTTGAGTGCTTCGAGTCGAGCCCGCAGGGTCGACATCGGAAGCTCCTCGCAGAGGTCGCATCCGCCGTCAGCGAGGGCGAGCTCTGCATGTTCCAGTCCCAGGCAGAGAGCGCAGATGAGGCGCTGAGAGGGGCGCGGCATGAGGCGCAGGTGGTGCGAGGCATCTTAAAAAAGACGCTCGTTGCTCTATTTGTGAAGTTCGCTGAGGAACTTGCTTGCTCTAAAAAGGATACGTCACCGGATGGCGTAGCTCGCAGGATGGCTGAAGGTGGCGAAGACGGCCGGCTTCTTTGAGCGCTGTCCAAGCTTGCTAGATGCCCCTCGAACGGCGACGCGGCTTCTGCAGTTCAGAGATGCGAAGAGCTTCGCTGAATACATGAAAATCAGGGTTCCAGCCTACGAACTTACGCTTATATGCACTCTAGCCACGGCCACTTTGGCGGGCTTTGATGCAGTGACGGCACGGGTGCCTGTCATTGGACGCAAGTTCACTCAAGTTCGTCTATAGGCTGCAGCAGTTGCCGCAGAGCAACCTATGAGCTCGCTAGCTAGCCCGCTCAAGGTATGCAGTTGCTGCACTGCGTTGACAATGGATACAAAATTAAGGATAATTTTTTGGCTTCAATATCTCAGAAAAGATTAATCTTTCCCGTAGCGTAAGCTAGCTTACGCAATACGAGAGAACCTCTCGTAAGAGAACCAGATAAAGTGAATATGTTGGTATTTCTGGCCAGAAACATCGAAATTTAAACATGGTCTATTGTGAAAGATATTAGACTTCTTTACGCATTTTTCGCCATCCGTTGCGGAGCTATTCGATTTTGCATATTATTTTTTAAACGTTCATTTGTGTAGTTCATATGACCACTTTACAATATTTCAATAACATAATTTATTTTGTAGCCTGTGCTGAAGTTAATTGTGCTGCTAATTATAAGTGAAATGTTAATGCCGAGTTTCGGTCTGAGTGTTGTTCCCGTTTTCTTGTTCTTCTATGTTTTAATAAATGTGTGTTATTCATATTCACCTTGTTTCTTTCATTTGATTTGACATTATGGATTTATGGCCAAGGAAATTTTTCTTTAAAAGTATTAACCAGACAAAAGTTATTTGACGTTCGCTGGTCTGGGTTTATCTTAAACTGCCGCTTCAGTGTATACAAGAGCTATGTGACAGTGAGCAACACTACAACTACTAATAATTAATTAATAAAGGCTATTTTCTTGTAGCCTACAACATAAAATATTTTAATCTAAATGTACAGTGTAAGACATGTAAAAAAAAGACAAGAAGCTAACAATGTCAAGATCAATATTTGTGTGGCCTGCCTGACACGGTATTTTCACAGACTAACACGTCACGTCTCTGGCATATACTATAGTATTTAAAATAGCATATATGCATTAGTTATATTCTCAATTTAATTTACAGAGCAATCCCTGCAAAGTTTTTAGGTTAACTATAGAAGAGACTAGGATTAGTGAGTCACACTAGCAAGACTCGCAAAAGGGGGCGTGGCATCACGATGGTGGCTCTACATCGTGATGTTGGTCAGCCATCACAACCCTAGGGTTGACTAACTTCTGAAAACATTGTCTAGTTTTGTTTAATATCCATCAGATGGTGGGTTGTGAGCTCACAGACTGTGAGCGTTCCTTCTGAGGCTGACACTACTGTCACTTTCATTAACTTAAATTGCTTACATTTATATAGCACTTTCTTAGGCACTTAAAGCACTTTACATAGTATTGGGGGAACCTCCTCAAACACCCCCAGTGTGCAGCATCCACCTGGAAGCCATAGTGCGCCAGAACGCCCACCACACACTAGCTATTGGTGGAGAGGAGAGTAGAGTTCATTCAGGGATGGATATTATTAGGGGGCTATGATAGATAAGGGCCAATGGAGGGAATCTGGCCAGGACACTGGGGTTATACCCTACTCTTTTACAAGAAGTGCTTTGGGATTTTTAATGACCATAGAGAGACAGGACCTCAGTTTAATGTCTCATCTGAAAGATGGTGCTTTTTAACAGTATAGTGTCCCCGTCACTATTCTGGGGTGTTAGGACCCACACAGACCGCAGGGTGAGCAACCCCTGCTGGCCTCCCTAATACCATTTCCAGAAGCAACATTAGTTCCCCTTCTGTCACTTACTCGACTTTGTGTCGATGTATTGACACTAGGGTTTGCTCTTGGGAGCCCCAAAACACCTCAGATCTTTGAGAAAAGGTCAATGAAAATTGGCGAGTGGAATTTGCATGCCACTCCCCCATGATATATGGGTATAAATGGGAGCTGGAATGCATGATTCATTCAGATTTGTTCTTCGGAGCCGAGCATTTGTGTGTCAGCAAGTTGAATCCCACTGCTGTTCCAATTCACCTCTACAGAAGAGTTTGCTGTTGGATATATGCAACATTCCAGCGGCTTTCTCTCCACCTACACGCCTAGTGCAGAGTACGCCCCTGGGCGCTTCGATAGTGCTAAAAGAGTGTTTCTGATCTAAAGAGTATATTTCCTCTATTAGAGCAAACACATTGACGTGAACGTCTTTTTAAAGACGCCTTTCCGTCTTTCCGCGGCATGCTTGTTTGCTCCTGTCCAGTTCTGGGATGAGACAGGCAACTCGCCTCAGTGCCAGCCTAATTTCTCTTTCTGAGCTTGCGGGTTGAATGAGATGTTGTTCGCTGCATCGGAGAGCACCTTGGTGATGTCGGACGCCGGGGACTTGACTGGGCTAGCGCCTTCGGGTGTGCCGTCTGAGCCTGAGGCTGACGTGGAATGGACCGCCATGCTTTCCTGGGCCACCATGAGCTGGACTGGACTGGAACCCTTCACCTGCCCCTGAGCACTTGCAGCTTGACAACTGGTTCTTGGGGTCTGCGTGCCACTCATGGCCACGCCCCCCCAATCCCTTTTTTCCCGGAGGTGCATCACGAGCTGATGAGGTTGTGGGGGACACCTTTCACTGTCTGAACATTATCCTTCAGCTCGTCCGCTCTCACTACCCACGATGGAGGGGTGGCTGAGGGTTATGCCGCGATATGGCAGGTGGATAAGGCGATCACAGCACACCTGTGCCCGCTGAGCGCCCAGAGTCGCCCGGCACTCCCTTCCTGAGCCTTTAGGAATACGTCGTCTCTGGCAGCCAAGGCCTACAATGCCGCTGGTCAGGCCGCCTCTGCCCTGCATGCCATGGCCCTCCTACAGGTCCATCAGGCCAAGGCACTAAAAGTTCTGCACGAGGGTAGTTATGATCCCAATGTGCTGCAGGAGCTGCGCTCGGCAAAGGTCAAGGCACGGGCACTCAGGCAGATGATGTCCACTCTCGTGGTCCAGGAGCGCCACCTGTGGCTGAACTTGGTCGAGATGAGGGATGCAGACAAGGCACGTTTCCTGAACGCGCCAATCTCTCTCTGCCCTGGTCTCTGTGTTTGTATGGCTCCGCCCCTTCTGGGCAGGATCTACCTGCGTGACATAACACAGTTCAGTCGTTTCATATATGGACTCCTAGTGTCACTACATCGACACAATGTTGAGTGACAGAAGGGGAACGTCTCAGTTACTGTAACCTCCATTCCCTGATGGAGGGAACAAGACATTGTGTCCCTCTTGCCACAATGGTGTACTACCTGCTGAAATGTCTGGGACCTTGTCTCAGGTCCTCAGCACAAACCCTGAATGAATCCTGCATTCCAGCTCCCTTTTATACCCATATATCACAGGGGAGTGGGATGCAAATTTTCTGCCTTTTCTCAAAGATCTGAGGTGTTTTGGGGTTCCCAAGTGTGACCGCTTTCTTGTTCACTCCATCAGGGAACAGAGGTTATGACAGTAACCAGAACATTTTCCCCTGGAGGTCTCCCATCCAGGTACTGACCAGGCTCAACCCTGCTTAGCTTTAGCTGGCAACCAGGCAAGAGCTGCAGTGTGATCATGCTAACTTTGAATTCTTCAAAACCACATGCGTCCTTAAACCAAGGGTATCATACCATAAAAGTATCATAAAAAGATTCAAATAAAATTTACAAAAAATTATTCAGTGCAAATCTCTTTTGTGTTCATGTATAGGTATGACGTAAATTATGCCAATTTTTTAGCAGCAATTTGCTGTGTATAGCTCACTCTAAAATATATAGGCCTAGTGTTGGAAACAGAAAGGTTACATTTGTTCTATTGTTTCTTTTTACTAGCTTTTTTTTTTTTAACTAGTTTTAAAAGCCATTATTTCAAGACTAAGACCTGGGTAATGTTTAAAAATGCACCACACTAGCAGCTTGCATGAAATTATGCTGAACTAAAAATTCATGAAATATTCATGCAGACTGAACTTAATGTCACAGGACCAAAAAGTGATTTTAAATATTAAAAAGCAGCTGATTTTCCTAGCCTCTGGCCTAAGAGTGCTGAATCACACATTTAATAGAATTAAAGTTCTCATATGACAGTGTTGCTAAGAAAATGTGACATTTCCAACCTCATAAAAGCCATCTTGGCTTTATTCTGTAAGTCTCGGAAAGATTTGTAAATGTCATTGGAGGCCTTATGATAACAATGTAACAGATGCTATGAATTCATGTTAAAATGGCATGCTCGATCAGTTGAACCCCTCACCCCTGTTTGCACACACTCCAAAATAAAATGACTCTAATATTGGTGGCTCTATTTATAGTTGCCACTAGGAAATGCCATTAGCTGGGCAGGCTGCTCTGCAGGGATTTTAATGCCATAAAAGTGTCAGATGTGTGTTTTGTCGTCATATTTCAATCGCAACTCCAACAATGAGTTAAAGACACTGGCTCACCCTTTACCTAAAATCACTGCAGACGGGAAGTGTCATATAATGCAACCACGAGTAAATGTGGATTAATCTAATGTAAACATGTCCAGGTCACATTTCACCTAAAATTAAATAAAAAATAAATAAATAGGAAATTATATATTTTGCATGAAGAAAATGACACTCCTACCCCCTAATTCTTATTCCTTCATCCAAACCTTTTACTTTCAAGCTTTTTTCATTCTTTGTAATTTCCATTACTCTCATGATTCTCCTTAATTCTCATTACTGTAGCTGCTTTATATATATTGTTACAATTGCATTACTCTAATACAATGTTATTGCATAAATAAAATACTTTTCAAAAGCAACATTTCAAAACAGACCAAAATTGTGTTCATAAAAGACACATGTGAGTCAACTGTCCCCTCATTTATCAGAATGTTTGCACGCTGTTCCGGGATTTAGCTCATACTGCTAAATATACCTGTAAAAATGTGTCAACTGGTTATGCAATAACGGTTATGCAAAATGCTGCCACATAATTCTGAAAGTGTGTTCCTATTAGAGATTCACTACAAATAAACATTATTAATCAGATGAATAGTGTAGAGTTGTAAAATTTCTCTCATTGTTATTTTTATCTGACATCAGTTCATTTTTTGCCTTGAAAGTGCCTGTTATCACAGTACCAGAGCTCTTTCTCTTGCGTGAGCATGCACACATCTACACACACAGCAGAGACATTAAAACCACGTGAAAATAGTTAAAATGGAAACTGATGTTTATATATATTTTAATGCTTCCTAAACACTGTCCTACATGTGGCTGCTATCCAACAGAGATACAACCTCAGAACTAAATAACACCTTTATTAAAATTGCACTATATCTAATACAGTCATCAAAAAGGCCAAGGGTAAATCCTCATTTTGACTATGAATTACAGTGACATGCTGACCTACAGATTTCTCCTCCAAAGACCCATTAGGTATGTTCATGCTTATAGTAAGGATACTGGTCTGTTGGGTCAGATTACATTCTCACCACAAGCAAAACGCTCCAGAATTAGTTTGGAATTGGAACGAGAGACTACCATATCGAGGTGCTCTTGGACCGATTGTTTTGGTGCTGATCCAATCCGAGTGCAAATTGTGTGTTCATATATTCCCAGTCTAATTAAGGGAGAAAATGTGGCTGGTTAATAAACAAATGCTCCAAATGAGCCATGAAAATGAGTGTCAAGGGGCCTGATACTGGTCTGGGTCTTCAAAGGTCTGGTATTGGTCTTCAAAGGTCTGGTATTGGTCTGGGTACCCCTCAGCAGGTGAACAAGACCACAAGGCATAAGTCCAGACTTCATACATCCACAGGCATCCACACAAAGCATGTTATAAGGAACAAGTCCTGCCCTGCTGTCAATGTCGTGAGTGCTTGTCTTGTGTTAAAGGTTCTGCCTAGTGTTTCTGGGTACATTTCAGTCCATTACTTGTGCAGTTGTCATGACACTCAGCACACCTCTCATTACACAACGCAACACTGTCTTGCAGCGTAGAGTGGCTATATAGTTAAATAGTTTCAAGTTATTTAAAACCAAAAATAGATAGCAGACATACACTGAAATGTTTGTTAAGCAGTTTGGGCTGAATTAATAGCAGAAATGTAATACATAGTGTTAGTGGTTTAGAACAAAGGAGGAATATCAATACATTGCGGCAGCGCAAAAACTAATAAACCTTCATTTGACTCAAAGCTGTTTGATATTTGGTGACGGCTCTCCACCAATTACTGGCAGAGACCTTCAAGTTGCCTTCCAAGTGTGTCCAGACTGGATCAGTACTTAGACATCAACTTTCTATGTGTGATATCCTCTTAACTGCTATATTAGAAAGATGCAAAGCAACATGTTTGCATAAGAACTTCTATCTGAAAAATGTGAAGAATTCACAGAGATATGATGGAAACCCATTTTCCATCTGTTCACATTTAAGACGGCACCTTCTCATGGGTGTGAATTGTGTAATTAGTGTCTCCATCTGTACAGTCCTGTACTCTGTCCAAAATGAGGAAATACTGTCCTCTCTTATATAATCAAGGACGTCTTATTAAATCATAAAATTATACAAACATAAAAAGCTGCCTCACTATAAAAACATATTTATTAAATCTATACAGTTCCTTGCTAATACTCTTATCCAGTTCTCTAACGTTACAGAGTTGCATATATAGTTAAAATGTCTATTTTAATCTGTTTTTTATACATATATTTTAGATTAGAAACATAATTTAATAAAAACATTTTTTTTAAGATTCCTATCAAATACATATGCTGTTATTAATATATATATAATAACATTCAGTAACGAACAGGTTTACTCAAGAAAAACAATGTTGTCTGTTCATGTTAATTATTAAAATAACAACCACATTTTACATTTTTATTTTACACAAGCAATGCTGTCAATGTTGTAGTGTGGGGGCAGACTGTGACATATTAGTCACTTTCACACATATAGCCTTTTCCATAAAATGAACAGTAATTTTCAGTTAATCACCCTTTTGAAAATACCGTCTGTTTCCATGAATGAGAAGTTATTACAATACCTGAAAAGTTCAGCTTTGATGCTACAGTATGTGATCAGAGTCGTAAGATTAATGATTTGACCGACTATAGAGGAAATCTCATAGTGTATGACATGAAGTCATGTGATAAGCAGCCAATGGAAATCCACCACATGTGGCCACGACACTGGATCACAAAGAACGTCTAGGTTACGTATGTAACCTCCGTTCCCCGATGGAGGGAACGAGACGTTGTGTCAGAGAAGCGACACTAGGGGTCTCTCTTGAGCGCCGATATTCACCTCTGAACTATGAAAAAAGGCCAATGAGAGTTGGCAACCAGTATTTGCATGTCCCGCCCCCGGACATACGGGTATTTAAGCGGCGCAAATACGGGAGTTCATTCAGGATTTTTCTGAGGAGCCGGAAATGGTCCGGCCACAACAGTGGCTCGGCTCAGCGACGTGGCAGGGGAGACACAACGTCTCTTTCCCTCCATCGGGGAACGGAGGTTACATACGTAACCTAGACGTTCCCCTTCTGTCGCTCTCTCCACGTTGTGTCAGAGAAGTGACACTAGGGGTCCACTTATAAAAGTGCCATGTGCTGAGCCGTGTACGTGAACTGCTGATACAGGAGCGAGCAGGTATTCTTACGTGCAGGACGACCAACTGTATCAGGCTGCACGTACCCTTCCCCAATGCCCCATTTAAGCCATCAGGATTCCTTATCGTTACCCTGGGGAGGGGGACAAGGTGCTGGCCGCCAACCTGGGAACGGGCCAAGCCTGGCCGGGCCTCTTTTCTCTCTATGTTTCTCGCATAGAGCAACTAAGGCCGGGGCCCTTACACGTATTGAGGGAAGGGGGTCTTAGCCCTTATTCAGGGTGGAGAAGACCCTGCGGAGGCCACGCCTACCCGAGAGGGGAGGCAAGTTTAAGTGGCAAAACCATCAGAGGCCTGACTTAGGGCCTATGTGGAAAAGTTGGTGCGTTGGTGGATCCAGCCTCATAGAGGGGGAACATACAGCACGGCAACCGAGGCAGCCATGACCGCCTAAGGGAAACACAGAGTCCGCTCGCCAGAGGGGACGGAACCGTGGTGTTACACACAGGGGGAGTCCGAAGGAGGCCTTACCTGTGGAGACCCTATACCAGTACAGGGTAGCTTGCGGTACCCGCAGTGGCTTGGGTCGGCGAGTTCCTCTGCTGAACTGTGACCCACGAGGGCTAGGGAGGAATCAACCAGTGTCCCAAACCTGGGATCTCCTGGGAATGAAGGCGCACTGTTTCCCCTGGTTAGGGGGAGGGCGCTAGGTGCAAGCGATTCACCCGGTCAGATCGTGGGCGTGCTACCGAGTTCTACGCGCTCGGTACCTGAGAAAACACGGGACGATACTGACTCAACTCGGAGATTGTAGAATCTCACAAAAGTGTTAGGTGTTGCCCAGCCCGCTGCTCTACAAATGTCTGCTAGGACAGTGCCCCTAGCCAGTGCCCATGAGGACGCAACACTCCTGGTGGAGTCGACAACCCAGTGGGCGAGTCTCTGCTTGGAGACAGCGTTCCCTTTCTGCTGTCCCCCAAAGCAGACGAAGAGCTGCTCAGAGTGTCTAGTGCTCTGTGTGCAGTCCAGATAAATACGTAAAGCACGTACTGGACACAGCAGTGAAAGGGCTGGGTCTGCCTCCTCCCGGGGCAGCGCTTGCAGGTTCACCACCTGATCCCTGAAGGGTGTGGTAGGAACCTTGGGCACGTAGCCCGGTCGCGGTCTTAGGATCACGAAAGTGTCTGCCGGACCGAACTCCAAGCAAGCGTCGCTAACAGTGAACGCATGCAGGTCCCCGACCATCTTGATGGAAGCGAGCACGATCAGAAGGCGGTCTTGAGAGAGAGGGCCCTGAGTCCAACTGAGTCAAGCGGCTGGAGTCCCGTAAGGACGACCGAGAGATCCCAGGAGGGGAACAGGTTAGGCCGGGAGGGAGTTATCCTCCGGGCACCTTTTAGGAACCTGACGATTAAGTCGTGCTTACCAAGAGACTTGCCGTCTACCGTGTCATGGTGGGCCGCGATAGCGGCGACATACACCTTGAGGGTGGAGGGGGACAGCCTCCTCTCCAGCCTCTCCTGAAGAAACACGAGCACTGACCTAACTGCGCACTTCTGCGGGTCTTCGGCTCGGGAAGAACACCAGTCCGCGAACAGACGCCACTTTAGAGCGTAAAGATGCCTGGTAGAGGGGGCTCTGGCTTGATTGATTGTATCTATGACGGTCGATGGTAGGCCGGCTAGATCTTCTGCATCCCATCCAAGGGCCAGACGTGGAGGTTCCAGAGGTCTGGGTGCGGGTGCCAGAGCGTGCCCCCTCCCTGAGAAAGAAGGTCCTTCCTCAGGGGAATTCGCCAGGGAGGGGCTGTCGTGAGGAGCGTGAGGTCCGAAAACCAAGTCCGGGTGGGCCAGTAAGAGGCTACCAGAATGACTTGCTCCTCGTCCTCCCTGACCTTGCATAGCACCTGTGCAAGAAGGCCAGCTGTGTGCCAACGCGTCTGCCCCGAGGGGAGCCTCTGTTCGGGCATACCAGAGCGGGCAGTGGGAGGTTTCTTGGGAGGCAAACAGGTCTACCTGAGCCTTGCCGAACCGGTCCCAAATCAGCTGGACCGACTGGGGGTGGAGCCTCCACTCTCCGCCAGGCAAGCTTTGTCTTGACAGCCGTCCGCTATCACATTGAGGTTGCCGGGATGTGAGTGGCGCCGCAGTGACTTGAGTCGCTGCTGACTCCAAAGGAGGAGACGACGGGCGAGCTGTGACATGTGGAGGGAGCGTACTCCGCCTTGGCGGTTTATGTAGGCTACGACCGTGGTGCTGTCTGTCCTGACTAGGACGTGTTTGTTCCGAATTAACGTGAGAAACTTCTGCAGGGCCAGAAAAACAGCCAGCAGCTCTAGGCAGTTGTTGCACACGGCGCCTCAACCCAATTTGGAGGCGTCGGTTTTGACCAGAACGCGTCGGGACACCTGCTGCAAGGGTACTCCTGCCCTTAGAAAGCAGAGGTCTGTCCAGGGTTTGAAGGTTTGGTGGCAGGCAGAGGTAACTTTTACGCTGTGCGTGCCGTGGCGCCATGCTCGTCTCAGGACTCGAGTCCGGAGCCAGTGCTGAAGTGGTCTCATATGCATCAACACCAGTGGCGCAGCCGCCGCGGAGGATGCCATATGCCCCAGGAGCTGTTGGAAACGTTTTAGCGGGACCACGGCACCTGGCTTGAAGGAAGCGAGGCATTTCAGCACTGACTGAGCATGCTCGTTGGAGAGACGTGCTGGCATTGAGACTGAGTCTAACTCCAGACCGAGAAAAGAGATGCTCTGGACCGGGGAGAGCTTGCTCTTTTCCCGGTTGACCTGAAGCCCAAAACGGCTGAGGTGGCTGAGCACCTGGTCTCTGTGTGCGCATAGTAACTCTCGGGAGTGGCCCAGTATGAGCCAGTTGTCGAGGTAATTGAGTATGCGTATGCCGGCTTCTCAGAGCGGGGCAAGAGCCGCATCTGCGACTTTCGTGAAGACGCGAGGGGACAGAGACAGGCCGAAGGGGAGGACTTTGTACTGATACGCCTGGCCATCGAATGCGAACCTTAGGAAGGGTCGATGTCGAGGGCGAATTGAGACGTGGAAGTACGCATCCTTCAGGTCTACCGCTGCGAACCAATCTAGATGCCGGACGCCAGATAGAATTTGTTTCTGGGTGAGCATTTTGAACGGGAGTTTGGACAAGGTCCGATTGAAAACTCGCAGGTCCAAGATCGGTCGTAAGCCGCCGCCTTTCTTGGGTACAACGAAGTAAGGCTGTAGAAACCCTTCTTCGTTTTGGTTGGAGGGACAGGCTCTATCGCGTCATTTAATAGAAGGGAGGTGATTTCTTCACGCAGGGAATGGGCATGTTGGCCGTGTACTGCTGAAAAATGTACGCCCACGAAGGGGGGCGGAGACCTGGCAAACTGAATTGCGTAACGGAGTCGAATGGTCCGGTGCAGCCAGCGTGACGGATTGGGCAGTGAAAGCCACGCCTCTAAACTCCGTGCTAGGGGCACCAAGGGGACGAGTTTTTTGGACGTACCCGGCGGGGCTTCGCAGTGGGCGGGGCGCAGGGGGCGGGTTCGTGACTGAGGAGGAGGTCTGATGCTGGCGTCCTCTGGACTCGTCTGAACCGGCCGGCCAGGGAACAGTCGTGGGGCTGAAGGCGGGGACACCGCGTCCATGGGGCCGGGACTGTTGAGGCCTGAAAGCAGAGTGCCGTGAGAACGGCATTTGCGGGCCATGTACCCCAGAGACAAAGGAAATAGCTCTTTTATTGAGAATTTGGGTACTGCAGCCCTTGTTAGTGGGTGCGGAAAATGAAAAAACAAAGGATTCTCCTCCCGGCCCTCCACCGGGGGACGGAGCGGTCTTACCACCTCCGGAGCTAACGTCTTGGGCTCTGGGTGCGTTGTCTCAGGAGCGCCTGGGAGCCTTCCGGGTCCTCGAGGGGGTCCATGAGACAGGGGGTGTGCGCTTCCCGAGGTTTGCTCGATGCTGGGGCTGAGAGCTGGGCCCGGGTTGAGGCGGAGCAGGAGCTTGTCTTCTGGCCGCGGGAGGACGCCCTCGGCGAGCAGACGGGGCATGGGCCGTGGCGGCAGGCTTGCGGTGAGGCATGATGTGAGAAATGGCCTCCGTCTGCTTATTTACCGTGGAGAACTGCTGGGCAAAGTCCTCGATGTTGTCGCCGAAGAGGCTGAACTGGGAGACAGGGGCGTTGAGGAAGCAAGTCTTGTCAGCTTCACACATCTCGACCATGTTCAGCCACAGTTGACGTTCCTGGACCACTAGCGTGGCCATCGCCTGCCCGAGCGCTTGTGCTGTGACCTTCGTCGCTCTCAGGGTGAGGTCAGTTGCTGAGCGCAGTTCCTGCAGCGTGTCGGGATCAGGGCCACCCCTGTGCATGTCGCGTAGTGCCTTGGCTTGGTGGACCTGCAGGAGAGCCATGGCATGCAGGGCGGAAGCGGCGTGTCCGGTGGCGCTGTAGGCCTTCGCTGTCAGCGAGGAGGTTGCTCTACAGGTCCGGGATGGGAGTACGGGGCGACCTCACCAGGTGGTAGGGGTTCCAGGGCATAGATGGATCGCAACCGCCCTATCCACCTGGGGAATCGCCTCGTACCCGTGGCGCGCTCCGCCGTCGATGGTGGCGAGGGCGGACGAGCCTGTGGCGGTGTAACGAGTGGAGAGGGGTGCTCTCCACGAAGACGTCAGCTCGTCATGCACTTCTGGGAAAAACGGAACCGGGGCGAGGCTGTGAGCGGCGCCCAGACCCCAGGAACCAGTCGTCCAGCCGTGATGGTTGTGGGGAGGATGGAGGGTTCCAATCCAAGCCCACGCTGTTGGCTGCCCGGGAAAGCGTGTCGGTCATCTGTGCGTCGGCCTCAGCCTGGGCGTTCAGGCCCGAAATCGGCAGCCCAGGGGAGTCCTCAGCATCAGATACCACACCCTCTGATGCCGCGGCGAGCTCATCTGCTTCCATCGCAAGAGGGTCGGCAGACTGGCTGTGAGGCGAGTCACCGCCGCGTCGAGCACGGACGGGAATCATCGAGCGTGCTGGGGTGCGGTGGTCCGAGGGGGCGTACCCGGCGGAGCTGCACCCGCTGCCATCCCCAAATCGCCTCCATCGCCAGCCGCATCGTCCTCAATCCCGTGGGAAGAAGGAGCAACACGGGGGCGGCTGGAGTGGCTTGCTCACGGTTGTACGCAAGCCGCGACCGCAACGTTGTCATGGAACCATCCACAAACGCAGCCTCTGTGTGATCGTTACCCAGACACACGAGACAACGCCTGTGGTCATCTGAAGCGGAG
Source organism: Xyrauchen texanus (assembly GCF_025860055.1). Lineage (NCBI taxonomy): Eukaryota > Metazoa > Chordata > Actinopteri > Cypriniformes > Catostomidae > Xyrauchen > Xyrauchen texanus. The sequence goes on along the minus strand of NC_068298.1, from coordinate 41,323,445 downwards.
AGCACTCTACCACATCCAGTCTTTTCACCCCAGACCGCACCAAAATGTGCTCGGCCCGTTTCTTTTGAGACTCGGAACAGATGATATCTGTCAAGCGTCTCCTAGAACGGGGCGTGTGTTTCCACACAAGTTTCTTATCGAAACAACATGACAGCTGGAGTGATCCTCAGTTGTTTAGTTTGTGATGCACAATTTTTGTCTGTAGCCATTTACAAAGTCAGTGAGTGTTTGATACTACCTAGTAATTTTAGATTCTGTTCATATTGTAGAAGCACTTCTCTTCACCCGAACGGATGAAGCAATTTGTTGACTGATCAAATAAATCTCAGAGTTTAAGGGTATGCAAAGGGTAAACCATTGCATGTGTGAAGAGCAGATGTTAACATGTTTCTGCAATTTACCAGGTTGCGTGTGTGAAAGGGGCTGTTGTGGCTTAACTATTAAATATTTATATTAAAATATGGGGTCTGTAGCACAAAGCAGTACTCAGGGTTACAGGACTGGTTTCAGGTTGACAAAACCAAACCAATCTGTCTCATTTTAACCACGATGCTTGATATTAACCTTCTATGTCAATTCAGAGTTTGATCGGGGGGGGGGTTCTGAATAGTACACGTGCATGTGCACATCAATAAGTGTTGCTTGTATCGAACACCCAATCGCGTGAAACATAAAGAGAGTGAGACCAAAAATGATACTGTATACCAGGATTTACTTTCATTACAAGTCCACATTGTTAAACATCAGCTAACAAGTTGTTGTGAAATAAAAAAAAAAGTATAGTTGTCTGATATTACAATAGCAAGATTGCAAGTGTGATATTGCAACCTGTTCCCACTCCCAAGGTGTCAGATATTGACAGTCAATCTATAGATTCCAAAATCACCAGCAGGTATGTCCAGGATGGCCTCATAAGGGCGGCGTCACTGTCAATCTTTGGATATTACTGCGTGAGTTTAACCACAATGTTTTATTATACTTATAGATATATTAGTTTATATTAGTACAATACACAATCATATTCAATATAAAATCATTATTGTAGACCCCCCAACCCAACCCCATTCCTGAACGTAACCAATTATGACTAATATAAAACAGACAGGTACATTTAGACACAGTAGTTTGATTTACCATCATAATAAAATATATTTTTGAGCATCCAACCCAACGCCCTATAACTAAACCTAACCACAAGACAGGTACAGTCACAATGATTTATTAAAAAAATTATCTCTATAATTGTATTCCAAACCAGACAATAGCTTTGGTTTTAATCGCTTGAAATCTTCCCCCTCTGTGAAGCCAGTGGAGAAGGAGCTCTAAAATGTCCGAACTTGTCACAATCGGTCACGAGAGAACCAATGGCATCCGCCTGTGTTGTGATGCTTCTTGAAGCGTCAATTGCTTGAACAATGTGAGTGGGGAAATTTTATTCACAGACACAAACATATAATTTCACAATGACAAAATTCTACCCTACATATAATTTCACAATGATAAAATGTTGATGCTCTTCGCATCAGTATATTGATGCCACTGCACTTTCCGGCCACGTCAGGAAACAGGCGCTAGAGGGTACTTTTGGCATCTAGAATGACACGCTGAGCTCTTGCACAAGTGGCAGTATTTGAAGCCTTGTGAGTGAGAACAAGTTGGATATTGCTGTTATACAACAGTTCTATAAATAGGAAGTTAATATCCAGTGTGCAACATATGCATTCTCCCCCAAGTGTTTGAATGTCTCAGATTTGGATCTTTTATGAGCAAATGGAAGCCACATCAAACACATCCACGCACTGCATTAAGAAGTCACTGCAGCCTCTCTTCATCAAAAAAAGGAGAAAAGGCTAATACTCCTAAGATCACTTTGAAGGAACTTCAGACTTCAGAATGTGAGACCAAAGTGAAGGTTTAGCAGCCACTATTTTAAGAACCCTGTGTGACACTGACCTGTATGGGAGGGTGACACAAAAGAAGCCATTACTCAAAGAGGACCATGTGAAAGTCTGTCTACAGCTCGCCAGGAGCATAATAATGACTGAGCTGCGATATTGGAAAAAGATTATGAGGTCAGATGATACCCAGATAGATATTTGAGCCACAATTCAGAGCGATATGTGAGGTGCGATTCTAACACGGACCACACATCACTAAACACCACCTCTACAATGAAGAACAGTGCTGTATCATCACACACTGGTGCTGCTGTCCATCAACAGGGACCGGACGTCTTGAGAAATCAGAAGGAAGAAGGGATGGTGCACAAAATAAACTTCTCTTGCAAAAATCTTTAATTTGTGACAAAGTGGCAATTAATACAATATGTGGTAAATTCAAGACGAGAATCTCTATAAAAGCCTTGACTAGTGCAACTGATTCCCAGGTGGAATGAGATGAGAAAGATGTAATTGCTTAGTATGAATCTCTGCTAGCTTCAAAGCAGTAGCTATAATTAAGAGGAAAAAAAATAACACAACAAAATACTAAATTACCACATTGTTTTGAGCAAATGTATATTGGAGCATCATAATGATGTAATGAATTAAGCATCAATACAAACATTTGCTTCATTTCCTTCTGACTACTTACCCTACGTGCCTTTTTGAATCTGGAACAGATATTATATAACTGAATATAATTACTTTGTTTTGCTTAATAGGATTAAAACAAGCGGACAGCAAGTGAAGCTAGAACTATAAGATTCATTAAACCACTTGAAAAGATGGTCAGGATTTTGCTTGACTAACGTAATCTCATGAGAATTTGTATGTATTCTTATGTAAAGTTTGATTCTAGCAAACATACATTCTCTTATGTTTGCATAGACAACAACAATATTGACATTTTGACAGCATCTAAACATTATCATTTTACGTATTTACACCTATAGAAATGTACAAATGTTTATTTGTGCTGTTTGAATGTATTAATATTGAATAAACAAAATGAGTTGTCTGAATATTTTACATTTTCAGAAGAAAATATTGTGATTTAATTGATATGCCTGTTACGTGTTTTATATGCTTAATTAATAGTGATGGTTACGTTTAGGAATAGGTGTGTGGATTAGCAGCTGTAAAATACATATAAATGAATATATTGTAACAAAAATTATAGCTACTGTAATGTATGAGGTTTGGGTAGGGTTAAGTGATCTAAAATATCAACAAAACAGTAAAAATGTACATATATATATTTATGATCGATTTGTTTATTCAAATATATTTGTAACAGATTTCAATATTTTAAGTTTCTAAAGCTGTAAATATATAAAATGTTTATATTTTAGATGCTTCAAAACGTACATCTTGTACATTTTAGGGTCAATCTAAATAGTCAAACATGTACTTTTAAATGTTACAAATATTAATGTATAAATAGCTACGTTTAGTAATGAAATCATGCTGGAGTAACCAAACCCTAACCTCGGCCCTAACCTTGCAATTTACATCATAAAATGATACATTGATGTGATCGATGCATATATTACTTACTCTCAAATGATATGATAGATTTACAAGACAGTAGTTAAAATGTGATGATTACCTGTTGATACTTTTACAATTTCAAGTCAGATTTGTTGACCAGTAATAATACGTAGACAGAGTACTTTTTGTGGTTTTGATAGCTTTGTAGCTGCTGACAAATGTGCTTAGTTTCTGAATATGATATCACTTACAGTATTCCTTACACAAGCATTTAGTCCACACATATCATAGGTTTGAATATTGCATTTGACTTGCAAAGATGAAGTAGGGGAAATAAATTTTTGCCGCTCAGGTGATAGTGAGTCCTGTTAGCATAAATATGTCTGGCCTTCACTCAATGTGTTTTCCAGCAGACAATTCCATTTATAATCATGACAGATAAGAATATGTCCAGCGCTTTATTGCTGTCTATTGTAATTACACTGTCAATGTTAAGGAGAGGGACCTCTGACATTGCGCCAGCCTTTGCATTGTAATTAAAAGAATCAGTGTGGAAAGGGATTAGATTAGCTTTTCAAGGTCTCAGTGATGTCCACTCCAGGGAGAGCTGCTCCCATTCAATAAAGCTCTTAGCAGGAGTTATATCTTACAGTAACAGTGAATAACTTCATTATGCCCTGATGTTGGTTTCCGTTCCACTTGCCACCTCTGTTCTATTCTTTGTTGTCTGTTCTGAGCCGGACTCTCTTGCTATAGAGATTGGCCTTTGTTTTACTTTTAGTCAAAGATTGTAGATCAAGTCTGCTTTTTTTTTTCCCCTGAAAGAAAAAAAACACAAAATGCACTATGCATTTCTGTTTCTGAATTTCAATCTGTGTCATCATCAAAGATTTATTGTCCTCATACATCTGGCCTGTACTGATTTTTTGTCACCAAATTACTATGGCCTGTCATAAATTCACTTAAGATATGTACTCTTGACATTTTCTCAACCAACTTATTGAGGTATCACACTGGGATGCTTTTTAAACAGTACTGAAGGATCCCATCTATGTTGGGCACTTATTGGCTGCTTTTTTTATTATTTGGTCCAAGTCATCAAATTAATAAAAAAAAATGTTTTTTATCAAATGTTTGTTTGTAGTGAAATAAATTAATATGGTGGCACAATTAAAATTTTGTCTAGAAAATATCTTGGTTACTGTTGTAACCTCCATTCCCTGATGGAGGGAACGTGACGTGTCGATGTTGTGACACCTGATATTTGAGAAAAGGCCAATGAGAATTGGCGAGTGGAATTTGCATGCCACTCCCCCGGACATACAGGTATAAAAGGAGCCGGCTTGCAACCACTCTTTAAGGTTGTACCGAAGAGTCTCTGCCTTTTCTGCGGGTAGTTCAGTGTTGTGGCAGGAGGGACACAACATCTTGTTCCCTCCATCAGGGAACGGAGGTTATAACAGTAACAAGTCAAATCTATCTGTCTATCTGTCAAATGGGGGCTCAAACAGGGCTCTCTGTAGGCCCACCTGGACCACAGATAGATTCCATGAGGGAACAAGGCGTGGCCTAGGAGGATTCAACCTCCTGGTCCTCTAAGGAACCTGATGATCACGTCGTGCTTCCCCAAGGACTTACCACCCATCGCATCGTGGTATGCCGCTATAGTGGCCACATACACCTTAAAGGTGGAGGGGGACAGCTGCAGGAAGGAACGCATCGACCTGACTGCACATCTCTGTGTGTCTTCACCTCGGGAAGAACACCAGTTCGCGAATAGATGCCACTTCAAGGTAAACAGCTGCCTCGTAGAGGGAGCCTTGGCCTGAGTGATAGTGCCTACCACCATCGGTGGTTGCCCACTTAGGTCTTCCGCATCCCGTCCAAGGGCCAGACATGAAGGTTTCAGAGATCAGAGCATGGGTGCCAAATCATGCCCCGTCCCTGAGAAAGGAGGTCCTTCCTCAGGGGAATTTGCCAGGGAGGGGCTGTCACGAGGAGCGTGAGCTCCGAGAACCAAGTCTGGGTGGGCAAGTACGGCACCACCAACACGACTTGTTCTTTGTCCTCCCTGACCTTGCACAAAGTCTGTGCAAGCAAGCTAACTGGGGGGAAACGCATACTTGCGCAAAATCCCGTGGCCAGCTATGTATCAATGTGTCCATGCCGAGCTGGGCCTCGGCCAGGGAGTACCATAGTGGTCAATGAGAAGATTCCTGGGAAGCAAACAGGTCTACCTGCGCATCGCAGAATCGACTCCAAATCAGCGGGACCACCTCGGGATGGATTCTCCACTCTCCCCTGAGTGTCACTTGTCACGACAGCATGTCCGCTGCGTGAATGAATTTGCCCAGGATGTGAGTGGCCCGCAACAACTTCAGTCACTGCTGACTCCAAATGGGAGATGGCAGGCAAGTTGTGACATGCGACATGAGCGTAAACCACCTTGACGATTTATATACGCTACCGTTGCCATATTTTCTGTCCGTACTAACACATGCTTGCCCTGGATCAATGGTTGAAATTTCCGCAGAGCCAGCAATACCGCCAGCAACTCGAGGCAGTTGATATGCCAACGCAGTCGAGGTCCTGTCCTAGAGCCCGAGGCTGCGTGCCCGTTGCAGACGGTGCCCCAGCTTGACTTGGATGTGTCTGTCGTGACAACGACATGCCTGGACACTTGTTCTAGGGGAACCTCTGCCCATAGAAATCAAGGTCCGTCCAAGGGCTAAATGTGTGGCACCAGATCGCTGATGCATACCCATACCCATCTCAGGACTCGAGTCTGAAGCCAGTGTTGAAGTGGTCTCATATGAATGAATGAATGAACATAACATTTATATAGTTCTTTTCTGACACTACACTCAAAGCGCTTTACACAGTGAACAGGGGACTCTACCACCACCAGTGTGCAGCATGCACCTGGATGATGCGACGACAGCCATAGTGCACCATTGCACTCACCATACACTGACTATTGGTGGAGATGAGAGAGTAGAGTTATAGAGCCAATTAGTGGATGGGGATTATTAGGAGGCCATGATTCAGATGGGCCAATGGGGGGAATTTAGCCAGGACACTGGGGTTACACCCCTACTGTTTACGAGATGTGCTCAAGGATTTTAAATGATCAAAGAGTTTTTGTTTTTATCATGAAGAAAAGGGGGCCAAGCACTGGTAACCTGTGGTTAGATTGCATGCCTTGTGGTTCTACCTGTGAGTGAAGACTCAAGCCAGTGGAGTGCATTTCCTGTGATGCCAAGTTCAAACAGGGTGGTTATAGGAATTCTGTGATTCACCATATCAAAGGCAGTGGACAGGTCTAGCAAATTGAGGACAGATGATTTTTAGGCAGTTCTTGCCAGACATATGATTTCAGCTACGAGTCAAAATCACATTAAAACTGCAGCTTAAATTGCCTCTCTGTAAATTATATTTAGATATAAGGATACCACTCCTCCATCACACAATCACTGGATCAAAGATGTGATGTATTATATTATATTAGGGTGTGTTTACCTATTTCTATGCCACGACTGAGCAGACTCTGAGCCACGGGATCTGGCCCTGTGGAAACCAGGTGCACTTATCAACAATCATGCCAACAGTTCTGAGCATTGTGAGAAACAGTTCCACTTGCCGTTCCACTTGAGCATTATTTGGGACTGTTCGATTACAAACCGTTCTCAGCCTGGAATTCTCAGCACAGTTAGCTGAACATGCACAACTGTGCTGGTGGAAACCCTGTAGTGATGTGACAGCTCTACAGGATTTGTCAATTTCTCAGTCAGTCCATTCTAGTACTGATTTCAAAGCACCACAATGATTCAAGTTTGGTTAGGACTAGGAATGCCTCGATAATATGGTTTCACTTACCAGGATTAAAAATGTCACGGTTAATTTAACTGCAAGAATTTAGAATCCGCAGTTAAAATGTTGAATTTCTTTATTTAGACATGGCAAAAAAATAATTATTTATATATATATATATATATATATATATATATATATATATATATATATATATATATATATATATATATATATATGAGTTTATTAATAAGATTTTGTAAGCCTAAATGTGAAAACTCTTGTGCCTGTGTGGGTACTGGAGCTGTTGCTATGGTTATGGATCGAGGGCCAAATGATGCTTAGACAGGTGTCGCAGACTGAACGTTTTCGAGATCTGTCATACATACATTTGGCCATACAGTATAGTGTTTAGAAATTACACAAGTCGACATAAATACATCATTATTTTATTATCTTAGTTATATCTGTTTTTTCTATGATTGAATGATTTGTGCAAATGATGCTAAGAGGCTCTTGAGAGTGTTTTTATCATGCAGCAGAGATGCAGGCTAGTCGAGTGAGATTTTGCTCAGGTAGACTCATGCAGGTTGGCAGACCACAGTGTCGTTCGCCTTTAATTGGGTGCAGAGGTATTCTAATGTCTCTCTGCCTTTGGCTGTATCACTGTCTTCCCACACCCATTTCACCCTCATGCTGTCGCTCTCTCTGTCACACTGCACATCATGGCTCCAGGAAAACGGACAATATGCATATTTGCCCCTCATACATCTAGTGTGATAAACCTCTGCAGGGGGCTTGAACTGTCAGCGACTAATCTTAGACCTCCCCCATGTATGACTCATCTTTTGTCTTATGTGAATTGGTGTGTACAGATATTGTGTTCTGTGTACAGATGTCAGTCTAAGCACCATAGAAATATTGTTAACTAAAGGTTAAGGGACTAATGGATTAGGAATGATCATAGTTCCATGTAAATGTTGAACCTATGATGACGATTGCTGTTGAAACGATATTCATCTGTTTAAGTAATCTGCCTGACAATTAAATATAATGCTGCCCTGTTCATTGCCACTAATCATGTTTTACTTTAAACCATAATTGGGACAGATTAACCAAGGGAGCTGCCTACATAGACAGCATGATAATGCATCATATGGTCTCTATACAACTAGACTATTTTGCTCAAAATAATATTTGTATTTGTTATGCTTAAAGTATTGCAGTGTTTTCTTACCAAAATCAGTAGAATCTATTATTTGTCGAGCATACCACACAGTGGACTGTTTGTTGCACGCAGTCTCGTTACATATACCGAACAGTCCAAATCAATCTCTCATGAAGCCAAGTAGACAGTAGGAATCAAGGCAGCACACTAGGTTTTTGGAACAGAACTGCTAATTTGTTGCTCAATTTTACAAATGCACGTGTGGTTTCATGAAGCTGCTGTTAAAGGAAAAGTGTGACTGCTCCTTACACAGTCTTTAATAGTAATAATTGTTATTGAAAATGTGTGTGTGAGAGTGTGTGTATATATATATATATATATATATATATATATATATATATATATATATATATATATATATATATATATATACACACACACACATATACACAGTATATATTGTATATAATCGATATTTTTTAAACTAATTAATTGCACATTTTCTGTGTGATTACAGGCAATTAATTAGTTTAAAAAATTTCAAACAGTGTGATTAATTTTTTTTTTTTTAATTCATCAATTCACAGCCCTAATATATACAGTTTAAACAAACATAAAAAATTTATCATAAATATGATTGACTTTATACTTTGTCTCAATGAACATTGGTTAATCATCATTTATTTTAATTATTTAAATATGTATATAAATTTTTTTTTTGTATTATTATTATTTTTAGTTCAGTTATTAGACACATTTTTGCAGGTATTAATCTTTGATACAAGTATATATGCCATAAAATCAGTGGACAGAATCTTTTTTGCCCAAATTAGTAGTGGACTTTTTTAAATAATAGGATCAAATGGGAAGATTAAATTAATATCAATCTTTGTTTATTTAAGAGAATATAAAGAGTACATTGACAATATATTATTAGACACTATACATACAGATATAAAACATATTAAATGCTGAACTTTAATTTGCTGAAGTTTAAAATCACAAAACTACTATTTTCTCTACCTGCCTTTTAGATTGTACAGGCGATGCGAAAAAATCTCGAAAAAAATCTATTGCATGCCTGGTTCTCCACTTGTGGAGTCAACTAGTCGGTGGGTTATGTCAATGTTTAGTCAACTAGTCGGTGGGTTATGTCAATGGTTAGTCGACTAGTCGGTGGGTTATGTCAATGGTTAATCGACTAGTCGGTGGGTTATGTCAATGTTTAGTCGACTAGTCGGTGGGTTATGTCAATGGTTATTCGACTAGTCGGTGGGTTATGTCAATGTTTAGTCGACTAGTCGGTGGGTTATGTCAATGGTTAGTCGACTAGTCGGTGGGTTATGTCAATGGTTAGTCGACTAGTCGGTGGGTTATGTCAATGGTTAGTTGACTAGTCCGTGGGTTATGTCAATGGTTATTTGACTAGTCGGTGGGTTATGTCAATGGTTATTCGACTAGTCGGTGGGTTATGTCAATGGTTAGTCGACTAGTCGGTGGGTTATGTCAATGGTTATTCGACTAGTCGGTGGGTTATGTCAATGGTTATTCGACTAGTCGGTGGGTTATGTCAATGGTTATTCGACTAGTCGGTGGGTTATGTCAATGGTTATTCGACTAGTCGGTGGGTTATGTCAATGGTTATTCGACTAGTCGGTGGGTTATGTCAATGGTTATTTGACTAGTCGGTGGGTTATGTCAATGGTTATTCGACTAGTCGGTGGGTTATGTCAATGGTTAGTCGACTAGTCGGTGGGTTATGTCAATGGTTAGTCGACTAGTCGGTCAATAAAGCCCTGTATAATTAGGCTGGAGTAATTTCCACAAGACACCAATCAGACGTGTTTCATAGTAATAGACTGTAGACGCTAAGCACATCACCTTAATAGGATAACAGATAGGTTATTAAAAAATATATATACCTAATAACTATAATCTGGGTGTGCACAAAACTGTCACAGTCATCAAAACAGTGATTTAGAATTATGTATGAACATTGCTCAGAGCTGAAAAGTCCGATAGTAAATATTGTTGTGATGCTTTGTTTACTGTAGCGTTGGTTTTCACCTTTAAAATGCATGTTTTGCCAACATATTTTTTTTGTTCATGTCTTCATTATCTAGTAAAATTCATAAATTTGAATATAAACAAAGTAAATCAAAGTAAAAACAATCGAACTAATAATAACACACAGAATGCAATAAACAGCGTGTGGGTAACATTACACATCGCTGCTCATATAATCGAGGTGACAGCTTTCATAGATATACATGAATATCAGTGATAGAGAGCTCTAACAACAGATATGGAATAGTACATTTTCATAGGCATGAAATAATGTAATATAATTTTATGAGCCTTCCTCTATTTCATAAGTAAATTCCAAGGTTTAAATTCTTTTGAGTTTGACCTTCTAAATTCAACTACAGAGTATTTAAACCTACACTTAAAAAATCTCAATTTAGAAATAAAATGGCACATCAAATATATCAAATATCAACTTTATTAGAGTAATCCTATCAAAAATACAATTACAAAAGGTAGTCTACCGTACTACATGTTTAGGAAGGAGACATGAGCGAAACCTGTTGACACCTGCCGCTGAAAACACTGTCTCGGCTGGGACAAATGTAGACGTGACAGCTATGCGCGAGTGATTAGGATATGGACCCTCATTCATCTTCCATACTTGGAGAGAGTTCTGGTCTGGGTCCATGCAGTGATCTTTATCATATATCTCCAGCTCTGTAGGTTGGCTAAGTGTGTTTGATTAGCGTTGTACTACATCAGTTCCCACTTTTGTGAAACTTGACCACGACGCGCTTGTATACCGTGAAGTGACTCGCACTAAAAGTTCAGTGTTTGCAGTAAATATAAGGTAAACCGTCAGGTTTATGAAAATAATGGTTATACTATACTTATTTATGCTAAATGTAATGGTATTTGTGAATATATATATATTTAAACCGCAATAATTCCAATATTAACACGTTTTCTTAAATATAAAATTTAAAAAGTTAAAACCTTTTGATAATTTTTTATTGTTTAAAGATTTCTAGTCGATGTCACTAATCAACTAGTCGTTGCAACTAGTTGTTGAATGACTAGTCGACCATTCTTGCATATCCCTAATTAACTCCTATATGTTTTATTATGTTAGGATATGTGTTGTGAATTGAATAAGTGTGCACTAACCAAGAATCAGTTTCTGTGTTAGAATGTACAGTCAAGTCGAGTGAGCCTGTAATGCTGAGTAGCCTGCCAGGAATAACTTGGGACCCCTCTCTCCTATCTCGTGAAGTTTCAGGAATAATAAAAAAGGATACTGCATTAATTGGGTAAATTATCTTTAACGCATTAAACAAAAAAAGAATTATTGCATAAATTAACGCGTTAAATTTACCAGCCCTAATATAATTTCTGCGATTAATATTTTGTAAAAATTATTAATTAAATATAAGTATATACAGTATATATATATATATACACACACATACAATTCCCACTTCAGCCACCTGGGGCAGAGCTGATGGTAATCCCATGGTACTTTGATGTACTGTATACCATAGTACTGAATTATTACCATACTCATACAGTTTACAATGGTACTTCAAGGTGCTTGAAAGAATACCGTGACATTTTCATAGTACATGTCCTAAAAAAAATACATACAATAACACACTCAGAAAATCTAAATGGTAGTGCTATAGAGTAGCACCCCACCCCACCCCACAAGTACTTGAATAATTACATCTACTCGAGTACTCAAGTAAGCAAAATGCCCATCCCTACTATAGAGTGCATTCCACTTTTTCACTTGTGGTGGTTCCTTTATTGTTTTCCATAGGGATTTCATTAAATCATTCAACAGTTCTAAGCCACGAATTAAAACAAACCAGATCTGAGGTGGATCACAACATTGCAAACTCTGATTTGAAACAAAAAAGTATTTGAAAATTGGGAGGAGAAAAAAACACAAAAGGTACAAGAATGTACATACTGTAATGTTTTTAATTAGGGAATAAACCAGAATCCTATGAAGTATTTGGAATGATGTAAACAAATTAAAAAATTATAGAAAAATCTAAAACTATTAATGTCAAGTTGTTGATTTAAAGTTTAGAAGCAATATATTTGATTGTCATTGCTAGATATTTAGATATTTGCAAATATTGAAGTTTTATAGTGTAGGAAGGCAGACTCGATTGCGTTATGGAAGTGGGCGGTCACTGCAGAGCTCTTTTGGCACACGTTTTCCACGATTCTTGATTGGTGGATCATTTCTCTTTAGGATCATGGGAAATTCAGTTCTATCGGGAAGACACGCAGGCTTGAGTGAAGTTTGAGATGCCATTTATTTGATAGATGTAAAATGGGAGGTGATGTCTCTCTCTTTGGCGTAGGCCCCGCCCGGCAGTCCGAGGGAGTTGTACCCGGAACCGTCATGTCCTGCCTGAGATAGGAGGCAGGGGCGAGGAGCCTACCCCCCTGCGGGACAGGACTCAACTGGTGGTGGTGGGGAGGTGGAGGTTGCAGTGTTAGCACACCGAAACAGCAATGTGATAGATTGTGAGCGGACTTATAAAGCAATGGCTTACGTGCGATTGGCTAGGAGTTATCCAGCTACAATGTACACCTGTACATAGGATTTATCCAGCTACAATGTACACCTGTACATAGGAGTTATCCAGCTACAATGTACAATGTATATCATACGCTGTATGTGATGTGCACCTGCTGGTCTTCCCGCTAGAACTACGCTCCACTTCCATTTCTTCACTATTAATTTCACCATTAATCAGGATTCCTGAGTTTAAATATTTTGACTGATGACTTTAACAGAAGCGTATAACGTCGATTAACAACCTTTGAACTCATGGTCGGTTTATAAATTGTAGTTAAATGATGGGTCAGTGAGATGACCCTCATTTATTTATTTATTTTTATTTCAGAAAATATAAAAAAAAAACTAAACAAAAAAAACACACAATTCACAGTTCAAAGTCATTTTAATATATTTTGTTAACTTTTTTCTGGGGTCTGAAGCAAAAAAATGGTATGTTGTGTAACCGTCATTTGACAATAAATAAATAATAATAATAAAAAAACACAAAACTAAAGGATAATCTTTTGTTTCAAAACTTATTAGTGAAACTATTATATTTTATAATTTGATAAATGTCTGAAAAACTTTTGTCATGTGCTTTAACTGATACTGTATGTCGGTATCCATATTGTTCAGGTCATATGGAGTAATCTTGAGAAAACTTCTTGATAATTTTCACTCTTATATGTTTGAAATAAATACTCAGGTTGTGTACACATGTATTCAAGGTGCAAGGAATGCATTTTAATAAAATGTATTTGATGTTTATGCCACATGACATTTTTTAAATCAATTCAAATTCATAACGTCTCATTTTTATCACCTCGGACAACCTTATTTGTCAATGACCCAAACATTATTTTGCCTAGGGTGAAAATGAGATGAGATTTTTATCTCTAGAACCCAACTGTATACTTTATTGCATTTTTTGTCAGTGGAATAAACATGAATATTTTTGATATTTTTTGTGGATCATAAGAAAATGAAGAATGAGTCAGAGCTGTCACTATTCACCATGTGCCTTGTTTTTAAGGGAATGATGACTAAGAATGATGGAAAGATTAGTGACATTACTTTTTTTCCATTTTATGTATAGCTGCTTTGGAAACAAACATGCATTATAAGAGCTTTACAAACTAAACTGAATTGAATTTAACTTTAGTGTTTCATACAGTAACAGGCACTGTGCAGTTTTATAGTGTACAATGACTACTACTATATAGAGATATTACTGCGCTAACACTTCTACATCTTGACCACCTTAACTGACAAACCTTTTGAGCCTGTCAGCATTCAATTTCCACGTTTCCTGCAGTATGGAGCAAGCACACGCATGAGAGTGGGCTAATCCGTGCAGTGTTTGAAGCCCCTGTGTTTGGCAGACCATGAAAAGAAGGGAAGGATTGACAGAGGCTGTGTAGTCTATGTGGAGAGACTCGCCTTTGAAACGCCTCAGCACAAGACAAGACCTCCCTCAAGGCAGGATTTATTGGCATAGGAATCTGTTGTCACCTACGCTTGAAAACTCTATCAGTCTTCTATGCTGTGGGAAAAAAAAAAAACAGTTTTAGCCTATCAAATCGCACCACAAATACAAATGAGTCATCGGCAGTACGCCAGCATGTATGAGATCTTCTGAAAGTCATTTACACAACAATGGTAGCTCAAAACAGACCACTGATGCTTAAAACCCTTGTTCTGATCAAAGTTGTCCCATCTATGTGATCCTTTTAAAAGATCTCGCTTATTTTAAGGGTCTTTCTATAATTGAATGTCTAAATCTTCAGTTTTGCAGGAAGGTCAACAAATTGCCTTATTGTGTTAAGGTGGATGGCCGTTATATCCAAGCTCCAGACTCTGACTAAAATGGTCACAAATGCAAAAAAAAATGACTGCGACAGTAATTTAAAATCTAGTTGACATTGGCAACAGTCAGGAACACTTTGTGCTATGGTTTTTGTCAGATATCATCTTGTGAGCACATGCCAGTGTGTCTTCGGTTGAGATGAGATCGCTGCATGCAACAACAAACACAGCACAAGCCAAGATGTCCGATTCCTGAACAAATAATTCCTTAAACTCTTAAACCAGGTCTTTTTAATGACCCAGCAGAAAAGATTTACAAAACAGGTTTGAACTAAGCAGCTCAGGTTAGCAGTTTGAATCAGAGTCACTTTCTCAGCGAATCATACAGTAAATCAGCCGTCAGTGAGTTCACAACTGACTCCCACACTGAGCCGCTGGTCATTTTTTCATTTCGGTCCAATTTGAACTGATAACTGGTACTGTGATGTGCACTTACGGTTCATAAGAATTAACATCAATCTAATCACTGATTCATTGTTCATATGACAATGTGCAGTTTACAGTAAGATATACAGTATACACACAACTGAGTTTTGATAAAAAAAATTATTCATATATTATGTTGTAAAACATTCCAATATGTTACAAAATCTTTAATTAAAGAAAACGTTTGGTTACGTATGTAACCTCCGTTCCCCGAGGGAGGGAACGACACGTTGTGTCGGAGAAGCGACACTAGTTGTCTCTCTTGAGCGCCGATATCCACCTCTGATCTATGAAAAAAGGCCAATGAGAGTTGGCAGCCGGTATTTGCATGTCCCGCCCCCGGACATACGGGTATTTAAGCGGCGCAAATACGGGAGTTCATTCAGGATTTTTCTGAGGAGCCGGAAATGGTCCGGCCACAACAGTGGCTCGGTTCAGCGACATGGCGGAGGAAAGACACAACGTGTCGTTCCCTCCCTCGGGGAACGGATGTTACATACGTAACCAAACGTTCCCCTTCTGTCGCTCTCTCCACGTTGTGTCGGAGAAGCGACACTAGGGACCCATTCCAATCTTGCCATGCGCTGAACCGTGTACGTGAACCGCCGATACAGAGGCGGGCAGGGATTTCATCCAGTGCCGTGCATCGTCTGTACCTGGCTGCACGTACCCTTCCCCAATGCCCCATAAGAACATCGGAATCCTTCTAGTTACCCTGGGAGGGGAACAAGGCGATGTTTGCCAACATGGGAACGGGCCAGCCTGGCTGGGCCTCTTTCTCTCTATGTTTCTCGCATAGAGCAATCACGGCCGGGCCCTTACACGCATATAGGGAAGGGGTCTTACCCAGACCCTGCGGAGACAACACCAGCCCTTTTTCTTGGGGAGGAAAAGTGGTAGACACGTCACACGGCCGTCTTAGGGCTCGTGTGGAAAGTATGGTGCGGTGGTAGATCCAGCCTCGAAAGGGGGGAGTTGCTACAGCACGGCGACCGGGGCAGCTGTAACTGCCTAAGGGAGACACGGGGGTCCGCTCGTAAGGGGACAGAACCGTGGAATTACACATAGGGGGAGTCCGCGTAGGAGGCCTTACCTGTGGAGCACCTATACCAGTACAGGGTAGCCATCAGGGTACCTGCAGTGGCTTGGGTCGGTGAGTTCCTCCGCTGAACCGTGGACCCGGAGGGCTAGGGAGGAATCGACCAGGGTCCCGACTCGGAGTGGGGCGCCCTGGGAAGAAGGCGCACTACTTTACCTTGACGTCAGGAAAAGGGCGCTGGGTCCAAAAAAATCCACCCGGCCGGTCGGTCTACGTGTTACCGAGTTCTACGGGCTCGGACCTGACAAAACACGAGACGCAACCGACTCAACGCGGAGGTTGTAAAACCTTGCGAAGGTGTTGGTTGTTGCCCAACCCGCGGCTCTACAGATGTCTGCTAGGGAGGTGCCCTTGGCCAGTGCCCACGAGGACGCAACACCCCTTGTTGAGTGAGCTCGGACCCACAAGGGTAGGGGCACGGCCTGGGTGTGATAAGCCAGTGTGATGGCGTCGACAACCCAGTGGGCGAGACTCTGTTTGGAGACGGCATTCCCTTTCTGCCGTCCCCCAAAGCAGACAAAGAGCTGCTCAGAGCATCTGGTGCTCTGTGTGCGGTCCAGGTAAATGCGCAGGGCGCGCACTGGACATAGCAACGAAAGGGCTGGGTCTGCCTCCTCCCGGGTGTGGTAGGAACCTTGGTAACAAGCCCATAAAAAGCAGAGGTCTGTCCAGGGTCGGAGTGTTTTGAGGCAGGCGGGGGTGATCCTTACCCGATGCGTGCTGTGGTGCCATGCTTGTCTCGGGACTCGAGTCTGGAGCCAGTGCTGGAGTGGTCTCATATGCATCAACCCCAGCGGTGCGACCGCCGCCGAGGACGCCATATGCCCCAGGAGCCTCTGGAAAAGTTTTAGAGGGACCACTGTGCCTGGCTTGAAGGAAGCGAGGCAGTCCAGCACCAACTGAGCACGCTCGCTCGTGAGACGTGCTGTCATTGAGACTGAGTCTAACTCCAACCCGAGAAAAGAGATGCTCTGAACCGGAGTGAGCTTGCTCTTTTCCCAGTTGACCTGAAGCCCAAAACGGCTGAGGTGCCGGAGCACCTGGTCTCTGTGTGTGCATAGTAACTCTCGAGAGTGTGCTAGGATGAGCCAGTCGTCGAGGTAGTTGAGAATGCGGATGCCGGCTACTCGTAGCGGGGCAAGGGGCACTCGTCTGCGACCTTCGTGAAGACGCGAGGGGACAGAGACAGGCCGAAGGGGAGGACTTTGTACTGAAACGCCTGGCCGTCGAACACGAACCGTAAGAAGGGTCGGTGTCCTGGCAGAATTGAGACGTGGAAGTACACGTCCTTCAGGTCTACCGCTGCGAACCAATCTAGATGCTGAACACCAGCCAGAATATTTCTCTGCGTGAGCATTTTGAACGGGAGTTTTAACAAGGCCCGATTGAAAACTCGCAGGTCCAGGATTGGTCGTAAGCCGCCGCCTTTCTTGGGTACAATGAAGTAAGGGCTGTAGAAACCCTTCCTCATTTCGGTTGGAGGGACGGGCTCTACCGCGCCCTTGGCTAAGAGGGTCGCGATTTCCGTGCACATGGATCTGGCATGCTCGCCGTGTACTGCGGAAAAGCGGACGCCCCTGAAGGGGGGCGGGAGCTGGGCAAACTGAATTGCGTAACCGAGTGCAGCCAGCGTGATGCGTTGGGAAGCGAAAGCCACGACATCACACTCTCCGATGCAGCGGCGAGCTCATCTGCTTCGGGCTCGGGAGGATAGACAGCCAGGCCGTGAGGCGAGCCGCTATCGCCGGGAGCATGGACGGGGACCAGCGAGCGTGTCGGGGAATGGGAGGTTCGCTGGGGGCTACCCGGCGAAACTGCACCCGCTGCCGCCCCCAAATCGCCCCCAGCGCCAACCGCATCGTCCTCAATCCCGTGGGAAGAAGGAGCAATGCGGGGTGCAGCTGGGGTGGCTTGCTTTCTGTTGAAAGCAAGCCGCGACCGCAACGTGGTCATGGTCATGTTCTCGCAGGGAAAACATGAGCCATCCACAAACCGCATCCAGGAACAACACAGGGGCGGAAGGGCATCTTGAAAAATACGCGTCCTGAAAAGGACGTTCAACGCCGCTGTGTTTTGCTCTTTTAGAGAAATTACTCTTTTAATAGAAATTTGCTCTTTTAAATACACAATGTTTGTGTGTGTCTGCGCTGTCGAAGCGCTCAGGGGCAACAATGCACGCCGTGCAATGTGAAGGAGAAAGCCGCTGTTGTGCGCCGTCAAGATCCAACAGCATGCAGATCGTCAGAGGAAACAGGAACGTTTATAGTGGTGTGTAACTCCCAGCAAACTGCAGACCGACCATCGGCTCCGAAGAAATTTTCTGAATGAACTCCCGTATTTGCGCCGCTTAAATACCTGTATGTCCGGGGGCGGGACATGCAAATACAGGCTGCCAACTCTCATTGGCCTTTTTTCATAGATCAGAGGTGGATATCGGCGCTCAAGAGAGACCCCTAGTGTCGCTTCTCCGACACAACGTGTCATTCCCTCCCTCGGGGAACGGAGGTTATATACGTAACCAAACGTTTTCTTTAATTAAAGATTTTGTAACATATTGGAATGTTTTACAACATACTATATGAATATTTTTTTTTTATCAAAACTCAGTTGTGTGTATACTGTATATCTTACTGTAAACTGCACATTGTCATATGAACAATGAATCAGTGATTAGATTGATGTTAATTCTTATGAACCGTAAGTGCACATCACAGTACCAGTTATCAGTTCAAATTGGACCGAAATGAAAAAATGACCAGTGGCTCAGTGTGGGAGTCAGTTGTGAACTCACTGACGGCTGATTCACTGTATGATTCGCTGAGAAAGTGATTCTGATTCAGACTGCTAACCTGAGCTGCTTAGTTCAAACCTGTTTTGTAAATCTTTTCTGCTGGGTCATTAAAAAGACCTGGTTTAAGAGTGATTTGTTCAGGAATCGGACATATTGGCTTGTGCTGTGATTGTTGTTGCATGCAGCGATCTCATCTCAACCGAAGACACACTGGCATGTGATCACAAGATGATATCTGACAAAAACCATAGCACAAAGTGTTCCTGACTGTTGCCAATGTCAACTAGATTTTAAATTACTGTCGCAGTCATTTTTTGTTGCATTTGTGACCATTTTAGTCAGAGTCTGGAGCTTTGATATAACGGCCATCCACCTTAACACAATAAGGCAATTTGTTGACCTTCCGAGATCTTTTAGACAGAAGGGGAACTAGCAAGTGCATGTTTTTTTTGTTTTTTTTTTTTTCTTGGGTAGTACAGCACTAGTAAGTGTTCTTATTCTTTATATTTAAGTGTATTGTGATTCAAAACATTGATATATCGTGATCTTTTACTCACCTGTTTCTCGTTCATCTGTATTAGTCCGTTAGATCACTGTTCTTTTCACAAGTCAGTGGAAAAACTTTTGGAGTCTGTATCAAGTTCACTTTTCAGTTTTCCCGGCTGAACACTGGCAGTAGGGGTATGGTGTGTGTCGGTGGGTGGAGGGTGATTTTCCAGGGGGTGTGAGGTAAACTAAAGCCTATTAGATATATAAAAAAATAAATAAATAAAAAAAGCTGGTGCCATTCAACAAGTACCGTCCCAACATCAGGTTCTAATAGGAAATACCTCGACAGGTCAAAGAAAAATGCACTCGTCCAGGCACTTCACGTGGACTAGCGCAGCACACAATACATGTTGTTTTGTAAACTGAGTGTTTGGGTGAAATGACGTTGCACCATGTCGTGATCATTTGCACTTATTTAAAACATTACTGAAGTTTCGTGATTGCTCAAGTTTACTAGACAGTGTATGAGTGAGAGAAGGAATCATACTATTACATTCTTGTTTGATTATATAAATGCTTTGGGTTTATGTAATTGGCTAATTCATTGTTAGTTAAGTCTGTGTTGATATTTGTTTGTGAACTGGAGCATGATGTGATATGTGGTGTTTAGTTATTATTCAAAGCAAAATTATCACTTTATATGTCTATACCAGTATATAAAGTCAAAACATCTAGTCAATGGTTATATGAGCAGTCAGAAATGTTTAATTTGGTAATATTTATGTTATGTGATGTTTATTTGCATTGTAAGGAATTTCTCAAGAAGGGAATGAATATTTAGTAAGGGGATTTTGAAGGAATGAATGGTTATGAATGATGAACACATTCAGCCAGCGATGAGTTGATGTGAATGTACATGTTAATTCTTAGAGCACTATTACTCTCAGGCTCTTTAGAATAATATCACATATATGCAGTATTGAAACACTGTTTATAAGCAGGGCAGCTTAGATCGACAGGTTTTAAGTGACATAAACTACACATACATACCACAGACAACTACTCTTTGAATAACTTTATTTGACTAATCTATAACTACAACATAAAACTAAACTACCACACATAGACAAACATAAACACAGGTTAGTGAATGAGAATTATATTATTGAAATTCATTTGGAATTTAGCAAAAAAAAGTCTATAAACCATGCCTTGAACGAACCATCAAAACTCTATTTAATACGCCTCAATTCCAGATCAGGTTGCCAATATTATATGATAAAACACCAGCTTTTAGTTTTTGCGTTGTTTAGATATGCGTCTTTGTTGTGTGCATCCATGGTCTGGAGTTCCGTTATAGAAGAGATCGATTTCAGTGGAAATCGATTGTCCACGCCATATGGGTGATGGAAGGACTGGAAGTAGCCTTGGATGCCGCTTCAGAAGAAAGCTCAGAGTTTTTTTTAAACTTTGAGGACTTCGAATATGAAGACTCGAGGAATGTGAGGCCTCAAGGAAGACTCCCCCATGATTATGAAATAGGATCTCTTCATTCTTTTAACTCTTGAGGACTCCACATTACTTGAGGACTCAACTTTGTTTCATGGAGTTGGGGTTGCCACAACTCAAAGAGGCCCTAAGCCAATAAGAAGTTACATTTGCGATATGTTCCCTCAGTTTCCCACTCGAAAAGAATATGTATTTATCAGCAAGTGACCCAAAATTACTTCAAATCAACATTCTGGACATAAACAGACAATCTTTTACAGTACATTTCAGACACAATATTCACAACGGTTAGTTTACTAACTATTGAAACATGAATAATACAAGATTAACGATCACAATGTTCAACTTGTTAGTTACAAGAGTGATTACAAGCCATAATAATATATTTTCATAATTATCATTTGTGTAAGATGAATTTGTAAATTTTTGGTATCAAAAATAGATTCTGTGCATTTCTTAATCTCTCCAAATGCACAGTTCTGTGCCTATGGGAGAGTTCAAAGGGATCATTCTTTTGGGCAGTCTGTTCAATTTCTCTGTCTTGGAAGGATGCTTGCAAATCACCTTTTTTATAATAGATCACAAGTTCATTGCCTTTTCCATGGCATACCAGCATTGTGAAAGCCATTTGGTTGGGGGTATGTTTGACCTGAAGAACTAGGAGGGGTTTTGACCCTCAAAAGGTGGTGTGAATCTGGGTTATGTGCTATCGTGGACAAACTTCCTTTGTTTTGTGACATTTAATGCATGTCATTATCGCATGCATGCCAGGCTGTGCCAGAGGATGCTATAGGAACTTTCCTTTAAAATCCCAGCCTAATTCCTCTGCTGGTCTACTAAAGGTCCAACAACATTTATTATGTAATACAATAGCGATACTTAAGTAATTCAGTTGGTGAATATTTTAATTCTGGGTATTATTTCAGAAACATTTCATATGTCCACTACTTGATGAGCAGACTTTAAAAGTCACAATAACACCTGCATGCCTCTGAGTTCTCTAATAGGAATGCAGTAGCAGTAAGTGTTTAATTTACCAGCATTTTAAAGACCCCAGTGAACAGTTTTACAGAAAATCATGCCTAAATGTCTTTAAGCCCCCAGTGAGCAAGCTAAAGGCCACTGTGGCAAGGAAAAAAAATCCTTCTCTATTAAGTAGGTGATGAGAAAAACCATGAGAGGAACCAGACTCGGAGTCCATCCTCCACCAACTTTACAATTAATATTCAAATACCAATATAATTTAGCTATATGTGTATAGAGTTTTATGTTGTATGGTACAGGTCATGTGTTCAATGTAGATGTTAAAGAGATGTTTTTTTTCTTATTTTGGAATTGTGGAAAAATGTATTTGTCTAAGGTGTATTTAAACTTCTGACTTCACCTAATATATATATGGTGACCAAAAGTTTTGAATTATGTACTGATTTTGCAGTTTCGGAAGGAAACTGGTACTTTGGTTAGTGGCATTGAACTGATCACAAAGTATAGTCAGGAAATTACTAATGTAAAAAACAACACCATCACTATTTGAAAAAAGTAATTTTTGATCAAATATAGTCAGCAGCATCACTCCAACACCATATCCTTGAGTAATCTTGATAATTTGGCACTGGAAAATCACTTGCCATTATATCAAACACTTGAAAGCTATTTGATTCATTAAATGAAGATTAACATTGTCTTAATGTCAATATTGCATCTTAATGTCAATATTACGTCAAAAATGGCAAAAATGAAACAGCTTCTTCTAGAAACTCATCAGTCAATCATTGTTTTGAGGAATGAAGGCTATACAATGCTTGAAATTGCCAAAAATATTTCATACAAAGATGTCCACTACAGTCTTCAAAGACAAAGGACAACTGTCTCTAACAAGAACAGAAAGAGATGTAGAAGGACAGATGTACAACTAAACAAGAGGATAAGTACATCAGAGTGTCTAGTTTGACAAATAGACGCCTCACATGTCCTCCGCTGACAGCTTCATTGAATTCTACCCGCTCAACATCAGTTTCATGTACAACAGTAAAGAGAAGACTCAGGGGTGCAGGACTTATGGGCAGAATTGCAAAGAAAAAGACACTTTTGAAACAGAAAAACAAAAAGAAAAGGTTCGAGTGGGCAAATAAACAGACACTGAACAACAGATAATTGGAAAAGAGTGTTATGGATCTTAACCCCATTGAGCTTTTGTGGGATCAGTTAGACTGTAAGGTGCGTGTGAAGTGACAGCTAGAGCTGTCATTGCTGCATGTGGAGGATTTTTGATGAGAACTATTTGAAGTAGATAATTTTTCATGTTATCAATGTCCTGACTATACATTGTGATCATTTGAATGTCACTTTGGTGAATAAAAGTATAAATTTCTTTCCATAAGAGCAAAATCTGTCAATTATTCCAAACGTTTGACCGCCAGTGTGTATGTGTAATATATATATATATATATATATATTTGGGATGTGCCCGAATCTGAATACCTTATTCGGAAAGGCGTGATTAACAAATTCATCTGAATAATAGTCAAGTCAATTTTATTTGTATAGTGTCTTTCATAACACACATAGTTTCAAAGCAGCTTTACAGAAACGCATGCATTAACAGACGATAAAACTGTGATGTCTATAATGTCTTAAGAGTCATCATTGTGTAATTATATAAAATATGATTGTTTATCGTGTTTAAAAATAAATAATTAAATAGTAATTGTATTAATAACCCCAGTGAGCAAGCTGAAGGCAACTGTGGCAAGGAACACAAAACTCCATAAGATGTAGATTAATGGAGAAAAATTACATTGGGAGAAACCAGACTCCCTGTGGGCGCCAGTTCCCCTCTGGCTAACATTATGAATATAATTCCAATATTACTTATGTATAGTGCAAGTCATGGTTTAAAATTATGAAACTAAGTAAGTGTTAAGGGACAGTGTTTAAACATAGATTTTGTTTGAGCTGTAAAATTAATGACCAATGTCTTTGAAGTCCATCTTGATTAATTGCAGAAGTTCACATAGATGCAAATGTCCTTGTTAATTGTTTGATGAAGGCTTTTGTTGGCAATAGTTAGTCTATGCATTCCATTTCAAGATTGTAGTCCATCAATAGACCGAGGGGATGCAGGCAGAGATCAGGGATGTGAAACACAGTTCAACCTGGCCGGTAATTTCGGTGAGGTTCAGTGTGATCCAACCTAAATCCAAGGTTTAGGCAATGGCATATGAAGTATCCCATGTCTTATGGTTAGAGTTGGCATCAGTTCATCCTCTGAAGCCCATCATAATAATAATAAAAATAATAGAAAGAAATTCACTAGACTAATTATCCAAGAAGCACAAGGATTAAGTGGTATTTTAAATAAACATTCAAAATGACAACAGAATTATGAGTCTGGAAATCCAATATGACTAAAATGTAAACCTTATGAATGAAAATGTGCCCGGTGTGATTTAAACTCGGATGGCAGCAGACTGGCTCCATTTGCAGTGTCTGTTTATAGTTTGTCTCATAAATCGGAGTTTGTCAAGAGTAACATTAAGTATGATACTATCATATATGTTTTCCACTTCTTCAGAAATAAATGTTAATGTTACACATAATTCACAAGGATTCCCTTGCATCCATAACCAACCTTTGCACGATGTTGAATTCTTGACCTAAAATCATGATTCCACAGCAGAGCTCGAATGTCCATCTCTTAACGTTGACCACATTTATATCCACATCACCAAATTAGGTAATTAAACATTTATAGAGCATTTAAAATTTTTGGGGAATAAAGATAAATGCCCCATAGAGTGTTCATCTATTTATAGTATTCCTTCATACGATGCATAAAACTAAAAGATGCGCATTCTTTTTTCCGATATTCTTTTCTAGAAAAAGAGAGGCTTGATCTAGTCTTTCTTTAATTCTGTACATGTCATTTAACTTCATGATATCCTCTGCAATAAAATGTGTGCAAATGATATCAGGCTCGAATGTATCTTAAAACTTTCTGAACCTGTTTGTAGGCTACTTTGATTTATTATTTCTTTTGAATTTAATATTCGCTGCAAAATGTGTGTGACAGTTCACGATTGCTTGACAGCTCATGCCTCCAGAATAACGTTGTTAAACAAGCACAGATATAAATGAACATTATTACAGCAGATAGTAATGTCAGAAATACTAGGAGAATCCACGGTTAACCACATATTCCACAGTTATTATAGCCTACATATTCAGCTTAATCTGTTAAGAAAAAAAAGAATAAAATAATATAATTCAATATAATAATAATAATAATAATAATAAAAATTATTGTTATTAATATTATGATTTTATGAATAGGCATATTCAAGGCATATTTTTTTTTTTATAGAAACTATAAATGTAACGGAGTTACATTTAAAAAATTGCCATTTCATTTAGTTTTGATGCACTTCTGGTTTAAGCCCCGCCCACATTTGGTTCTTTCTGGATACACGTACAAATCATTTTGCCACAGCAACAGATACAGACTTTGCTGCATACCTCAAATACATATCTTATTTCTTTCTTTTAATTTTGGGGAGAAATATGACTCCATTATCATGACAGATTATGTATCTTTAAAAAGACGAGGCAGACGATGCACAAATACATAGTCGGGGAAATATCTGCGTCCATGTGAAATATGAGTGTGAATTTTTAGGGTGATTTTAGTTTAGCAGATTAGCTACATCAAGTCGATTAGTTGTGATTTGAGAGACAACCTAACATGTTTTGCATTTTGACAGCTGTTGTCACAGAAGTCCGTTGATTTAGTGTTGTTGAAATATAGACTAATAGAGCTCTCTGCATCTGTTTGAGACTTTAATTACATTTGCTCTTGTTCTGAGAATGAAGTGAAATATTAATAAAATGTGCAGGACAGATTATGAAGAGTGTCTGTTTTAAATGAAGGCAGGTATAAAATAGTAAGTAAGAATGGGAATGAAATGCATAATGGGGTAGATGAAAAAGTTTGATATTCAAAAGGTTAAAATTTGTGCCTATAATTATATTCTTATTTCACTAACGGGGTGGATCTGACTTGATTGAATTTCATCCCAAAATCAAATAAGAAAATATGAAATTATATTTTGCTCAAATAAAAGCAAGCCTGTTCATCAGATAAAACATTTTTTTGTCCTTTTTTCCACCCCTTTTATTTCATTGCAACGATATTGTCATTACAATAAGACACATTTGCCCCAAATTTTTCTTAATGTTCTGCAGTAAAATCTCATTCTCACTACTGTTTTACTGTCTGGACACATTTTACCATGTAGACAGAGTAGAAAAAAATAGAATAGAACTAAAAAAAAAAAACAACAACAATTCTTTATAATCAATATATTTGTATATTTACGCTCTTATGCAGTGGCATCTCAAACTCATTATCTATGGTGAGGCACAATGACTTACCTAACCCAACATGATGCCATGTGTAATGGATGGTTGCTGAGATGAGATGGGAGATGATGGATCTAAATGCAGTCTTTTAATGAAGATGATAATAGTGAAACAAACATGATCTCATAAAGCAACAAACAAGAACTGACAAAAAAATGCAAAACTAGAGGGTACACACACACACACACACACACACACACACACACACACAAGGCTAACGAGGGAATGGAAAACAGGTGAGAACAATGGGGAACAGATGGCAGTGATGAGGGCAGTGCATGATGGGAAACTTAGTCTGGGGGAAACACTTCAAAATAGGAGTCCTTGGAAACACGAGGGAGACATACTGTGACACCATGCACAAACATCACTAATCATTTCATCTCAGCACAAAACACCACTAGAATGTGCACATCTATGTCAAAATGCTCAAGGGACCACAGAATCAAACCAGATAAAGGTTGTGCATATTATCTCATTTATTGCATGAACAGCAACACAACTAATAAAAAGTAAATACTTTGAATAGTTCGCAGTTAATGTAATCTAATTAAACCAATGCAAAAAAAGCAATGGCATACAATTTATTGAAATGATGAGCGGTGCGCTTTTTTCTTTACACCAACCAGCAACACATTACTATAAAATTAGCTTGATTAACAGAAATGTAACTTCTCAGGTTTGCACTGAAGAGAGGTGATTCCGTGAACCATGTCAACTTGTCATGCATACTCTGTGATCAAAGCTTTTGACTGGCCTGGAGGCAAACGCAAACATGCCCCTCAGGCTATCATTGAACGCTCCTTACACGTGTGCACGATGTTCTCCTCAGACCTGCGCTCCCTTGATTAACATGGAGGATGACTTGCTAGCCCCATGCATAGCAAATGAGAAAAATAATATGACTTTTATAACAGACCTTAAAAAAAATAGAATTGCTCAAAGAAATATATACTTTTGTCTAGTATAATAGACATAAAAATACAAGTTAAAGATGCTGAAGTTACATTATTTCTTAAAATAAATGTATGATTATGCCACACATTTTTGCACAACAGCGCCACATCTGATGGGGCTCAGCCCCACATGCTCCTAATGTATATTTTATAGATATTTAAATCCCTTAACCCTACCCCTAAACATAACCACTTTTCAACAACATAAAAATGTATTGGTTAGGTCAATATACAATAGCAGTAATTTTGGGGTGAAATGTGATTCCATGTTAATGGCAGGTTCTGCGAGATTCACCCTTTACCTTATTTTATGACAAATGATTTGTATTACAGTTATTTGTTGTTGTTGTTGTTTATTACAGTTGTTTTCTAATCAGGTATTGTATTACTGTAATCAGGGCTGGATTGTGTTCGCTGTCCTTTTCTGCATTTCGCGGCGCCATTTGGTGGTCCGTTCTGCATAACGCTGCGGCTCATATTAGCTTATCGCGGCCCATTCAGCCCGTTACGCTACCGACCCACCGGCCCACTCGGTTATCTCGATGGCCAGTCCACCCCTGAAAGGCTCCAAAGTGCGTCGGCCCACCAGGAAAATGCCCGGTATGCCAGATTACCAGTTCAGCCCTGACTGTAATGAGAATCACTATTGAGAATAAAGGGAATTGCCAAAAAAAAAAAAAGTAAAATGTGAAATTGGATGAGAAATGTGCTTGGAGGATGTTCCTGGTTCAACACAAGTTAAGCTCAATCGACAGAATTTGTGGCATACTCTTGATTTCCACAAAAAAATTATTTCAACTTGTCCCTCTTTTTCTTTAAAATAGGCAAACATCAAAAGAATAGCCACAGATGTTAATGATATGCATGCTAACATGATTTTACTTTGATACAATCACTTTCCAACCTTTTCTGTGTTTCTAAACTTTCTTGCCCTGATCACATAACACTGTAAACCCTAAAACCCTAAAACAATGATTTGACCAACTTTACAGCTCAGGTTTTAGAAGTTATTTTATCAAATTAGAACCTCCACATTTCTGCCATTGAACCATCCGGCCCCATTCACTTCCATTGTAAGTGCCTCACTGTAACCTCGATTTTTGCTTTTTGTATGAAAATGAGGGAGCAGTTCATTAAATTTTTTTTGATTATCAACATTATGCCACAAATGCTATTGAATGAGCTTAACTTGTATTGAACCAGGAATATTCCTTTAATTAACATGAAATATAACAATGCAAAAAACATCATGTTTCTGAAAATAGGCTTCATGTTCTTCATACATAATGCAGAATTTCCTATTTATCTCCGAGTTTGGGTTACATGTGACACAGTATCTTTGTGGATCTATTTTCTCCACACACATTGCACCTAGAGGAAGACACAGAGAGACATGTATCTATCTCTCTTTTCTTTTGCCCCTCTTCTTGCCCACGCTGCCTGATTTCAGCTAAAGGTTCAGGGGGCCTGATGCTCAAAACTAGTGTCAGAGATGTCTGTCCAGCTCAGACTCCATTTGCCCGGCCTATCAGCTTCCATCAGCCCGGCCGCAACTGATGTGTGTCAGGAGTGTGCTGAGCGTGCATTTCCTCATCCTGCTGACGCAGCCAAGGTTAGCACTCCTCATGTCATCATAACTGACCGCCCGCAACCGCCACCGGCCTCTCTGTGAGTGTGTGTGTGTGTGTGTGTGTGTGTGTGTGTATATGTGTGTGAGAGTGTGTGAGAGTGTGTGAGTGAGTGTGTGTGTGTGTGTGTGTTTGTGTGTGAGAGTGTGTGAGTGAGTGTGTGAGTGTGTGTGTGTGTGTGTGTGTATGTGTGTGTGAGAGTGTGTGAGTGAGTGTGTGTGTGTGTTTGTGTGTGAGAGTGTGTGAGTGAGTGTGTGTGTGTGTGTGTGTGTGTGTGTGAGAGTGTGTGAGTGAGTGTGTCTGTGTGTGTGTGTGTGTGTGTGTGTGTGTGTATGTGTGTGTGTGAGCGTGTATTTATCACTTTGTGGGGACCAAATGTCCCCCATAAGGATAGTAAAACCCGAACTTTTTGACCTTGTGGGGACATTTTGTTGGTCCCCATGAGGAAAACAGCTTATAAATCATACTAAATTATGTTTTTTGAAAATGTAAAAATGCAGAAAGTTTTCTGTGAGGGTTAGGTTTAGGGGTAGGGTTAGGTTTAGGGGATAGAATATAAAGTTTGTACAGTATAAAAACCATTATGTCTATGGAAAGTCCCCATAAAACATGGAAACAGTACGTGTGTGTGTGTGTGTGTGTGTGTGTGTGTGTGTGTGTGTGTGTGTGTGTGTGTGTGTGTGTGTGTGTGTGTGTGTGTGTGTTTAAAAGGCAAGGCAGATGAGTAAGAAAGATTTGTTTATAAATATGAGATATCTTTTCATTGCACAAATATATGGTCACGGATACATCTGCTGCCATGTAAATTTGAGTCTGTGTGTCATTTCATGGCCATGTGTTTAGCAGATTAGCTGCATCAAATTGATCAGCTGTTATTTTAGAGACAAACTAACTTCTATCGTATTTTGATAGATGTCACAGAAGTCAGTTGATGTAGTGTTGTTAAAGAATAGACAAATAGAGCTTTCTGTGTCGGTTTGAGCTTTTAATTAAAGTTCACTGTTGTTCTGAGAACTGAGTGAAATGTTAATGCAAAGTGCTGGACAGATTTTATAGAGTGGTGGCGCAGTTGTCACAATGCAAAAATAAAGTATTATAAAAAGATTAATGGAGTTTTATCCACAAATATTATTTAATATGACTAATTGAACCTGACTAATGATTAAAGTAAAGGGTTAAATCAGGTAGGGATAGCACACACACACACACACACACACACACACACACACACATATATATGCATATAACCACTTTTTACAGTGCACATAAAGATATTAAATTCTAAATACTAAAAATGTACTTTGTCACCATGCGAAATGTAATCTCTGTAATAATATCTGTAGGTTTATTTGTTTAGGACATTTGTATTTCTGTCTTTATTGCTTTGAGGAAGTGTGCTTCTGCATGTAGCTGTAGTGCATTGAACAACACATGCCTGAAGTGCAAGATAAAACTCTGGTGCTTTTAACCTGATGTGTGTGCGCTTCCCAGTTCACTTGGCACTTTTCTGTAGTGTAAATCAGTTTGTTGGAGGTCATTCAGATATTAGTGGGCGTTGATTCGCTCGGTTCTGTCAAAAGCTTAAAACTTGGCACACCGTCTATGTACTTATGGAAGAGTTGCATTTTTGGTTTAAAATATTTGAATATAAGTATTTTTAGTCAAGTTTTGATGAAATATCACATCTTTTCTATATTGTAAAAAGTGTAAACCTGTTTCCTTAATGTGCTATTTCTACTTGATTAAACCTTTAAAAAGGATTTTTGCTGGTGACGACTGAATAAAAGCAGTTAATTAAGATGTGTCAACTGACAAGTTTTTGTTGTTGTTTTTTTTACAGTGGTTTAGTTTGTCTGCTGTGTTTAATTTTGCGTTTTCTTTTACTCAAATTGTTGTAAAATGAGAGGGTCTTGACCTGAACAATTTTATCAAATTAAACCAAAAATTATATTAAATGGATATTGCACATTGCACTAATATTTATCTTTTTAACATGACTGGCTTTAATGTATCTAAAAGATTAGTCTTCTGTAATCAGACTTTAGAGTGTTTGCCATTAAGTCGGGTCCATTTGGTAGATTTCAGGCCAAGAACCCAGAAAATAACTGTAAAATGTCCAAGTGTCCTAGTACATTTTGTTGTCTCTATATGGCTCTATATGGGATAGGTTATGTAAAATAGACTGCATGATGGTAATACCAGCATGGAAAAAGAAAAGAAAACTCATTTAAATAATGGAAGGGTAGTCCTTAAGAATGGTTAGTATATTAATAGCTGTGGATTATATTGCATATCATTAAAAAAAATCAAATAGCAGAATATGAACATTTTCTTGTGGCTATTTAGTTTGTTTGCTACTAAGTGCCTCAAACCAAACTGTGAATATTTTTGAAAGATTTGATGCCATCAGCCTGATAAACTTCATCAAATCCAATGATTAGTTCTTCCAAAAAATAAAATTAAAAAAATAATCATTTATTTTCTCAACCTGGTACCTTGTAAACACAGCTTTGTTTTCAGGACTGATAAAAATTGGACTCCAGTAAATAGCAACAGCCAATCAGATTGGAGTTGTTGATTTCAGCAGCTGTTGCCCTTTTTTGTGTGTAATATGCATCAGGCATTCAGTGAACAGACTGTGGGCAGTTTGTGGGCAAGCTGTCTGAGGTTGACACTATGCTGGGCTGTGCCTCTGGTATCAAAAATGGACAACTGTCTTGAGTACAGTGAATTTGTTTTTAATAAAGTTTTGAATGTAGCACTTCTTGTGTGTGTGTGTGTGTGCGCTACAGGTTTGCATGATTGGCTTCACCTACTAGTTTTAGAATAATAGTAAAATTATCAAAGCTATGAAATAACACAGATGGAATTATGGGAATTATGCAGTGACCAAAAATGGTAAACAAAACAAAACTCAAAATAACTAAAAACCTTTCTTCATCCATCCTATTTGTTTAACAAATTGTTCTTTTTAAATGTCATCACTGATTGTGGTATCAGCTGTTACAGTAATAAACATATGTCTTCTGTTATGTACTGTGTTGAAATGTTCATGTTCACTTTAAAATCAAAATTGACCCTATTCATTTTCTTTTTGTAAAGCCTCATCAAGCCTTCTTATTTTTCAAGCACTCCCCTCAACCACCTGCCAGTGTGATTTCAGCTTCACTTACAAAAAAAACATGTTTAAAAGCTGAATTCCCTGTGAAGAACTACATTACCCATTTTCCTGAAAAGAGCTCCACCAATCAGAGAAGCCAATGTTACCATGGAAACAGAATTTGCAAAAGAGCTCTGCACTGACCACATGCTCCCATGAAGCATTGCCAATGACTTAATCAAGTCTATATATGCATTTCAGTTAAATATATTTGTATTCAGCTACATTTTACAATAAATGTCAAATATAATTGATAACTTAAACATGATACACAAGCGCAATGAATTTCATAAATAAGACCCATCGTTTTCACAACATATTCATCACACAGCAAATGGGCATATCTGAAGTCAATGTGCAATATGACAAGCTCTACCATGCAGTGAATATTGATTCCTGTGAGATCAGTGTGATTTCTTACTTGAAATATATAACATTAAGTATTATATCATTAAATCAGTAGTTTTATATTATACCATTCTTTTTATTTCAATTCTCAATGCTTTATTTCATTCCATCAAAACAATTAGTTCCATGCTCATTTATGTTATTTTCAGATTTTTATATACTTTTTCATGAAATCAAAAGTTGTCATGTTGTGATTCATCTCGGAGGGTTACTTCATGGCTTGGAAGTCTTTTAATGAGTCATTTTTTGAAACACTTGGAAACGAATTCTGATGAAAAAGTCTCACCAGTCAATTCTCTGTGGATATTGTTTTCCTAGTTTCACTTAGAAAGGCATCAGATTATGAAAGGAAAATGGGTTGGGAATGCTGCTTCATGTTCACCTTAAGATCGGTCAAATCTGAAGTCATATTCAGATTTGGGAATGCTGCTTCATGTTCACCTTAAGATCGGCCAAATCTGAAGTCATATTTCAGATTGACACCAGCACTTGTGAGACATTGTCATTCAAATCACTGGTGATGTATTTATGAGATGGATGTCAGAGGCTGTTGTGATCTGTCAGCATTACAGATTTCTCTTAGATACATCTCCTCAGGGAAAAACAAGTGTCATCATCTTCAACCGCTGGAATACTGACTCACACAGATCCATTGTGCTCCAAACACAACCAGCTCATGTTACTTTCAACTAGTAATTCTCCAAAACTGAAAATATTGTCTTTATTTTCTCAGCCTCATGTTGTTCAAAAACAGCTTGACTTGTTTTTTTTTCCAGTGCATTACAAATAGAGACATTATGTGCATATACAGTATATACTGTATACATAAATCAATATTCATATTTGATAACATGGGAAAGAGCATGCTTTCAAAATTTCACCTTCTGTGTTCCAAATAAGAAGTTTCATTTAAATTGTAGATTTTGGGGTGAACTAACCCTTTAAAATTTTATGTGCGCTGAATATGATTCCCATGCTGGATTGCCATGTGGAATGTTACTACTTGTGTGTGTGTGTGTGTGTGTGTGTGTGTGTGTGGTGGGGTGGGGGTACAGTGAAGTGTTGCTTGTTAGTGTGATTTCCTAGTACCACAGAGGTGAATCAGAACTAGAAACATCATACTCAGTCACGTGTGTGATGTTTGAGTAAATGTCCTGGTTTTCAGCATGGATCTTTCAGTACTCACAGATAACATGTTTCATGACCTTTGTTTCATAACACCATAACACCTTTCAAATGAATAACAGGATTAAATCCAAGATGTAGGTTGTCTCTAAATATAGTCTTCCATTGGCAAGATGTTATTGAGAGGAGAAAACAAGATTTTCTTTACATTTGCTGCATCGCCAACAGGCTAAAGCTTATAAATACGTATCTAAATTATTCTGGTGAGCAATACTCAAACTATTGTCTATTTTATAGAAAATGTTGTTGAATAATTGAGGCTGTGGAATACCAAAGCAGCATTTTTTTGCATATAATTATCTCAACAGATTATTACCTGGAATATAATAATAACAGGCCCACAATAATTCACTACTTAAGTATGAATAAAATACTAGAGGTGTAACGATTCACTCTGACCTCTTTACCTAACGATTAGGATACATCATGAAATCTGAAATTTGGTCACGATTCAATCCCATTCGATCCGATTCATTAAATATTAAAAAAAATATGCTGAAAAATATGATTTTTTTTTTTTACTGAACATTCAGAATTCATGCAGCACAGAAAAGCACCAGACTTGAGCACTAGAGTCACAGATGAATTTAGGACCAAGGAAGATTAGATTATATGTATGTCTGCATATATTAACATATTAAAAAATGCATCGCATGATATGAATATGTTATATGCAGACATAATATGGTACATATTGATACATTACATGCATAATAGATAAAGGATAACATAATGTCTGATTACGTACACAAAAAGACAGTAAACTGTGAAATAAAAGTAATAGATTTGCATATCATGTAACGTTAAGATTATTTGCACCAATAATTAAAGAGGAAAAGCAGATAAGATCCATGTTTGAATTGAGAAAGGGTATAGAATCAAACAATCTATTTGTAGCTTATAAAGGGAGTTATACATGGGATGAGGTAATCATGAGTTCCCTATTCATTTTGGGATGGGGAAAGAGGTGCCGTTGTTTAGCTGCTTGTCAAGCTCATTCACAAGAATTAAATCACTTTTTTATGCAGGACTGTTTGCAGCACACACTGTGAAAGATACATTTATTTTTGTATATATTTTCACGACTGCCGCATGTCATTAACCAATCACAAGTGACTGTAATCAACTGGTTAGTTCCCTTCAGAACAGTCTGAAATCACTCCCTATTCCCTGTAGTATTCACTATAAAGACAATTAAATGAACTAGTGAGTGTTTTCATTCACAGCCAATGTCTGCCCACCAATCACATTTATTAAAGTCGAGTTCTACTCATTGTTAAACTGTTTTATGGAGATACAAAAGCAATATTAGCATATCGTAATCAGGGAAGACGGCAACAACGATTAACTTTGGTCAAACGGATGCAAACAGTTAATAATGACACAGAAACCCAAATTCGGCAGCATTAATCCATCCATTTATGTAGGTTTGTGGGGTGAACTCGGCAGCACAAACTTTCAAAGTGCACTTTCTTTCTCATCAATCTTATGCTCCACTCCATGTCTGTTGCAAGAATGTTCATGTAATGTGAGATAAGTATTATTATATTAATGATAATTGATTCTTAAATTCCATAATCGATGCATCAGAATTTCTTTGATAAGCAACAGCTGAGTTGGTCAGCAATCAGTCTGTAATCTTTAAATACTAAACAAAGACAATTTTATTGATCTCTTCTTTAAAAGCAATTCAAATTTTGAGTCATTAATTTAACAGCATTGTCCTTCAAAAGAGATATAGGCTAAAAAAAGATGTGCATACATAAAAATAAAAAGGTCATAACCAACCAAATTCATCTCGTAACATGAAGTTCAGCTTCATACACAAACTCTATCATTGAATAATACATTTATTTTATAGTCTATCATTAAATAATAAACAAAACATTTCACTGCCCACAATATCCTACTGTTTTATTGTGTATGGTGGAATGTTGTGAATGTTGGACACATGCTGTAAAAGAATGTATTTTAAGCAGCTCGTCAATGCTTTGAAAATAGTCAATCAATAATAAATTGGTGCTGTTTATCTGTTTACAGTTGCTGTCTGCTTTAGCAATAATTAATTAATTCATAAAGTTATTATGGACCAGTTCAAGCTGACAACACTGCATGGACCACAAGAGACTACAGAAGCCTACACGTGTAGATACATTACGCCTAAAAAGACTTAATATCCAATATCAATACTATTTTTATGTATTTTTATTAAAATATGCTGTTTTTAGTAAACTGTGAGAGACATGATGTGGGTGACTTGACTCTTGATTTTAAGGTTTTAGCCATGATGAAACCGCAATATGAGCACCGTCTTGGCTACACAAACACCACACGCAATTTTACCAGTTGTCAGGTCGGGTAAAACTCCCTTGTTTAGTTTCTATTAAATTGGATACATACCCTTCTTTATGTTTTCGTCATGCCAAGCACCTCGGTAGTCAATGTTGTACAGTAGTCTCTATGGTAACATTCAAGTGTATTGGCTGACTGATGAGTGTGCCTGTGCAAGTGCGTATGTGTGTGTGCTTGTGTTTGCTTAAACATAGTGAAACGATTCTGGCAATATTACAGTTAGACATCATCTAGTTGGAAGCTGAACCGGTGCTGGATCTGGGAGGCTCTGGTATCCTCAGTTTATATATCCTGAGGTTGACACATGGAAGCAAATAGAATAATATTAGCATAGATTCCAATCACTTTAAAGCAGGTTTATAGAATAAGAGATGTGTTTTCCAGTGCCTGTAGACCTGACTAAAGCAGCAGAACTATGAGTAAGTTAGGTGTATGTCTTGGTGAAGAGTCTTTATTCTAGACTTAGAGCATGTGTCTGACTCTCAAACACTGCTAGGAAGTTTACATACATAGTTTAGGAGCCATATAGGATGATGGATTAAAGTGTGTTTGAAGGGGGGCTCGGGTCGTGATTATACACTCCCAGTCCCTTATCAGGCTAATTAAGCCTCCGAGCGAGAAAAAGGCCGACTGCGGAAGGTGGTGTGATGAGAGAGAGATTGTTTACGGTCAGCTGACCGTCATGTGTGTGTTTATGTCATTTGTTTAAGTTTTTCATTAAACTGTTATTTATATTGTCAAGCCCATTCTCGCCTCCTCCTTGCCCGTTTAAATCCCTTTAGAGTGTGGTAGAAGGTCACTTAAGTACTTTTGGAGCTAATCTATTCAAAGCTTTGTAAGTAATTAAGTGGTGGTGGCATATTGGTCTAAAGCACTAAACTGTTTAGCAGAAGGTTATCGGTTCAATCCACACAGCCACCACCACCACTGTGTCCTTGAGCAAGGCACTTAACTCCAGGTTGCTCCGGGGGGATTGTCCCTGTAATAAGGCTCTGTAAGTCTGTTTGGATAAAAGCGTCTGCCAAATGCATAAATACGTATGCTGAGCGTATGCTGTTGGATCTACGGTGCATATCAGTGGCTTTCTCCTTCTCTGCACGGCAGTGCAGCTTTGCCCCTGGGCGCTTTGACAGTGCTTCTAAAAGAGAGTATTTTCTGTAAAAGAGCAAATAAACAACTGGCGCTGTACATCCTTTTCAGGACACGTCTTTTAAAGATGCCCTCCCGCCCCTGTGTATTTCCTGGATGCGGTCGTTTTCTCTCCGGTCCTGATGGTCACAGACGCTGACTTGTGTGTCTGGGCAGCGCTTACACCGAGGCAGCGTTTGTGGATGGTTCGTGTTCTCACTGCGAGAATCTTACCATGGCAACGTTGTGGTCACGGCTGTCTTAAGGACGATCGCCACTCCAGCCGCCCCACACGATGCTCTATCTTCCCACGGGTTTGAAGATGACCCGGCTGGTGATGGAAAGGATTTGGGGATGGCAGTGGGCTCGGTTTCGCTGGGTAGAACCACCCGTTCCCCGGCATGCTTGATGACTTCCGTCCAAGCTCACTTAGAAAATTAGCCCCTTTGCGGTTTTGTGGCATGTGTTGCATACCCCATTTATCCGCCAATAAAACTGCATTTACTATCACAACAAAGACCCAGGGTAAAACTAAAGAAGTTCTAACCAAATTACTTTTTTTAAATGAGGAATAATGTATGTACTGTAATATTTAATGTTACATTAAAGGGTTCATTAATGCATAGAATTAACTTACAGATACATTGTAAATAAATGACATGCAACTATAAAAACATGCATAAAGGGAGACTTTTGCAATACCTGCCAAATAGTGAGTGATTTTACCATACATTTTATAAATGCTTAATAAAACATAATCAACATTAGTAACCTAATATACACCTATATGTTAATTAGACACATGTGAAGCATTTATTAAGGAGTTTAATTAACCAATGCACATACCTTTTAGAATAGTTAAATGGTCATCAGGCTTTATTATATTATATATGTTGTGAATGAGCATGAAGAGCTAAAAGTGTTTTTGCAGAGGACTTTAGGTAACTAGAACTAGGTAAGTAGGGACAGCACTCGGCTTAGCACCATTCGCTTGACATCAAAGTGGCAAGAAAAGTGACAACACAAGTGAGTCAAGACATTACAGTCATGAGTATAAACACAAACCAGTACACATGAATAATACGTCATGACCACTTTAATCTCACTATAATCTATTTTTGTTGCATTGTGGCATAAATAAGTATAGATAAGAGTTTGTATTAAGTGTTTATAACATGTAAGCTTAAATGCTCACTATTTGGCAAGTATTGAATGAAATTTCCCCTTTTTATTCATGTTGCTATAACTGCAAATAAATCATATAAAATGCTTTTGTTAATTACTATTAAGTCAATAACCCATTCATAAACCCTTTACAAATGTAACAGTAGTGTAAAGTATTCCTAACAGATGTGAGAACTTCAGCAAACTTCAACATTCAGCAAAGATCACATGCTAACAGTACCTCAGATTAAACTAAATAAAGCAGCTTAGAAAGAAATGTTCAATCATGGTCTAATCACAGTCTGCACAAAAGAAATGATAACAAACTAAGCTTTGTTGCAATATAAGCTGTACTATGATGCATATTAATAAAAGGGATCCTCAAATCATGGAATGTCAAATGTACATGAGGCAGCACATAAGAAATGCTACTATACCAAAAATCACTGAAGTACAAACTATAACTGCACAAATGAGGAGCATAAAAACAGATGCTAGTGCACCATTAGTGTGAATGCTGACATGTGTAGTTGACAGAGCAATAAATATTAATTGCATCTCAAGAAGTAGAAGTGTTTTGCTTTACATACATGAAGAATGTTTAAAGAAAAAAAAAATACTCTGTTATACCAGTGAATATGAAATTTATATTAAATTAATTCCAGTTTGTATCAATCTATTTCAAGTTTCCAGACAGATTTGTGACACTAAAAGTTATATACACGTTTTCAAAGATGTCTTAAATTTTCAATTGCTAAAAAAATAAAGCAATAACATTGAGATACTTTAAATGTATTAGACACTGCATATAAAACACTGGCAAATGAAAAGAATCATTTAGTATGCACTTATATTTAAACTCATTTATAATAGGCCATTAAAGAGACACCCTAGAGTGAGTTAAGGTTCAGCGCATCACTCAAGGGCATATTGGTTGTACAGTGTGTATGACTGGTGCGTTTGGCTCACAGCCATTCAAACAGCATCTTCAGAGCCTGCATACTTTTTTCTTTAACATCATTACACAGATGCTCACATCTGGACTTCACAGGACTGTAATTTAGCTGAACTGATATAAAGAGTGCTGCACATTCCTAATGCTTTACTGTACCTGTGCAAGTGTCCTGGATAAATCACAGTGCATGGGAGCAATTTGAACAATTGCAGGAAGCAATTTGGGAGATGATTAATTAGCTATAACGGGGTGAGAGTCATAGCAGATTTGAGAGGTGTTTGGCTTCTCCATTACGATGTGAGTGGAGTCCTCTGATACACACCCGTTGTCAGGTTGTTGTTTGAGAAAGTGGTTTTCTCTGCACCACAATGACATATAAAGCTGACATCTAAATGCATTCTCTCTCTCTGTCTCTCTCTCTCTCTCTCTGTCTCTCTCTCTCTCTCTCTCTCTCACACACACACAGAGTAAAAGCTGGGCTTATATATCAATGTCACAGTACAGTATTTTCTCAAATGGTCTGATCCATTGTCGTTCATAATGAGATGTGGTTCATGGTGCAAAAGTGTTAAATACATGTAAAAAGTGTCATTGCGATCTCATTAGTATTTGTGGGCAGGACTCAACCCAGGATAATGATATGGGTCAATGTTTTCTTTTATTTACAAGAAAATATTTATAATTAATATGTAATAATACACCTTATACTCATCTTTCCATACAATGTGCTCAATTGTGACCACGTCAAGTCTTTCTTAGCAGCATTACAGAACATCTGTTTTAATTTCAGTAATGTCTTAAACATCAGATAAAAAGATCAAGAAGAGGAAGGTCATGAACAAACCCCAAAACATTTTTAAGATTTGACGGTGTCATGTAGGGTCTGAGGGAATATAAAAACCTAAATGCTAAAAATTCTGTCAAAACTTCATCTTTGTTGTGGTTAGATAACACATCACAGAAACACTGACCCAAGGCCAGCACACCATCCTAACTGTTGTGTCATGATGGATATTTGTATGTCAAATGAAACTGATACATACAAGATCAAAATATTGACAGCAACTAAGATGAATAAATGTTTACAAAACCATAGGTTCATAAAATATTGAATTCTTAAGATTATGTTATGTATGTTATGCATGTCATGTATATTTAGCATATGCTAAATATGTTTATTGCATCGCATATATTTAAAACAACAAATTTACCTAATATAACATTAGAAGAAATGTATTGTGTTCTGTGGGATTTTTAAAGATTAATGATAAATATTGAGACTGCAAACAAACATACACATTAATGTGACACTGTGTCAGATACAACCTTCTTATACAGCAATTGAATAATCAACAGCAGGCAAAATCCATTGCCAGATCATGATGATGTTTATTGTGTATTTTATACTTGTTGAGTTTTGATTATACAATGATTTGAGTTTTTATGAACACATTTTAGCTTCACAAATAATTATCTTGGTTTTATTAGTCCCATCTGGATTTCATTTATTAGTTCATTTGCTAATAAAAATGTCTTTCTCTGAACATTCTTTTCATTATTTTCTGATAGAGTTCTGCTATGGGATTATATCTGAATATTAAACCAGTAGCGGTACACCACAAATGTTCCAGCCATTCTTTAGAAGATTTCAAAAAGTTGTGCATATAAAAAAATAGCTAACATTTTAAATACATTCATTATGTTGATATTGTATGTGTACACTTGTATGAATGCCTTCATAAGGGGAACCTTAAATGGACTGTTGATCTCATTCTTTACAACAGCTGATGTGGTCAGGCTTGTTTGCATGTACCCTCAGACAGTATATCTTACATTTTGAGAGCAATGTTTATAAAAAAAATAAATCATGGGGTGTAAATGTTTTGATAGTGAAGAATATGCCTCTCTGCAGGCTTCTAATAGAAAACATAATGAGCCATGGCCAGGCCTTTCACAAAGCAAGCTATTTCATTTTAATGTTGACCTACATAACGATTATTACACACCTGCTATGAGCCATAAAGTTTTACAGAAACTTCTGCTATTTATTGGGAAATGTGATGATCTTCCACCAAAATATATTAGGGCAATTCATTAGCGGCTAATCATTCATTCATTATTATTATTATTATTTGTTATTTACTTATTTAGCTAGCAAGCTAACTGGTGAGCTAGTTAGACTATATCTACATTCATCCAAAGCATCCGTTTTCACAGTCAACGCGAAAACAGTGTTTTCAAATGTATCCACTTTGGCTTGCGTTTTCAAAAAGCTCAGTCTCAGTGTGGACCGAAGGCCAAAACGGAGAGAAAAATATGCATTTTCAAACGAAAACGTATTAGTGTGGACTAGGCCTTAGTTAATAGTTTTATTTTGTTTTTACTAAATAGCTGTTTCTATCTTTTATTTAGCATTTAATTAAGTGTTAGTTAGAATAACTACTCTAGTCTACCTACTACACTAAAATAGTGGTAACCTAAAAAAG
The DNA here is from genome assembly GCF_025860055.1 of Xyrauchen texanus. NCBI lineage: Eukaryota > Metazoa > Chordata > Actinopteri > Cypriniformes > Catostomidae > Xyrauchen > Xyrauchen texanus. The sequence continues at coordinate 41,281,410 of NC_068298.1, read as the reverse complement.
GCAAAATATTATTTAACATGTCTACATCAATTTCACTACATTAGATTACATAGCCAAAAACTATTTAAAGGGTTAGATGAAGTGGGAATAGATCCTTCAAGGGTCATGAAACACGAACACGTGTTTTTCTCTGCAACGCTGACAGAGCGACATGCTCCTCGTCAATAACAGGCACGTTTGAAATGTGTTTGCAACAAGCAGTTTTAACAGGAGAGTTTAGCAATGCTCTCTTGAAGGAAGCGACATGATAGTATTACAAACACCATTCATCCTAAAAGTACGTGTGTAAACCCATCAAACCAACATTATTCAAAGTTTCAGACTAATAGTCTCCAAAAAGTTATTAAACGTGCAAAAACACGTTCAAATATATATATATTAAACAGTGTAAAAAAAGTTGTGAAAACTCAAAATATCAAATATTTGTGACTTTTCTCATCAAATGTCTTAATAATTGTCATATGTAACATTGCTCCGTTTAGTCAGTGTAAATTTGTTTGTTAACTAAATGCAAATATTTTGATTTTCTTTCTTTCTGAACTATTATTCACAATACAAGAACTTTAATTTGATCACCTTTTCAATAACTTTTACATGAAGTTAACTGCACTCTTTGTCTGTAAATAGAGGGACGTTGTGTGAACAATTGTTTGAAATGGAAACACAATAGACCTCAAACCCTTTAACACACAAACCTCCAAAATGATGGCAATCAACACACCTCACTGTTAAAATCACCACACAACAACAATGTAAGAAAAAAACAACAATCACAGCATAAATAGAGTCAGCAAACAGCAGAAGATAAGCCTGTAACACTAACCACATCATTTATTCATGTTGCAATGCATGCTGGGAACTCGCAAATCAGCAACATTGTTCAGTATGAAATCGTTCATTCAAACAACTCCGTTAGTTGGGACAACATTTGTTGAAATATAGAAAACATGTGTTTTTATATAGATGCAAAATTATTCAAATTTCATAGTATCTGTGACTCAAAACCCCCATAAGCTGGATAAAATGTCATTTTTATTTTTTATGTGCATTAAAACACAGATTTAAAATGACTTGTATGTATCTGTAGATTGTATTGCAAACTTAAAAAACTGTGTATAATATACTTTATTTGTGCATGTTGTTTTGTGTAGTTTGGTTTGTTAAAGGAATGTTCTGGGTTCAATACAAGTTAAGCTCAATCAACAACATTTGTGGCACAATATTCATTACCAAAAATATTTATTTTGGCTTGTCCCTCAAAAAAGCCAAAAGCTTGAGTTGCAGTGAGACACTTTCAATGGAAGTGAACTTAGTTAAAGTGAAATAAAACTAACTGGGTGAGAAATGACAGTTGTTGTGTTCACTCCGCTGCTGATCATGCCCGCTTAACTCACATTTGTTGAAACTATGGTGAGAAATGGAGTGTGCTGAAAAAGGGGGTTTCGTGACCCTATCGGGTAACAATTGCATGTTACCAGTTTTTACCAAGTTTTACTAGTTAGAACCAACAGAACAGGCTTTTCTGTCATTTTGTTGTAGTGCATATTTTAAATAATAAGCATTCTCTTTTTGGCTGATGTTTGACCCTAATAGTCCAAATCAGTTCAGAGAAAGATATGATATCATTTATCATTTGAGTGAAATGACTGGATTGTTCATAGCTCTTGGGTTTAGTGTGTACTGGTCTAACACAGCAGTCTTCAGCACACACCCAGCTCAAACAGTCCAGAAACACTAATTCATCTGTGCTTTATTCTGTGCAGTAATGCCGCACTGTAGGTCTCATATATATTCTATCTGTGAGATATGTGGGTTAGTTGGATGTAAGGGAAGAGACAGCTCACTTCATCATATGATTTAATGCTCCTTGCATACTATGAAATATTTCTCAACCTTTTCATATGTGTACCTTATACAGATGACACTATTTCTTCTTTTAGCTGTGGTTCTGTCAGCTGAATTAGCAAGTAGCTGTAACGTGACCTTTGCTTTGCTAACAGTCTTTTCCAGAGCGACATGTCCATGGGACTCTTGAGATTAAGAGCTTGTGACCCTTATTTGACCTGTTAAACCCCAAGCTGATATTGTTTGTCAAGTTCAGAGACCTCGCTAAATGAAATGATCAGCAATATTCCACAAATGCACACTTGAGGATGAAATTTAGGGTCTCAAATATAGAAAAATCGATTTTGAAAAAAACAATGAATTTTCATTAGAAAAATTCAGTTGAATTATTTAATAATTTTTTTTACAGCTTGGCACCACTGATACAATCTTTGAAATATTATGTTTACACTGCTAAATGATTGCTTACTTGGATTATTTTACCTCAATAAAGCACACATTAAAAACAGTAGATTCATTTATGGGCATAAATGTACAGTAGTTCCTCTCTGTGTGAGCTCAGAAACGTGGAATATCCGAATTATTAATTATTTGATTAATGAATAATATCATATATGTAATTAATGCAGCCTATATTATATTAAATCATAATAATTATATGATTTTTTATTTTTATTAATTACAAACCCGACCTGAACCCGAAGTTATACGTAGAAAGAGTGACCTATGTTTGTCAGTTCCCATCTGGCTCATATTTTATAAGGTGGCATTAATTATCTTTTGGAACCACCTTTGCATTGGAAGAGCACCCCTATCATTCCTTTCATTGCTATCTTACACAGCTCACTACAACCCCACAGCACTATCATGGCTTTGTTTGTGTGACAGTAGATAACATTTATGATATGGAAGTTCAGGTCCTGGTCATTGGTGAAGTGATATAAGAGCGTTTCTGGGTCAGTGACAGTCTCCTCCATAGAGTCACATGACCATGTTGACATTAATGTGAGCTGGTGTGAGGACACATAATTAGATTATTAATGCCGCCCTTTTCCCTCCAAATTAAACCTCACATGACACTGAATTACACTGCAAACTAACATTTTAAAATGATGTTAGTGTGTGATATGGGTTTCATAGAAAAGGCCACTGTATCCTTTATTTTCTTAATTCCAATATTTGCATTAGCTTGTTCATTTCTATGTCTTACTTTGGCAATGTTGTGTTCCCACATGTTATCAATCATCATGACAAGCTATGCTAGCACCACAACTTGCGCTGTGTTAAAGTTGGGTAGTGTAATCCAGCCTTTAGGAAACACTTTGCACATACTGAGAAATATTTGGATTTTCATTTAATGAAATCTAGTATCTCTGGTATGTATGTACAGGGTCAGAAATGAAGGGGGATCGGAAGGAAAACATGTCACCCAAAGTGACAAAAATGCCTTTGTAATGAATTCTTATGTTTTATTGTTTTAGTTTTTTTTGTAACATCTGATATATTCTTTTTAATGCTCTATTGCAGTCTTAGTAATAGACATTATGGCATACATATATGAGTAAATGTTGATATAATTATTTTATATAGTCTAAATCATCTTACTGCTGGCATACATTTGTTAGTCTTTGAGTGTTTTTGGAAGAGCGGGTGGGGTTGTGGAAGTGCACACTGACCTGATACTGAAGATGGGGCATCTTATTCAGCATTTGACAACTGAATTTACAAAATATTTTGTGACACTTATATATATATATATATATATATATATTATACACTCACCTAAAGGATTATTAGGAACACCATACTAATACCGTGTTTGACCCCCTTTCGCCTTCAGAACTGCCTTAATTCTACGTGGCATTGATTCAACAAGGTGCTGAAAGCATTCTTTAGAAATGTTGGCCCATATTGATAGGATAGCATCTTGCAGTTGATGGAGATTTGTGGGATGCACATCCAGGGCATGAAGCTCCCGTTCCACCACATCCCAAAGATGCTCTATTGGGTTGAGATCTGGTGACTGTGGGGGCCATTTTAGTACAGTGAACTCATTGTCATGTTCAAGAAACCAATTTGAAATGATTCGAGCTTTGTGACATGGTGCATTATCCTGCTGGAAGTAGCCATCAGAGGATGGGTACATGGTGGCCATAAAGGGATGGACATGGTCAGAAACAATGCTCAGGTAGGCCGTGGCATTTAAACGATGCCCAATTGGCACTAAGGGGCCTAAAGTGTGCCAAGAAAACATCCCCCACACCATTACACCACCACCAGCAGCCTGCACAGTGGTAACAAGGCATGATGGATCCATGTTCTCATTCTGTTTACGCCAAATTCTGACTCTACCATCTGAATGTCTCAACAGAAATCGAGACTCATCAGACCAGGCAACGTTTTTCCAGTCTTCAACTGTCCAATTTTGGTGAGCTCTTGCAAAGTGTAGCCTCTTTTTCCTATTTGTAGTGGAGATGAGTGGTACCCGGTGGGTTCTTCTGCTGTTGTAGCCCATCCGCCTCAAGGTTGTGCATGTTGTGGCTTCACAAATGCTTTGCTGCATACCTCGGTTGTAACGAGTGGTTATTTCAGTCAAAGTTGCTCTTCTATCAGCTTGAATCAGTCGGCCCATTCTCCTCTGACCTCTAGCATCAACAAGGCATTTTCGCCCACAGGACTGCCACATACTGGATGTTTTTCCCTTTTCACACCATTCTTTGTAAACCCTAGAAATGGTTGTGCGTGAAAATCCCAGTAACTGAGCAGATTGTGAAATACTCAGACCGGCCCGTCTGGCACCAACAACCATGCCACGCTCAAAATGGCTTAAATCACCTTTCTTTCCCATTCTGACATTCAGTTTGGAGTTCAGGAGATTGTCTTGACCAGGACCACACCCCTAAATGCATTGAAGCAACTGCCATGTGATTGGTTGATTAGATAATTGCATTAATGGGAAATTGAACAGGTGTTCCTAATAATCCTTTAGGTGAGTGTATAACTACATCTTATATAAATATTGGCTCCTCATCCTCGTCTCCTCTTCCTCTCTGACACTTAAGTGCACTCTGGCCTGCACCATGCATTGTGTAGTAGGCCTACTGCACATGTTGTATAGCATTGCTGTTAGTTAGTGTTACCGTAATCACTTTTGGGAGTAAAGAGCAGATCTCCCCTGAGTCCCTTAAATTGGCAAATGTCCCTGAAACGCAGTTTCCACACATCTCCTTATTTTGCGCTCCACAATAACATGGTTAACCTCGTTATATTCAATGCTTGTTGTCATCAGCAGGAGCATACACAGGGTCTCCGCTGTCTTCACTGATCCTGGAAGCTTTAATCTCGACCCACAGAGCACATTTTGATCTGATTAATTTTACACCTGATTGTGTAAAATAAATAGATCGTTCTGCACAAAACAAAATGCAATCATGTGCTGAATTAAGTTTTACATTTAAGAAAATATTTTTAAATATGTCCAGTGATCTTAATTACAAACATTTTAAAATTACGCACAAATATAACATCGATAAGTTACAATCATGAGCAGCAATTTATGATTGTCACATTTCAGCACTTCACATTTATGGACAGTGACTTTCTTAAGTAGCACTTAAAGCGCATCCTTGCATGTTCATTTTAAGTATAGTTTTGGAAAACGCATGTAAAAATAAGGAACGTTCATAAAATGCTCTTAACCGCAAAGATCAATTGTTATCGGGAAGCGTTACCTGACATAGATGCCGTTTGTAATGCCAATAACATGTGATATCAAATTAACAATAGTTAGGTCAGATAATCCAAAAGTAATTAAAAAAAAATCTGATTAGATCACCAAAAAAATTTAAAAGAGATTACATTACTAACGACAATTTTAGTAATGTAATTTTTAATCAGTAGTGGTGGTGGTAAAGCACATAACTGGTAATCAGAAGGTCACTGGTTCGATCCCCACAGCCACCACCATTGTGTCCTTGAGCAAGGCACTTAACTCCAGGTTGCTCCAGGGGGATTGTCCCTGTAATAATTGCACTGTAAGTCGCTTTGGATAAAAGCATCTGCCAAATGCATAAATGTAAATGTAAATGTAAATGTAGTCAGTCATTTTAAATAATATTTTTTGACTTCAATAAACCCAGTTAATTTAGATGTTACAGCTAAAAGTACTTATTTTACCTGACAAAACCTATTCAATTAGTTTTTCCTGTAAACTGAAAAAAAAGAAAATAAATTATACTTCTGTTTAAATATGATAAAACTGTAACTGGGTAACCTTTCTTATTTTCATGAAAAGTTTTATTCTTATTTTTTCATTTTTTATTTGATTTCTTGTCTGTTAAGACATTAATTCACACACTTTGGGGCTGATCAGGGGCGGACTGGCCTTTGGGAGAATCGGGACTATGCTGAAATGAGCTTCCGAGTAATGCTGAAGGGAGCAGCAATATGCAGCAAACAGTTTCTATGTAAAATCCCAGGCCGATTACTTTTCCCAGTCCACCCCTGAGTATGTTGTGTGATGGAGGAAACAGTGAAGCACCTGTGATTGGATCAGTGCACAGATATACAGCAGGGATTGTGACACAGTCTCATTACAATTGACTTCTGGCATCACGGCCTGCATTGTTTGTTTTAGATGTTGCAAGTATAGACAACATTGTTTGTTTGTTTTTTTGCTTTTTCTTTTTTTAAAGATCTATCTTCATCAGTAGAACCATCTTAAACTCGTTATTTTCTTCCCCCTCACTTTATCAGTGATTTGTGGGCCCCTTTAGCAGCCATACAGCATGTCAGAATAATTGACTTCAAATCATTCTCTGTGAATCAATAGATAAATGGAGCAAAGGAAAGATGAATTACTGCACACCTCTACACGAGCACTAGAGCCATGAACATCAGAATACAGTGCTGGCCAACCATAGAAATGATAAATAAATCAGCACAGCTCACATTAGCATCATTTCCACATGTTTACATTGAGACAAGGGTCCCTGCTATGCCTTAATAAGCATTTAAAAAATTGGCAAGTCACAATCAATTACAGAAGTGGTGTTTATAAGAGGGATTTGCACAGAACGCACACCTCCCACCAGTAGCGGTTCTAACCACCACACACACAATGCAATTGTGTGGGGCCCCGGACGTCGGGGGGATAGGAAAAGCTCTGCAAAAACCGCTCGAGGGGTGACATGTTGTTCTGTGTACACAAGCAAATACGCTGTTGTCAGCGCTATCAGAGCATATCACGTTAGAGGTTCGCCAGGTTGGGTCAGTTTTTCAAGTACAACTTTTAGTTTGGGTTCATAAATTATGCGAAAAATATACAGGACTTCCGAAGTTGTTTTGCCCACGCGCTCTCACTCATAGATATGCGGAAACGGATGAGTTAAGTGTTTGTTATGTGCATCTGCTTTTCCATGGTTTTCCAATGTAAATACGTGCTGGATGAACGTCCATACCCGCTGCACTGCGTCTAGCTGTTTCTTCAGAGTCTCACAGGTTCAACAACAATGTCAAGTTAAAAAGAACTTCATGTCGAGACACCTGCGTTCTGTTTCATTCGTTGCGCTGCGTCTTGATTGTTTTTAGCACAGGTGTCACAAAGATTTCATGTTCTGAACAATTTCCGGTTGCAAAGAGGTGACTGATGTTTAACATTATTCCAGATTGTTCTGCGCCAAGCAAAGTTTCAGAACTTGATAAACGCTCCAGTGTGCTGAGGGGCCGCTGTGACTTGTATGTCTACTGTTTCAGTACCGTTTCCAATGTTGCTTACGATGCTAACATAAAATACAGCCTTTTGCAACATGTTGAACAATACACTGCAGTGTCCAAATTTGAGCTTCAGGTGAAAGTAAAGTAAATAAGACAGAAATATATTACTATTGTATTAACCAAATCCTCAAAGTAATAATAATAATACTGTATCATATTAGAATGACAAACTGCACAACAATACAAACTGAATTCCCAAATGTTTGCGAGTGTAGTTTTACACACCCTGATCCTAAAACAAGAGTGTTTTGTAAAAATATATGTAGGTATATATGTTTTTTTGAAGAGGAAATTTTATTGTGGAAAACTGGAAAACATGCATTAGTTTTTTATGTTTCTGTAAATATTTTTGAATGTACTTTGCTACAATGACTGATATGAATTTTAAATTATTATTTAAAATCAATTTTATGTTATTTTTGAAGCAGAAATGTTCTAAATGAGGCCCTGGGTTGGTTGGTCGCTTGGGGCCTCAGAAATCGTAAACCCGCCCCTGCCTCTCGCTTTCTTGCCTGGCAGATTTGTGAAATCGCTCTGCTTTGTCTGCTTTGATTTTCATGTGGAGGTTAAAGCAATGCTGGCGATGAGCTGAGCATTGACGTCCTGACACGAGTCAAGCGGAAGTAGTATTTAAGAAAGTAGGAAAGAGCATCTTGCTGAAGTTCATATCTGGTATTTCAAGTATAAGAGAGTGTAATTGTATGATTTTATAACACTTTGGTTCATGGCAAGCATAATTAATCAACATCTCATATTTGCTGTAATATTGAACACAGAGTTTAACACTGTGTGAACAGAAAACGTTATTCTTCATTACAATATTTCCTACAACTAAAACTAATTTAGACCTACCTCAGATGTGCCAATGTCTGCACTGTACAAATTAATTAGTGTTGTTTGATAATATTCTACCTTGTAGGAATTAGAATGAACACCTAAACGCATAAGGGTAATACTTCAAGCACCATTTGTGCTGCATACATGAATGAAACCTCAAATTACGTGACTTGTTTAGGTTATAGCACTTATCGTTTTTGCCTAGATGACAAAACAAGTGAAGAAATCTCATAGACCTTAAAGGGGGGACCAGAGCCATATCTAGAGAGCACACTATCATTGCATGGGGTGGATTCTAGCAACCATCCAGAACACCTAGCAACCAAAAAGCATAGTTGTGGTGAGCAACCAATCACATTTTGTTCAGAAAATGTAAAATTGCATTTCTGTGATTGTACCATGGGTTTATAAGTCTACTGTTGATAAGCAACGTTGCAGCTTGGCACATTCACATTTGCAGTCACAGGTGTGCGTGCCTTTATCAGTATTTTTATTGGCTTTATTTAGCATTTTGATCTGATTTGAATATACTCCATCCAAAAATTATTTTCGACATGGCAGTGTTGAGATGATGACTTCTGTAATGTAATCTAGTACTGATTAAGAATTTAACAAGTGAAATTGTAATCAGTAATGTAATATTTTAGATTATATAGAATATATATTTTGGGAATCAAATCTGATCACTTTTGGATTACTCATTGCATGTTTTGATATCACTCTGATCAATGATCTGACTTAAATATATGAAGTTACCACTACTTTCATTACATTAAATCATTATCACTAATATTTACATTCAATCAGACAGCAACTCACTATTTGTCAGTACCACATTGAAATAGTGTTTTGAACAGTAAAATGGTTTCGAACGGTCATGAAAAACTTACACTATGTTACCTATTACACTATATGTTACCTGTTTCACTATGTTTTTTTTTATTTTTTAATTGAAGATTGAGAATCGTTCATATTATTTACATATTCAGTAAAGTGTCAATTTTCATTTTTGACTGGAATGAAAATGAGCATGTGACTGATAGATTTTCTTTCCCTTAAGCACTAGTTACACACTAATTAAACAGTTATTATGCACTAGTTACACACTAATTGCACAGTGATTATGCAGTAGTTACATACTAATTACACAGTTATTATGCACTAGTTACATACTACACAGTAATTATGCACTACATACTAATTACACAGTAATTATGCAGTAGTTACATACTAATTACACAGTTATTATGCACTAGTTACATACTAACTACACAGTAATTATGCTCTACATACTAATTACACAGTATGCACTAGTTACACACTAATTACACAGTAATTATGCACTACATAATAATTACACAGTAATTCTACACTAGTTACACACTAATTACACAGTAATTATGCACTAGTTACATACTAATTACACAGTAATTGTGCACTAGTTCCACACTAATTACACAGTAATTGTGCACTAGTTACATACTAATTACACAGTAATTGTGCACAAGTTTCACACTAATTACACAGTAATTGTGCACAAGTTCCACACTAATTACACAGTAATTGTGCACTAGTTACATACTAATTACACAGTAATTGTGCACTAGTTCCACACTAATTACACAGTAATTGTGCACTAGTTACATACTAATTACACAGTAATTGTGCACTAGTTCCACACTAATTACACAGTAATTGTGCACAAGTTTCACACTAATTACACAGTAATAGTGCACTAGTTTCACACTAATTACACAGTAATTGTGCACTAGTTACATACTAATTACACAGTAATTGTGCACTAGTTTCACACTAATTACACAGTAATAGTGCACTAGTTACATACTAATTACACAGTAATTGTGCACTAGTTACATACTAATTACACAGTAATTGTGCACTAGTTACATACTAATTACACAGTAATTGTGCACTAGTTTCACACTAATTACACAGTAACTGTGCACTAGTTACATACTAATTACACAGTAATTGTGCACTAGTTACATACTAATTACACAGTAATTGTGCACTAGTTACATACTAATTACACAGTAATAGTGCACTAGTTACATACTAATTACACAGTAATAGTGCACTAGTTACATACTAATTACACAGTAATTGTGCACTAGTTTCACACTAATTACACAGTAATTGTGCACTAGTTTCACACTAATTACACAGTAACTGTGCACTAGTTTCACACTAATTACACAGTAATTATGCACTAGTTATTGACCGTGTGCTAATTGGTAATGTAATTTTTTTTATTATGAAATTTCTAAAAAAAATTTTATCTAAAAGCACATTTTAAAATTGTAGGCCTATGTAGTCTAAACATGAATACTTAATTTTTTATAATCTGATTATTAGTCTGTAGTTCTTTACTACCCAACACTAAGAGTTGAAACTATCAATATGTAGGCCTATGCATGTATGTGTGAGATATAGTTGCATTTCATGGTTTATATTTGAAATAGCAGCTAAATCTGGTGCAGATGCTCAATAAGGTTTATATTTAGCTTGTATATTTACATTTATTCATACATATAGCTAGCAGTATTCTGTGTTTACAGTAAATCTAGGAGGGTTAAAGTGATGTTTTTTCACATATTCTGTTGTCTATACAGGTCTTTCAGCAGCTTCACTCCAAAATATACAGTGAAGATTGTGTGTAGGTCATGCTATTATCAACACAACACGGGCTGGCAGCTGGCTTTGTTATGTGAATTTGGCATCGATGAAGAATCAATGCTTCCATCTCCACTTAAATAGACGATTGTGTTGGAAAGTTACAGAATGGAAAAGGGAATGTTGTTTCTCTCGAGACATTGCAAACCAGGAGAAAATAGTCAATACAGTCAATTCAACAAATAGTACTATTGTGGAATGATGTTGTTTGTGTTTCTGATAGATAAGAAATCAACTGTTGCATGTATTGATTAACAAGAATATTGTTGATGTAGACAAATTAACCCTGAGGAACTAAATTCAATGTGTTACACAAAAGCCCTCTCAGGGATAGTTAATATCAGGAATCTGGAAACTATTTCCCGTAACATTTTACAATAAACATTGTTAACATTAGTTGTATGTATCATGAACTAACGATGATCGATTTACAGTCTTTAATTCATAAATCCATTGTTCCTCAATGGTTGATTATGTGTTCATTATTTTATATATATATATATATATATATATATATATATATATATATATATATATATATATATATATATATATATATATATATATACGTATATTATAGAATATAATAAGCCATTTATCTCATCAAATGTAGTTTGAAACTGAGATAAACACGTCTTGAGACCCATGTGTTCGGATTTGTGCTACATAAAGCTGTGTTTGAACACAAGAACATGTTCTCATCTTGTGATGTCTGCTGTCGGTGTGTAGTTTGTTCTCCTATACAGCTGGAGTTTAGCTGATTGCCCCCAGGAGAAAACAGATGTTACTTCAAGCTTAAATTGTTCCTATGGTAGTGATTTTCCTTAATGCATTCTGGGGACACGATTAGTAAAATTATGTTTTTATAATTAATGGCACTGAATTAACATGTTAAATGGACAGCCCTAGTATTATTATATAACCCTTTTATTCTTATATTAATAGGGTGTTACCCCTTTTTGTCATTATTTTTAAGTTGTTTATTTATTATATTATATGTCATTAACATTAATTTCAGGGGGCCTGTTTTGTGACTGTATTTGTAAAATTGTTGATGTTTCCATTAAATGACTTAAATTATACGTAAATGTTGGCAGAAGATAGAAATATGTTACATGGCCAAAAACAGGAAACCCAGCAAACTTAGGCAAACTGAACAAACTGTCGTGTTTAGGCCTGGGTTCAGGTCAGTTTGTGGGGTTTTTAATTAAGTTTTCTTTTATGTTTCTGTGCATATGGGTGTACTTAGTGAACACATGAAGAGAGAGAGAGAGAGAGAGAGAGAGAGAGAGAGAGAGAGAGGGAGAAATAACTTTTTTGGTTGGGTTCTTTTTAATAATTGTCAGGTCAAAGGCTTAAACTTCTTTACCATGCAGAAATAGCTGAAGATAGCATCACAAAATCAAAGAAGTTCCTGCATCTTTGATTGTGTGATGTTATATTAAGCTGTTTTTAGGGCATTCCAATAATTACTTATTATTCATTTCACAAAACACTCACAATTTTGAGCACTTCCAGGAGTGAATGAACATACTGCTTTCAGCTTAGTGTTGGATTTGACATTTTACAGCTGTCAAAATACTTACCAAGTTAACTAATATATATATATTAGGTTAAATTATGTGGCAGTTATTTCCACAATCATAAGCACCTGAGTAGAGGACACTTATGATTAAAGAGATATCTTGTGGTGATTTGGGCTGTTATGTGTATCAGAAAATAATTCCTGTGGCCCTATTTTTAAAGCACTACATCTTAAGCATGGAGCATGGCCAAGGAAATTTGAGCATTTTGTGTAAGCATATGCTAAGTCTTAGACGTGAGTGGGGTGGTGAAATAGTATTCAGAGCACAAGTGATATGAATGAAGTAAGCCCATTAAAACTGAATGTGTAACTTTTTCGAAGTTACAATTAGTGGACTACCAGTATAACGTAGAGGATGATAAATCGGCCAGTACTCGGAATTCGTAACATGCATGCATTTGTCTGTTTGGCTGATTGGATTCTCATGCCGCAAGCGTGCAGAGAAGCTGTCTGAAACGTGTAAATGACCAATTACAGTTTGTTTTGTTGTTATTTGCCATCGTTTTACTACAATATTAATCTGGCGTACTGCGTCTCATTTAAAGTGGACAAAACAGAGCCGTGACAGATGGGCTAGAGCTCACAATGTTGAAAGTGCTGATGTGTTTAATTCTCAAAAAGCTGTTTGAAAATAATGTTTATATTTGCATTTCCGTTTAGTGACACTAGTGGTGCAGAAATTGCACACATTCAGTCTAATGATCTGAATTCACTGTTGTGCAGGTACTGTGTCCTCTTGAATATCAATTATACTTCTATGACATGCTCTTTATGCTTTAAAAAGGTGCTTGTCAGGACTAATTGGATGTGGGCTTAATTACATTGTTAAATTATAGAGAATGTAAATAGAATTAATCATTTTGATTTACTAACTCAACACATGATGGCTAGTATTAACTGTAATTGTTTGGGACATCATTTTATTTTCCACTGTGCCTCCAGAGTTTGGACATGCACTTTGATAGCACCTGCTTGGGGAATCCAAACTGCAAATGCATGGACTGAGTTTAGACTTTGCGCTGAATCTAAAACAGCAAGTTACATTTTGCACCGCATTATTAACATGAACCTTCTGTATCTCTCAGTTAATGTTTGTATGCACACAAGTGAGCACTCCCATCCACACCACTGTGTGTTGCTCTGCCTTGATAATTGCACTTAGGTTTAGCACTCTGACAAATATTGGATATGATGTATAGCACACAGTCTCGTGAAAGTAGAACCCACAAACTAAGCCAAAGCAGGATAAACTGTTGCATGTCACTGACAGCAACTAAATATATTATAGTATAGAAAATGAGCACTCTTGGCTCACACCACTTGACTAATCAGATTAGAGGACCGGAACTCACTGTTGTAAAAAATATATATATATATTTAAGTTTTTTAGTTTTGCAGTACAATTTAAAGTTTGAAGATACATCTTAAGCAATAAATGACACAGAATTATGTGAAATACAGTATATCCCTACTGATGAAGATTGGTGGTGTTCCACAAGTAAGTGGAAGGACATGCCAGTGCTGAGTCAGTGTTCAGATCTCTTCTCTGGAGAATTATCTAGGTTTTCTTCATACACATAAATCTGACATGAGCGCTGACAGCCATTAATGCCTCCAAACTCAACACTAGTCAGATGGGCAGAGGGGGAGTGTGGACTAAACAAACTTGATGTGTCAGCTTCAAACTTCAAACACATTTCCACTGCAGCCAGTGCTCGAATTGAATCAAATCTTATGGGGGGTTCCCACCACATCTCACAATATACAATTTATTTATTGTATCATAATATGCATAACTATGTACCATTTATTAAATACAGGCTTACATAAAAGAACATGCTTTTGTGTTGATAAAGAGTAATTAATATATATATATATATATTCATTTTCAGTCCAATGTTATATATCAAAGAGATATACAGTAAGCTACTATTCTTCTTTTAAATAGCTTACTCCAAGTAATACTGGATTTAGATGGTGACAAAGCAGCAGACCCAAAAAGGCAAACTATGGCAAATATACAATTTAAGACTGTTGAAGACCCATAAAAGCATGTGACTTCAAAACATACATTGAAATATCTACAAAAAAAAAAAATGTACTCTAGAATATAAACAGATGGCTTCCAGACTCACTGGATGGTATCACTGTCAGTTTCAGCAGTGGCACCGAAATAATTATTTCATAATGTCAGTGATAAAGGAGCAGTCAGTAACTTCCAAAGGACCTGTTTAAGGAAATTTTTTTTTTATTACTTAACAGTAGAAATAGGATGGCAAAATACTATCAGGCTGTAACGATACTATAGACAGGGTATTAGGTATGAACACAGGTGCGGGAGCTTTATTCAAAGAGTGCAGGGAAACTGGGCAAACAGGATACAGTCTTTAGAATGGTTCAGAAGTTAAACATAGGCATGTCCACAGGAGATTCTCAAAAGTCAACTCAGCATTCAAGGTAATTTCAGGAACCAGTGGGTGAAGACAAACCAAAACTCATGACAGGTAAGTATTCACTGGCTCGTATCATCAACATCTCCTTGGATTAGAACAGAACTCAGGACAGGTTAGTATCACTGGTAAGCATCAAATTTCTTCAAAAGCAGGGATAACGAAAATCTCAAATGAGGAATGAAACTCAAACAGATATACATACTCATGCTAGGTAGAAACTCTTTTTGCCCACAACTGAAATGGAAAACTGAACATAACATGTTTCTCAATGCAGGTAGGTATAAGTGTAGTAGTTTCAAAATATAACTTTGAAGTAGCTGAGTGAATATTCTAGGAAAATCGAGAAATAACAGTCAGGAATCAAACAAGGAAAGTCTCTTTTTCAATATAAAGAGCACTTGTAGAAAACACTTATCTGAAGTCCAATCTGAGACACAAATAACATCCAGGAAAACACAAGATGAAAAGTCCTTCCATGAGTGCACAGAGAGTAAGTACTACAACATTCAAGGCCAGACAAAGACTGATTGTCACTGAAGTGTTTTTAAAGCACACAAATGCTCCAGTAACGAGCATCTGTTATCATTGGCGGGGATGGCCAGGGGTGGACCGAAGCCTGGCCAACCCATTTTCCACCCCACTCGCAATTGCTGTTTTAGTCATTTTTTTGGTAATTTTTTGGCACAATTTAGTTCTTTAGAGGTGAAATCATCTCTGTATAAATGTACAAACTTAACATGTGCGCACACCAAAGTCGCCAAACCTCTCCTTCCCGGGTGTCATTGGATCCACCCCCCACCCCCGCCCCCACAGATTGATCGCTTGCCCCTGCCTGGCCACACTTTTGAAAAACTCCTGGCTCCGCCCCTGTCTGGTGTGCTCTTTAATGCTCTGGGAAGCATGAGCAGGCATGACATGAAGTGGATAGATATAGTAGAAAGATATAGAGAGAGAGAAAATTACCCCTAAGCTTTCTCTTCCCAACTGCATCTTGGGGGTCCCCTAAGTCTATTTTTTACTTCTTATGGGGGGTCCCTAATGGCTTATGGGGGTCCCGTATCCCCCCAGCCCCCCAATTTGAGCACTGACTGCAGCACAAGCTCAGTTGCTTTACTTACATTTGGATTTTTACACAGAAGCACACTCACTATTTTGTTGTGTTAGCTTTTAAAGACTCAGAGTGGTTTTATGATTGCAGTTTTCTACCTTCATTGACGTATTAGACATATAGTTAACAAACTTTCCAGCATTAAGTAATTGATCTCTTCACATTGAACGTGCAAATGCTGCTGGATGCAAAACAATCACAGCTTTTTAGAGCATGTTTTTGTTTAACATGATAGAATTCACAGCCCGCGGACGGGCCCTTAAATGTACAAAATAAAAGTATGCGATAAACAAAACTGCTGTGTGTTACATTGGTACACATGCCACATATCTTTGGAAAGCTAAATTTCTTGATTTTCTATAGATGTAAACCATTTTAAGATACAATCACAACAGCAGGTAGGTCACATCTTTGTCAGACCACCAATATATAAACAACCAATAACAAAATTTAGGCAACTCACCTATGAAGCATCATAGTATTCCACTGATTCATAACTTCTCGACAAAAACGGTGTTGTTTCATTGTCAAATGTCCAAATGATCAAATCAAGTAAAATGTTTAGTCCAAATCACATTATTACATCAATAAATATCCACAGACTCTTGTTGCATCATTTCAAAGCACCTGGCAGCTGTACCTAAACTTTCACATATTATCGGTAATAACTTCAGTTCAGATGTAAACATTTCCTATATCCGGTATCAAAATGGAAGCACGCACTCTGACCTTTCGATTGACACCTCATTTGACCCAATAGGAGCTTCCATGTCCTGTCCAAAGCCTTCAATACCCAACCACAGTCTGTGTCGAATGTAAGGGCATACCCACTTTCCTTTGTTTACTGATCAAACCAATTACATCGAAGAGTGGAAATGACTGACGCATCGTATAGCCAATGAAATTCTGAAAACAGTGATATGCAGCTTTAGTGGGAAGATTAGAGCATGGTTCTGTAATGTGTGTGCGCAAAATTGCCTTGCCATTACAGAGTGTTTTGTGCGTCTGTGCGTAAAAATATTGGAGAGCTGTTTTGGAACTGTTTACACATTTGGCGATTTAAATATGGTGAAATGGACGCGAAAAACAGGATTTTCACCCCAGGATGTGATATAAGAAGGCATTTACTGTGGAAATGATGAGTTTGGAGATGAAATTTCTGAAAACAATACGGATAATTTGGAGGCAGAGGAAATGTTTATGGAGAGATGAGACATTGCTCTGGACAAGTAAGTGTTTTCTTGTGTTTTATAACATATATACTGTATATTCGCATAAATAAGCTTTAGTTTGAATAATGAATACACATTTTGTAATTACCCTTTGTCGTGTGTTTCCTCAGTGAGTGTTTGAACCGTTTGTGCGTGTTTTTTGTATTTGTTTGTGCGTGTGTGAGTTCATTGAGTGTTTGAACCGTTTGTGCGTGTTTTTTGTATTTGTTTGTGCGTGTGTGAGTTCATTGAGTGTTTGAACCGTTTGTGCGTGTTTTTTGTATTTGTTTGTGCGTGTGTGAGGTTTTAGTTCATTGTTTGTTTCAGATCTATTGACATGCTATATAGATGTTTTGTATATTTACTGTAAATATGTATTTATATATATATATATATATATATATATAAATGGACGCGAAATATATATATAAATAAATCAATAAATATAAGTTGAAAATAAGAATATATGTTGTGTTTGAGAGTCTATTTGTTACAATGCGGGGAGGTGGGGGAGGGGTAGGCCCATCTATTTGTTACAATGCTGAATTCATGGGGGAGGTGTAGGCCCATCTATTTGTTCCATAGTACATTTGCAAAGTATACAGTATTTACAGTAAATATACATACAATAATACATATTTACACAGTCGAAAAGAAAAACTATATATATATATATATATATATATATATATATATATATATATATATATATATATATATATATAATACAGAAAAGATGGAAAAGTTGTGTCTAGCTTTGTAAATTACATTTATTTATTCTCACTGAATCAGATAGCGATTGGGAGCCGGATGCGGGCCACATAAAGTGGAGCAGCAGGACAGCACCTCATCAAGAGAGGAGGGCTTTCAGAGAGACCCTTGCTGAGGAGCTGGCAGAGTTGGGGTCTCAATCCACAGCCAGACCCGTATCTCCTGCTCCACGAAGAGCACATCACAGGCCGTTGCACATCACCAAATCTTGCACCGCTGGTCGTCTGAAGTGCAGGCAGTGTCATGCAAAGACACCAGTGAAGTACTCTTCCTGTGATGTGCCTTTGTGCTTTGTACTCAAATGTGACTGCTACAATGACTGGCATGTTGCTAGAAACATGTACAATTTTATAATGGTTTGTAAATACTTTGTGTAAAAATTCATGTAAATAGTTTGTTGTGTATTTTTTATATAAACAAATTGTCCACCATAGCACTCGTTTTGACTCTTTTATATGCACAACATTTAGTTTCAAGAAGGGAAAAGGCACTCTAATGTGTTTATGCATCAGTTACTCTGTGTCAGCAAAACTAATAGTGGATCTGGATATGGAATATGATAGCTCTAAGTGTCATCTTTCATTAGAGCCCAAAATTATGACTCTACGTTGAAGCGTTCAAAAGTAGTAGCCTTTTTGTCCTAGGTTACCAAAGGGTCCTTTTGGAGTATCCAAAAGGCACTTTTGTAAAACGCCTGGGTGTACCCTTAGAAAAACTTGTGTAAAACATTCATTTTTTATGGTATTGTTATAACATTTGAACTTGGACTAGGTAAGGCTTCATGCTGTGATCCCATTGTGTTCTCAAGCTAATAGCTACAAGTTATAGTCATCTGCAGGCATCTGTATGCAAAAAAAAATTTCAGGCGGAAAAACAAACTTCTATTTCATTGTGTTCAAACTTCTATTACTCAAAATCAGTAGCACTTACAGTAATTCTGACTGCTGGGGGAAAAACGTCCAATGGATCCAATGACACCCGGGAAGGAGAGGTTTGGGGGAAAAAATACAGCTTTAAATTTACTTCGGGTATGCCTTGATTAGGCGTTTTAGGCTAATTTTACAGGATTGGGAAGAGGTTAATTTACAGTTTAGTTGGAGCTTCTTCGTGGACCAGTGAGAGTTATATAATATGCAGACCAGTGAAATAATATATTTATAACTTTTGGACAGAGAGAAATTCTGATCACAAAGGCTATACACGTTTTCCACAGTTTTTTTCATTGTTTCCACAACAGAGTCTGCTCTGTTTGCTTTCTCTTTCTAAATAAGTGGGCAGTTCTTGGCCAGAATATGCTTCAATATGGCTAAACTCTATGCTGTTTGTCAAAAGTCTGTTTGCACAAGACTAAAAATAGTCTTGTACCTTAAAATTGTACCTTTATTATAGAGTGTAAACTATTCATCTGTGATTTTCTGACCTTATTTATTTATGACCTTAAAAGGTTTGTGTTGGTAGTGGTCTTTAGTATTAGTCCTTTGGCCTTTAGAGCAGAATATGTAGAAACCTTGGTGTGTCAATCAGTCTGAATGTTATTTAGTAGCTCAATTTATCTCAAGTTTCTATACAAACATTACAATGGCTTAAGCATTCTCCGAATATGACAAAATGCATTAGCCAGACCTGTAATGTTCACAGAGACTTTTCTTTATTTTGTGGCTTTTAGGGTGAGTCTATTTATGGGTTACACATATGCATTTCCCAAAGCATAGTACAAGCTCTCATGCATGATGGGTAATTATCTAGAGGCAAAAATATAGACCTTGACATCCACTCTCAGCCAAAGAGACCTTTGTAGTGTTTACCATGGTGTGAAATAAGAGAGAATATTAAGTCATGTTATAAGTCATTCTTAAGGTTATATTGAGTCTTTCTTTCTTATTTAATGGCTGTATGTGTGTTTTGTGCGAACCATCCCTCTGAGGTCCAATCCTCCTGGCAAGTTTCAGCTTCATCATCAGATATATTTAATTACTCATTTATACTCACTCTGTCTGTGGTGGAGAGTCAACTCATATGTCCCTGATGTACTCATGTAAAATGATTTGCCCATTTAGAGTCTTCATATAACAGCCAAACATGTTTTAAACACATACAGTAATATGAAATACATGTCACCATTCATTGATTCTACTGACCTGATTCTAATGGAAGCACTCTGATTGTGTTGAATATCAAGTAATGTGTTGATCCTAAGGTTAAACAGACATTTTGAGTAGTATGAGACAAGAGAGAGTGTTGAAGACAAACATGAGAGCTCATTTGCAGAGATTCATGTAAGTCAGGACATCTGCTGTGGCTGGGAGATACTCCTCCAGCTACATGACAGCCAGCGCTGCTTTAGCTTCTGTTTAAAGATCTGCAGCATGAATCAAGAGTGTCTGACACAGAACTGCCCTCAAACCACTCCATTCATTTACTGCTCGAGTCTAACCTTATGAGACATATGCACTGCATTTACACTGAGGTTTGAATTTTGAAACCAATATACAGCTGTTTTTAAATGATAATAATATTGAAAACACTACATATTAAAAGAATAGTTCACCCAAAAATTTAAATTCTCTCATCATTTACTCACCCTTATGGCATACTACATGTGTATGACTTCCATCTGCTTAACTCAAATGAAGAATTTTAGAAGAATTTCTCAGCTCTTTTGGTCCATACAATGCAAGTGAAAGTGTGCCAAAATTTTGAAGCTCCAAAAATATCACACAAGTCAGCATAAAAGTAATCCATTAGACTCTAGTGATTAAATCAATATCTTCTGAAGCAATATGATAGGTGTGGGTGAGAAACCAATCAATATTTAAGTCCTTTTTTACCATAAATTCTCCCCCCTGCTCAATTAATCTCCACTTTAACATTCTCCTTGTGTTTTTGGTGATTCGCATTCTTCATGCATATCGACCCCTACTGGGCAGGGAGAAGAATATCTAGCAAAAAAGGACTTAAATAGTGATCTGTTTTTCACCCACACCTATTATGTAATTTCTGAAGATATCGATTTAACCAATGGAGTCATATGGATTACTTTTATGATGCCTTTATGTGCTCAATAAACACGCATAAAGCACAATACAGGGTCATTGAAACATGTACAAATTATATGTTGTATCATTTAACTTAAAAAATAATAAGATAAATAATGTAGAATACAAATACAAATAGAAGATACAGTATACATGTATATACATACAGTATACACACATATGTTCTGAAAAAAAGGTAATAAAAGGGTCCCAAGTCTCAAAAATTATTCCAGTGTTACTCTTTATAGTTAACCTTATCTTTTCCAAATTAATTAAACTCATAACATCTCGTATCCAGTCTTTGACTGATGGAGGTGCATTATGTTTCCATAGCAGGAGTATGTGTCTCCTAGCTAAAAATATCAAGAAAGAAAATGCATTTGTAATGTGACAAGGAAAGTCAATAACATTCGGGGGAAGTCCGAAAAGTGTAGCCAGAACGCAAGGTACAATCTGCTTCTTTGTAACTAATGAGAAGCATTTAAAGATTGATAGCCAAAAATAAGCTATGGATGGGCATAACCAAACAAGTCTTCAGGAGTCTGATGGCAACGATCACAGAGAAGATCAATGCCAGGATTGATTTTTGACAGTCTAACTTTCATCCAGTAAATACGATAAATAAATTTTAATAGGATAAGACTGTGTCGAGCACAAATAGAAGAAGTATGGATATGTCCCATTCCACATGATCAAAGGCCTTCTCCGTGTCAAGCATGAGAAGAGCCTCTGGTGGATTAGGATTTGAAGAATAAATTGTGTTCATTGCTCTTCTTTTATTATGAAACAACAATCTATTTCTAATATAACCAGTTTGATTACCATGTATGATTCCAGGTAAAACAGAATCAAGGCGTCTCACAAGCACTTTCGATAATATCTTTACATCAATATTCAAAAGGCTAATTGGCCTGTAAAAGCCACATTCCTCTGGATCTTTTTTAAGATCAAAGAAATAAATGATTGAGGGAGAGGCAAACAACCATTATTAAAAACATCCAAGAACATGTTTAGGAGGGGTTTTACGTGTTTGGGAAAACTTCTTATAAAATTAAATAGGGAACCCATCATGTCCGGGAGTTTTACCATTTTGCATATATTTTGGATAGGCTGAAATATTTCTTCAGTAGAAAAAGGTAACTCTAGTTCTTCTCTCATCACATTTGTTATCGTAGGTATGGGAAAATGTTTGAAAAAGCAATCCATGAGAGATCTGTTAGTGTTGGGGGGGGCTTGTCTCTGTGTTCAAAAATTACATGTTTAACCTTAAGCAGTACCTTTCAGCTTGATAAGTTGACAGCATATTCAAATCTGGTGAAGCTGCATAAGCTGTGTTGAGCTGGTGTATTTCAAGGGCTATTTACAAAAGTAGAATGCAAAATAGTTTGACCCTGGGCATAAGCCTTCAGAGATTCCCAAATTGTAGAGGATGTGGTTTCAGGGATGATGTTTATTTATAGAAAAATATCTAATTAAAAAAAAAGAGTATTGTCGTGCTGTGGGGTTGAAAAATAGCCATATATCAGCTTCACCACAGGTGCTTAAGAGCGATTGAAGTATAACTGCAGTTTTAGAGGGTGGGGTGGATTTAGTGGATGAACAATCTAAAGAAGGATTCAAGGAGAAATTAAGTCACCCCCCATAATAAGATAATTTGACTTTAGGTCGGGGAGTAAAGAGTTACGATCATCGTAGTTCAGGGTATTTAGGGGTATATATATATATATATATATATATATATATATATATATATATATATATATATATATATATATATATATATATATATATATATATATATATATATATATATATATATTGGCCAGAGTCATTGGTGTTTCATATAGAAGTCCCGAAACAATAATGTATCTACAACTGGGATTGACTAGGCTGTTTGAAGGAGAGAACTGAATGCACTTGTTGATAATATTTGCCACACCTCTGACTTTACTCAGAAATGTATAATGATATACTTGTGAAATCCATCTCTTGAGATGTCTTGCATATCTTAATTTTTTGGGTCTTTTGTAAAAGAAAAACAATATGAGTATTTAGATGTTCTAAATGTGACAATACCTTGCTGAATTTGATTGCACTGTTCAACCCTTTGACATTCCAGCTGATAAAATAGACATATTTACCCCCTGACTGAGCGTTATGTGGATTGGTGGTCACTGGCAACAACAACAAAAAAAGAGTAAATGGCCATGACTAATGTGAATAATGTGACAGTCTTCTGTCTTAACATTTCTGAGATTGAGCCAGGAGTGAAAGGGGAAAAAAAAAAAAACCATGTACACCAGTAGTGCAAACATTACCCACTGTAAAACAACACAATCTCTCTTGGCTGAACCTTCAAAGAGAACTCTATAATAGAAAATCAAGATATAAAGAACAAAGCAAGGCTTACAAACCACATTCAAAACTCAAACAAAAAGCCAAGATATATAGTGTCAACTATAAAAGAGTTCACTATGTAAAGTGTCAATAAATTCTTTCCTTTAGAGTATGTCTCTAAAGGAAAGTTCACTTGTTTGCGCAAGTTTATGATAACATGGATTAACATCCACTCAGGGCACATGGGAATATTGCCTATGTTAACTCATCGCCCCAGGCCATACAATGTCCATAAAGACTCTGCTATTTATCTGTATCCGCTGCAGATGTCCCGCTAGACTATTTGGGTTTAATAACGGTGGTGAAGAACGAGGAAACGCCGTTAGGAGTGTCAAAGCTACACAACTCGCCATTGAATGAAAGGAGAAGTCTGCAGGGATATAGCATCCTGAATGTGATACCAGCTCCGTGCAGATCTGCTTTAACTACTTTGAACTGATCCTGCCATTTCTTAAGTTCCATACAGAAGTCAGGAATGAATAAATCCTTGTAAAGCCACTCTCCATGTTACCGACACAGATGTAAGATTTCCTCCCTGGTACAAAAGGGAAGGAAGCATACAATCATGGGTCTCGGAGGTGCGCCTGGCCACGGTTTGTGTGCGAGGGACCGAGGTGCATGCTCAATCTTCGCCGCCTGAGATTGTTTGTCCCTGAAAGTGTTCAGAGAAAAATTATGCCATGAAATGAGATAGCATGGGCATTTCAGCATTTTCAGGGATTCCCAATATACAAAGGTTGTTCCGCCACGAGAGGTTTTCTAGATCATCAACCTTGCTCTTTAGTGCCTGATTGTCTCTTTCAACTGGCAGACATTTTAGCTCTAAAATGTCGATCCTTTTATCCACGCGGTTCATCAAAGTTTCAATGTCTTGATGAGCCTCACGGATTGTTGTGGTAAGCATTTCTTTTAAACGAGCTTGAGTTAATTCCAAAGCAGCCGCCGCCATGTTGATGACCTCATCAGCTTCGTTAGGAGCAGGAGAAGCACTCTTGGATTTAGGAATAATAGCAATATAAAACAAACTCCAACAAACATCTAAATGGTTTAACGTTTTAGGCGGTTTCGGAAAGTGCAAAAGTGCCAATTGTTCCAAATAAATATGATAAAGTACGATTTTACAGAGCAGCTCCCGGATGAGTCTTACTCCCTCAGCTGCATACCGGAAGTCCCCTTCATTTGTGTTTTTCAGAAAAAAAGAAAGTCATGAGGATGAGTAAATTATGAGAACATTTTTATTTTTGGGTGAACTAATCATCCAGATAGGGGATAAAGACGTGTTTGGGAGAGAGAGAGAGACACATGCAGCTGCTGTGTGTGGGTGTGTGTGTGTGTGTGTGTGCGTCTATGTGTTTGCATTCTATGTTTGTTCAACGTATGCATTTACGTTCAGTTAATTTATGATATTAAAACTTACGTTGGCTGCTCAGCCAGTTCTCGCCTCCTCTTTGCCCACCTTTACTTGTTAAACTGCTGCCGAAACCCGTAAAGGAGGAGGGATGCACTGTCACGGAGTCCTCGCGGCTGCAATCCACCAGGGGAGGAGTGAGCTGTTGTCCGCCAGAGGTCGGAGGAGTGGCTGAGGACCAGGCGACGCCGTGTCCGGGGACCAGCGACCTGTTTCCCCTCTCTGTCGCTCCGCCTCATTCTTTCAATCTCCCCATTCCCTGCCCTTGTCTCTCCAAGGGCTCCAGAAGGTGGGCAAGACATGCCTGCAGGCACAGCCAGAAGGGCTACACCCTTCGTCATGCCGGGTGTTTCCCAGGCCTGATCCGGGTGATGGTGGAGTGTGACAATAATATTTAAGCTTACATTGACTGTTCAGCCGGTTCCTGCCTCCACATTTACCTGTTACAACACTATGTAATTGTTTTAAATATTCATTGGAGAAAGAACTCAAACATAAGCAAAAAAATATGTCACCATAACTGATAGTGTGTTATGTCACACAAATAAACAAAGTCCTAATTAAACAGTTAATTGAGTGAGCTGTGGTTATTTTTGGAAGTCATTTTCTGTATAGACACGTTACATTTTTGATAAAAAAATTTATGGAACACTGAATAGGCCTGCTTCACGTGACATCATTGTACCTTCTTGTACTGTACCTTCAGTGTGCTACACTGTTACAGAGAACTGCTCATAATGTACAGTAGCTTAGAGATGCATATGAGTGCTGATCATACTCATATGTTCTCAGACAACACACAGCACTGCAAAATCATGGCTAAAAACAATATTTTCATAGAGTAAATGACGAACACAATGATTTACAATGAGTCACACAGACATCCACAGAAGCCAGCAGAGATGGAGATGTGTTTTAGAGAGCTTTCTGGTTCAGATGAGGATACTCAGCGCGTCTGGTTGGATACGGAGTAATGTAGCAGAGAATTCCTCGGAATGCCCTCAGAGGCTCCACAGGCATAAGTGCACAGAAAGAGCTATTTTTATCGGATCTGAAGAATGGACAGTATCTGCACTGGGTTCAGACTGAGCGGGCAGTTGACTAGGACTGGGTGGAAAACCCAATATTCGTGAGACGTATATTCAGCATGATTTTGCTGGCAATATAAAATTAAGCAACATTGTGAATATTGTGCTGTTTTTAAAGTGCTTTTTGTTTGGTCATTAAGTTTCCTAAAGAGTGTTTCATCATGCTGATGCAGTAATTCATTGAACAACTCTGAACTCTTTGAACACAATTTGTTTGCGTTATCACTCGAAAAGTTCCACTGAAGATTTTGTGTGGCATTTTACATGTATTACATGTATTATGTATGCACAGCGGTCCAAAATATATTTTGACATTTAAGTCACACCTACAATAAATGTCTGCGCTGTTCAACATTGCCAGGATTTTACAAGATTTGACAGTAATTCTTACAGATAAAAAATACATCCAATTACTGCTTTCAGTATTTTACTGTAAAATCAATGAAGGCTATGCCATTTTCTGTTATAACACAAAAAAGTACTGTAAAAAAGAAATAACAATATCACACTGCATTGTGGGATACTTGTGTGTTCCCTGTCAAAAAGCTAAACTTATGATGCTGCGCTGATTTAGCACTTTGGGAACAATTTTATGTGTGACCAGCTGTGAATATGTGTGCAACACGTCAATGAAATTGACCAGAATTTGTAGCCTCTGCTGGTGACATCATTGGATGCACCTGTATCAGGGCTACAAATAGATGTGTCACAGGTGCATCATCAGATCTTTTGTCTTCAGATCATTCTGTGTGTGTTGGTCTTCTTGACTGTCAGAACTTTCTACATTCCTCTGTTAGGAGTTAGAATTGTTAGGCAGTGTGCAGAAATCGTTCTCTTTCTCTTTTCTTTAAAAAAAACAAACAAAGCAAGCAGTGTGTGTTCCATGTTTACGCTCTATGGCTGAAACAGACACACACTAGTTTTTGTTTTGTGTGGAGAAGAGCATGCTGCTCTTGCGTTGGGGCGGGGCGGGTGCGAGCATTGCGATCTGTTTACAGTCAAAATGCTTCGCACTCGTCCCGCTTACTTCCAAGAGCCAGCGCGCACTCTTTCATCATGGGGCTCTCGCATAGATCTAGACGAGTTCATCCCTATCGTTCGATCTCTCCCCAGATCCAGCTGATCCTTCTCGTAAGCCTGAAGCGCGCCTCGGCACCTCGGCATGTTTGTCTCGAATTAACGGGAGGAACTGTCGCAGGGCAAAGAAAACAGTCAACAACTCTAGGCAATTGATATGCCAGCGCAGCGGGGCCCCTCTCCAAAGGCCCGCAGCTGCGTGCCCGTTGCAAACGGTGCCCCAACCTGATCTGGATGCGTTGGTAGTGACCAGGACAGTGATAGACTTTAGCGTGAGCATTTTGAATGGGAGTTTGAGCAGTGCTCGGTTTAAAACTCGCAGGTCCAAGATTGGTCGTAAGCCGCCGCCTTTCTTGGATACAACAAAGTAAGGGCTGTAGAAACCCTTCTTCATTTCGGTTGGAGGGACAGGCTCGATCGCGTCTTTGAGTAGAAGAGTAGCGATCTCCGCGTGCAGGGATTGGGCATGTTCGCCGTGCACTGCGGTAAAGCGGACGCCCGCGAAGGGGGGCGGGGGCCTGGCAAACTGAATTGCATAACCGAGTCGGATGGTCCGGGCCAGCCAGCGTGACGGGTTGGGAAGTGAAAGCCACGCATCCAATCTCCGTGCTAGGGGCACCAATGGGACGAGTATTTTTGACGGAGCTTCGCAGCGGGGCAGAGCAGGTAAAGTGCCGTCGGCAGGCAAGGGTGCGTCCCGAGGCTTCGGTGCTGAGAAAAGACTCGAAGCACTTACCTTGCTCCGCGCACCCGGCAGGGGGCGGGTTAGTGACTGAGGAGGAGGTCTTATGGTGGCGTCCTCTGGACTCATCAGAACCTGCCGGCCAGGGGTCAGTCGTGGGGCTGAAGGCGGACCTGTGGCCGCGTCCAGCGTGCCGGGACTGTTGAGATCTGGGGGCAGAGTGCCGTGAGAACGGCATTTGCGGGCCAGATGACCCAGAGGCAAAGGAAATAGCTCTTTTATTGAGAATTTGGGTACCACTGCCCCGGTTAAGGGGAGCGGCAAATGAAATGTATTCAAAACAAAATTCTCCTCCCGGCCCTCCACCGGGGGATGGAGCGGTCTTACCATCTCCGGAGCTAATGTCTTGGGCTCTGGGTCGTCCGTCTTCTGGGTCCTCGAGGGGGTCCGTGAGACGGGGGGCGTCGACTTCCTGCGGGGCGCTCGACACGTGGCCTGAGAGCTGGGCCCAGGTTGAGGCGGAGCAGCTTGTTTCTTCGCAGGGGGACGCCCTCGGCGAGCAGACGGGGCTTGGCCCGAGGCGGCAGACTTGGGGCGGGGCAGGATCTGGGAGATCGCCTCCGTCTGTTTCCTCACCGCTGAGAACTGCTGGGTAACGTCCTCGACGGTGTCGCCGAAGAGGCCGAACTGGGAGACTGGGGCGTCGAGAAAGCGAGTCATGCCTTACGGCCCATCTGCCGGCAGGACATCCCCACCTTCCTGAATCTGGGAGGGGACAGGGGGAGGGAAATAATAATGATTAGAATAGGGGGTACTCCCTGTAACAGTGTAGTACCCAACAAAAAAAACACTGTTAAATTTAAAAGAGAGGGAAAAGGCCAACGTGGAGCATCAGTGGGAGAGAGAGAGAGAGAGAGAAAAAACTTGCTGATTCTCCGATACACTGTAGCTTGGTCCTCGGCCACTCCTCCACCCTTTAACAGACATCAGCCGTGCCTCCCCGGGCGGATCCTCTGGCCCCTGGTGGGCGGAATGCCCCACCGCATTCTCGGGGAACAGAAGGTGTCTCTCCCGCCACTGGCAGCGGTTCTCCCTCTCCAGGTGGTCAGACGGGAGCCCCTCCCCGTTCTCTCTTAACTCTCTGGTAGGGGTCTCCCCCCGCCCCTGGCAGCGACCCTGACCGCTCCAGGCGGTCGGCTAGGAGCCCCTTCTCCCCTTGCCGTCCGTGGCCATTCCTCCGCTTCCAGGTGGCTGGGCTCCTCCGTCCCCTGGCAGATGGATGCGGCTGCTCCATTGGGGTGGATGGTAGCGGCGAGAACTCCACTACAGCGTATCCCTCCTACTTCCCGGATTTCGTTACCAGTGTAAACGGGGTTAATGGAAAGGAGGAAGCAAGAACCTTGGTGTATAATTTAACAAAATTATTTTGTATATTTAGTTTTTTAACAAAACAAAGAACTTTAACATATTATTAAGCATATGGTTACCTTTGAGTGAATATAAGATGCAAGACGTCTGCTCCAGGTACACCAGCTTGAAGTAGTAATGCAACGAAAACAAAGCTGAAAATCCAGCCGAAGTCAAATCCACCAGACGCCCAATGCTCAGCATCCACTGGGTTAAAGTGAGCATTTCACCTAAAATGAATAAAAATAAGCAATATATTACAAATATGCAAACTTAAATACAACAGTGAAAGTTGATTATTTTATCATAGTTTTCAGAACATTCTGTTGTCCACCACTTGTGGCAATCGGTCTCGGAGAGTCTGGAAGAGTCATTGACTTCTCCACATCAGCTAGTTGCTAACGTCTTCAAGTAAAAAAAAGAAAATTGAAATATGTTATTATATTGTCAGTTATCTCGTAAGATACTGTAAACATTGTTCACAACATACTGCTTTATACTGGCTACAGATGGTGCAGACCTTGTTAAACACTACAGCAAATGCAAATTAAATGAGAAAACTGCATGTTAACATCGATATCATATCTGATTTTCTTTAGCTTGAGATGACTGCACGTACAATATTCTCACATGCAGTACGCCAAAAAATGGTGTCTGGCATACCGCCTCCATCTCGCTTACCGCTGCCTTGCGCCTGAAATAACTGCCGTAAAGATGACTTTTAAATCCGAATATCATCATATCACTCTGTATTCAACTATGAAATGCTATAATTCACTACATTTAACATTATATAATGTTATTATTTGTTTCTGTACAAAATATGGATTGCTTGTACCTTCCATATGACATTCAATGAAATAAGTATTTCAGCGAGTTTAAATATGCTATTTTCAATATTATTGACATAAATTCAAATAATCTTACCAAACATGAATAGTTTTCTTCCAGTCCACCAATTATTTCAAACTTGAATGTAGCCCATGCAATTCCATAATCCCAGCATCACATTATATATCTGTAAATTATATAGCGCTTTTTTCTAACCTCAGAGGTTACCAAAGCGCTTTACACTGTGTCCCAATCACCCATTCACACACACACTCATACACCAATGGCGGCAGAGCTGCCATGCAAGGCGCTAGCCTACCATTGGGAGCAACTTGGGGTTCAGTGTCTTGCCCAAGGACACTTCAGCATGTGGAGTCATGTGGGCCGGGATTTGAACCACCAACCCTGTGATTAGCAGCCGACCCGCTCTACCACCTGATCCACAGCTGCCCCGTAAAACACATGAACTATTCACTGTACCTACCTGTAGATTCATTTAAAGTAGACATGGAAATGTTCTGTTAACTACTGTAATACGTTTATTGACCCATAATACACTGCGAGCTACAGTTGCAACTTGTAAAATGTTAAAACAGTACATTTCTGTATCATTTTGCTGTAAAACTACAACAATTTGATACAGTGTACATTACAGTCATTTCCTGGACCAGTGAAGTCACAGTACACAGTTGTCTTTTAATTGTAATACATTGTAGAAATACTGTATAATATACTGTGAAATACTTGTACTGTAACTAGTAGCAGGAATGAACTGTAAACTCACCCTATTTTAAATGTATTTTTTACAGCGTGGACTTATAGATATAAAATATGAATGCGAGTGTCATCTTTAAACAAAATGATGCTGGAGCTTTTCTCAAAACTAACGTCACTCTTCTGAGCCATTGTAGCAATGACCTTTAAGCAACTGGTGTCAAGGGGATTTTTAGTGGAAAAGGACATTTTAATCTTTTGTTTTATCTCTTCAAACCTAACTTCTTTAAAAAAAAAAAAAATGTTTGCGTTAAAGTGCAATTTTGCTTTCTTTATTTGAAATAATAGCCACTTGGTTTGTTTTTATATAAAGTGATTAAATTCATTACATTTGAGTGTCTTAAGGGCCCCAAAAAATGTTTTGGGCCAGGTAAATATTGTATACTGGTTTACATTATGCATTGTTATATTGGTACACATGGATGATTCAATATCATTCTACATTATGTTTATTTAGTTACAAATGGAAAACATGCCTCGAGTATTTTTAGTTGATGTTAACTGTATTTTACTTGTAAACAAATGCAGTTTGGTTTAAATGATGGTTCCTTTGATTTAGTAAGCCATTTCAGAGCAAATACACACATATCAAGATAATAGGATGAAAAATGTCAAGATATAATTGTTTTTGCTATATCGCCCAGCTCTCTTGTGATACATGTTTTATTACATAAAGTTGTATGTACTTTTAATGTTCAGAGCTGCTGTTTGCATTAAGTTCTCGGTCTTATTCAGCTCATCAACATAAAAACAGCATTTTATTCCATCGCAGGATCTGCATGAGCGGTCTTGCATTACCTTGAAATCCAGAACTGTATTGTGAGCTATTGCTGAGGGTTTATATGGTAATGTATATTTTTCAGATGGGGCTTATGCATAGCCCAGATGCACTGGGAGTAATAAAAACACAGCAGTGTTATTTCACCAGAAGCTGTCACTGGCCAAATTTACAATCAGCACATCGATTTCTAGCAGACGCAGAACCAGCAGTATACTCTCACATACGCACGCACGCACACACGCACACACACACACACACGCACACACACACATACAAACACACACACAAACACACACACACTCACACACACAAACACTCACACAAACACACACACAAACACACACACACACACAAACACTCACACAAACACACACACACAAACACTCACACAAACACACACAAACACTCACACAAACACACACACACACAAACACTCACACAAACACTCACACAAACACACACACACACACACACACACACACACACACACACACACACACACACACA
This sequence comes from Xyrauchen texanus, assembly GCF_025860055.1. Taxonomy (NCBI): domain Eukaryota; kingdom Metazoa; phylum Chordata; class Actinopteri; order Cypriniformes; family Catostomidae; genus Xyrauchen; species Xyrauchen texanus. The sequence continues at coordinate 41,249,144 of NC_068298.1, read as the reverse complement.
CAAACACACACACACAAACACTCACACACACAAACACTCACACACCCACACATATAAACATACACACAAACACACACACATAAACACACATAATGCAGCATTTTATACTGTATGAACTAAAGATTATATCCCCTAACCCTTCAAAAAAGAGTTCTGCATTTTTACATTTTCAATAAAACATAATTTAGTATGTTTTTTAAGTGATTTGAATTATGGGACACTAGAAATATCCTCATAAACCACATTATAAGCATTATACCCTTGTAATTACCAGTTTATAACGTAAAAAAAACACCCAAACCTACCCACACACATATACACACACATACACGTACACACACATACATACACGTACACACACACACACACACACACACACATACACACACAGACACACATATACCTACACAAACACACACACATGCACATACACATACACACACACACACACACACACACACCATAGTCCTTCCAAATAGTGATATAACATTAGAAAGATTAGTTTAGTTTAGTATGTCAGGTCAGGTTTCTTGTTTTTCTAGTATGAACTGGCGACACTGACACTGTGAATGTTAATGGTAGGTGAGGTCTCTTTTCAGTCCATCAGTAACACACTGTGTTGAGAATGCTGGCAGTTTCAGACTGACAGTCATGCGCGACATGAGACAGCGGGTCACTACAAAGGCCGTCCACAGCAGACCATGAACAGGTGTTAAATGAAATGTAGACAGCCGAACAAATGTTGCGGAGAGCTGAGTCTGACATGGCTCCATCATGCTGCTCTGTGTGTCTGTTTGTGTATATGTGTGTATGTGTGTGTATGTGCAGAAGCGGATGATTGAATCATCTGTGTTCCCTGAGGCTGCTGAGTCACGCAGGTTACCCGGCTGGGTCACTCTATCACCCGATTGCTGTATATAGTGAGACATAGGGATTCAAAGGCCACTGACAACAACAATAAACAACAGATTAGTGTTTGTGAACTGTTGCTTTTTTGGAGACAATCTTATTTTCTATATCTGTGTTAACATGGTTTAAGTAACCTAGGTACTTTGAATTTAACAGCCAGGGGAAACTCAGACCCAAAAATCAATTGAGATAGTATTTCACTTACTTTTGATTCATTTTAACATCAGTCTGAAAACGTCATGGTTACTGTTGTAACCTCCTTTCCCTGAGTGAGGGAACGAGACGTGGTGTCGAATGTAGTAACACAAGGGGTCTTCCTTGGGAGCCTCATGTACCTTTGAACTTGAGAAAAGGCCAATGTGAAATTGGCAGACAGAATTTGCATGTCCCGCCCCCAGACATACGGGTATAAAGGGAAGCGGGCATGCGTCTGTCAGTCAGGTTTTTGGTTCCTCGAGGCCTGACTCGAGGAACCGATCGAGTAGCTGTGAGGGGGAAACTGAAGTTTCCAGTCCAGCCTCGCGGTCACGGCGGCCTGGGAAAGCATAGCTGACATCCGCGCGTCAGCCTCAGACTGGGCGAGCAGACCCGAAGGTGGCAGCCCAGATGAGCCATCAGCATCAGACGCCGCTGTGACGCGCCCCGATGCAGCAGTGATATCATCATCCAATCCTGGGCGCTCAAGGGAGAATGCTGGCGGGCCGCGAGGCGAGCCGCACTCATCCTGAGCTCGGACAGAAGCAAGCAAGCGTGCCGGGGAGCGGGTGGTTCGTGAGGATTTACCCAGAAAACCGAGCCCGTCATCATCCCCAAATCGCCTTCATTGCCAGCCGGGTTGTCCTCAATCTCGTGGAAAGAAGGAGCGAGGCGGGGGGCGGCTGAAGTGGTTTTCTCTCATGAGGAAAGATAGTTACAAATAATATTGTTTTCAGAATGTGAGGATATACTTTCTACTCACTCTCCAGCAACAATAAAAACCTGCCGATTTGAAATATGTATTCTTTAAATCAAGAGGTCAGTATATGATTTTTCAGTCTTCTATTGGTTACACATCTTCTCAGCATCCAGATTCGCAGGTCAGAGTTTGCCAGACTTGAACTGTGCTCTGCGATGTAGTGTGACATTTCTTCACATGAGTTTGCGTTTCTGGTCTCTCGCGTTGTTTTTAAATGGGAGTGAATGGAGCACAAAGTGACCGCCCCTTTCAGGGACGTGCACAGTGGGGTGGCTACAGTGGCCTGAAACATCTGCCCCTTTGCCCAAAAGGGTAGGGGTGCCCCTTTGGGTGAAATCATAAGATTTGCAATTTATTAATTTATTAAAAGCCTTTACAGCTAATTAAACATCAGACATGCAGTCTATATGATTATTTTTTTTTGTTAAAATAAATATCTAAAAATGTATGTTGATTGGGTCATTGGATCATTATAAACAGTTACAGAATTCTCTGTTTGTAATGAATTATATGCCATTTAAAACAGTGTCATAGCATAATATGTATTAAGTTTAATAATCTTTTTTGCCTTTACTCAATGCATGCCTCATTCGGACACTTCTCAACTGAAACTAGATGTATGGGTGACACAACGGACTCAGAGGAACAGTTTATTTGCCACTCAATACTTATTTATTCAATAAAATGTTTTACTCCAAAATAAATGGATAGTACCGTAATTTTGAATATATGTATACAATAATGATCATATTTGGAGATGTAATCATATCATTAACCTTATAAAAGCTGTTTGTTTGTTTTTTCTACATGGAGAGGGTCCCCTCGTGGGTGCTACCATGTTAGGATCACATAACCTGCTGATAAGACCCTTTACACAAATGGTGATGACGCATTTCTTTAGGACACCTAGTGTAAAATGCAATGTACTTTTCATTTCGAGGATATCAGAAAACACTTTGTCGACAAAATGCTTTTATTCTGTGTTCTAGATGTGCATTTTGTTTTGGAAAGGGATTGTCTGGATCACAAAATGCATGTCACCACAAAATTATTTTTGTACATTCCATTTCGTGATTCAATGTGTCATAAAATGCATTTCAAGTAGGGCTGTCAATCGATTACAATTTTTAATTATTTTATCCACAAAATAATAAGTATATTCATTGGAAGTAACTTGTCTCAGTTTCATGCAAGAAATCAATTTTTTGGTTTGTTTTTGCAGTTTTGGGCATGTAATGAAGTTCTGACTTTACACAACTGGCTTCTGTCTCTGTGTGCACAAAATGCATTTAAGTGTAATTGTGCAAGCGGTGTTGTCTCTGCGTTGTGTGTTTGATGGAATAATGAGACTCTCTACATCATTTGTGTCGACTCGCCGTTTACTTTGATGAAATGAAAATAAAAACTGAGTTTGCGCTTATATCGTTCCCATTCACACACAAATCAGAAAGGGGCCAGAAAGATTTAAACAAATGATATAACAAAGAGAACAAGACAACAAAGAAACAACATACCCGAAGAATGAAAATAAACAGTCTTTAAAACTGTGAGTTCAACCATATATCTGTAAAATAAAAATGTTGGAATGAGAGGAACATGTGATTCAAGTTCACTCAACAGTCAGAAAACAAAACCAAAAAAGCTTAAATCACATCAAACCAAGAAAATAATCAAATATGTAGGAACAATAACATGATATAAACATGAATTTAAAAGTTATTTTAAAGCAAAGATGAAATTAGATGAATCACATCTCAGCATGACCATACCTTTTCCATTCACATACAAATCAGAAAGGGAAGGGGTGGAGCTAAGACAGGAAATATACTGACCACAGAATGCCACAGAATTAAAGGGGAAACACACATAGACAGGAACATCTGGTATACATTTAACAGTTTGTTTAATTTTATAAAAAAAAAACATGTGTATTAAATACATTTTTCATACCTGTTACATTTGTGTGTCGTTATGAAATACCTTTTTTATGTCATGTAAGTAATTGAATTGACAAAATAGCCATTTTATACTTGGTGATCCAACATTTCTGTGAAATAGTCATCTTTTTACTTTTTTTAATGATTTATTGTGAAATGATAACATACTATATTTAATTTTCCTCTTATAAAAATGTGCACATGCATCAAATTGTTCAATATTTAGAGCAGGCAATGAAGGTAGTCAATGGGGCTTTAGAAGAACACCAGAGCAAAATGTCATCGAAGGATTTGAAACTCGGACTAGATAATGATCAATTTAGTGTTAAGAAATCAACCTCAGGCAAGTCAGATGTGCATCATCAAATCAAATCAAATCAAATCAAATCACTTTATTGTCACACTACCATGTACACAAGTGCAACAGTAGGTGAAATTCTTGTGTGCAGTTCCGAGCAACATAGCAGTCATGACAGTGACGAGACATATACCAATTACAATAAACAACATACTTACACAACACAATTTACATATCAAATGTACACATACTTACACAAAACAATTTACAAATCAGATGTACACATACTTACACAACACAATAATTATATACAATGCAGAATATAGAACAGAATATACAATACAATACAATAAGTGGGAGTATATGAAATATATATGTGTATATATATATATATAGCAGTTGTATTGAGGAGAATATGTTGACAGTCCAGTGTGAGATTATAGATTAATAAAGTGCAGTGCTAATTATTGATCCTGATAGATCAAGAGTTCAACAGTCTGATTGCTTGGGGAAAAAGCTATCATGTAGTCAGGCTGGTGCGGTCCTGATGCTGCGATACCGCCTGCCTGATGGTAGCAGTGAGAACAGCCCATGACTTGGGTGACTGGAGTCTCTGATGATCCTCCGAGCTTTTTCACACACCGCCTGGTGTATATGTCCTGGAGGGAGGAAGCTCACCTCCGATGATGTTCCTGGCAGTTCGCACCACCCTTTGCAGGGCTTTGCAGTTGTATGCGGTGCTATTGCCGTACCGAAGCGGTGATGCAGCCAGTCAGGATGCTCTCTACAGTGCTGGTGTAGAACCGTGTGAGGATGTGGTGGTTCATTCCAAACTTCCTCAGCCGTCTCAGGAAGAAGAGGCTGGTGAGCCTTCTTCTACATCGGCCTCAGTGTGGGCCGGACCATGTGAGTTCCTCAGTAATGTGGACACCGAGGAACTTGAAGCTGCTGACTCTCTCCACCGGTGCTCCATTGATGGTGATGGGGCTGTGTTCTCCGTCTTTCTTCCTGAAGTCCACAACAAGCTCCTTGGTTTTACTGGCGTTGAGGAGAGGTTGTGCTCCTGACACCAGCGTGTCAGAGTGTGCACCTCCTCTCTGTAGGCTCTTTCATCATTGTCAGTGATCAGACCTACCACCGTCGTATCGTCAGCAAACTTAATGATGGCATTGGAGCTATGTGTTGCCACACAGTCATGTGTGTACAGGGAATACAGGAGTGGGCTGAGAACACAGCCCTGCGGGGCTCCAGTGTTGAGGGTCAGTGATGAGGAGGTGTTGCTGCCCATTCTAACCACCTGACGTCTGCCTGACAGGAAATCCAGGATCCAGCTGCACAGCGAGCTGTTTAAGTAAACAAAACAAACAATAAACCGCAGTGTTGTAACGGAGCTCGCAACGCAGCAGCCATACTCGGCGCCATCTTGAGTCCAATGTCATCTGATAATAGCAATAACCGAAAAATCAAATGTACTTTGTTGTCTATTTATATGGCTTTTGCCCAATGTGGAAAACTAATGCGGGGTTGCGGGAACAGCAGCTGTCGGGAAGAAAATCATTGCGGGCAGAAATCGGGTGAGAGTCTAATTCAGCAGGAGTGTTCCGGTGCAGGATAGAAACTTGCGGGATGGAAAAACCAGTCCAGCGCAGACCTCTAATCCACAGTGAGCCACCCAAACCCCAACCCTAAACCTAACCGTCAGTGGAGTAAAATTATAATCTTACAATAAAATGCAACCTCTGAATTGTGTAAATTACTGTTATTGTTAATGTTAATGTGATTACTTCCTGGTTTCCATGGGACCAGAACCAGTGTCACTGAGGTTAACCAGATCAGTAATGCAACAGGAAAATAAAAACACATTTCAATTGATCCAAAAATGTCTGATGGGAGATGGCACTTGTCAGTAACTAGAATGAGGATTGTAGACTTCCAGAGTGATCATGCTGTCTCTTTGTCAGTATTGTTGTTTGATAAATATTCCCTAAGTAACAGTTTCTACAGTATGTTGCCCTTGTATGCAATCTAAAGGCCCTTTTATTTCTTGGCCTTTTTATGTGATGGTAAAAGATGTCTGTGAACGGTTTGTTGGGCTCACAGGCACATGACTGAAGAGCATCAACATGTCTCCCAGAGTGAGATTGTTTAAATCCAACCAAACAGCAGAATGTGCTAAATGAAACACATCCCCTACTGGGATATTGACCGAGGGTCTGTACACAGATTTGTTCATTTCCTACCAGGCGATTCAAGGGTTTTACCTGCCTCTGAACTAATGTGAGTGTGTTGAGGTCTGTGTGTAATCCTCGTGTGGACTCAAGAGTGACTGAGCCGTATGAAGCGTCTACCCCACTGTGTGCAGCTGTAGGGCGGACAATTTCTGGCTGTTTTTCCATTCTTGTTACCATGCTTCATAAGTACCTTTTTGGCCTTCTGCTGCAATATCCATTTAAAAATGCAGTACAAGTTATTTGTCAACCGATATGAGGTCAATGTCTATCCCAAAATTTGGAGAGCAGGTTATATTGTATAATCAGGGTTGGGAGGGTAATGTATTCCACTACAGATTACATGCTGTAAAATGTAATTTGTAATGTATTCCGTTAGATTACTCAAGGTCAGTAATACTTTGGATTACTTCTTCAGCACTGGTAGATTTTTTCACTTGTTTTGACTATAAAAACTCTGTCAGTACAGTAAGACAAAATACACATGTTAAAAATACATTCTCTGAAAAACCCAAATATCTTATGCAGTGTTGTTCTTGTTTTAAGAATTTTTTGATATTTTTACAGGAAAACAATACAAAAATTATTATCAAGAATAAGATTTTTGCCTAATATCAAAGATCTTACTAGAACAAAGAAATTATGATCCAACGTGAATTTTCTTGATATAAAAACATTATGGTGTCTGGTAACATGTGCATGTAAAATGACTAGAAATAGCATTTTAGCTTAGCATAAAGCTAACAATTTACACAAGGTTTATTTCTATTTCTTCTGCTCCAAACTTACTTCTCTGTCTGCTCGTATGAATGTAACACATCATAAGAAAGTGTTTCACCGCTGTTCAAATGCACTTTGGATCACATCATTTATATGTATAAATGTTTTCCATCTGAAAGGACTTGAAACAAATGACAATAAAATGCAAAGTAATCTCTTCAGTAATCAAAATACTTATTGAATGTAACTGTATTCTAATTACCAATAATTTAAAATGTAACTGTAGTGGAATACAGTTACTTATATTTTGTATTTTAAATACGTAATCCCGTTACATGTATAACCCTGTATATAATATACATTGCATCTGTCAGTTTAACACATTCAGTTAATGTGATTAATTATACAAAAAAATAACTAGCGCTGTGAATCGATTAATAACATTTTACTAATTAGGTTTTCTGTGACGATTAAAATTTTTTTGCAGATAGAGTTAGACACATATTTATAGGTATTAAGTATATGTATACATGCAATAAATCAGTGGTCATGTTTAAAATACAATTTGGGCAAAATTGTCTGATTTTACAGTGGACTTAAAAAACAAAAAAGGATCAAATGGGCAGATTAAATTCAAATCAAACTTTAATAGCAAGAGAAATTGAAGTATACATTGTCATTGCATTATTAGAGTGTACAGATATAAAACATATTGAATGCTGAAGTTTAAGTATTATTTTGTCTGGTCATCGTTCAGTCTCTACAAGTATACCTGTCTGTAGCGATAGCGTATACGCTAGGTCACTCTCACTGGTTTTGCTTTTGAAATTGGTTCAGATGAACGTGACTGAGGATTTTCTGCCTAAATGTCCTGCCCTCATCACTCCCATACCTGGGCTTGCGATTAAGGTCTTCATTGTCCAAACAGTAAATCTGCTCCTGTGTTTATTATGCCTGGGACATGTGTTACGTGTAATGAATAAGCTTGCACTACTCCACACAATCATGTCATTGCACAAAGGTGCCTCGGTTTGTTCCTGACAGGCAGCAAATGCCCCAACCCCGCCCCCAACCTATTCAAAGCCTGTACTCTGAGTAGCCTGTCAGGAACACCTTGGGACACCTTTCTCCCATCGAGTGAAGTTTCAGGATGTAAAAAAAGAGGATACTGCATTCATTGTGTTATCTTTTTAACATGTTAAACAAAAAATATTAATAGCAGAAATGAACGCATTGCATTTCCCGACCTTAAAAAATATTTGTTATACGTGTACGTAAAATCTGATCCTCCACCTGGTCGTCTAATTGTTATACAGAGACCTGAAGATGCCTTCAAGCCACAGTGTCTCGCACCCACTGTGAAATTTGGTGGAGGATCGGTGATGATCTGGGGGTGCTTCAGCAAGGCTGGAATCGGCAGATTCGTCTTTGTGAAGGACGCATAAATCAAGTCACGTACAAGGTTATTCTGGAGAAAACTTGCTCTCTTCTGCTCTGACAATGTTCCCCAACTCTGAGGACTGTTTTTTTCAGCAGCACAATGCTTCATGCAATACAGCCAGATCAGTCAATGTGTGGATGGAGGACCACCAGATCAAGACCCTGTCATGGCCAGCCCAGTCTCTAGACCTGAACCCCATTGAAAACCTTTGAAATGTGATCAAGAGGAAGATGAATAACCACAAGCCTTCTGTGTCGAGGAGGAGGGCATGGCTGGGCTGTGAGGGGGCACGGCCAGCACTGAATCAGATGATCGGCAGGTTAGCGTGATAAAGGGGGGCTGGAGATGCCAGTTCGAGAGAGAGAGAGAGACACACTCGGCCGTGCTACATTTGTGCCTGTGTGTCCTTAAGTTTGATGTTGTTTTAAGTTCTTCCACCAAATATTGTTTTCTGAACTCTAAGTTAAAACATTAGTATTGTGTTGTTTATAAATTAATATGAACTTGTTTTCATAACATTATTTGAGGTCTGAAAACACTGCATCTTTTTTGTTATTTTGACCAGTTGTCATTTTCTGCAAATAAATGCTCTAAATGACAATATTTCTATTTGGAATTTGGGAGAAATGTTGTCAGTACTTTATAGAATAAAACAAAAATGTTCATTTTACTCAAACATACACATATAAATAGTAAACTGATCATTTTTCAGTGGTCTCTTAATTGTTTTCTAGAGCTGTATATATGTCTACATGCATAATTTGTTCTTATTACAATTATTTACACTGATGTGTAGAACAAGCGCTAAATCCCTGCTGTCTCTTTAAGAATGCGTAGATGTATACAAGCGCTAGCTGTATCTTTACTTTAATTAAAAATAACGCATACAATATTTAACGCAGTTAATCGCATGCCCATGGACCGTAATAAGGAAGATTGCTGAGAAATGCAAGCTTGTAGTACCACCTGTTTACTCCAGAGGGCAGTAAGTGAAACTTCAGCTTTATGAGCAACACACAGTTTATACAGTGAAGAAAAACAACTTTGAGCAGCAACAACACAGACATGCGTTACATTCTTGCATTCAAACACTCGAAGGAGTGCAAATGCGATCTTAGGGATCTCAAGATGTGTTTAAAGATTGAGTATTAAATTATATTTAACTTGACACAGTGACCTAAAAATGTATATTTATGACACAACGCACCTGAGACGCTACACAAGCATGTCTGATGCAGGTGTTCATTGACGGGCTCTTAAACAAGCCCTCATAATAAATCTCAAACTGATTGACAAATTCACTTGTGAAATGGATTGCTGTGAACTGTGTGCCAGTGATTGACTTATGATCAATAATATGGTAATAATCAATACATTGTATTCTAAAGCCTCTTTTTGTATTGTCTTATCAATGATGAACTCTTCTGCTTCAAGAACGTAATGCATTTTCATTATCTGAATATTTTTATTTTATATATATATATATATATATATATACTGTATAATGTTTTAATATTTAAAAATAACTATGTATAATTATTTCATCATTATATATTTGTTATATGAGGGGCTTTCTCAGCAAATATTTGTATATGCGATTAAATGTGATTAATTGCGATTAATTAATCGGGACACCATCTAATGGTAAAAATAATCGGATTGATTGACAGCCCTAATCTTTACATTTTTCCCTGTGACATTAAAGATTTTAGCTAGCAGGTGGCGATAAAGACCATTTTATGTGTTCAGAGACAGTACATTGTCATGGCACTGTGTCAGCGAGCATTGTCTCTCACTCAGTGATCACTTAGATTACTACTCCTACACTACACCTGGGAACAGCTTCAGCATTAAGGTTTATCACATCTGGCGGAGTAATTACAAATACTCAGGGCACTTACCTGATACTGGATATTACACGTTGTGAGGAGATATATTCAACATGGCGGAGGAGAGAACGGTTTCCATAGTAAATGACTCTTGTGCACAGATGGCTATTTTTACACAGAGTACATAGGATGTATTTGACCGAAGTTCACATTATCTTCAGTAAGCTGACTACACCACTGCTTGGGAGTCACGACAGACTCAATAATCTCAATATCTCTCTCTCTCTCAAACACACATACATCCTTGTTTTTTCAATAACTTTTTAAAAACAGCCCAAGCCATCATTACTAGTTATGAAGTGACGTTTTTATATTAGTAATGGGAGCCTGTGCTCTTCTTTTGAACTATCAGCAGCAGATCCTGATCCGGGGCATAAGAAACTAGTTCCCCTTCTGTCGCTCTCTCCACGTTGTGTCAGAGAAGCGACACTAGGGGTCTCTCTTGAGCACCGATATTCACCTCTGGACTATGAAAAAAGGCCAATGAGAGTTGGCAACCAGTATTTGCATGTCCCGCCCCCGGACATACGGGTATTTAAGCGGCGCAAATACGGGAGTTCATTCAGAAAATTTCTTCGGAGCCGATGGTCGTGCATGCAGTCTGCTGCGAGTTACACACCAAGTTCCTGTTTAATCCTCTGACGCTCTGCATGCTGTTGGATCTGACGGCACAGACAACTCGAAAGAGTTATTCTAAAAGAGTGAATTTTGCTCTAAAAGAGCAAAACACAGCGGCGTTGAACGTCCTTCTCAGGACGCGTCTTTTTAAAGACCATTTTCCGCCTCTGTGTAGTTTCTGGATGCGTTGATTCTCCCCACCTCTTACGGCCATAAAAACTGCCTTGCATTCCTGGGTTGCGATCACACGCAGGCAGCGTTTTTATGAATGGTCTATGTTTTCAATACGAGAACATAGCCATGACAGCATTGCGGTCGTAGGCTTTTTCTTGTAGTGAGAAAAAGCCGCTTCAGCCGCCTCAGCCTCGCCTCCTTCCTACGGGATTAAGGCAGGCGCCGCGGGCGATGAAAACGATCTGGGGACAGTGACGGGCTCCGTTTCGCCGGGTGAACCCCCTCGAAACCCCCCGCCTCCCCTGCACGCTTGCTTGTTTCCGTCCGAGCTCGGGATGAGCATGCTCTCCAATGGGTTATGTTTTCAGAGTGAGAACATAACCGTGGCAGCGTTGCGATCTCTGCTTTCTCTTGTAGTGAGAGAGAGCCATTTCAGCCACCCCCCGCGCCTCGCCTCCTTCCTACGGGATTGAGGCAGGCGCCGCGGGCGATGGAGAACGATCTGGGGAGAATAACGGGACGCTTCGCCGGGTAAATCCCCTCGAAAACCTCCCGCCTCCCCGGCACGCTTGCCTGCTTCCCCCGAGCTCGGGATTAGTGCGGTCTGCTTAACAGCCCACCGCCGGTCCCTCGAGCTCCCCGGCATTGGATGATGACATCACCGCTGCATCAGAGAGCGTAACAGCGGTGCCGAATGCGGATAACTCGCCTGGTCCGCCACCTACGGGTCTCCGCCCAGCCTGAGCCTGACGCAAGAAGGTCCGCTATGCGCGCAGCCGCAGGCCGGTGGAACCGAGGCCCACTGCGCTGGCACATCAACTGCCTAGAGTTGCTGGCTGTTTTTCTGGCCCTGCAGAAGTTTCTCACGTTAATTCGGAACAAACACGTCCTAGTCAGGACAGACAGCACCACGGTCGTAGCCTACATAAACCGCCAAGGCGGAGTACGCTCCCTCCACATGTCACAGCTCGCCCGTCGTCTCCTCCTTTGGAGTCAGCAGCGACTGGAGTCACTGCACGCCACTCACATCCCCGGCAACCTCAATGTGATAGCGGACGCGCTGTCAAGACAAAGCTTGCCTGGCGGAGAGTGGAGGCTCCACCCCCAGTCAGTCCAGCTGATTTGGGACCGGTTCGGCAAGGCTCAGGTAGACCTGTTTGCCTCCCAAGAAACCTCCCACTGCCCGCTCTGGTGTGACCGGACAGAAGCTCCCCTTGGGGCAGATGCATTGGCACACAGCTGGCCTGCGGGGCTGCGCAAGTACGCATTCCCCCCAGTGAGCCTTCTTGCACAGGTGCTATGCAAGGTCAGGGAGGACGAGGAGCAAGTCATTCTGGTAGCCCCTTACTGGCCTACCCGGACTTGGTTTTCGGACCTCATGCTCCTCACGACAGCCCCTCCCTGGCGAATTCCCCTGAGGAAGGACCTTCCTTCTCAGGGACTGGGCATGCTCTGGCACCCGCACCCAGACCTCTGGAACCTCCACGTCTGGCCCTTGGACGGGATGCGGAAGATCTAGCCGGCCTACCACCGACCGTCATAGATAAAAATCAATCAAGCCAGAGCCCCCTCTACCAGGCATCTCTACGCTCTAAAGTGGCGTCTGTTCGCGGACTGGTGTTCTTCCTGAGCCGAAGACCCGCAGAAGTGCGCAGTTAGGTCAGTGCTCGTGTTTCTTCAGGAGAGGCTGGAGAGGAGGCTGTCCCCTCCACCCTCAAGGTGTATGTCGCGCTATCGCTGCCCACCACTGACACGATAGACGGCAAGTCTCTTGGTAAGCACGACTTAATCGTCAGGTTCCTAAAAGGTGCCCGGAGGATAACTCCTCCCGGCCTAACCTGTTCCCCTCCTGGGATCTCGGTCGCCCTCACGGGACTCCAGAGACCCCCTTCGAGCCGCTTGACTCAGCTGGACTCAGGGCCCTCTCTCTCAAGACTGCCCTGCTGATCGCGCTCGCTTCCATCAAGAGGGTCAGGGACCTGCATGTGTTCTCTGTTAGCGACGTTTGCCTGGAGTTCGGTCCGGCAGATACTCTCGTGATCCTAAGACCGCGACCGGGCTATGTGCCCAAGGTTCCTACCACCCCCTTCAGGGATCAGGTGGTGAACCTGCAAGCGTTGCCCCGGGAGGAGGCAGACCCAGCCCTTTCACTGCTGTGTCCAGTATGTGCTTTACGTATTTATCTGGACCGCACACAGAGCACCACATGCTCTGAGCAGCTCTTCGTCTGCTTTGGGGGACAGCAGAAAGGGAAAGCTGTCTCCAAGCAGAGACTCGCCCACTGGGTTGTTGACGCCATTTCCCTGGCTTATCACACCCAGGCTGTGTGGGTCCGAGCTCACTCCACCAGGAGTGTTGCGTCCTCATGGGCACTGGCTAGGGGCATTGCCCTAGCAGACATTTGTAGAGCAGCGGGCTGGGCAACACCTAACACTTTTGCGAGATTCTACAATCTCCGAGTTGAGTCAGTATCGTCCCGTGTTTTCTCAGGTACCGACCCGTAGAACTCAGTGGCACGCCCACGATCTGACTGGGTGAATTGCTTGCACCTAGCGCCCTTCCCCCTAACCAGGGGAAACAGTGCGCCTTCATTCCCAGGAGATCTCAGGTTTGGGACACTGGTCGATTCCTCCCTAGCCCTCGTGGGTCGCAGTTCAGCGGAGGAACTCGCTGACCCAAACCACTGCAGGTACCGCAAGCTACCCTGTACTGGTATAGGTGCTCCACAGGTAAGGCCTCCTTCGGACTCCCCCTGTGTGTAACACCACGGTTCTGTCCCTTCTGGCGAGCTGACTCCCGTGTTTCCCTTAGGCAGTCATGGCTGCCTCGGCTGCCGTGCTGTATGTTCCCCCCTCTATGAGGCTGGATCCACCACCGCACCGACTTTTCCACATAGGCCCTAAGCAGGCCTCTGATGGTTTTGCCACTTAAACTTGCCTCCCCTCTCGGGTAGGCGTGGCATCCGCAGGGTCTTCTCCGCCCTGAATAAGGGCTAATACCCCCTTCCCTCAATGCGTGTAAGGGCCCTGGCCTTAGATGCTCTATGTGAGAAACATAGAGAGAAAAGAGGCCCGGCCAGGCTTGGCCCGTTCCCAGGTTGGCGGCCAGCACCTTGTTCCCCTCCAGGGTAACGATAAGGAATCCTGATGGCTTAAATGGGGCATTGGGGAAGGGTACATGCAGCCTGATACAGTTGGTCGTCCTGCACTTAAGAATACCTGCTCGCTCCTGTATCAGCAGTTCACGTACACGGCTCAGCGCATGGCATTTTTATAAGTGGACCCCTAGTGTAGTATACAAATACTGGTTGCCAACTCTCATTGGCCTTTTTTCATAGTCCAGAGGTGAATATCGGCACTCAAGAGAGACCCCTAGTGTCGCTTCTCTGACACAACGTCTCGTTCCCTCCATCAGGGAATGGAGGTTACATACGTAACCTAGACGTTCCAGTACAATTGTACCCACAATTTCTTCTTCTACAAACTTGTATACATTTTTGGACTAGCAGTTGCATTATGTAATGTTCAGGCAGAGCAGAGCAAGCATGAGTAGGACAAGGATGAGATGAATGTGAGAACTCAAGAGCAGTTTATTATTCAGTGCCAACAAAACATAAGATACAAAACGAGAGACTTGACTTGACATAGGACTAGAGAATATGAGGGCTATAAATACACAGACTAGATAAACAAGTTAACAAAACAATGAAACATGAACCAATAACAAGATAACCAGGCAATAATATATGAACCAATGACACAACACAACTGATAACAAGACTCATGAACACAAACCAATGAGGAGACAGGACTAATAAACATAGTGGAACACATAGTGGATGACAAGGAACCAATAAGAACTAAACACATGAAAACATGGCAGGAACAGGAAATCACCTGACAGGAATAAGGAACTAAGTTTTCAAAATAAAAGACATGAACAAAAACACACGAAAACTCGACCCATTATAGTATACTGATTATTTTGCGTTTAACATCTGCAGCTGTCATGTTGCTACTGTATAACCTTCAGTTGTTTAGAGAAGAAAAATGACCTATGCTGTTACTTCTGCTTTAGACATGATTTTACCAGCTTCAAGACTCAAAGGAATATGAATAAATAACAATCTTTCATCTCCCAAGCGTGACTGCTGTGTGCATTTTCCATTTATCTTTTTTATTTGTAACTAGTAGCCCCTAAAAAACATACAAAAAAGATATGGGGACATTGGGAGTTTTGTTTATTCATGTTTTTGAGACATACAGCTGATAAAGCAAAGCTGCTTTGGAACAATGTGTACTGGGAAAAACACAAATACAAAAATAAATTATAAAATAAAAACTATACAAATAAAAAATATTTGACTTGATTTGACTTATTTTGACTTATTTTGACTTTTTTTTCTACTTTGGCAATAAAATCTCAACGTTCTCTCTTTGCATTGTCAACCAGACAAGTGATATCCAGTGCTGAAGCATTTTACCAATCAGAACTTTTCATGAATAATTCTGGACCAGCATCATCCAATCACTGCCAACCATGTTCAAATAAAATGATCCATTATAAATGGTGAATCTATGTACTGATGATCATCGTCCCATGTGTGTCAAACATGTTGAGTGATCCAAACATCATCTGCAGCCTGAAACTGAACTTTTGGTGAATGCACATGGTTGCATAGGAAAGCTAGGATGCTCCCTTGCTCCCTGTTTAGTGAATGACTTGGTCTCCAGTGTTCTGTCTGTCTTCACTGATCTCAAGACATTTCAATATGCATCTTATTTTCATAATAACTCCATATAAAGCCTCTGAAAGCTATTTTTTCTCTATGTGAAAATGCACATTAAATATAGGATTTTCTAATGAAAAACGAGCACTGTTATCTACTATAGTGGTCATTGTGTTCCACAGCGTGGTGTTCTGCGATAAATCGCTCAAATTCCGAGAGTAGGATGAAACTATAGATTCTCATCTTTTGATTTTTGACCATATTATTTTGCCATATGATCACAAATCTCAAATGTTTAACCATTCACTGACATCTAAACTGAGATAAGTCTGTTTAAATTAAATTATGCATAGCGTATAAACAAAGACAAAACCCAATGTCCATGCAGAAGGACAATGGGTTGCATGAGAATGAAGGTTATGAATCAGTTTTCATTTGTAAATCACTAGACAGTGAACACATGTTTACTCTAAGCCTGATGTACCACAGAGACTCAAAACACATTGCATTGCTCTTACTATTAATTTTTCATTGCGAAAGACACTTGTGTTTTTGTAGTGATCTTAACTGGTCCTTGTTTCCTCTTGTTAAGCTTTCTATTCTGCTTCAGTACTTGTCTGGCATTACAAATGGCTTCCCTAAATATCATTTGTGCATTTAAATATTGTATGCCAAACAAGTCAACAATTTGTGACATGCTGTATGCTATTTAGACAGACTCTAACATTTATTCCGATATTAAGAGTGATTTCGTTTTTTACCACTATGACCCCTACTATCACCAGTTTAAAGAAGGGGGAAAGGTACCTTTCATATAAAGGTGTGTGTATTTTCAAAGTAAGCTACTTTTTCCACAGACAAAGTGCATGAATGCTCTTGTTTCATTAAAGGAGACTAGTGAAGCATTAAATGAGTACTTGTTTGTTTTACTGTAAGGGTCTCTTGAAACTGAATGTATTTAGATGGTGTGTAGACAGCAGTTTTAGGGTAAGAGCAGATTTATTGTGCTCTTATATTCCCAAACTCTCTGGGCTGTTTCTGCTCACATGCAGACGTGGCCTCTCTTTCTGTGTGCTGGTCTCTCTGAGACCCTGTGTCACTCAAGACGGATGTTTGTGCTTTGTTTTGGCCCCAGAGGGCCATGTGACCAGCTTGCCAATCCGTGCAGTGCTGCCACATCCCATCTGCAGGAGGAGTGTGGATATTTGAAGCAACCAGATACATAGGAGAGCATTTAAGCAAAGACATTTTATAGATGTAGCTTTCACTTATTCCATAGTAAAGTTATTAATTCTATTTATTAATATTTACATGAGTTTAGAAGTAAACAATTGTGCTCTATTCAGAATTGAAATAACTTCCAATTCAACTTCTAAATTTGAACTGAGATAGCAAACAGGATGCAAAATTGCAACTGTAATAAAATGTTTGTAATAAATTACATTTTCCTGTCTCATAAAACTCTGTTGTGTGACCATGTTAATTTAGTTTGAATTGAAATTCAGTGAATCCTCCTTCCTGTGATTCTCTGATTGATGAAGCTTTCTCTGTTGGACCATGGGCAATGTAGTTGTACAACAGGAATTCCGCTATTAAAGACAATTGTTTTAACAATGCTGTTGAAATAGCTCAGATGGATGGCTTCAATGGAAGCAAATACCATCGATAATCTACCCCGGAGCTCAAGGTAGGTCTGTCTTTAAAGGTTTTTAAGTTAGCATTGAAAATCAATTAGTCTATTTAAGAAATGAATTGGGTTTACTTCCAGACCAAGACTGTTGTGCTCTATCAATTGATAGTCTATGTATTTCATTCTAAGAGTGTAGTCCATCATTAGACTAAGTTGATGCAGGCAGAGATCAATGAGGTGTATCGCAAGTCATTTCGGTGAGGTTCAGTGAGGCCCATCCTAAGTCCAAGTTTAGTTAGTGGCACATCAATTATCCCATGTGTTACGGTTGGAGTTGGCATCAGTTCATCCTCTGAAGTTCATCATAGTAGATTGAAGTGATGTCTGGCTGTCACAGGCTGCAGTTAGTCATCATCACTCAATGCAACACGTTCTCACACCCCAACTCGTCACATATGGACGAAGCGTCCAGGACCCCTTGGCGTCACTTATTGACGCACTGGGTATACCTTTGGCGTCATTTTTCAATGTGCAGGGTAGTCCGATAGAACCGGAGCCTGTAGCGTTGAAATTTGACGTCTTGGGCTGCAAATGGGTCGAGAGTTGAGACTGCAATAAATAAAAATAAAAAGGAATAGGCTACAATAAATGATCTATGCCAGGGCTAGTATAATGGTGGCCCCCAGATCATCTTTATCTGGCCCTCCAACTGTTTTTTTATGTTTAAAAACCCTCACAATCTGATATCAAAGTGCCCTCTCAGCAAAGGTTTAGCGCGTTCATAGGCAACCGCATTCATCGGTGAGTTTAACTGCATTCATCGGTGAGTTTAACAATATAGAAGTATATCGGACTACCCTGCACGTTGAAAAATGACGCCAAAGGTATACCCAGTGCGTCAGTAAGTGACGCCAAGGGGTCCTGGCCAAGCGTCCATATGTGACGAGTTGGGGTGTGAGAATGTGTTGCTCAATGACATGTAGCAGTGGAAGTCGGACACCAAGCAGGAATGGAGCTGGATCTGGCAGGATCTGGTAACCTCAGGATATGAATTGAGACAGGGAGAAAAACTTTATAATATTAGCATAGATGCCATTCAATTTATTGCAGAGTTATAGAATATGAGAAGTGTTTACATGAGAACTAAATCAGCATAACTATGAGTTGATAGATATACTAGGTGTATGCTTGTCTGAATAGATGAGTCTTTAGTCTAGACAAAAAAGAGAGTGTATCTGAGTCCCGAACAGTGTTAGAAATACTATTCTTTAGTTTAAGATATAAAAATAATCTACCTCCTTTTGTGGATTTTGATATTCTAGGTACTATTAACTGGTCAGAAATTTGTGATCGTAAAGAACATGATGGAATATAACGCAATAGAGGGTCACTTAAGAACTGTGGAGCTAGACCATTCAAAGCATTGTATGAAGTTAACAGAATTTAAAAATGAATATGAAATTTAACAGGTAGCCAATGTAATGACGATAATATGGGGTTAATATGATCATATTTCTTGAAGTGTATTTATTGAACTTTCAGGACATCCTTCCAGTAATGCATTACAATAGTCTAGTCTTGATTTCATGAACGCATTAATTCATTTTTCGGCATCAGCAACAGAGAGCATGTGTCATAACATAGCAATTAACGATCTCTTAGGTGGAAGAATGCTGTTCTACAAACATTGGATATTTTATTTTCAAAGGACAGATTGGTATCAAATATAACACACATGTTCTTTACTGTAGAAGACAATGTAACAGTGCATCCATTGAGAGTAAATGTATAGTTTATCAGCTTATTTTTAGAGGTTTTTGGTCCAATAATTAGTACCTCTGTTTTGTCTGTATTCAGTAGGAGAACATTTATGGCCATCCAATCTTTGATTTCATTGATACACTCTGCTAATATGGAGAATTGTGAAATTTTGTCAAGTTTCTAAGAAATATAAAATTATTGGCATAACAGTGAATTACCAGAATTCTATGATTCCTGGTAATGTCTCCCAGGTGAAGCATATATAAGAAGAAAAGCCGAAGCCCTAAACCTGATTTCTGTGGCAGTCCATACCTAACTTGTGTTTGATCTGAGAATTCCTCATTTACACAGACAAAGTTGTAGCAGTCTGATAAATAGGACCTAAACCATGCTAATGCCAGTCCACAAATGCCAACATAATTATCAAGCCTATCCAAGAAAATGTCATGATCTATGATGTCAAAGGCCACAATCAGATGTTAAGACCAAGTTATTTGTGACTCTGATAAGTACAGTCTCTGTACTGTGATGATAGCTGCCATTGAAAGTTTCTTGGGACATGCCCTAAGGATAACAAGGAGTTCTGAGATTACAGGAAACACCTCTTTTAAGAGCTTAGTTTGTATTGGATTTAACATACATGTTGTTGCTTTTGATGTTTCAATAAGTTTTGTTAGCTCTCCAAGACCTATGACCGCGAAAGATTGAAGTTGCTCATGAGGAAAATTATGAGGCAAAGTTTTATGAGGTGCTGTGGCAGATGATTACATAATTCCTATTTTATTTCTGATTATTTAAATTGTATCAGTGAAGGAATTCATTAAGTCATTACTATAATATTATTGTAATTAATAATAGTATTGTATTTGTTATACTTTAATTTTATTATTATTATTTTATTTTATTATCACTTTTAATTTTCCAGTAACTCAAGACTTCTGTTGTAATAATTAAACTAATAATGCTCCCATATTAATCAAATTGAAAGGGAACCAGCTTTTTAATTAGCAATTTTGTAAAACCATGCTTAGTAATAGCACTAACCACATTTAATTTGTATTATTATTATTATTGTTGTTATTATCATCATCATCATATGTTTTAATTGTGTGACTGTGTTACAGTACATTTTTTCTAATTGCAATTCAGTAAATTCTTACTGTCATTCCAATTTAAATTCCCTTTACATTTCCTGGAAGGTGTGGCAAATTTAATTTAAATTCACTCTCTAGAATTAAATTGTAGGCAATTCTACAATTAAAAATTTTGCCAAACCCCACTTTTTATTAATTTGGCGGGTTCAGAATTTCTTAATAGACTCCAGATGTATGTTCACTGGCAATTGAGGTTGATCTGATGAGCAATTAAACATTTATGGAGATCTGTTTTAGTTGTACAATCAAAGGACCTCTAACTTATATATTTGCGTTCTCATTTGGATTTGACTTCATCAAGCTTAACACAAGTTACAATTAAGTAAACAAAGCAAAAAAAAACACTCATCATTTATAAAATTAAATACTTTTGAACAACAACAACAAAAAAGACATAAAATGGAGCACTAATCAATCAGTGACACATTGTTTTGAATGGTTTGAACAGTGATATGCTAGCTAAATAAAATTAAAGGTAGTAGTATGTGGCAGCGGGGGCGTGGTCAAGCGCCCGTCCGGGAGAGAGAAGCGGTAAGGGCGCTCACACCTGGGCCAAATTATGACTAACACCTGTCTCTAATTGCAGTAGAGTGAGGAGAGCGGTTAAAAAGCCAGCAGCCAGAGAGCAGAGGGAGCCCCCCGACCAGAACAAACCAACCCAGTGCGCTTATGTTATTATATGTGTGTAAATTATTGGAAGTGATACGGCAATTAAAGCCTTACCCTTTTTGTTGAAACCTTTGTTTCCTGTCCTGCTTCCCGTGAGAGTCTCACACAGTACTACTTGACGCAAGGATTAAATACATCATTAGGGATTTCTGAGGGGGCACACATTTGTCACTACAGTATACTGTAATTAAATTTAACCCTACTAAAAAATTTATGTTTACTATCATCGTGTCTGAAGGGCAATTCAAAGATTTTTAGACATGCTAAACCTAAACATAAACTAAACATTCAAAATATATATACCTTTCTACCTTGCTAAAAATAGACAAAAAATAAATCTACTGAAAATTAAGAATCAAAGACAAAGATAATCGATGCTTCTTTAAATATTGGCCAAATATATATACACTCACCTAAAGGATTATTAGGAACACCTGTTCAATTTCTCATTAATGCAATTATCTAATCAACCAATCACATGGCAGTTGCTTCAATGCATTTAGGGGTGTGCTCCTGGTCAAGACAATCTCCTGAACTCCAAACTGAATGTCAGAATGGGAAAGAAAGGTGATTTAAGCAATTTTGAGCGTGGCATGGTTGTTGGTGCCAGACGGGCCGGTCTGCGTATTCCACAATCTGCTCAGTTACTGGGATTTTCATGCACAACCATTTCTAGGGTTTACAAAGAATGGTGTGAAAAGGGAAAAACATCCAGTATGCTGCAGTCCTGTGAGCGAAAATGCCTTGTTGATGCTAGAGGTCAGAGGAGAATGGGCCGACTGATTCAAGCTGATAGAAGAGCAACTTTGCCTGAAATAACCACTCGTTACAACCGAGGTATGCAGCAAAGCATTTGTGAAGCCACAACACGCACAACCTTGAGGCGGATGGGCTACAACAGCAGAAGACCCCACCGGGTACCACTCATCTCCACTACAAATAGGAAAAAGAGGCTACAATTTGCAAGAGCTCACCAAAATTGGACAGTTGAAGACTGGAAAAATGTTGCCTGGTCTGATGAGTCTCGATTTCTGTTGAGACATTCAGATGGTAGAGTCAGAATTTGGCGTAAACAGAATGAGAACATGGATCCATCATGCCTTGTTACCACTGTGCAGGCTGGTGGTGGTGGTGTAATGGTGTGGGGGATGTTTTCTTGGCACACTTTAGGCCCCTTAGTGCCAATTGGGCATCGTTTAAATGCCACGGCCTACCTGAGCATTGTTTTTGACCATGTCCATCCCTTTATGGCCACCATGTATCCATCATCTGATGGCTACTTCCAGCAGGATAATGCACCATGTCACAAAGCTCGAATCATTTCAAATTGGTTTCTTGAACATGACAATGAGTTCACTGTACTAAAATGGCCCCCACAGTCACCAGATCTCAACCCAATAGAGCATCTTTGGGATGTGGTGGAATGGGAGCTTCGTGCCCTGGATGTGCATCCCACAAATCTCCATCAACTGCAAGATGCTATCCTATCAATATGGACCAATTTTTTATTTTTTTTTGGTTCAATTCTAAAACGGAGGTGTTTAACTTTTCCAGTGTTGAAATACTTTCCAATATCCCAGCTTAACATGCAGAGACAAGAATCAGTCACAGCTTAACATGAATATGCAAGAATAATTAAGCCCTAGGTAGATTATTATTTGTTTTAAGTGGCCCGTACACCCCGTTCGACAGCATTGACTCAACTAGTGGCATGAGTTGGGGGCAGAACTATCTGTTTGTTCAATCTACAGCAAATGGGGGTGCTTTTTGAAAACAATGTATTTGTGCAATTCTGTCCAGTGGCATTAATTGCATGGAAATGACACACTTCAGCTTTAAAGAGATTTTTTCATGGGCAGGCTGTTATTTCTATATGGAGCAGACAGACTGCAGCTGGAGTGAGAGGGGTCAGCGATGTAAGCACAGGGAGAATATACCCTCCATGTCACAATCCTTTTTTTTAATGAGAGGTTGCGAGCGGAACAGACAGCGGACTACAACGCTTGTGGATCCATAAGTGCTCAAAGCAAATACATTTACAGACTTTTTGTTTACATAATGGAGATATTTACATAAAGGTGCATAAAGATAGATTTATTAAATATGAGATGTATAAGAAATCCACAGGACTTGTGTATGCAAGTATGCAGTGTATGCAAGGAAATATTATTTAAAAAAAAAAAGTCCTATTAATTAGTGACACAATATGCTTTACTGTACAGTAGGTGGAATGGGGCCCCAGTTAGTCAATAGTTCATGCAGTAAAGCATTACTTGCAGCGCTACAGCACACACTGCAGAGTCCTTCTCACTATAATGAGTGTCACTCATATCAGGCCAGCACCGGGACACAAATGCCAAGAGCAGACAGCAGTTCTCGCCCATCACAGGTGCATATAGTGCGAGCGGGCCACAGCTAATTCACACAGCTCGTGTCAGAGCTGTCAGGGTGTAGTAGAGGGCGAGGAGGCCCAGTCGCCGCAGGAGGTGTCACGCGCTGTAGGTTGTGGGGTGAAGGATGAGCTGGACGTGTGTTCTTATGAGGAGGTGGAAGCACTCCATCTGTTTCCTCTCACAGGCGCCCTGTGAATGCCTGACACTCACCAATTCTCTCCCGTGTCCTTCCTCTACTCTTTATTTCTGTTCTGTGCATTTGTTGGTCATTTTCTAACCCTTCTGTCTTTCTGTCACTACTCGATGCATGTCTCCATATGACAGTTCTTCTTCCTCCTTGTTACGTCTCAATACCCTGTGACATCAGAGTGAGATCTGGGCATTGTCAAGCCACATTCACTCCTTAATTAGTCATCAACTATCCACTGCAGTCAAGTACAGGTTTCATTTTATGAAATTAATCAACTTAGAATTTTCTAAAAGTGGAAAATGAAGTTAGCAGACTGACAGTTTGACATTAAAGTTTTGACACCTTGAATTATATGCGGATAAAGTAAAAAAATAAACTTTCATATACAAGCTCTGTTCCAAAGGCTGCCTTGCTGCTTACTGCATAAATAGGCAGCTGTCTTCTAAGGCAACATATATGACCTCATAATTGACCGATTTGGAACACTCTACAGTACATCATTTTGGAAGCAACTCCACAACTCTTTCCAATAGAGTTTGAAGTTAGTGTGTTCCAAAGCTAATAATGAGATACAGTGCTAATTTTCACCAGGGACTCAAAACAAAAAGGTTTTCATTTTGGTTCCTTCTGAGCAGAAACAGATGGAATTCCGACGTTCCGCAGCCTCTTTATAGGGCCTTTTTAGCCTCTTTTAATTTAAACTAATATATAGCCTACATGACCTACATAATAAACTGTTAAACATTGTATAGCTAATATGAGTGTATTAATGTTCACGTGAACACTTAATCTTATATTACATATATATTTATATAAGATAAGAATGAATGGTTATTTGTTTTATTTGTGTACTATAATATGTTTATCTCTGTAGCAAAAACATTCTCCTAAGAATTATGAATGGAAATTATTTGATATAAATTCGATAAATTTCACAAAAATGACATTTGAGATAATATAGGGACAACTCAGTATTTGTCCAGCATTTGGGAAGAGCACCAAAAACTAGCCGGGGTGCAGTGACACAAAAATATTTTCCCAAAGTTTAAAAGTATTGGTTGTATTTAAATTTGGGCTTGGAAATTTATCCCATTAATTTCTGCGATTCATATTTTCTGTTTAACGCTTTAAAAAAACATACCACTATTAATGCAGTATCTGATTTTTTACTTCCTGAAACTTCACGCAATAGGAGAAATGTATCCTAAATAGTTCCTGGCAAACAAACCCAGACACCTGCACTTAGAGAGAGAGAAGGACCTGGACGTTCAGCAAGACAGGTATACATGTTGAGACTGAACAGCAGCCAGAGAAAATTATATTTTGAGATCTTAAACTTCAACAAATGAAACTTCAGCATTCAATATGATTTATATCTGTATGTAAAGTGTCTAATAATGTATTGGCAATGTACACTTTAGTTTCTCTTGCCAATAAAGGCTGATATTAATTAAATCTGCCCATTTGATTCTATTATTTAACATTCCACTGATTTTATGGCATGTATACATATACTTGAATAAAAGTTTAATACTCTCAACTGTGCACTCATCACCTCAGTAGACTGAAAAGTTATGTGGACAAAGCCTACTCAATGTTCTGGCGGCCATATGCATCTTAACTAATTTTTGGTGAGCATACGTAAAATCTTTTGAAGGATATGTGGGTAAACAGCATATGTTTGTGTATGCGCTAGATAACACTACTGCACTAGTCTCATGTTAATGTCAATAAAGTCTCATGGCTTTACTTTTTAAACTTTGTTTATTTTATTCCAGTGCGATGCCTCGCCCCATTGTAATTGTATTACTGTAGACGTGATTAATGCTTGCTTATATTATAAACTCAGAGACAAACAACATCACTGTCTGTGGTAATCAGCAGCATGCCACAGATGCCATCCATAGTACATAACTTGTAATGAATAGGGAACATTCCTTTCCAAGTGAAATGTGTCATTTCTAACTGTGTAGTTTCTTACTGAAGATCATTATGAAAATATGAAGAATTTGAGCATTTACACTGCAAGAAGAAACAACGCTGCTGCCACAGTAGAAAAAAAACTGAATATGAAGTGTAATTAATTTATAGCCTAAAGGTTCACAATAAGAACATACAGGCAATTATATTCAATTAAATACAAGCATAATACATTTTAATGATGTGTAAGCCATGTCACTTTGATAGTCTGAAATATAACTGTATCAGTATATATGTACAGGTGGAAAGACTCGTCAAAGAATAAATGTGTCTTTAAAGTGTGAAAATAACTTCACAATGTTTTTTGCAAACAGGTATAGTATATAAAGAAATGCAAAGAAACTCGAAAATACATTTAATGTGCTGCTCAAAAGATACAAGGTTCCCGGATCCCTCAAATAAACTATTTAATATATAAATCCAAATAAATGAAATATATACATTTTCCCATGAATCACCTATCATAGATGTCACTTTACTCACATCTGATTGGTCCAGTATGTGTTTGCGATCTGTAACCCATAATTAAACCTCCTCTGGAGCAGGTTAGCTGTGTAGCATAAGTTGCTATGGTGATGAACACCAACTGACCTGCATTTGTGAGGCCTGAAAAACCATGCTTTGTTTAAACTAAACTCAAACTCACCTGGTTAGCCACTGAAACCAGCTTTGTGCACACGCCTCTGAACACTCTTCCATGGTTTAGTCAAACCGGTAGTCACGCCCCGTACTCACGCTATTGGTTGAGCTTGATGTTGACATTTCGGACAACCTGGTAGTCCCAAAAATAGCCAACCTACCAATGGATTATTTATTGTGAAATTAGATTTTTTTTTTCTAGTTTTATTTGATGTAATGAAAGTTTTAGTCTATTGATGGGCACAGCTGCACGGGAATATGGCTAATGTTGTTATAGTTCTGATTAAGTTTTGTGCTGGATATGTTGGAGGCAGTTGAGGCTGATCTTGCTGGGCAAAGTTAAATTGTCCTTGAATGATGAGGGCTGTGTGTATGTGAAAGAGGGTCTGGCACAGGTGCTGCGGCTTGACGAGAAAATCACCTGCCTCCAGAGAAACACCAAACTAATGAGCATGTTGAAGACTGCTGCCACAAATGTCCACATAATCCAGTGAACACAGCCAAAGCCAGCACCGACTGCCCACTGTTACATATGAACACACTTCAAATACCCTTACACATGAAGAACAACAACACAATTCATTTCAATTAAAAAATATAAGAGACAGACAGACAGACAGACAGACAGACAGACAGACAGACAGACAGATAGATAGATAGATAGATAGATAGATAGATAGATAGATAGATAGATATATAGATTGATTGATTTATAGACTGACTTGATTTTGATTGATTGATTTAGCTGTCCTTTCAAAGGTCATAAACAAACTTTGAGTCCAGACCTCCAGAGCATTTATTGAGTGGCTCTGGCAGGTTTCAGTGACAGGGTTCAGATGCAGAATACAGTGACTTAAGCAGCAGGTATCAAGGTGACACGACTCACTCTACCAGAGCTTACACTCACAGATACTCTCACTGCCAATTCTACCTGAAGTTTAGAGAATAGGAGAATAGATGGCCGCAATGTGATTCCTTAAGCAATACCATTTGTCGGTCCCAGAAAAACATTCCTATCAAACAATAACAGACCTAAACATAGCCATAAAGGTCACCCAAAAATGTTAGTTTTGCTATTGTTTATTTTTCTAGATCCATATGGCTTTCTTTTTTCAGCAAATTACTAAAGGAGGTATTTTAAAGGACCTTACAATTTATGTTTTTTCACACATTAGCAGTTGATAGTGACTTACAGTATACTGTATGTTTTGGATGGATGGATGGATGGATGGATGGATGGATGGATGGATAGATGAATGGATGGATGAATGAATGGATAGATGGATGGATGGATGATTAGATGAATGGATGGATGGATGAATGGATGGATAATGGATGGATGAATGGATAGATGGATACATTGATGGATGGATGGATGGAAGAATGGATGGATGAATGGATGGATGGATGGATGGATGGATGGATGGATGGATGGATGGATGGATGGATGGATGGATGGATGGATGGATGAATGAATGGATGGATGGATGGATGAATGGATAGATGAATACATGGATGGATGAATGGATAGATAGATGGATGGATGGATGGATGAATGGATGGATACACTGTAAAACTATTTATCAGTTAATGCAGAACATCTAAAATAACAGAGAGCTGCTGCTGTGTATGGATTCATGGATATTTGTGTCTTTGGATATTTGTATTTTCTGTTGCATTTCTTCTGTAGATTCATTAGATTGTAGTCAAAAATCAGTACTGCATGTAAAGGACCGGATCATAAATTAGACCTGTGATCAGTGAACTCGATGAAAGTGAGCTGCACCTGATATTTCATGTTAATCAGATGATATATAGCAGGATCAGTCATAAGACTTTCTAGTCTTTAGAACTGAAAGAGATGGAGCGATATCACACCATGACCAGACATATATTAATAACCTTTTATCTTTCAAGTGATTATTTACATCATGTCAAGATCATTTAAGATGCCAAAGTATTAATGCCACAGGGTTTATCTTAGCACAGGGGTCTTCAAACTTTTTCAGACAAAGGACCCCATTGGTGGGTTGACAGAGGGAGCCAGGACCCTCGTTACATACTGTTACGTTTTAATTGTCCTTGTTAATCACTGTTCCATACTTCCTCCAAAATGATGGATGGATGGATGGATGGATGGATGGATGGATGGATGGATGGATGTTTCTATTTATAAATCTTGAGAAAGTGAGACTGGTGTTTACTTACCAGATCAAAAATTTTATTTTTATTTTAATAAAGTTATATCTTTTAAGTGATTTATATTTATATATTTTATTTCCATATATTTTTGTTTTATTTTTTTGTTCCTCTGTTTTAATCTACTCTCTTTACTCCACCTTTCTTTCACTTATTCTCTGTTTTACCTCCTTTTCTGTGTTTCCTTTAAACATCCCCACAAGTTTCATTGTTTGTTTTAATTCAAACTAAAGCACCAAACCTCTGAAACATTTCAATATTTCTAAATGTTATTCTTCTCTGTGTAGGACAGAGCTTCAGTGGCAAGGCAATGTATGTGTAATATTTTAGTGCTTCATTGCATTTCCTGTGGTTTGATTGGCTGTCAGAGGCAAATGTCACACTTATTCATGGGAGGAAGACACAGTGACCAGGAAGCAACGTCAAGCTTTCAGCTTCAACATGACAATGAGCTCTGAGCGAGTTCATTAAGCAGACACCATACCTAACTCTCTCTCTCTTTCGCTCTTCACCTTCACCTGCGTTTATTTGTCTGAGCCTGTCAGTGTCCAAGTGTAGCCACTTCACTCCATTAATGAGGAGCAAATTAAGGCAGCCCGTCCTGGCACTTTGCCATCAGACATTCAAAAGCACAAACTCATCTTATGCCACTCACTCAACAACAGACATCTGTTTATCGAGAAACATCATTATACAATGAACTCACTAGAGAATACCTGTAGGTAGCACTTTACATTAAAGGAATATTCCAGGTTCAATACAAGTTAATCTCTGTCCTCAGCGTTTGTGGTGTAATAGTGATTACCACAAAAATGGATTTTGACTCATCCCTCCTTTTCTTTAAAACAAGCAAAAATCTTGGTTCTATTGAAGCACTTATTTATTTATTTATTTAACAGGGACAGTGTATGGCACTCAGCCATACCAGAATTAGCTACAAGCTAAATTTCATCTGTAGTCCCTGGGCAGGAAAAAGTAACATACAATTAACAATCCAACAAACCATATAAATATACCATAAAACGTCATCACGCAAGTAGCCTCTCAGACAACATTCTTTTTCACATTCTTAAAAAAAAAGCACAATAAAACAGAAAAACAGAACAAAATAAAGTGCAATATTAATAAACACTATTAGAACACGACAAAAAATGAGTTTTTTTGAATTTATGATTAATGGGTACATGATTGTATAGATTTTAGCCATAATTTTACTTTATATTTAAAACTAGTAAATGTACAAATATCTCTAATCTCATTTGGGACTAAGTTCCAGTACTTAGAGGCTCTGATAGAGAAGGCTGATCTGCCAAACTCAGTACGTCTGCGCTGTACGGCACAGTGACCTCTATTGGTCGCCCTGGTCGTTCTCCGACTATCTGAGAGCAATATTATGAACTCCTGTAATGGGGATGCAGCCAGATTATTAATTACTTTGTACACTAAACAAACATTGGCAAAGCACATACAATTTTCAAAAGTCAAGAGTTTATGCTTTTGAATGATATTGCAGTAGTGATATCCTGATGGCTTTTTATCTAGTACTTTGAGAGTTTGTTTATATAGCGTTTGTAGTGGAGCAAGTATTGTTTTTTACATTTAAAATTAAATTTAACAGTATTACAAACCTGCTTTATATGTTTCTTAAAAGACAACTTTGAATCAAGAATAACTCCCAGATATTTAAAGTGTGACACAATCTGGATTTTTTCCCCATTTACAGCGACATCTGGCTGATTTTCATTTTTCCTTATATAAAAATACATACACACAGTTTTACTGACGTTTAGTGTCATGCAAGACTCAGAGAGCCATGTGGCAATTTTTGCCATTGCTGCTGTTAATTTGGTTGCCACTTCGTATCTGTCTCTTCCATGTGCCAGAATGACCGTGTCATCTGCATACATTTGGGTGTGAACTTGAGGACATGCTAGCGGTTTAAGTCGTTAACATATAAACTGAATAACAAAGGGCCTAAGACTGAGCCTTGCGGAACACCAACAGAACAGTTACTGAATGATGACATTTTATTCCCAACTCTGGTACTTTGTCTTCTCATGGTAAGATAGGACTCCATCCAGTTCATAGCAGCATCAGAAAAATTTAAATTTGACAACTTAGAGAGAAGAACATTATGATTTACTGTATCAAAGGCTTTTTTTTAAATCCAGAAAAACTACTCCTACAGCACTCCCACTGTCTAGTTTTGATTTGATTTTTTCAACAAAATAGCAGGTAGCCATTTCGGTCGAATAATTTTTTCTAAAACTAAATTGCATTGGATGAAGTGTTTGTCCAGAATTTAGAAAGTCGGTTAACTGCTCAGTTACCAATTTTTCTGCAATTTCACTTACAATGGAAGTGAATGGGGGCCAATTATTGAATGTTAAAATACTCACTGATTCAAAAGTATCGCCACAAGACATAAACTATATGTGTGTTAACATGATTTTAGTGTGATAAAATCACTTATAAACATTTTCTGTTAAAGGTTATAACCAGTTTACAGTTAAATTTTACATTGTTGCCATGTCGATGTAATGTCAACAAACCCTAAAACCCTACAATGACTGTAAAATTATAATTTAAACAACTTTACAGATCAAATAATACACAGAAGTTTTAACAGAAGATTCAATTTTTGTGGTTATCAATATTATGCCACAAATGCTGTCAACTGACCTTAACTTTTCATGAACCCGGAACATTCGCTTAATGTTCTCTTTGTTAAAGGTTTATAAATTAATGACTAATAATTCATTTACAGAAACATTATAAATGATTGAGATACAGTTATTACAGCATGAATAAAAAGAGGACTTTCATGCAATACTTGCCAAATAGTGAGCTTTTTTTTATTTGCATGTTATAAATGTGTAATAAACACAATCATTTATACATGTATTAATTAAAGAATTCCCTAATTAATGATTTATGTCACACCACAGCAAAGTGAGATTAAAAGGAGGGATTGTGTAATTTTGCTACAGTTTGCTTTGCATTTATTCATTACTGTAATGTCTTGATTTACTTTTCTTGTTACGTTGATGGCAAAAGAATGGTGCTGCTCTGTGTGCTGTCCCAATTTAACTAGTCAGAGTTACCAAAGTCCTCTGCAGACACACTATTCAGCTCTTCATGCTCATTCACAACATATATCATATAATAAAGCCTGATGGCCATTAATCAGTACTGAACATTATATACAGCTTTCTAATGGAGGCAACTCCTTAATAAATACTTCATATGTGTCCACTTTGTATGAAGCTACATTGTCATAGGTCACTAATGTTGCAGTGTATTTATTAAGCATTTACAGTATAATGTGTATGTTTTAAAAATGCTCACTATTTCACAGGTGTTGTATTTACAGTAAGTCCTGTTGTTGTAACTGCATTTCAATTAATTTCATTTTAGTCTTAATGAACCCCTTTATAAACCATAAATAAATCAAACATTTTCAAGGTCTCTATCCACAGATCAGTCTGTGTAGGGCATTAACCAACATAAATATACCTGCATACACTAACAGGGGCCATGCATTTTCTTCAGTGAATGTTATTGGTGTGTGGGATTTCCTGCAGCATCAATATGTTTATGATGTCTGTCTTTTTCTTTTTTTACACTCATACCCTTTTCTTCATTATAGCTGCTCCTGCATTTGATTTGTCTTCCACCCTCTCTATATATTTCCCTCTGACATTTGTCCCGTCTGCTCACTCTATCTCTCTCTGTCTCATCCCCTCTCTCTCTCTCTCTCTCTGAGTTATAGCTGCTCATACTGTTCATCCCCCCACTGCCGTCCTTCCTCTACGATCACGGCCCTTCTCTCTTTCACCTCCTCTCTGTACCTCTCTGGTCAGATTGGATCACAGATATCTTTTATATTGTTTGAGTAAATATTGCTACGTGTTTTTTGACAAATATAATTAATGTCTCACCATTATAAATATATTTTATGGCTGATTTTTAAACCTGGTCTCATAGAATCACGTTACTGTACCTACATGTTTGCAAACTGATATTTACATTACTCATTGTACGTAGTACGGCAGATTCCTGGTGAAATAAAGATTAAAGGTGCTAAAACAACAATGACTTGTATTCACTTTCATACAAATGACCAGTAAAATGGCAGGTTATCTGGTCATGCCACCAGTCACATGAAGTTTGTTCAGTTTTTGCTGATCTCTTTACTGTGGCCTGATTTTGCACAATTTCTCGTACAAGACTGGAGACACAAAACCATGAGTCAGCAGTATGTCCGATCGTAGACAATATGATATCAGGTACATTTAGGGGGCTTTCACACTAGCACTTTTGGTGTGCACCCCGGTTCGAATGACGTCAGAGTTCGGTTCGTTTGGATGATGTGAACGCTGTCTTCCGAACTCGGGTGCGCACCCGCGAACCGTACTCGAGTCCGCTTAAAAAGGTGGTCTGGGGTACGGTTCATGTGAACTCCAGTACGGTTCACTGCTGATATGAACGCAATCGAACCAAACCGCGGAAGTGAACCACTATTGATGACGTATAATGTGGTCGTCAGTCTCACACGCGTCACTTTCAAAATGAGCGGAAAGGGTTTACTTTCGTGCGTGCGTGCGCGCGCGCGTGCGTGTGTGTGTGTGTGTTTGTAAATACACTTACCTTGACGAAAAGCGGGATTGACGCACACGCGCTGCAAGCAGAGAGATGATTTCTGCTTGCCTTCGCAAAAATTGTCTTCGGCGGACAGCCCGCTGTCTTTTGAACGATTTCAGTATTTTTGCGGCAGACAGACGCAAGTGTGTTTCTGTATCTTGATGTTGTAAACAAAACCAAAGGTTAAAAAAAAGAAGAACAAATGTGAACTGAGCAAGTCTATTCATTGAATTTTGACGCCTTTTCATTTCGCGGTTATCAAGCAACACGATTACGCACCAGCTGCAGCTTCATGACGCAACCGTACCGCGGTTCGGATACAAATATATAATGTGAACACAGTCCATCGGGGGCAGGGGGAGCAATCGAACTCGGGTTCGGAACAGGCAGTCGAACCAAGTGTGAAAGCCCCCTTAGTCTCCATGGTAATTCAATATTAAAAACAATGTGCAAAAATTTGTAGATAGTTTTCAATGTAAATTATATTTAAATTAATAATACATTGACTCTCACACAACTCTGCAGAAATATATGAGGCTTTTTTTGTGACAAGGAAATAAAAATGATATAAATCATATAATCGAAATAAACTGCACCAGCTTTCGCACATTGATTCATGTTCATGAATATTTACATTCATTCTAAATCAAGATCACAGAGTTTACCTTTATTAATATACAGTATAATAACATGGCACACAGTATATATATGGATTGAACACCACTGCAGAAACCCTTCTGAAAGGTTCAGTTCTGCAAACTCTATTCTGTTTACCTGTGCTGTGCACACTGTAAATTATTCATTAATCTGGAAATCTTTGTGTAATGAGATTTTACGCATGCATGCTTATGCAACACCATTCTTAAGCAGAGTTTGATTTCATCACTATGTGATGTATTTTTTATTTATTCAATCATAAGTGTTGGATCACATGGTTGTGGATGATAATTTTACCCATCAGTCCAGAGTGTGTGTGTGTGTGTGTTGCTTCTGCAGATACAATTGGATGTTGGCTATTGTTATAATGCATTATACTCTAAGATATAACTATGACTAGGAAAGTATTATAATTGCGGTTACAAATATTTATGAGAACTTATAACATATTAAATGGTGTATTATGAGACATTACTTATGAATTATAATGACTTTACATCACATTTTAAATATGGGCTTCATAGAAAGTGTTAACGAATTTTGGGGGGGAGTGGGAGGTGTACAAGGATAGGGTTTTTCTTCTTCTTCAGTATGTAAAAATCTAAAGTATTTACAAAAGCAAATATTGATTAATTTGTTAGTAATAAGGTTCATTTAGCATCACAGCAGTATAAGAAGGTTTGATTACTATAATAAATCTCTTACAGAAAACTGAATCGTGTGAAGTACTGTAAAGTTTATCACCTGTGCTTATATGAGCACAACACACCCTCCTATAGCAGCACCTGTGGTCTGTATCTCCTATCACAAAATGAGTCAGGTAAAAATAGCTCTTAAATGAGGCTTAGGTCAGTTATGTAGGTGTGCCTCAAGCAATGACACCGTACCATCAACCAATTAAACACATACTTGATTAAGAAAAGATCATGACCATCTTCTAGCTAAATATTTGCGTAATAATTCTGAGTCTGCACGTGAGATGTATTGATGATATGGCATATGGATGAGATGTTCAAATTGTGAATAGCTGGCTAATCATGGCTGGGCCAATGGGGGGCCTAGAGGTGGCATTGCCCCTGCCAGATTTGTCTTTTGTCCCTGAGAGAATTGTCAGTTCCTGTATTTATTGAAAAGGGCATATGTAACAATATATATTAAACCAAGATCAGCAATACAGTAATTGGTTGGCAACAAGACAAAGCAATGTGATGTCATAATAAACTCATGATCTGAGCTAAGGAAGCTGAATTTATGATACCATTATTGCCAGATTTTAATGCTAATTTGAAATATGTTATTTGATCATAATCTTGACCAACCATTTTGGAGATTTTGGTCTTTTCCCATTCAAGTAGAAAGGACTTGTACTTACATTATATGCTGCTTGAATCAATAGAAAATAGCTCCCAAGATGGCTGCTGACTTAAATGGACAGACTTGCCTTGAAAGGGATTTGGTACAAATTTAAAATCCTGTAAACGGAGGCTGTATACAAGTAAATGCTTTATTTATCAGAGCTCATGGACAGCTACAGCTCACAGGAAAGTGTACACTGAAATGTATACCTTAACGAAGCACATAGATCTCCCCCAGGGAGAGATCAATAGCAGCAGTATGCTGAGGGCTTCACCTCACCAAGTGCCTCTGGTGGGCCCACGTTCCCTGTCTGGATGACCTCATGATCCCGCAGTTTCTAAAAGAAGCTCAACACACAGGAGACAAACAGACATTCTTCTCTCTGTGTTAAACGCAGCACCATCTTCAGACCTTTAAAAAAATCATTTGAGTGGCTTGGAATACAGCATCAGCATTTTTAATAAGATTCATTGACACCTTCAGAATATTATTCATGTCCTAAGAATTTAGTTCAGCTTGACAAAAACTTTCACAAACCTCTGCATCACAAATGAGCGCCACCTAGAGGTGATGACGTAGAAATATGTATATAAATCGAAACATTTTTCAAGTCATATATCATATTTCTTTTAATTGACGAATATTTTCAGCAGAAACAAATGTTTGAAAAGCTTGACCTTCAAGACATCTCCAATTGCACAGTCCCCATTCTATTATCTCGACACAGGGTTGCCAGCTGTCCCTTCTTCGCCAGGACATCCCGTATTTTGGAAGAAGTGTCGAGGATGTCGGAAAGTCTATTGGGATGTCTATTGTCCATCGGGATGGTATTGTAGTACTTAGACACTCAAGGGGGATCCTTTAGCATTTACTATCAAAATTCTTGTCTAAAAGGTCACGGGACCACACACGCCACACGTACATCACAGCTTTCATTTAATCTTCACGCACTCTTGAGGAGCTGCTCTGAGTGCGGTGCTCACATAATACTATGCACCGTTGCACCGGAAAATTACACATATTGTTTAAAATTTGTAAAATGTAATTACTAATCACTTTTGACTCATGTTCAGTGGATATATGACATCACTAATTACACTTTAAAGTGCTTAATGTTTGCAGTAATCTCAAATAATCACATTTAGATAAAATTATTGCTGTCAGACAATCTAATAAGCGGGTCTAACTACAGGACTAATTATTACTATATCTGTGTTTTTAGGTTACAGTTTTGTTGTAGGTCTACTATTTTATCCATACCAAATGTTACTTGCATTGTTTGAATCAGAAAATGTTAATCTTGAAAAAAATGTAGGGTCTTTCATTCACTCGTATTGGCCATGTCATGGGTTTCACCTATTAAATGTATTATATATTTTTGAGGATATATTATTATAACCCCCCCACTAACTGCATATTCAGTTATTATGCACTAAAATAGTTGCATGTTAGTGCACTTACACCATCATTGACACAAATGAGACGAGAATACAAGGAGTTTTTGTGACTCTACTGCAAAACAACAGCAACAGTGCTGCAAATGACATCACAATTCTTAAGAAAAGCTGCAACAAATGTAATGATTTTGGCCTGCAATAATCAAGATAAAATCTTGGTGGGACTGCTGAGAAGGCGCTAGAATAATGCTAGAATGATATTCTATGATGCCTTACAAGGCTGTCCAGGTAGACAGCTCTCGAGTTAGAAGTCTGATTAGATTACTGCAAAGATGTATTTATGAAATGCATATTATGTTTGCACAAATGTTAAAATGGAAATAATGTGATACCCTGACCGAATCTCACATATAGTGAGAGTCTTTATGGCAGTGACGGGTGAGAATAAATCAGTTTGAGGTGAATTGGGTCAGCCACACGACAGTCCATTTATATCAAATGGCCTACGACTTTCACACATACAGGTGCAATCACCCGAGCAGAACCGTAACCCTCCGCGCATTTCCATATTGATTTGTCTTTGATAAGATGGTGAACGGCCTCCATTTACACCTCCCTAAAGATACATGTCCACTACAAGCTATTCATTCACACTTTAGAGGAATTATAAACAAGCTATCAGACGCAAGCAATGAAATTGCATATCAGCACAAAGTATTTGGTGGACTGGTGCTCCAATATTGACTTTTTGTACCTTTTCAGCTTTCATAGCTGAAATTGCTGTACTGCTTCTTAATAGAGTGAGCCGCTGTGCCGTAAGCAGGTCAGGCAATTATTATTGCAGGCGCAGGGCTTTCCAATGGATTTCACAATGGATTTCATATTAGGATCTGAAAATCACAGTGTGAATAAAATCAAAAAAAGTCAAAGCTGTGAATAAGGAAAAAACGAATGACGTGAGTGGAAAACTGAAAAAATGGATCAATTAAAGGAATTGTTCATACAAACCGAACAATTTTCATACAAAATTCAGTCATTATTTACGCCCTCATGTTGTTCCAAACGCATATGCTGTTTTTTTCCTAGCGTGCGTAAAAATAATAATAATAATTTTTCCAATTATAGCAATCTTCATTTGAACAATTGTGGTATCGATTGTTACTATCCCAAGACCGATCTTTCCCTTTATGCACAATCTTCGACCATGCAAGTAAAACACTTGCACACGCAACCAAGTTTCGTGCAATGTTACTTCAAAATAACAAAAATAGAAACTTTTCGAATGTGAGACGCTTCAATGCTGGTGGTTTCATGAAGCACACTGACATTTACATTTATGCATTTGGCAGACGCTTTTATCAATCCCCCCGGAACAACCTGGAGTTAAGTGCCTTGCTCAAGGACACAATGGTGGTGGCTGTGGGGTTAGAACCTATGACCTTCTGATTAACAGCCCTGTGCTTTAGCCACTACAGCAAATCTTCATAATGTTGCAAAGATGGCGTTGGTGGAAGCCTTCCAGATGGTTAAGGTGCGGATAAAAGTGTGGACAAGACAACTGCCTTGTATACAATGATTTTGGTTTCATTCTTCAAGTCCCGGTTCTGAAAGCCACGTCCTCTTAGATGTCCAAAAGCTGCTGCAGCACATTTCAGATGATGCTGTATCTCACAGTCAATGTCAGCTGTAGTGAAGAGGAAACTTCCCAGGTAGCCAGAGCTGGTAACATTTAGGAGTACTTGGCTTTGTAGTGGTCGTAGGTTGTACTTCCCTTCTCATATGTCCCCTCCACATATTTTAAATTACGTGTTGTGTTAGGTTACAACACGTGCAAGAACCAAAGAAATTTGTCATCAGTGATGTCAAACTTGGTGTTTTTTTAATCCTTTAGGATCTTGACAGATGTGGTGGTCACTATGAATGAAAGAGCTTTGTGTAGATTCTTTAAAAATGATCATCTAAAAAAAATAGATGAAATGACAGCTATGGCCAGTAGATGGCTTCATTGTTCGATGGACTAGCTGATCTCTATAAGGCAATGTTGTGTCAAACGTAATTTCTAGATATTATCACAAGTTATGAATTAGCTATACGGTATATTTATACATAATAAAAAATATGTATTTGTAAAAAAAAAACCTTGTGTTAAAGTGTCAGATTTTGCAATGATGCTCTAATATGCTTTCAAACCTGACCATGCTGCCATAGTCAAATCTGATTGTGCTACAAAGAAAAGAGAGAGCAGGATTTATTTTGTTGCTTGTCATTTATTTCAAACATTATAATTCTAGCATATCTAGCAATTCTAGCGACTTTGTCACAGAACAGTCTGACTGAGACCTACAGTAGACCTGTGTGGTATGTGTGGACTGGTTTGTCTTAACTTGTGAGGCCCAAATGTCCTCACTAGGAATATAATACAAATAAAGGCTCCTAAATGTGTCAGATGATGTTGATCTTCAAATCTAGTGGTGTGCACATGTTTGTGCTATGGTGAGGTTTGCTGTAGGTTTAGGGCTAGCGTTGTGAAATGGCATTAGCCTGATAAGAAATCAATGGAAGTCTATGAGCTGTTCTCACTAATATAGTCAAACAAACCTGTGTGTGTGTTCATGTGTGTGTGTGTGTTCATGTGTTTTCTGGATGTTTAAAGTCTCACCTCTTTATTGATGTGTGATTGTGTTCTGCATTGAACCTGATACTATATATTAGTATTTTTTTTATTGAAAAAAACGTGAAAATTATATGACAGGCAACATTTTTTTTAAATGATATTAAGCAGTTTGTTACAAGTTTCGCCACAGTTCTGATGTGAAATGTCGTCTGTGTGACTCAAAAAGCGAGTTTAATGTTCTCCCAAACAGATGAGGTTTTAAAGTTTAATGCTATCGTGTTTTAAATCAACAAAACTGACCTCTCTACCTTAAACCTTAAACATAAACCTAACAGATAGTGTCAGAAAGAGCAAATGTGAGATGAAAAACACAATTGTTGAAGCAACCACATCATTATGTTTTCCTTCTATGACACTTTTGGTTCACGTGTCGACTTGTACCCCGGTCATTTGCATCTCAAGTGCAACGCTCCATCAGTTGAACTACCACACCATTTTATTGTGTCAAAAGTGCTTGCAAATGCAGTTGGAAAATGTTCAAATGTGTCATATTACAAGTCTTGTGCTATAGTAAAAGTGTTTATATGTCATAATATTGCATTTTGTGTGGAAAGGGTGGAAAGTAAGTGTTTATGACCTGATAATCTGCCGTTTTACTGGTGATTTGTATGAAAGTGAATATAAGTCATTGTTGTTTTGTTTTTTGTTTTTAAATGAAAATTCATTCATTATTTAGTCAGCCCAGTTTTGGAGAAGCTATTGTACTTTGAAACTGTAGCTTCCCAAGCTTCTCATAACTTAATGTAGTTAAACTATAGTAAAGCTGCTACTCTTTAAAAAACAGTTAGCTGTACTACAAGCTAGTAAAAAAAGTAGCTAACCACATTGAAGTAAATGATACGCCACTTGAGCCAACAAACAGAATTGCAAAAATAAATGTTGTTTTTGAAATAGCTGTCTGAATAAACCCGTTTGCATTGGTCAAACAAAGATAGTCCTGTGGATCTCTCAAAACAAACAGAACAATTTTCAGAAACAAAGAGTTTGGAGTTGGAGAAAATTAACATATGTATGGCTTACTAATAGTTGTCTCTGCATATTAAGCGGGGATTGGAGAAAGTATTTCAACACTGAAAAAGTTACATCACTTTAAATCTTAGTTTCATTGTTTGTTTTTTATCACATATCTTTGGTTTCTGTGATGTTGTGAGAAACAACTTTAACTGGATTTAGTGTTTTGTTGAAAAGTTCACTAATACCCTCTGTGTCTGCATGCATAATGTGTGCTCTTTTGTGACAGACCCTGCTTCTAGGAGCAATTTTTCACAAACTTTGGTGTGTCTCATACATATGCAAACAATCAGGATTCGGTACAAAGCTTTGTTCCGTCGCATGCTGCCATGTGTTTTGCATTTTAACGTGAATTGGCATGGCAAGTAAGGCATATCCTGTCCAAATTTGCCATTATGCTGCACCTAATAACCAATAAATTAATCATTTTCGACAAGCGCATTGTCTGCATAATGGCTCGGGGCAACATATGGCTGCCTGTTTTCGTAACATGTAACCTTTGCGCTCGGCACGCTGTTTCTGCCTTAGATGCATCGCATAAACACAGTAGACCAATCAAATACACTGCACTTCTGTGCATCTAGTGTGCATGCAAGTGTGTGCGATTTCATGCCCTTAAATGGACACACTTTTCCTGTCTAGTCATGTGTGATATCACTTTCTCCTCTCTGGCTATCATAGCAGGTTTTATTTCAAAAAAGCTCCACAAAATTCATCAGACTGAGTGTATATAACAAAATCCATGCCATAAATGTGTGATTGTGACAGCGCTTGATATAAATCAAAACAGGCAGCTTTTGAATGTCAGGGATATTTATGTGGTGGGAGGCGGGCTGTGTGATGAGTCAGGGTTCGCACACAAACACCTCTGTAATTGCTCATAAATTACAGTGTTTCATGCTGATATGTGGCCATGACTGTGATGAGCTCCAGCGGTCTATCAGTGTGAAATACTGGAGTGCAGTAAAATTGCAGCTAATGCCAGTGAGAGAGTTATATGGCTGGGTTGCCAGTGACTCTTTTGAGATAGATGTACAATTATAGGAGTTTTGCTCATGTTTCAGAA
Source organism: Xyrauchen texanus (assembly GCF_025860055.1). Classification (NCBI taxonomy): domain Eukaryota; kingdom Metazoa; phylum Chordata; class Actinopteri; order Cypriniformes; family Catostomidae; genus Xyrauchen; species Xyrauchen texanus. Next base: position 41,207,826 of record NC_068298.1, on the reverse strand, counting down.
GTTGTTTTACTGTGATGATTGCCATTACAAACTCATTTAAAGACTCAATTTAAATGGATTTAAATTTTATTTCCTGTTTGTAATCTATTTCCTGTTGAAACAGGAAGCTCAGGGAGACATACGGGAACGGCTCGCCCCTGTTTTTAAATAGCATTAGGCTTCGCTACGTCACAGACATGATCCCTGATTTGATACTTTCTTTTGCTAGTCAGTTACAGGTGTGATTAGAGGTAGGGACATTTCCATTCTAGAGAGGATTGGATTGGACGAACATCTGTGAAGAGCAAGATAAGTCATCAATATTTATTTATTTATTCATTTTGTGAATTTATTATTTATTTTTAAGCAGATTTTCCATTCTGTACGCTGCATGCTCTATTGGTATTTTCAAGGCAAGTGTAACTAATGTTGCACATACTAGAGGTCGATTCATTTAGGATTTTATCTATACCAATAACTAAGGTCATGGAAAAAGCAGATAAGTGATAATTCATTGGCTGATGGTTTTTGAAATGTATTTATTGAATTTGCTCTTTGTATGAAGATGTTCTTAGCAGAGGTTTTGTTATATATAATAAATAAAATTGACCTGTCACTCAGATAAGTGGTTCACACAGTGTGAGGCGAGCCTCCCAGGGAGACGGTGGGATAGAAGGAAGTCATTAGAAAAAATAGGTATATAATTATAATTATTATTATTAAGCATAAACCATTGAAGCATGCTTCCAATCCGATTGTGCAGTTGACTGATATATTTCAGCTGGACTGTGAGTCTGTAGAGGACAGTGTCTCAGTGAGGAGAGATGGCTGTTTTGCCAGTTTGTTTTCTTGTTGTACATTTGAAAGTATTAAGTCCACAGTTAAATCCTCTGCTTTTGAATTTCAAATTCGTCTTGCTTTTGCCGTATTATAAGTGCTAACTATGCTTCTCATCTGGAACGTGGATGAGCGCAGGGTGCTAATAGAAGGTTTCGCATGAGTGTTTGCTCTATCTTACTGTATTTCTGGAGCACGCAGGTGCAGGTGAAGGTGCACACGCGACACACGTCAATCAGGCTTCCCTCGATACGTGAGCTCCAGTGACAGTATAGCGCAGAGCGGATCACATGACTGTCTCATTAAACTGGGCTTCTCTCAATATTTGGTCGCAGATGACCAAACTTATGTGACCCATTTCAATTCTTGATGAGAGTGTTCTATTTTAAAGCGCTATGGAGTAATTCAATATTTCAAATAGCTACAGCACTGACATTCTGACACCTGCTCTTCACCAGCATTAATTGCAAGGATTTTGACATCTACACATCAACAACACCCTTACTAACATTTATCACAGTAAACTGTAACAGAATATTTCATTACAACTGTGGAAGTTGTATATTAAAAGTGGTGTTAAATGAGTCTAAATTATTGTTTAACAAATAAACAGTTTAAATTATGAAAGACTAACTACCGAAATAACCACTGTTGGATATGAGGAGCCATCCATGGTCTTTCGTTTGGGTAAGGCATTACAGATGCAAATGTAGAATAAAAGTCTGAACCTTTATGAAAGATTGACAAACGCATGTGTACTATTTGAATACATTTCCTGTTCTGATGATATCTGAGATTAAGAAACAAACTGGTCTGGTTTGGCGTCAGATATTTCTAGAATCAGAATAATTCACAAATCATTAATAGTCTGATAAAAGGAAAACAAAATCTGTTTTGGAGTAGAAAACAAACATTTCCCAGCTCCCAAATCAGGAAAGTTCATTTTTCGATTAGTAAAGGGGGGGCTTGACTGAAAAAGTTTGGAACCACTGTTCTGACAGATTGAGTTTACATCATGGTATATTTTTATCCGTCATACTTTTTTGATATAAAAAAATACTAGAGCTACATTCATGAGTGTAGCATCCATTATAATGGCATACATGACAATGGATGATTTCATATGATAGATCATTATTATTATTATTTTATCATTTTTATCCCAAGTGCGAGTCTGGTGAAACCAAGGAGTTCTAGTGTGAAAGTAATTGTCATTTAACCACTGCACTAAAACAAGAGTTTAAACATTGCCGGTTATGTGTGGCTTTAAAATAAAATAACCATCGATCTGAACAATTGAAAACACACACACACACACACACACACACACACACACACACACACACGCTCACACACACACACACACACACACACACACACACACACACACACACACACACATACACACACACACACACACACACACATATGCACAAGTTCAAGGTACAATTTTCAGTGTGCTGATATCAACATAAATTGTCACTGATGAGAAGCACATACATCTCTGATGCTCAGTAGATGCATAACGCTCTAAACATAATAGTATTACAAACAGTATAATTGGCAGAAATGATGCAATGCTGGTTTTTATTGAAATTTTTTGCACTTTATTATTACAGAAACACACGGATATAATAAATGATGTATGCATTCATGAACTCAGAGACCCTCTTCTAGAAATCTTAACACAATTGGTCAAAAGAGATGCAAATAACAAGGTGTAAATGGTGATGGCACATCTTAATGCCAGGCAGTAAACAAACTCAGTAGGAGAGAGAGAGAGAGAGAGAGAGAGAGAGAGAGAGAGAGAGAGAGAGTCAAAAGTGATGCACTAGGTTAAAATGATTTTCTTGTTTCTTTTTTGATCTGTCAAAATGATGGTCAAGGGCTTCTCCAGGCTGGATGTACAGACTAAGGAGGATTTGGGAATGTCTAGCCTCCTGCTCCAATCTGTATCAAGCGTTTCTGTCAGGAGAGCACATCGGATCAATTTGCGGTTGTTTGTCCCTTTCTCAAAAAGGGAAAAAATTCTCATTCAGGCTGTGTCTACGCCTATTGGGTCTGATGGCCTCAACGGTGTCAGTCATTCCATTGGGACCACTGCGAATGAGAGAATTTCAGCATTGGATAGCAGAGCAGCGCTCATGTCCCTGGCTTTTCACCCGCCCCCTTTTTCCTCATCGGAAGACAAGCGACTTCATTGTTTGTGTCCAGTTTGTACTCTACATTTGTACGAGGAAAGAATGGAGGCATTTAGCAGGAGTAATCAGTTTTTCGTTTCATGTGCTGTTTCTCGTAAAGGCAGACGCATATAACGACTCTTTGGATAGTGGAGGCCGTTATATTGAGTTATAACTGCCTGGGGATAAGAACTCCAGAGGGCTTGAGAGCTTACCAGAGGCATGGCTATCTAGTGGACACTGTTTAGGGACATTCAGTCCAGGACATTTGTGCAGCTTTGAGCTAGGTGTCGCCTCACAATTGTATAGACTGGATGTTACAGTGCCATCATGGGCTTATTCAGTCCTTGGTGAGTGTAGTCAATTTGCCGGAATGTAAAAAAAAAAAACTAAAAACTAACAAAACAGTGAAAGCACAAGTTCGTTTTTTTTCCTTTCCCCTTCCATTCTATGAGAATTTTGTGTCTTTGTACATTGGACACTTTGTGTTTTTAGTGTCTTTGTACATTGGACACTACAAATCATTTGACTTGTCTGCTTCGGGCATTGTTGGTTTCTTGATTTTGGTGGTGGCTTTCAATTTGGCTAAATGCTAGTATCTATCTATATTGTTGCTCATCATGCCTCCGCTACTGTTGTTAAAATAGCCTCGTCTGCAACTCCACTTACCAGGGTTTATGTGGAGAGAGAGTCAACACATGCAGAGTGGGGAGTGGGAATGAAGTGCGTCCAGCAGTTGAGAATAGTATTCATTAGTGTAGTTTGTACAGCCTCCGTACTTTTGTTGCTCACTTAAACTGTAGAAAAGATCATTCCCTTGCAGTCCGGATGAAACCAAGCTGGGGACCGGACCGCGGTCCGCTAATTGGTGACCGCTGAAATAGCAGGTTCATAATCAGCCATTTAAGTCATGATTTGAGTGAAAGTGAATAAAGCTCAGTTGTCGTAGTGCCTCAAGTGTTAATTTCTCCTGGAAACTGCAGGGAATTGTACCTGGAGACACATTTAACAAGTTTTGCAAAAATGTAGATAGAGACACGTTTTCACTGAGACCAGGTTGCTGTCTTTGCACGGAGGATAAAAAGAAGAGCGGAATAACATTTTCGCTCATGCATTTTGCATTTATGCATTTTCTAATCTCCTTTTTACTTAACAAGATTTAGATTTAGTAAAAAAGTAAAGGTACAACATTCCCATTAATCAAGCAATATGTCTTCATTGCATAAACACACATATTACCACATAAATAAATTGTTTGTGTTATAATTTTGTATGAACTTGTTTGTAATGTCTTATTCATCTTATTGTACAGCACTTTAGTCAGTACTTGCTGTTTTTAAATATGCTTTAGAAATAAATTATTGATTGATAAATATTACTAGTAGATATAGATTACTTAAAAGTTAAGTACAAAGTTCAAAACAAATGCAAAGCATTTTCTTTAGCATTGCATATTTTTATTTGCATATTCTTTTACAAACAGCAGGTTTGCGTCACAGCTGCTGCTGAAACTGTGTCTTATAAGATCGTTGTTGGTAATTTGGTCTTGGTTTAATGTTATATCTTAACAACATGGTATTTGGTCTTGTACTTTTATGTGTTTAACATGTCTCACACGTTCAACATGTGTCTCCACAAAATCCTTTGAAATATTATATATTAATGTTTATTAATAGAAAGTGTCTGTCTTTGCTGACATGAGATAGGGATGGGAAGAAGTGTGGGATGGGGTCAGAATAAGGCAGATATGAACTCGGGTCACTCGTAAAAGCAACACCTTAGTCAGCCTTCTTTAGTTTTAATGTTGTGCTTTTCCCAACACATTTGCGAAACGGCATCTTGAAAAAGACTACTTGTGTATAAACACACACAAACCACAATATGCAATATCGTACACTTTCGTTTAAACACAACAGGAAGCTGAAATAGTCCATTCACTGATAGGCGAAGCGTAGTGTAGCTTATTCGTCAGAATACCACGGGGAAGCAGAAAACGTCAAACTCACTGTGAAGGTGTGCAATAATGAAAGGCCGATGCGAAGATTCGGGTGTCCAGAGTACAAGAGATGATATTGACACCCTGAAGGAAAAAAATGTAATCAGATATGTGCTGTACCTTAAATGCTCTGCAATGGGTTCAGAGCATTAAGTGTTATTTTCCAATGAAATTGGCTTGATTCTAAAGGGCTTCAGTGATCGTAAATACTGGGTAGACATACTCATAGCATCAGCAACTGACGCAGCATCGAAGTGACCGACTTTATAGGGAACAACCATATTTTACTCCGTCACCCCATACCTAAATCAAATCCTTCTTTGTGCTGCCAGATGCTCATTGAGCCCCTCTGATCACTGCGAGACCCATGTTTACATGCAATTATAACTCCCTCTCTTTAGATTTTATTTCCACATTAAAAATACTTTATAATGCGCTCGTCATGCCACTTCATTGATTAAATGCAGGTGGTTTCCTATTTTTTTGTCTGGCTGTCTCTGATTTTGAGTGCAGATGGTCAGACAATGTAGGCAGTTAGCGCTATGTATATTTAGTGAACATAATCATATTTAATTAATCATATTATAATCACTAGTTCCAAAAGTATATAACTAATATATCGGTCAATTTCTAGTGCATATGTAGGTCTAGTGATTTGAACTCTAACCCTAAATATTGAACTAGATGTTTTGATCAAGTGCCACAGATGTGACCTATAATTGTGTCTTAATATAAATTTGGGAAAGCAGAAAATATTTTAACATTATTCAAAATCACATATCACCTTCAAGGAGTTCAGAAATACAGAATACATATCTTTCATTATGTCCCCAGGGTTTTATGTCTTTGGAAATGTTAATTGGTTAATTTTCTCTGTCCTACAGTTGACGGCTGTATAGACTGGTCGGTGGATCTGAAGACATATCGTGTGTTGGCCGGAGAGCCGTTGAGGGTGAAGTGCGCTCTCTTCTACAGCTACATCCGTACAAACTACAGCATTGCACAAAATGCAAAGCTGCGGCTCATCTGGTACAGGAACAAGGGCGACTCTGAGGAGCCAATCATCTTCTCCGGTCACCGGCTCAGTAAGGAGGGAGACTCCATTTGGTTTCGCTCAGCCGAGATGGAGGACAACGGATTTTACACTTGTGTGCTCAGGTGGGTCATTAGCAATTCAAACTACACATCAATGAGCACGTGTGCTCCAGAAAAACAACACAAAACAGAGCACAGTCAGAGACATCCTGTAACACATTCAGACTATACAGGGGCAGATTTGGGGTGAGCTAGATCTGCTGTGTTTGAAAGTAGAACATGTGTTTATTATTATTATTATTTATTTTTCCACATTGATTTTACCATGTGATGTTTGAAGCTGTTAAAATAGCTTGTAAACGTGCACATCTGTGACAGCACTTTAATTGAATTCTATATTAATGCATCAAGTCTATATACAGTCCCTAGCCTTTTGGGGGCCCTAAGCGAAAATCTTTGAAATTATGAAAGGTGAAAAAGTGGCTATAACTGAGATCACAGACCCTGTGCTAATGTAGGAGGACAGACTTTAAGAAGTGCACTGCTCAGTATGGATTTTATTCACACATACAGAAGGACAGTTGGAATCAAACTGCTAAACACAGGCAGCTGGGACTGAAAGCACTGAATTTCCACTAATGTCTCACTGCTGCAAAGTAATTCTGAGATTTCAGACCTTTCAAACACATCGAGCTGTAAATATAAAACACAACCACAAACTTCAGAATAGCATTCTAGCATACTAGTACTATTGGAGCTGTATAGGAGACACTGCACGCAGTACACATAGTGTTACAATCTTCCCTATTATGGTTGTGTGAAAAAATATTAAAAACATATGTTGATCAGCTGATTTAAAGATAGAATATTTCAAACGAGTTATACAATTTTTATTTCATAACTAGTGCTACAATTGCCCCAACCTCACAGCCATTGTACAACATTAGGACGATTAGTCCGTTACATTTACATTTATGCATTTGGCAGACGCTTTTTATCCAAAGTGACTTACAGTGCAATGATTACAGACACAATCCCCCCGGAACAACCTGGAGTTAAGTGCCTTGCTCAAGGGCACAATGGTGGTGGGTGTGGGGATAGAACCAACGACCTTCTGATTAACAGCCCTGTGCTTTAGCCACTACGCCACCACCACACCGTTGGTGCTTGTATATAGAATATGTTCTCTCCAGAGACCCGTGTAAGCCAAAATCACTTTCCCAAACTTTTACTTCCACTGTTCCCCACTGGGGGAGCGACATTCCCAACTCCATCAAGCAGCTGGTTACTTTAAGAGACATGCTATACAGTACATGCAACACAATGACTTTTTGTAGCTATAAACTGAATTATATGAATATATCACCCTGAAATAATAAATTAATGCAAACGTTTTTTAGTGTATGTAACCTTAATTTTCCCCAAAACATCCCCTGGGCCAGATTGGACTTGATCTGCACGGGCATGTGATTGACACCCCTCATTTAATAGTTTATTGCAATTGTTTAAAGGAAATAAAGGTGATTATATCTGAATAAAAAATGTATTCTGGCATTTTTTTTTACATGCTAAATGGCAGAGGATTCAAATAGAGAAAATTGTATTAAAGGAATGATAATGAATGTCTGGAGATCCGATTAACAAACATTGCTGTCCCAACCCAATACATTTAAATCAATGCTACCAAATAAACAGTGGAATTTGATATAGAGTAAAAAAACACGAACAATCACATATAACACATTTCTGATGTGTACGTCACTTTTAAAGTGTTTGATAAATGAATCCAAGTAAAATAACGTGTGTGACTCAGAGGGGGCACCTTGGGCCAGTGTGCAGCACATAACCTGCTTCATGTGTCGTTACTGTATGACCGCATAACGTTTGTGATCAAAATTACATATACTGTGCCTTCTATCTGCTGTGCTGTGACAAAAGACTTCTTCTGGAGATAAAAGCAGCTCTTATATTCATACAGACGGATCATCACAGATGTTTTGAATTATTGTGACCAAATCAGACCTGAAAACACACACAAAACATGTATAACTTATAATGAGAGATGTTTGCGGTGATGTACCGGTGGGCATGTGTACTCATTGGTCACACATCAGACTCGCTGGTATACAGAGATGAATCATATTTAATTGAATGTGAAAGTCCAATTTGGCAATATTTGTGCTGTCTTCAAACCTGTATTAACTATTCCTGGGACTTGGCATGTATCAAAATACATTTTTGATGTTTTCCTTGATATCGTTTCACGGGTGTTTTTCCATTTACTGCCATTGTTTCCTCCCGCTTATGGTGACAAATATTGCGAAATTTTGTTTGGCAGATGAGCATTGTTGCCTCTTGCTGAGGACAGGATAATTTGGTGGTGGTGGTGGTGGGCTAAAGCACATATCTGTTAATCAGAAGGTAACTGGTTCTATCCCCACAGCCACCACCATTGTGTCCTTGAGCAAGACACTTAACTCCAGGTTGCTCCGGGGGGGATTGTCCCTGTAATAAGTGCACTGTAAGTCGCTTTGTATAAATGTAAATGTAAATGTAAAACATGTGCTTCCAATTATAGAGTACGCATTTTTTTAATTCTAATGAAATCATTTAAATATAAGTAATAAGTGCCCTGAATAAACAGATTTCCTTTAGATTGAACTTTTACAGTATTTTCATTATTATGAATTTCTTGATTTTGAACATAAAAATGACTTTGGTTTGTAAGACTTGTTTTTGTCCTTTATCTCAAGAATCAGTGTTTTATGATCATTGAAATCATTGGTTAGAACGGCAGTAAAGTGTTTAAATACTTTACATCAGGGTAATGGGCAAAATGATAAATGTGCTGGAAGGTTATTGCTTAAACTGTTTATGACTTTACCCCAATAAAGAACACTCTTTAACATGTTTACATAGCCGTACACGTTGTTGCATGTAAACACACTCAGTGACAAAATCAGTCATTCATATCAACTTTTAACCAACAACCTATAGTGATCAAAAGACATCCAAGAAATACATTTTATATCTTAAAATATTTTTCACAAAGTGAAACAGTTACATGTTTCTCAAGCAGAGAGTGAGAGAACTTTACTGAGAATGTGCTGAATAATTGTCATCGCTCAACCTTGTTTTTGATTAAAGATTTAAAGTGAAGTGCGAGACACTTACCCCCAATCTTATTGACCATTTCAAGGATTTTAACATTAACAAAGGAATTAGAATGCTACAGCCCTGGGAGTACTTCTGATATCATTTACAAATCCTGTAAATAAGGTTCTGAGTTAACATATGTTCTCAATAAACATCAAGAGTTTACCTGAAGTGACTTATCTAGATGAGTTGTTAATACTAGCATCCAGGGCTGGACTGGCAATCTGGCATTTTCCGGTGGGCCAACGTGCTTTGGGGCTGACCAGGGGCGGACTGGCCAGCGGGAGAACTGAGCGGGCTGGTGGGTCGGCCGCGAAACGTGCCGAATTGGCCGCAATAAGCAAAAAATGAGTCGGCAAGTTATGCAGAACGGACCAAAAAATGGCGGCGCGATATGCAGAAAAGGACACCCCCCCCCCCCATTTTGGGCCATGTAATTGGGCTGATTTCTCTTCCCAGTCCAGCCCTGCTAGCATCTATGTGAGAGAGGCAATCAAATTGTATCTTAGTTAAGATGGTCATAATTGTTTCCTCAGCGGAGCCATCAGGATTCTTGCAAACATGATGCCTGAAACAGAAAGCAAATAATGATTGCTTTATATTTCTTTAATGTTGTCTACAGATGTCCAGTCCATACTCTCTCAGTTAGCTGGACATGATCTGTATTTGTTTAGAAATAGTTTGAAGATATTTCTCTACTAATCGTATTCTTTCAGGTAATCAATCGTCCAAAATCTTTTCCTTTTTTTTATTAGATGCAAATCTCATATGCCAGCTGGCAGTGTTTGAAGAAGTAATTCCCTCTAATTAAATCAACCCTATTAAGAGTATAATTAGAGTCAGCTGATTAAACACAGACAGGCTTGATTACCAGCCTTGTTCAATATCAACTTTTATTTATTTTGACACTCTCCTATTTGAGTCAATTTGATCAATTTGATTTGACATAGACAAGATAAAAACAGACTTAATCAGAGCAGCAAGGTGCAAGTCATTGCATTCTAAAAGAAAATGTCCCAATTTGCATACTTTCCACCCTAAGTAGTGCAGTATGTGAATAAAACAAGTCACAGTGAATTTACCACAGATAAGACCCGAGTACGTCACCGTAGCGACTTTTTGCCAGCATCATCATCCATATGTCTGTTTCCATACAAGTTGCAAATGTAATTTATGCGAATAACCAATATATTACCAAATAAATGTGTGATTAAATCCATGTTTCAATCTCATGTGTTAAAAAGAACAAAATTGTCACTTCTGGAGAAATTGTACCCACTGCGAATCTTTTATTAAAGCTACACTATGTAGGATTTTTTTGTTAGAAATTAACTCAATTTAAAGGAGATCTATTATGCCTCTTTTTACAAGATGTATTATAAGCCTCAGGTGTCTCCAGAATGTGTCTGTGAAGATTCAGCTCAAAATACCCCACGGATCATTTATTATACCATGCTATGAATGCCTCTTTTTGTGTGGAATCAAAAACATGAAAAATGCTCCCCGCCCCCTTTCCGTAAGAGGGCTGTGTCTTTACAGCTTGAGCTTCGGATACTACAGCAAAAAACAAATCAGACAGCGTAAATACTGGAGTTCAGACATATATGTATGAATATATATATATATATATATATATATATATATATATATATATATATATATATATATATATATATATATATATTAGGGCTGTCGTTTTAACGCGTTAATTCAGTGTGATTATTTTTACAAAAAATTTGCGGAATTTATCGCATGCTCACTGACCATAATAAGGAAGATTCCTGAGAAATGCAAGCTTGTAGTACCACCTGTTTACTCCAGAGGGCAGTAAGTGAAACTTCAGCTGTATGAGCAACACACAGTTTATACAGTGAAGAAAACACTTCAGTAGGCAGAACAACACAAACATGCGTTACGTTCTTGCGTTCAAAACACTTGAAGGAGCGCAAATGCGATCTTAGGGATCTCAAGATGTGTTTAAAGATTGAGTATTAAATTATATTTTGACACAGTGACCTAAACATTTTATGTTTATGATGCAACACACCTTGAATTAGTTGTAAATTGACAGGCCCTTAAACAAGCCCTCATAATAAATCTGAACTGATTGACAAATTCACTTGTGAAATGGATTGCTGTGAACTGTGTGTCAATGATTGACTTATGATCAATAATATGGTAATAAACAATACACTGTATTCTAAAGCTGCTTTTTGTATTGTCTTATCAATGATTAACTCCTCTGCCACAAGAATGCAACGCATTTTAATTATCTGAATATATATATATATATATATATATATATATATATATATATATATTTTTATATTTAAAGATAACTATGTATAATTGTGTATTGATATAAATATGTATAATCTTTCTATATTGAGATATTTTTATATGAGGGCCTTTCTCAGCAAATATTTGTATGTGCGATTAATCGCGATTAATTAATTGGGACACCATGTAATTAATTCGATTACAAATTTTAATAGATTGACAGCCCTAATATATATTTATATATATTTAAGTAATATCACGATACATAAGAGTGCGATATGGCCCTACATCATTGCTGTGATTACCTACGGCACTCGGCCTGCGGTTGAATCTGTCACGTTTTCCTTGTTGTCCACCCCGTGTTTCACTGTCTGTGTATAAACTACAATTCCCACAATTCCTGGCCTCTCTCACTGCCTGCACTCTTCATTGTTCTCACCTGTGTCTCATTTAGTCTTCATTGTGTTTGTGTATTTAACCCTGTTTGTTTCTCCTTTCCCCTGTCGGTCTTTGTTGAATGTAGATGCCTTATGCCCATGTTTTCCGTCGTTGTTTTCGCCTCTGTTATCTCCTTGTCTGCTGTCCATGTTCCTGTTAACTCCATGTGTGCCTTCCATGTTTTTGTTTACCTTTTTCCCATCGTGGATGTTATCCTTTGTTCATGTTTTTGTATTACCCCATTTGTTTAATAAACCACCGCTGCAGATAGATCCTCGTCCTGTGTCTGCCTTCACCCACAATCGTGACAGAAAGACCGACCGCCCAAATGGATCTAGCAGCGGTTTTCCTCGAACTGGCCCGGGCAAATTTTCCCGTCCGCGAGTACTCACGACTCTTCTCCACGGTCGCCATCCACACCGGGCTTGACGACGACGTCCTGAAGACCATCTACTGGGTCAGGTTACCGTCATCCCGGTGGAGAGAGGTGCCGGTACCCGGAGAGCACCCGTGGAGGGAGTACGTGAGTCTCGTTCTGAGGAAACTCGCGCCCGAGGAACCACCCCTCATGATTCCGGCTGTCGAGCCTGAGCCCTTGCCTACCCAGATCGATGAGCCAGCGCTGCCAACTTCTTCCGCCCGGAGGAGGAGGAGAAGGAAAGCCACCGCTCTCCAGCTCACGTCTGCCACGGTCAGCAAGCCAGCGCCCACGCCTGCCACGGTCAGCGAGCCAGCGCCCACGCCTGCCACGGTCAGCGAGCCAGCGCCTGTAGCCTCGACCGTCCCAGAGCCAGCGCCTGTAGCCTTGACCGTCCCTGAGCCAAAAATCCATGTTTAAAAAAATCCATGTTTAAAACCCTGTACTTTCATTCAGTTCAGAAAGAAGGACCGGCTGTGTCGCGTGAGTGTCGGTGAGGCAAATACGACAGCTGTTCTGTCAAAACATGAAATTATCACAAGCAAAGCAGGTAACTTCAGACCATGAAATCTCATGAGCCAGAAGCCATGCCGAATCACAACTCGGGTAAAATGTTCCTCCGCAATGTGCTTGCTATGATTGCTTTTAACGTCACTAAAGAGCCCAAAGTTCTGTAGTGCAGCTTATACAAGGAAAAGTTGTTGAAAATCGCTCGCTTACTAGTTACCAAGAATTATCCTACCTCTTTTGCTCGATCCCCCGCACACCAGCTGTCATTTAATCCGGCGATGTTATCGGATATTGTGTTTATGTTATAGTGGTCTTGTTCATTACAATGTTCAATCACCTTTTATTTAGTATGGTCTATTTGTTCATAGGGAATCAGAGAGTGCCAAAGCGTGTGATGAGTCTGAGGCAAAGGTTGAGTTATGGCAAAGGTTGTTTGAAAACACTTTATTTTTGTAATTCGGTTTGGTGCCACTAGTAGTGCAGAAATTACACACTTCATCTTTAAATGTTCATACAGGAGTTCATTAATGACTAATAAGTCAAATGCATTATAAATTATTTATACGTGGTTATAATAACATAGAATAAGGATGACTTTCATGTAATACCTGTCAAATGGTGAGTCATTGTACATGTTATAAATGCTTAATAACACTCATGCAACATTAGTAACCTATGAAAATGTACCTAAATGTAAAGTACTCAAATGAAGAAGAGTATTCAAAATTAGAAACTAATGTACAAAAAGTTCAGTATAGTTTAATGGTCATCAGGCTTTATTATATGATATCTGCTGTGAATGGGCATGACGAGCTTAAAATTGTTTAGGCAGAGGACTTTAGGTAACTCAGACTTAGTTAAGTTGGGGCCGCACTCATTAGCACCATTCTTTTGACATGAATGTGACATGAAAAGTAACAACACAATTGAGTCAAGACAGTAATGAAAATAAACACAAGATGACATAATCCCTACTTTTAATCTCACTATAATAATGTATTTTTGCTACAATGTGACAAAAATCATGAATTGGTGGATTTTATGTTTTTGATTACAGTTTTTTTCAATCGCTAACAAGCGCTTACCCGTACTTCAGATACTTTTTCTAAACTCTTAACACAGACTCACACCTACAAAACACAATTGGCCAAATGGATCATTTTCTTCTCAAAAACACATTTTGTTAAATATATACTAACTCTTCATTTCAAAATAGAACACATCTTTCTCTGCACACACTAACTTAACAAAAACACTGGAAATCTGACTCAAAATGAAATTATTCTGTCAAAGAATAACACTTGTTTTCACTTCACAAGGTACATGCAGTCAATCAAAGTACACCAGCTTTCAAAATACTGGCTATTGTTGACATTACAAAAACTGCATAGACTTTTATGTTTCAGTTTTACAGGTATTTGCATGCAAAACATGCAATCCACCGTTTTTACACTAAATTTCTTGGTTGGGAACTGTATGTCCACATGTACAGTAATGTGCACATTCAAAAGCATTCCAGTAAAAAGCAAATCAGTTGTTTTTCATTTACTGTTTACTACAGGAGGTACAGTAGAAACACGGTATGATAGAACAGAAAACGTTTTACAGTATTGCTTACAGTGAACATAATATCCATGAATCACACAAGAGCATTCTGAACAAAAAAAACATCCAGATAAAAAGGAGGGAACTAAAAAAAGCACAAAATGAATGCATCTCTAACTGCTCCTGCTCCTCTCACTGCATCTCTCACTGCATCTCTCACTGCTCCTCTCACTGCTCCTAAACCTCTTACTTCATCTCTCACTGCTCCTGCTCCTCTCACTGCATCTCTCACTGCTCCTGCTCCTCTCACTGCATCTCTCACTATTCCTCTCACTGCATCTCTCACTGCTCCTGCACCTCTCACTGCATCTCTCACTGGGCCTGCTCTTCTCCCTGCATCTCTCACTGCACCTCTCACTGCATCTCTCGCTGCTCCTGCACCTCTCACTGCATCTCTCACTGCTCCTCTCACTGCTCCTGCACCTCTCACTGCATCTCTCACTGCTCCTGCACCTCTCACTGCATCTCTCACTGCATCTCTCACTGCTCCTGCACCTCTCACTGCATCTCTCACTGCACCTCTCACTGCTCCTGCTTCTCTCACTGCATCTCTCACTGCTCCTGCTCCTCTCACTGCTCCTCTCACTGCTCCTGCTCCTCTCACTGCATCTCTCACTGCATCTCTCACTGCTCCTCTCACTGCTCCTGCACCTCTCACTGCATCTCTCACTGCACCTCTTACTGCTCCTCTCACTGCATCTCTCACTGCTCCTGCTCCTCTCACTGCATCTCTCACTGCATCTCTCACTGCTCCTCTCACTGCTCCTGCACCTTTCACTGCATCTCTCACTGCTCCTGCTCCTCTCACTGCATCTCTCACTGCTCCTGCTCCTCTCACTGCATCTCTCACTGCTCCTGCTCCTCTCACTGCATCTCTCAATGCTCCTGCTCCTCTCACTGCATCTCTCACTGCTCCTCTCACTGCTCCTGCATCTCTCACTGTTCCTCTCACTGCTCCTGCACCTCTCACTGCATCTCTTACTGCATTTCTCACTGCTCCTGCACCTCTCACTGCATCTCTCACTGCTCCTGCACCTCTCACTGCATCTCTCACTGCTCCTGCACCTCTCACTGCATCTCTCACTGCTATTGCACCTCTCACTGCATCTCTCACTGCTATTGCACCTCTCACTGCATCTCTCACTGCTCCTGCAGTTCTCACTGCATCTCTCACTGGGCCTGCTCTTCTCCCTGGGCCCCTTGCTCTTACTCTTCCTCGTCCAGACATTACAGTGTTTGTCTTTTTCTGTTTCTGTTTCCAAAAACATCACTCCTCAAAGTTCTCCTTTTACTGTATAAGTGTCAATGTAATAGAAAAAATAACCCCTGCCACTGAGTCTAAGCCAGACTGGAATCAGCTGTGGTTGGCCCAATTTACCCAACATAAATCAGCTGTGTGTCAATTATTCAATTGTTTGTTTATTATCAGCCGAGATATATTGTTTTTGAACTGATATCATTGCAGAAGCAGAGGTTTTTATACTGTATCTAAGGTTTGGAATATTGTTTTTGCTATTGTGGGATGGTGTGTGTTAACATTTGTAAATACTACAAAAACATGCAATCCACCGTTTTTACACTAAATTTCTTGGTTGGGAACTGTATGTCCACATGTACAGTAATGTGCACATTCAAAAGCATTCCAGTAAAAAGCAAATCAGTTGTTTTTCATTTACTGTTTACTACAGGAGGTACAGTAGAAACACGGTATGATAGAACAGAAAACGTTTTACAGTATTGCTTACAGTGAACATAATATCCATGAATCACACAAGAGCATTCTGAACAAAAAAACATCCAGATAAAAAGGAGGGAACTAAAAAAGCACAAAATGAATGCATCTCTAACTGCTCCTGCTCCTCTCACTGCATCTCTCACTGCATCTCTCACTGCTCCTCTCACTGCTCCTAAACCTCTTACTTCATCTCTCACTGCTCCTGCTCCTCTCACTGCATCTCTCACTGCTCCTGCTCCTCTCACTGCATCTCTCACTATTCCTCTCACTGCATCTCTCACTGCTCCTGCACCTCTCACTGCATCTCTCACTGGGCCTGCTCTTCTCCCTGCATCTCTCACTGCACCTCTCACTGCATCTCTCGCTGCTCCTGCACCTCTCACTGCATCTCTCACTGCTCCTCTCACTGCTCCTGCACCTCTCACTGCATCTCTCACTGCTCCTGCACCTCTCACTGCATCTCTCACTGCATCTCTCACTGCTCCTGCACCTCTCACTGCATCTCTCACTGCACCTCTCACTGCTCCTGCTTCTCTCACTGCATCTCTCACTGCTCCTGCTCCTCTCACTGCTCCTCTCACTGCTCCTCTCACTGCTCCTGCTCCTCTCACTGCATCTCTCACTGCATCTCTCACTGCTCCTCTCACTGCTCCTGCACCTCTCACTGCATCTCTCACTGCACCTCTTACTGCTCCTCTCACTGCATCTCTCACTGCTCCTGCTCCTCTCACTGCATCTCTCACTGCATCTCTCACTGCTCCTCTCACTGCTCCTGCACCTTTCACTGCATCTCTCACTGCTCCTGCTCCTCTCACTGCATCTCTCACTGCTCCTGCTCCTCTCACTGCATCTCTCACTGCTCCTGCTCCTCTCACTGCATCTCTCAATGCTCCTGCTCCTCTCACTGCATCTCTCACTGCTCCTCTCACTGCTCCTGCATCTCTCACTGTTCCTCTCACTGCTTCTGCACCTCTCACTGCATCTCTTACTGCATTTCTCACTGCTCCTGCACCTCTCACTGCATCTCTCACTGCTCCTGCACCTCTCACTGCATCTCTCACTGCTCCTGCACCTCTCACTGCATCTCTCACTGCTATTGCACCTCTCACTGCATCTCTCACTGCTATTGCACCTCTCACTGCATCTCTCACTGCATCTCTCACTGCATCTCTCACTGGGCCTGCTGTTCTCCCTGGGCCCCTTGCTCTTACTCTTCCTCGTCCAGACATTACAGTGTTTGTCTTTTTCTGTTTCTGTTTCCAAAAACATCACTCCTCAAAGTTCTCCTTTTACTGTATAAGTGTCAATGTAATAGAAAAAATAACCCCTGCCACTGAGTCTAAGCCAGACTGGAATCAGCTGTGGTTGGCCCAATTTACCCAACATAAATCAGCTGTGTGTCAATTATTCAATTGTTTGTTTATTATCAGCCGAGATATATTGTTTTTGAACTGATATCATTGCAGAAGCAGAGGTTTTTATACTGTATCTAAGGTTTGGAATATTGTTTTTGCTATTGTGGGATGGTGTGTGTTAACATTTGTAAATACTACAAAAACAATACATAATTTTGTTGGGAGGTATAGTTTGTCTGTTAAGAAAATGTAAGCATTGTGGAAACGTGTTCACTGACTGCATATTGTGTGAAAACGACATGAAATGTGTGAATGTTATGGCCACAAAAGACCGATGCTGTACTAATTGTGTTTAGAGTTTTGAAAATGTGACAACTGGTTGGACAAACGCTTGTTAGCGACTGAAAAAAACTGTAATATAAGTATGAATAAGTGCATATTAAGCTTTTAGAACATGGAATTTAAAATGCTCACTACTGGACAAGTATTGCATGAAAGTCATTTGAATAAACCTTGAAGTTACTGAGATATATCCTTAGTTCTATCCGGAAGACTCGCAGACTTGAGTGAAATTTAAGATGACATTTATTTTATGAATATAAAACAGAAAAGTAATGTCTCTCTTTGCCGTAAACCCCGTCTGGCAGTCCGAAGAAATTGTACTCAGAACATCATATCCTGCCGGATATAGGAGGCAGGGGTGAGGAGCTTATCCCCGTGCAGGACGGGACTCAACTGGTAGTGATGGGGTGGTGGAGGTTGCCGTGTTTCAGCACACTGAAACATAAATGTGATATTGTGAGCAGACTTATATAGATGTGATTGTCTAGGAGATACCAAGCTAATGGTATGAAGATATACAGCTGCTAGTCTTCCTGCTAGAACTACATTGCGCTTACATTGACAACTAACCCGTGTGACAACTAGCCCCAGTCTCCCCAATATAGAGCAATATTTGTGATAGCTAAAGGACTAACTGAAATTATCCAAGATCCAAAAGGGACGTGCAGAGGTTCACGAGCCTAATTGAGCTATTTTACATGTGAAGGGTGAGATTTTTCACTTCACTGACGGAGGTGGTCCTTTTAGCCATTATGATTCTTGTAAATGTATCTACAGGGACAATGGATGAAAATTACTTGCATAGCTAAAAGTGACACGTTTATATTAAAGCACTAATTAAGTGATTAGTTAATTAAGCCAATGAACTTCAGTATATTCTTAGACTCTCACACATAATGATTGACTGACAGAATGACAGATTGGTGCTGATGTTCTAATAATATACTGTAAGATCACAGGACCCTACACATCTCTTTTCCTAAGGTATATGTATAGTTGACATATCAAACATCAGTGTACTTATTTTATTATTTGAAACCACATGTTTCTAATTCATTTCCAATTATTATGCATGCAGATTTATTACCCTATTTAATTTAGAGAATATAAAGCAGAATGTGAGTGGTATTGTGATATGTCTTCACTAGTTTAAAACATTTGAAAGTCTTTTACTTTATTAGAAAAATTAAACGTGAGTGTCAGTGTCTTCAAATAAAATTACAAAAAATCTACAAAGAATGAGAAACAAGTGTTGTTGAGTCATTTTGGTCTCTGTTTGGATTATCTTATCTCATTTTAAATATGACAATGAAGACACACACACAATTTTATAGTTAATGTGCCTCAGATAGACATTTACTAACACAACCTGCTGGATAAATTGTATTGGCAGTAGCATTGATGAGTATATCAGTAATACAGGAACTCAGAAACACAATGATTACATGATACTGATATATCAGCACAAACTTTATTTGTTGGATACACAGGGTGAAATGACAGACAAACAGTATATACATGTAAATCCAAAAATATATACAGTTAAAGTCAGAAGTTTACATACACTTAGGTTGTAAAACGAGTTTATTAACCACTCCACAGATTTCATATTAGCAAACTATAGTTTTGGCAAGTTATTTAGGACATCTACGTTGTGTCTGAAACTGCCCCTATCCACTATATAGTGCACTATTTATGGTGTTTACCATTTTGTAGGAGTGTCTGAATTCTGAGTGAGCCACTCGTTTTGTTCACTCATTCCTACCCACAATGCACTCTAATTTTGAGTGTACATTCGATGCAATTGTTCGTACAATGGTTATTTGCCCATAATCCACCGCTGGGAAGATGTACAAGCTGGGAGAGGGAGCGCATGCAGGAGATAGAGAGAGCATGAGTGAGCGAGCGAGTGGGCGGGCGAGAGAGACAGAGCTCTAACGTTCAGTGCATACATCAGCATCCAAATACACTCACTCATTTTGTTTTCTCACTGCTGAAATATAGTGCATTCACTGCCATTCACTATAAAGGAAATAGTGAATGAGTGAACAATTTAGGACATAGCCATACTTTGTGCATGACACAAGTACTTTTTCCAACAATTGTTTACAGACAGACTATTTCACATTTAATTGACTTCATCGCATTTCCAGTGGGTCCGAATTTTACATGCACTAAGTTAACTGTGCCTTTAAGCAGCTTGGAAAATTCCAGAAAATTATGTCAAACCAGCAATGTAGCAATTAACCAATTTGCTTCTGATAAGCTAATTGTCTAATTGGAGTCAATTTAAGTTGTACCTGTGGATGTATTTTAAGGCCTACCTTCAAACTCATTGCCTCTTTGCTTGACATCAAGGGAAAATCAAAAGAAATCATCCAAGACCTCCCCAAGTCTTGTTCATCATTGGGAGCAATTTCCAAATGCCTGAAGGTACCACATTCATCTGTTCAAACAATAGTACGCAAGTATAAACACCATGGGACGACGCAGCCATCATACCGCACAGGAAGGAGATGCATTCTGTCTCCTAGAGATGAACGTAGTTTGGTGCAAAAAGTGCAAATCAATCCCAGAACAACAGCAAAGGACCTTGTAATGATGCTTGAGGAAACAGGGATACAAGTATCTATATCTACAGTAAAACAAGTCCTATATCAACATAAACTGAAAGGCTGCTCTGCAAGAAGGAACTGCTCCAAAACTGCCATAAAAAAGCCAGACTACAGTTTGCAAGTGCACATGTGGACAAAGATGTTACTTTTTGGAGAAATGCCCTCTGGTCAAATGAAACAAAAATGTTTTTGGCCATTATGATATTATTATGATATATGCTATAAGTCATCATCACACAGCGATACGTAGCAGTGGAGTCCAACACGAACCAGGAATGGAGCTGGATCCAGCCGGTTCTGGTGACCTCAGGATAGGAGTCCCGAGGTTGTGACAGGGAAATAAATAAAATAATATAAGTATAGATGCCATTAAATTTATTGCAGAGTTAGATCATGATCAATGTTTCTTGTTTCTGGTTCTGGCAGACTAAACTAAAGCAGCCTAATGGCTAAATAGATGAGTCTTTAGTCTAGACTTAAACTGACGGAGTGTGTCTGCATCTTGAACAGTGTTAGAGAGACTATTCCATAGTTTAGGAGCCAAATATGAAAAGGATCTACCTCCTTTTGTGGTTTTTGATATTCTAGGAACCATTAACAGGCCAGAATTTTGTTATCATAATGAACGTGATGGAATATAGCGTGGTAGAAGATCACTTAAGTACTGCAGAGCTAGACCATTCAAAGCTTTGTATGTAGTTAACAGAATTTTTAAATTAATACGAAATTTAACAGGTAGTCAATATAATGATGATAAAATGGGGCTAATGTCATTAGAAATGGGGCATATTTCTTGGTTCTCGTCAGCACTCTGGCTGCTACATTTTGAACCAATTGATGTTCATTTATTGATCTTGCTGGACATCCTCCCAGTAATGCATTACAATAATCTAGTCTTGATGTCAAGAATGCATTCATTCATTTTTTGGCATCAGCAACAGAGAGCATGTGCTGTAATTTAGCAATATTTCTTTGGTGGAAGAATGCTGTTCTACTTATTCCACGATTCCTGATAATATCTCCCAGGTGAAGCATATACAAGGAGAAAAGCAGAGGCCCTTAAAACGGATCCCTGTGGCACTCCATACTTTACTTTTTTTGGTTTGACAATTCCTCATTTACATAGACAAAGTGGTAGCGGTCTGCTAAATAGGACCTAAACCATGCTAATGCAACTCCACTAATGCCAACATAATTCTGTAGCCTATTCAAGAAAATGTTGTGATCTATCATGTCGAATGCATAAAGAGAGAGCCTTTAACTCAACTGACTCTACAGGCTCAAACAGGCATACAGCTGCCTCGTAGAGGGAGCCCTGGCCTGAGTCATAGTGTCTACCACCACCATCAGAGAACCATGTCTGAAGCCAGTGCTGAAGCAGTCTCATATGCATCATAACCGCTGCCGAGGATGCCATATGCCCCAGGAGCCTCTGAAACTGTTTCAGTGTGAAACAGTGTAAGGTGTGATCACCAGGTCCCTGTGTGTACATAACCGATCTTGATAGTGAGCTAAAATTAGCCAGTCATCAAGATAATTGAGGATGCGGACACCCAACTCCCTTAACGGGGCAAAGGCTGCATCTACGACTTTCGTTAAGACGCGAGGCGACAGGAACAGACCGAATGGGAGGACTCATATGTAGTTATATGCCAGCCCTCGAAAGCGAACTGAAGAAAGGATCTGTGCCGAGGTAAAAACGAGACCTGGAAGTACGCGCCCTTCAGGTCCACTGCCACGAACCACTGCTGGTTACATGACAGAATGCGCTTCTAATCAGAATCTTGAATGGAAGTCTGTGCAGGGCCCGGTTCAGCACTCGAGGTCCAATATTGGCCGAAAACCACCGTCTTTCTTTGGCACGATGAAGTAGTGCCCCTTCTTCATCTAGGCTGGACGGACAGGCTCTATCGCGTCCTTCTGCAGAAGGATCTCGATTTACACACGCAGGGCAGCTGCGTTCACACCCCTCACCGAGGTCAAATGGATGCCGCTGAACCCGGGCAGGCACCTGGCAAACTGAATTACATAGCTGATTTGGATCATTCTGGCCAACCATCTGATGGGTTGCAGTGCACTGGCCACGTCTCCAAACTCGTGACCACATCAAGGAACTACACACAGACATGAAGTCTGTGTCACAGGAAAGGCATCTTTATATATAACTGACTCCGTCAGTGTGCACTCTTTTAGAGGAAAATATACTCTTTTATCAGAATATATACTCTCTCAGCGGTCAAAGTGCCCAGGGGCGTATTCTGCTCTAATCATGCATGAAGGAGAGAAAACCGCTGCAATGCACCATACATCCAACAGCAAATACTCACGAGGTGAATGGAATAGCAGTGGTACTCGTTAATCAACACCGCTCGGCACCAAAGAAGAACTCTGAATGAGTGGTTGCGAGCCAGCTCCTTTTATACCTGTATGTCCGGGGAAGTGGCATGCAAATTCCACTCGCCAATTTCCACTGGCCTTTTCTCAAAGATCAGAGGTGTTTGGGGATCCCAAGTGCGACCCCTAGTGTCATTACATCGACACAACATCGAGTTAGAGACAGATAAGGAAATGTAAATAAACAAGTGTAATACCATGGAGCTTTTTGTGTGAAATATAACAAAATAGGCTATTACTTGTGATAAAAGAAAAAAAAAAAAGTTCTCAAAAAGCAAAGACATTAGTTAGTATATAGTATAATTTCAACTCGTTCAAAAAATTTAATAAAATAAAAGGTGCCCTTTTACATTCTTCCGCCATGTCCCTGCAGAGGTCTGTGCATGTCTCTGGACTGTGGTACTGCATATAAAGAATGAGTGTGGTTGGATATTGAATTTTCACATCTAATACACATTTTACACTTTTTCTAACCTAATGTGATGTGATAATAATTCCAAGTAATTTGTCTGTCCACATAGAGCGTGATAAACCTGCGTGACGTTGTTACAGATTGTGTCTGTACCCTGACATTGACCCCATTTTGCTGAGGTACTGACAAGCACCATTGCCTGGCACGTTTTTTTCATCAATTCAAATGTTTTAACCTTTTCCTGGTTCTACTGGTGCTACAGAGACATAAGTAATTGGCTTAACATAAACAATGACAAGCGTGATGCGAAGGTTGCCCTTGCCCTCTAAGATTAATTGTTTACTCCACTGATGTATAGGTTTAGGTTTGGGTTAGAGGGAAGAGTTAATAAATATGCATTCCTGTTGACTGTATTACATCATTTACTACTTAAAATTACAACACATCAAAATCTTGTATTCTGGAAGAGGAGAATCAGATACAGGTAGGACTGATGGCTCTATGAATTGAATTTAGACACATAAATAGCTTATCTAATGTTTTTGTTGTTTAGACAGACACAGCAAGATCCAGTCTGTGCTAGATGTCTGTGAAAAAATCTAAAGCGAATGACTGTGTCAATTTAGCCTGAATAAAAGAACAACGAAAACAA
Source organism: Xyrauchen texanus (assembly GCF_025860055.1). NCBI lineage: Eukaryota > Metazoa > Chordata > Actinopteri > Cypriniformes > Catostomidae > Xyrauchen > Xyrauchen texanus. The sequence continues at coordinate 41,183,887 of NC_068298.1, read as the reverse complement.
TGGACTGTAAGCATGTGTCACAGTAATTTCTATCAGATAAAGTGCAATGAAGTGAATGAACATTGTATGTAACTTTGGCATTATTTAGATTTTATTTAAAACTTTAAGGCAGCAATTAACAACTGAAGTTTTCAAGTGGGTTAAATGTTTAATAGTGTACACAAGCACCATGTTTGAGCTCCCACATTCAGGGTTTCGTACTGATTAATTTAAACAGGGACTAAAATCAGTTCAAGGAACAAAAATGTGGTAGCAATCGAGTATTATTCTTTTGATGAACTTACAACACAACTTTTTATCTGACTTGTTTCTCATCTGAGGTAACAGCCCTTCACTGCTCAGGGGGAATTCAAAACTGAATTTTTGCATCTTCGAAAGGCTCTGCTGTGGGAGGGGATGCCACTCAAAAGCTCGTCTAAAACGAAAGTGGAAAAATGAATCTTTTCTCGAAGGGCCCTTCCACAAGACTGTTAGCAAGGGGTGCATTCATACAGTAATGCCATGTTTCCTTCAGAGTACCCACTTCAAGGGCTCTGCACTTCAAAGTGATTATAGAGCATAGGGAGGATCTCTTGCTATTGGAATCTGCCCCGTTCTGCTGTAGCGCTCATTCTTAAAGGCACATCTGCATCATTTTTTTTATATACTTGTGATTTACAAATAAATCTCATAATAACACATTCTACTTTTATTGTGAGATTATGATGAGATTTTAATTGTTTTATTTAACTATTTTAATTTAATTATTATAATGTCTTCCACAGCCCCTGCCGCCCCCCTTCTGTGCATGTCACAGCCACAGTCATTGTAGATGTATGTCTCTCCCTACTTTTGTGATCTGTGCTGACCAGGGCATCATTCCTGATGAAAAATGCCCCTATTGTACTAGTTAGTGGGCAGGTAGGGTGACTGGGACTTCTTTTTCTGTGTTAGTACACAGGACTCATGATAACAACTCAAATCTCTTCTCATGAGTAATGATTCACTGGATGAAAGACACAGCGGTGTCAGCAGCTTTAATGATCGACAGACACTATTTCCATTGTCCAGTCTCAATGTCATGTGAGACACGAGCAGACACATTCACAGCGACCTCTCTGCAGCCGCAGGCCTGAAATGATTACATTGATCAGTACACATGTGTTTCACTGTAATAGCACGCTTTACCACACTACATACAGACATGCACTTGACCAGAAATAATTCTGATTGTGTTGTGTATTTAAAAGTGAAGGCATGTTAAGGTCATTAAAAGTGATACTTGAGGCACGCTCAGTGAAACCATTAACTCGTACCTAATCTTCAGACCAAGTCTGCAAAACTGCAAGCACATTATCTGCTTTACACTTAGTTTGCAATTGCTAAACACAGTTCTCTACATTAGACACATAATTAAAAACTAACAGCTCTTGTTTGTTGTTTGGAAAACACTGCCATTAAAAATGCCACACTCATTTATCGATTACCTACAGCCAGTGCTCGCATGTGAAAACACTTATTGCTCATTTCTGCACTTAGAAATCTGTGCATCCTGAAGTCCCCCCTTGCATTTCTGTTTATAGTGTAAATATATACTGAATATGCATATATATATATATATACTGTAAATATCTGTGCACATGTACGTGTGAGTGCTATGACAAACTGCTGCTGCACACTGAACATGCAAAAGACACAAGATAGTCGTGTTTTACATTTGTCACATCTGTAGTTGGCGTGTATAAGAGCCGATCATTTGATGGTTTGTGTGTAGAGTTTAGATGCGAAAACACAATTTTGAAAAGAGGTCAAATAGTTTTGAACGAATTGCTTGCTTTTGCATGTTGTGTGTGTGTGTTTTGGGGTTTAAAAAAAGGATTGTCAAAGACTGTAAATAGTATTCATCCTTTGAGATTTGCTGGAAATGTCATTTTTTTGTTCAGAAATATGACCAAAAAATCTCCTGTGATCCACATATTTCCACATTGTTAACAGTCATTTAAAATGAAATTGGCAAGGTGTGAAAATAATTGTTTAAAATGTTTTCTAAAATTACACAATGCCCCTGTGGCCATAAAAAAGCCCCATGCACTGATTTTTAGATCATTTCAAAATGTCATGATGCTTAATGTGAAATGTATACAGTACATTGCTTTTCTGTATGTTAAATTGATCAATGGAATAGTCCTGACTCATTAGAATTGAAACATCTGTTTTGAGGTACCACTTTCAGTCCAAATACTGCCATCTAGGAAAAATAGTTTTATATATTTGAATAATTGGCATCATATAAATGTTTTACGATATATTTCCTCTCTCTCTCTCTGTGTGTGTGTGTGTGTGTGTGTGTGTGTGTGTGTGTGTGGGTGTGTCTGTCTGTCTCTGTGTGTGTGTGTGTGTGTGTGTGTGTGTATGTGTGTGTGTGTGTGTGTGTGTGTGTGCGTGCATATGGGTGTGTGTGTGTGTGCGTGCGTGCGTGTCTGTCTGTCTGTGTGTGTGTGTGTGTCTGTGTGTGTGTGCATTTGTGTATCTGTGTGTCTGTGTGTGCGCGTGTGTGCGTGTCTGTGTGCATGTGTCTGTGTGTGCATGTGTGTGTGTCTGTGTGTGTGTGTATGTGTGTCTGTGTGTCCGTGTGTGCGTGTGTGCGCGTGTGTGCGCGCATGTGTGTGTGTGTGGGTGTGTGGAGGATCAGTAGAATGTTCTCAGAAGAGTTCTTGATGAACATGCCCCAATTTACATTTTTATGCAGTTGTATTCTCTGTCTGTTTTTTAAATCAGTTTTTTTTTTTTCATTTATTGATTCCTTTGAAAATTTTGACATGAGTTATTAGAAACTTTCACAACTCTCAATTAATACAGATGGGTGTCAAAGAATGATGACATTGTGGAATAAAACAAGAAACAAGGATTGAGCTGTAGTGGTGGTGTATAGTAAGTTAACATTCATTACCAGAAGCATCTCTGCATGTTAACATGTAGGACCCTGTGAAATCTGTTCTATTTTTTTCCAAATTCAGTTTTATTTTTCACAAATTCTACGTTTTCCATTTAATTTATTCTGAATTCCTTATTTGAGTTGTATTAATTTTATTTTCATCAAAAGGGTGTCTAAATAAATGAATGAATTAAAACTTTAAAAATTTTACAAAATTTTAAAATAAATTACATTTTGACTTAACATAGCATTATTTTAATGATATTTTATGATACTTTTATACAGATGCTCACAACACAATCTAAAATATAACATTGGATTTATTTTTTCACATTAATTGCTACACTGTAATACACATGTTTATTATTATTATTACAGTGAATATTATATAACTATTCAGTAGTTATATATTTTTGTCATAATTATTAGCGTATTTATGAGATCGAGAACCACATTATAGTGACCATGAAGAGGTTACCCCATGTGACTCTACCCTCCCTAGCAACCGGTTGGTTGCTTAGGAAGCCTGACTGGAGTCACTCAACACACCCTGGATTCAAACTCACGACTTCAGGTGTGGTAGTCAGCGCCTTTACTTGCTGAGATACACAGGCCCCGCTGACATATTGTGATATAAATTTGTGTGCTGAATGGTAACACAATAACATTTGTATGTCAGATGGTATAGTTTTTTGGTATTAGAGCATTCTTACGAGTATGAGCACAAGTATATGAGTGCACTATTGGACATCCATACTTTTTATGTAAAGAACACTAAACTGTGTGACGGCTGACCCTACATACTGTAGCTGTGCTAGTTTCATGTCTATCAATGTTCTCTTTGTTTTCACAAAATAAAATCAGTTGAACTTAAATCAATATTTCATGTCCATGAATTTTGTATTAGTGGTAGATGCATAATGAGTGGGTAACACGTTTATCTGAATTAGTAACAGCAGCTTGGGTTGTTTCTAAGCTACTTCATTAGCAGAAAGGAAGTGTTTCTACTCACAACAGCATTTTAGGGATGAATAATTTCTTTAGATACACTGGCGGCCAAAAGTTTGGAATAATGTACAGATGTTGCTTTTATGGAAAGAAATTGGTACTTTTATTCAGCAAAGTGGCATTCAGCTGATCACAATCTATAGTCAGGACATTAATAATGTTACAGTTTGAAAGAAATGTTCAGAACTTCTTAAACTACTTCAGAGTTCTCATTCAAATATCCACCACGTGCAGTAATGACAGCTTTGAGATCCCCGATATTCTAGCTGTCAGTTTATCCAGATCCTCAGGTGACATTTCACCCCACACTTCCTGTAGCACTTGCCATAGATGTGACTGTCTTGCACTTCTCACACACCTTACAGTCTAACTGATCCCACAAAAGCTCAATGGGGTTAAGATACATAAAACTCCTTTCCAATTATCTGTTGTTCAATGTCTGTTTATTTGCCCACTCGAACCGTTTCTTTTTGTTTTTCTGTTTCAAAAGTGACTTTTTCTTTGCAATTCTTCCCATAATGCCTGCACCCCTGAGTCTTCTCTTTACTGTTGTACATGAAACTGCTGTTGAGCGGGTAGAATTCAAAGAAGCTGTCAGCGGAGGACATGTGAGGCATCTATATCTCAAATTATAGAACATGGTGCAAGTAAGGGATAATTTACAGTCAGCCAATCATTATCACATCATGATCATTATCAACACAAAGTGTAGGGTTGTTGACTAGACAGGAAAGAATGTGTAAAACTGAAATGCAACTGTAACATGGTCTACAAATCTGGAACAACTTCATAGCTGTGCAGTAAAACAAATGCGTTCAAAACAACTTTGAAAACTGCGTCAGCCAAACAGACTCAGGAAATCAGCAATGCTGTGGTATATATATTAGTCATTGTTCTGTTTTGCAACTCATGAGATGTTCTCTTATGGTGCAAAATAATGTGGACATTTTTTGTGTCGAGAGCTTTTCAAGTTTGAAATTAAAGAATGCAAATGATGTGTCTTCACAGAAACTCAACGTACTGTATGAAGGTGTCCATGTCCCTGACGGTGGAGGAGAGTGAAGAAGGGCTCTGCTTCAGCAGTCGAATACGTTACCTGGAGAGAGCAGAGATCACCAAGAGTAAAATGATCACCTGCCCAGACATTGATGACTATCTCGCCCCATACAAGCAGCCCATCATGACCTGGTACAAGGTACAGAAATATAACTTTAGCTCTAAGTTTGATATACAGTGTAAGCAGGGTCGGATTGGTCAGCAGGAGGGTCGAGACTTTTCATAGTGTGGACCACTAGCAGACCAATGTATTATATATATATATATATATATATATATATATATATATATATATATATATATATATATACAAATGGCAATTTATTTTCAAGAATGGAAAAACAGCCTCCAAAATGCATCATTTTTTTATGTTTCACATGGCCAGTTTAGACGTCACTTAAACACGATGGATCGCAGAGAGAGAAAGGGGACGTTCACACCAAACATGTCCATTTACTAAAAAACCTAGATGCACCTGCATGAATAGAGCAGAGCACAGTTATTTGACAGCTTGACATGGCATCAAAAAAAGTGGCGCTCCTGTATGAGACACTGAAAAAAACACAGGACACATTGAAAGATGTTTACCCAGCACATGTTTACACAAAAACAATTGAATAAAGGCGTTATTTGGATTTAACCAGTGGGGTTTTATACTGCCTTTTGGACCTTCTGAGTTCTGGTCACCATTCACTTGCATTGTGAGGACAAAGAGCTGAAATATTCTTTTAAACGTCTTTGTTTGTGCTCTGCTGAAGAAGGAAAGCCATACACATCTGGGGTGTAATGAAGTTGAGTAATAGATGAGAGAATTGTCAGTTTGGGTGAACTATCCTTTTTAAAAGTTTCCACGTGGCATATGAGAGGATTTAGTTTTTTTCCACCATGATTTTGTTTTTTAAATTGACTTGATCTGACAATGCAAGAACTATATCAGAAGCTAAGATTCATTGCAAAGGCAATTAATTGTCCATCAAGCATATTATAATTGCCTATGACCCAAGAAATCTTTTACAATTTACAAATATTTTCTCAACAGCATAATTGTGGCTCAAATTGTTCAGTGTGCATGAGGCTTTAGTTATGCAGAGAACTGAGAACTCCAGAACAATGTGAAGAATGATTGTCTGATGTTTGTATAGGAGTGTCAGAGGAAAGACTGGAGAAGCTCCATCATCATCAACACCACCAGTCTGTGGATCCCTGTGGTGCAGGAAGATGATGGAGGAAACTATACCTGTGAACTCAAGTATGGCAGTAAAGTCGTCAGACGCACTACTGAACTCAAAGTCACAGGTAACATCACTAACCTAAGCCTCACCTAACCTAAATCTAAACCTGATGCTGTACAATATGGATATTATGCCACACCTAGTAGACAGGCAAATGTACGTCTTAGCCCCAGATGGCATGTTCACTGTCTGATGCAAGTTAATCATGCTGGAACAAGTGTATATATGTAGGTGGGTCTGTAATACAAATATTAATATGTATAATTTCTCAAAAGATTAAAAGTCTGTCGATATTATAAAATTATTATTATTAAATTCATTTAACCTTGACACTGCAGGGAGTTGTACATGGAGACATGTATAACAAGTTTAGCAAAAATATACTGTATATAGGGTCATGTTTTCACTATGAGACCAGGTTGTGACCATATGATGCACATTGCACAAAACAATGGCAAAGGCTTGTTGAAATGGCCAGTTTATTCTGATTGGCTGTCGAGTCTCAACTTCCAGGTTTCAGGGTGCACAGGCTTTAATCTGTCCATCTTAAAGTTGTTTTTAAAAGGTATTTGGTTGATTAATTATGTACCTTTAAAGGACAAACTAGTCACTATAGATTTGCGAAAGATTACTATTTGAAAGGGGGTTGTGGTTGGTGGGGGGTGATTAATTTTGTTGTGCTATGCATACCTACATTAACGTGGTTAGGTTTTGCAACAGAATGATCTAAAAAAGAATGTTGAGAGAGGTTGATGGCTAGCATTTAGAGAAAAGCTTTGCTATGAATGAAAAATAAATACATCATATTACAACTGAGTGATTTACAGCATTGTGTTCAGTTGACAATTTTTCTGAATGGCACAGTGTAACACGGTTCAGGATGGACAAGGAGGAGGCCGGAACCGACAGAACAGTCAACATAACTTTAATGACATAAATCAACCACATGTGTCTCTCTCTCTTTCGAACTGGTGCTTCCGGTTCGTCTTTATCCCCCTCCCGGCTGATAAGGACAATTCAGCGTCAGGTGTGCGCCAGTAGGTCTTCCCTGCCTTTCTGGAGCCCTAGGAGAGATGAGGGGAGGGAGAGGGGAGAGGGAAAGAGCGAGGTGGAGAGACAGAGAGAGAGAGAGAGAGAGAGAGAGAGAGAGAGAAACTCACTCGCCGGTCCCCAGACACACCGTCACCTGGTCCTAAGCCACTCCTCTGCCTTCTGGCGGATGACAGTTGCTCCTCACCTGGTGGACGGCAGTGAGTCCTCTGACCCCTGGCGGACAGTCACAGCTCCTCCCCTTCCTGGTGGATAACAGTGGTTCCTCCATCTCCCTGCGGCCGGCAGCGACTCCTCTGCCCCCTGGCGGACGCCCGATGCTCCTCCGCTTCCCGGCGGAAGGCAACGGCGAGGATTCCACAACAGAACCTCCCTCCTCCTTCATGGGTTTTGGCACCAATGTAACGCAGTTTAGGATTGGTAAGGAGTAGGCGGGAACCAGCAGAACAGTCAACATAACTTTAATGACATAAATCAACTTAAACAAACATAAATACACAGACACACACACAGCGGCCATGTGTGTATCTCTCTCTCTCTCTCTCTCTCTCTCTCTCTCTCTCTCTCTCTCGAACTGGCACCTCCGGCTCAGCTATTCCCCCTCCCGGCTGATTAGGACAATTCAGTGCCGGTCCTGCGCTTCCTCACAGCCCGCCACGCCCTCCTCCTCATCACACACAACTATACAATCTTGCAACTGAGAAAAATAACTCTGTATACAGTATGAAGTGCACATAGGTTAGTAGACAAATACTTGTCTTCAGCCCTTCAAAAACAACTGATTGCATTACGTGCAGCATTTAAAAGACAAATCTCAGAGATTACAACAGTTCAAGAGATTATTGATTATTGAGAACAACAGTAGGCCTATAGATTCTAGCTGTCTCTGTGGCTTCAGCAAAGCACTCGTTTTCAAAGCTATGAATCTAATACATTTAAATGAAGAGCTCTATGGGTGACAGCAGACTTGATAAGTCAAGTCTTTCAATTGATAATGTCCAAGGCCTCAAACACTTAGGACAATATGGAAGAGTTTGCTGAACTCATTGGAGTGCAGTGAGGGACTGATATCTTTTCACATTTGTATGTCTATTTGCTTATTTAATAGCCTATTGAGCCTCAGTGCCAATGTGGTTGTTTGTTTGTTTGGTCACTTGCTTCCAGTACGTTATGGTATTGACATTGCCAAGAGCTTTGTTTATATTGAGCTGAGCCTAGTAGGCTGTTTAGTAGGCTGCTGGTAGATCGGTAATTGTACTGGTTGTGAAAAGTCATTGTGGATTAAAATAACTTGTGGATGGGTTTTACCGTCTTGGTTTTGCTACGATACATACCAGTGGCACCGCCCTAAAGATGGCCATGTGCGCTCTGTTGCACAATTCTGCACTGCCTTGACTTGCTACACCACAGTGTTTAGCTTATGTTTATGAGAGAGAGCATCATCTGAATAACTGACTTAACAGCTCTTTAGCACAAAACTGCTCTAAAAAGATCACGTTTATGATGTGCGTCACCTGGTATCATTTGTGAATGCCTGGTTTCAACACAAATTAATCAATTAATGAATAAATGTAAAATTGTCCAGTTTGAGTATATAAGTATTATATAGTATTTACATCCCCAAGTAACAGTAATTTTAGATAGATCCAGTTCCTGAATATATATGATATACTTATTTAAATATACTATTTATATTTCATGATTATATTTTAATGGAAATGTAATTTCTCACAGTTATACTTGAGGCAGAACAGTTTGAAATATCAACCGTAACAAAATAACATTAAAATGAATGTCTTTTCTACACTTCTGTTTATAAAGTGACTATTTGCACCCCAGTAGTCTGGTGGAACCACAGAAATATACAACTAACTAGACAATATATGTCGCTGAAGTGGCGTGGGGTGTAAAGATGGAGTGTGTAGTGTTGTCCTAGTGACTGCGGTTCAAATCCGCATTTTGTCCCACTCTTTTCCCATCTGATTTCTGTTTCCACTCTTAATATTTTACTACTTCCAAAAATAAATAAACATTTATATAAAGGTTGATTTCATCGCAGTGATTTGTTCACGGGCAATGTCGGGGAGTGCTGAGAAGGGTTTTATATGGAGGTGGAATCTGTTGATTGCACTCATTCCCACGACATGTCAACACTTGTCTGTAGATTGCATCACTGTATTACTATAGTAATATTGTAGTCACCATGTTTTAAAAAAAAATTGTTTTAGTGCAATTAACTGGACTGGTAAACTGGCATACACGGCATTTTCCCGGTGGGCCGACGCACTTTGGTGCCGATCAGGGGCGGACTGGTCATCGGGAGAACCGAGTGGGCTGGTGGGTTGGCCGCGAAACGGGGCGAATTGGCCGCGATAAGCAAAAATGAGACACCTGCATTATGCAGAACGGACAACAAAACGGCACCACGAAATGCAGAAAAGGACAGCGACTTTTGGGCCAGTTGCTATGTAAAATCCCAGGCCGATTTCTCTTCCCAGTCCAGCCCTGGTTGTTTGTACAGAAATATGGTGGTAATATAGTTACCATGGTTCATTTTGTGGTTACTATGATTTTACTACAAAATACCTTGCTGAAACCATGGTTACTGTTGTAAAACCAATGTTATTTTTTCTAAGGTATTGTTAAGGTTAGGTTCAGGGGTAGAGGTTAATGTAGTGTATCTGTGGAACTCTTAATAAACACAATAAACACTGCAGTGATGCCCCTATACTGTATGTTAGTATTTACTGTAAATATTGGTGCAAATATTATCTGCCACTATTTGCACAGGGGTGTAAATAGCATATACCATTATTTGCGCCAGGGTGCAAATTTGAAGATTGCTTATTGGATCAATAATGGTCAATGTCATATTTTGGGACTAGGCAGTACTTTGTGCTGTGTTTACAGCCTAATAACAAAGTCTTGCCTTAAGAACAAGTGGTGAAACCAAATTGAGAACAGAGTGTAAACTTTACATCCTAGTGTAACTTTAACCCTACAGTGTAAATGTTGCATCCCAGTTTAAGTAAGACCTTATAAACAGCTGGTCCAACCTTACTCTGGTCATGGATCATTATTGTGCAGTTACTGTATTTTCCATGGAAATCTGTTACTATGCTGTCAAGTGGTCGGAGCATTGGTTGGTCGCTTTTTTATATTAGTTAGAATGTCTCTTCCTGTCTAAGTGGGCGGATCTTAGTCAGAATAAGCTGCACAGTGGACCGTAGTTTATTCTGAAAAGTCTGGTTTGGTAAAACTAGGCACATGCAAACTGTAGGACGAATATTACTATTTTAGATATTGTGCATTTATTTTGAGATTTATACACTGAAAATTAGTTGTATGTGATATCAAATGTCATACTGGCCTTGTGTGCCATATCAATACCTCATTTTAAGCAGAAAACAGGGATATTCTCAAGCCCATTTTTGGCATTTGTTTGACCCACTTATAAATAACCAGCCTGTATAAGAGTGCTGCTAGCAGTTCCAGATGACTAGGGTCAGCAAGTTTATTTCTGGAGGTTTTTCCAAGTTTTGTTTTTATTGTCAGCCCTGTGCCTCAGGCCACATGGAGGGGAAACCCGAGTGGACTGGTGTGAGGAGTGTGTGCGGGGTGTGCAGTGTGAAATGAAGCCCTCGGCTCAACCCTCCAGCCCCACTGTCCCCTTCTCAACACAAATCCAGACTAATGTAAGAATGATCTAGCACAGCATAGAGCAAACATCAGACTGCAAAGCTTTTACACAACACACTCTGGTGGTATCATGATAAAATGCAAAGAAAAACCGGTTTCACTTGTGTCTAGATAATGCAACGCCACTATGTCTTGGGCTAGCACTCCCTTGGGCTAGAAAACACTTTGATTTACTGAGCTTATATTTGCTTTCTCATCTATGCTCCCATTACCGATCTGCTTGTTTGAACATTTTTGCTTGATGTGCTTTATTTTGTAAGTGCTTAAAATAGGGCCCTATAGCATTTTCTTGTTCGAAACAATAACAATTACCAACACCGCACTAATTTTGTTCTTATACATCATACTAAGTGCCTGACCATGAAAACTCTACTTAAATTAGCATATGCGTTCAACATTTAGCTGTGCAATTTATTGTCTAACATAAGCAGTTTATGTTGCTTCTATGATTGATTATAGCACAGACAATAAGTACAACCTATTTAAACATATACATCTAAAACAAATGTACAATTTCACAAACCACTGGACTAAAACTCTACTAGAAGAATTAAGTGTTGAGCTCAATGAATGGAAAACAATGAACTTATATCAGGGCTATTTGAGAGAGCTATTACATGACACAGTCCTATTGAATGTGACTTTAAAACAGCCTGATCTCACATAAAAATTGGCCGATGTTTCTTTAGTGAAATTGGTATATGCTAGCCAAATTTTAAAATACTGCCCACAGAGGCTCAAGCAGTACATGTTTTATAGCATAAAGTGTGACATGCATTTTTGTCCAGGAGAGGTTGACAGAAGCCAGTTGTAAAGAGAATTGTTTTCAGCTGAATAGGGTGTAAAACAGTGAAGATAAATGCTTATTTAATTTAATCAATATGTCAGTGTCAGTGAGTCGGCATACTGTTGCCGATCTTAGGGTAGCAGAAACTTTCGGAAACAGCATGCCAACTCTCCGTGTGATCATATCAGTATGTATACAATTTTAAAAATAAATAAAATGTAAAGAGGAAGACTATTTTCACAGCATTATATTTAAGCAATGTGTGGTAATCGCATATCATTCCGATATGAGTTTCACCATTCTGTGGACACTAAAGGTGATTTTAGGCAGTGTTAGTCACCATTCAATGTCATTACTTTGTAATTTACAATGAAAGTGAATGGTGACTGATGCTAACATTCCTCCAAATCTCCTTTTGTGTTTCATGGAATGTACCTTGAAACCTATAAAAGGAGTTGCTTCCATTAGAAAGCTGTACTGTATATAAAGTTCAGTATAGTTTAATGATCATCACATTGTATTATATAATGTATGTGGTGAATGAGCATGAAGAGCTGAAAAGGGTTTTTGCGGAGGACTTTAGGTAACTAGGACTATGTTGGGACAGCACTCGTAGTAGCACCATTCTTTAAAAACTTCAACGTGACAAGGAAAGTGAAAACACAAGTAAGTCAAGACATTGCAGTCATGAATATTAACAAAGCGGACTGTAGGAAAATGACATAATCCCTCTTTTCAATCTCACTATAATAGTCTATTATTGCTGCAATGTGTCATTAATCATGAATTTGTGTTCAACAAATTTGCATTTTATGTTTTTGATATTTGTAAGTAGTGTATGTATTAAGCATTTTTATTACATGGCTCTCTGGAATACTCAATTCTGATTGGTCAATGTTGCTATCCAGCAGTCAGATATTGCTCTGTATCAACCGCACATTCAGGGATTTAGCCGTATCAGACCATCATCAAGGTTCTGCGAGCCGTCTCTCCTGCTTCTCGGATAAAGGTGCAATATCTACAAGTAAGCTAATAAAATAATTTCAACTCAAATCAATGTTTCATTTGCATTTATTATTTATTTGGCTAGTAGTCTTTTAATAGACTGAATATTGAGAAGTCTGACTGTCATTTTTACAAAACAAACACCAACAGAACTCTGAAGCAAACCAGAGGTTGATTTCAGCTGTTCAGCGATTTCTTTCATCTCAAATTACATAATTTCAACACAACTCAATATTATATGTCTATGCATTTATTTATTTGGTTAGTAGCTGTGTAATAAGCAGAATAATGAACAGTCAGCCAGTTGTTATCACAAAATTATCCCCTTCAGGGTGATGCAAGAGTCCTGATCACCCTGTCAGGGTATATTGTTAAACATCTTTATCTTTAACAGGTTTATAAGTTGAACTGCTCTCTATTTGGTAAGTATTGCGTGAACCCCCCTCCCGACCTACAAGCAGAAACTAACATCAGCTAAGCCTGTAGTTAGGACTCTAAAGAGATGGACTAATGAAGCAGAGCTGAAACTGCAAGCCTGCTTTGCCTGCTCTGATTGGAGTTTTTTTGAAGCCCAGCCATAGACCTGGATGAGCTCAAAGATATTGTGACATCATATATCAGTTTCTGTGATGATATGTTCATCCCTACTAGGACATTTTTATCATTCAGTAATGATAAACCATGGTTTACATGAAAGCTTCATCATGCCAAACAGGATGCTTACAGAAGTGGGGATAAAATCTTGTATAACCAGGCCATGAACACACTGACTAAGGAAATCAGAGTGGCTAAAGGAAGCTACTGTGAAAAGCTCTGAAAAGCCTGCATCTGTGTGGAAAGGCCTGAAAAGCATTACCAAGTATAAAACATCTCCCCCTCACTCTGTAGAGAATCAACAAATGGCTGATGAACTGAATGTGTTTTACTGCAGGTTTGAAAAGCCCAGTCTCACACCCCTCCCCCGCTCTGATCTTCACTTCACTTCACACACACCATCACCTCCTGCAACCCCCCTCCTCCCCTCTCCTACTCAACCTGCATGTATGGTCTGTGAGGAGGATGTGTGCTGTGTCTTCTGGAAACAAAAGAAAAGGAAAGCTTTAGGCCCAGATGGTGTCTCACCTGCCTGTCTGAAAGTCTGCACTGATCAGCTGACCCCCATTTTCACACAGATCTTCAGTAGATCACTAGTGCAGTGTGATGTTCCCTGATGTTTCAAATGCTTCACCATTAAAAACCCAAATCACAGGACTTACTGACTACAGAACTGTCACCCTCATGTATGTGGTCATGAAGTAATTTGAGAGACTTGTTTTGGCCTACCTGAAGGGCATCACTGGACCCCTGCTAAACACCATTCCGTTTGCTTGCTGAGCAAACAGGTCTGTAGATGATGCTGTCAACATGGGACTGCATTATATTCTGCAACACCTCGACAGACCTGGGACTTATGCAAGGATCCTATTTGTTGACTTCAGTTAAGCCTTCAATACCATCATGCCTTATCTTCTCTCAACTAAACTGACCCAGCACTCCATGCCAACCACAATCTGCCGGGTGCAGTTTCAATCTCTTCCCCTTAGATCGGGACATTCGCAGAACTCATTGAAGAGGCACTGACCACACAGAGAAATGCCCGTTTCTGAGTTTAAAGTTATTAACATGACCTGCTTCTGTACTATTTGAACTTTAATAAAGCTATAACACATTAAATATAACTGCATTTGTAACACCGGGATGTTTCCTTTAAAGAGCTCCGGCTCCGCTTATTCCACAACGAGACTGCTTCTGAATTAAACATTTTTTATAATTCCTTAATACTTTGGGATCTACATAAAATGTAGCTGTGAAAGTTTAGAGTGCATCTGGACTGTGATCTGTGTAATTCTTTCTCTCCTCAGTCAGGCGTGAACTGCAGTGCTGCTCTCGCGCATCATTTACAGTTTAATATGATTTCATTTTACGTTAAATGAGATCAAACGACTATATGACAATGACAACGTCAATGTTTTATTTTCAACTTTGCCGATAACGTCGACTAATCGTTTCAGCCCTAATGCAAATGATAATATGCTTTTAAACTAACCTGCTTTGGTTTCTTGAATTAATCTGGGTGTCTGTCTTTCAGGTGCTTTATTAAGTTTGATGTGTTTCCTCCTTTCGTCAGAAAATTGTGAAAGCAGCGTTTACAAATAGGTTTTTCCCTTTTCATCAGCCTCAAATATAAAGAATTTCCAATCCTGGCTTTTTCCACTTTTCTTTTCGACAAGATTCAGTTGAGACTCCGCAGCAGCTTTGCTTGTCACCATATTTTGCTTGTTGTGAGCGTTCGAAAGTTCCCGACTTCTGCATGGGTAACGGGTAGACCCAGTACTCTGTACTACGGTACCTTCAGAAATTCTGGTATAGTAAAAAATGTTTTGTTTCAGGACCGACTTGGTACCGGAGTACCGGTATTTTTGACAACACTACTCTGTACATGTCAAATAAGGCTGTGCATATTATATGACATGAGGGAATGGGTGTGTGAGGACTTATAATGAGCTTCATCATGGATAAATAGATGGTCTGTGATGAGATCTTGTTTGTCTTCATACAGCGAATGAAAGCAGCATAACATGTTTGAAGTTTCCTTATGCCAGTTTTTGATATTTTGACATTTGTCTGACATTACACTTTTGGAAATTAATTAATGTGTGTGTGTGTGTGTGTGTGTGTGTGTGTGGTTGGCATTTTTTTATTATTATTACACTACTTATTAGAGAAATGTTGATGAATATTAAAAGTGGGGCCATAACTCCATAGAGAATGTGGAATGAGGTTTCGGGTCACTGAAGACCGTGTAAGATATTCATACATATAAAGTATGTTGTAATTTCCATACAAATGCAGAATATATCAAAATTATATTCACTCAGTAATCATATTAAATCATTGATCAACTCATCTATACAGAGCAAAAATCAAATATGACGACATGTCAAGAACTTAATTGGTTCTTGTGTCATAATGTTATGACATTTGGTCACGAGATGCACTCAAACAGTGAAGTTTCATGCTATTGATATTTCGGTATATTATTGAGTTCAATGATCATTGATTTGATTGAATTTCAGAGTGAATCACAATCTGTTCATTATATAAAATGATTGTATGCTTTGAAAGACCTGAACAAATCGCACAGACTACTTTTACAACACTTTTGGGTGTTATTTTAAGCTTTAAAGTGAGCATGATCAAGTGTGATTGAATGTAATGAAAAAGCAATCATGACATTCTTTTCAATTAACATGTTTATTGAGTGCAAATGCGAGATAACGGGGTGTAATTTAACTTTTCCAACTAGTTTGATAGACAGGCTTTGCAATGGCAACTTTCTTTTTTGGCAAATAACTTCTTGTTCAATACAAAACCAGGGAGGGGCTCTCTCAGGGGGAAGCAACCAGTGAGCCAAATATCTGAGACCAAATGCTAATAATACATTTTTTGGGGGGTAGGCCTAGCCTACCATTGTCAATCGGTCTATGTAATTTATTCAAAATGTAATATAGGATGCTTACCATTTCAAATGAAGGGCTTCGCTATGCTATCAAATTGCTTGGAAGTAAGAGAGGGGGACATCTATAGGGAGATATTATAACAGGTAGTTCAATTTTGGAATACAATTCATATTAATAACATTGATTCCCAATCATAGATCAATGTAATGAAGCCCATCTGCCCACATCGCTCGAAAACCTTTTAAGTAAGGGGTCAAAATTAACTCTAATTAAATCAGACAAATTTTCTGGGAATAAAATGCCCAAATACTTAATGCTCTGTTTGGGCCACTGGAAGGCACCTGGCTGGAAAACCATTACTGGGCAGTTCGCTGTCAGAGGCAGAGCTTCAGATTTAGACCAATTGACTCTGTATCCCGAGAATTTAGAAAAATAATTAATAATTCTGTGGAGGCAAGGCATAGATCTAGTAGGGTCTAGTAGCGAATAATAAAATATCATATACGTAAAGCAAAAGCTCATGCGCCCCACCTCCCGCCACCACCCCGGGAAAATCATCATCCTTTCTTATTCCGGGGCAATACAGAACAATAATGGGGAAAGAGGGCAACACTGTCAAGAGAAAAATAATCTGAAATTAATCCACTTGTTTGTATCACCACTACCAGGTGTCTATAGAGTAACTTGATCCATCCAATAAAAGTATTTCTGAACCAAAATCCAGAAAAGATAATCCCATTCTACCATATCAAACGCCTTTTCAGCGTCAAGTGAGATAGCAGTGACAGGAGTCTGATCATTCACCACTGACCACATGATATATTTACATCTAGCTTGATCATGGAAATTGGATGGTAACTCTTACGCTTGCTTGAATATTTGTCCTTTTTAAGAATCAGATCCAGGTTTGTGTCATGGTTGGCAGAAGCTTTCCATTTTTTAATGATACCATATAAACTTCTAACAAAAGTGGAGCCAGTTCTGTACAATAAGATCTAAAAATGTTTTAGGCAAAACCATCTGGCTCCGGAGCCCTGCCTATGGGCAAGGCCTTAATTACCTCGCCAAGCTCCTCCAAGGTTATCTCAGAATCAAGAGAATTTTTTTGCTCAGTCATCAGTTTAGGGAGTTTTAATTGTTCCTCAAAATTTATAATATCTTCATCAGTAGACGAAGATGTGGTACTGTAAAGATCTTGATAGAATTCTTTAAAAGCATTATTACTATCAATGGCTGAGGTCAAAATTTCATCACCAGCAGATTTCACTGAGGGAATGGTAGAAAAAGACTCTCTCTGCTTTATATATTTAGCATAAATATTCCATGCTTTGTACCCCAACTCAAAGTATGGCTGTCTTGCCCTGAATAGCCAAAACCCCACCTTCCACAACAAAATAGTATTATATCTGTATTTCAATCGGTTCAATTCTCTGAGGCCATGAGACGATATTCGGTTCAGCTCTGCCTCTGCACTTTTAATATGTCCTTCCAACTCCACAAGTTATTGTGCTTTGGATTTTTTGATGAATGAGGCATACTGTATGATCCGACCCCTGAGAACTGCCTTAAGTGCCTCTCAAGCTACTGCCACAGAGGATACTGAGGACTAGTTGGTCTCCATATAAACATTGATTTCAGCCTTTAACATTTGTTGAAAATCAGGATTTTCCAAAAGGGATACATTAAAGCAGCAACTATATGATTGAAATTTCTCCATATGTGGCAACATCTCTAAACTTACCAGGGCGTGTACTGAGACTAAGATGTTTCCAGTTGAACAATCAACAACAGATAAAATGAGGGACATAGATTAAAAAAAATTAGATTCTAGAATAAATCTTATTTACTGATAACAAAAATGTATAGTCCCTACCAGATGAGTTCAAAATTCTCCAAATATCTGTAAAAGACCAAGATTTGTACACATCCTGTGAAGCGTCAGTGCTGCTCTAGAAGGCCTACACACTTTTGCTTCACTATGATCAAGGACTGAGTCCATTAATAGATTAAAGTCTCCTCTCAATATTATATCATGAGGGGTGCCAGCAGCTTGCAGCATCCCTTCAAGATCTACAAAAAAGTCCTGATCATCAGTGTTAGGTGTGCATATATTAGTGAGAGAAAAAAATTTGCCCCTGAATTTCTGCTAAAACAATAATGACTCCTAATTTATTGTTAATCTGTTTGAGACATTTGAATTGTAGATGTTTACTTATCAGTGTAATGACTCCCCTGCTCTTACTTGAACCAGCACTAAAGAAAACATATCCACCCCATATCTTCCCAAATGTTTTAGCTTCCTGCAGGGAAAGATGTGTTTCTTGAAGAAACACTATATCATATTACTTACGTTTTTATGGGGTGCCCCAACCCATTCACATTCCATGTGGAGAAAGACAATCCACTCATATTAACATTTTGACATATTAGAAAAAATTATTTTGTGTCAAAATAAATCAAATGATAAAGACCACATTCCAACATTACTGCCACAGTCAGACCACGAACTTCTCCCCGAACCAAACAAACAGAAAAAATAAATATGTGTGCACTAACCCTGTGCACGACAGCGGCCATCCCTCTAAACTCAAGAAGTCCACGTATGCCTATGAGAGTCCCTGCGACAACTTTGCCGTCAAATTGCTCAAGTTCGGTTCCTGTACACATTTTGTGAGACAGAATTATATAACAGAAAATAATCTATAAAATAAACTCTAGCCAATAGACAGAATAAACCCATGTAGAACGTGAAGATTAATTCACAGAACTGCCTTGAAGGTGTATTTCTCCACAAAAAAATTCCAGCCACTATCGGAACCATTATGCAAAAAAAATACAAAAATAAAAATAATAATAATAAAGCCATTCAGATTTCTCAGACAGTCAAACAAATGTTCAGTGAGCCGGCTGTTCATGAGTTTTGCAGATTATCTAATCATTCCAATGTCCTGCAAAAAATACTCAAAACAAATACACGAAACAAACTCCATCCAATAGGAGGCATAAGCTCAAAGAACGAGCTGATTCATCCACAGCTGTCCCGAAGGAGTGTTATTCCACAAAACAAACTCCAGCCACTAGGCGGAATCAGCACAAAAAGAAACCAAAAAAGTGCCTAGCTTCCTCAGACAGTCAAGTTCACTTGGAGGCATGTGAGAAACACACCATGACTCAGTCCGTTGATTTTATGAAAGATATCACTGGTTGTGGGCATGTAAATATTTTGCAGCCATCCTTAGTATCTAATCTCAATTTGGCCGGGAACTTCAGTGTAAAAGCGACCCTTCAGCGATGCAAAAGTTTCTTGAAGGAGTGTTATTCCACAAAACATACTCCTGCTGCTAGGTGGAACCAACACAAAAGAAACAAAAAGGTGCCCAGCTTCCTCAGACAGTCAAGTGTATGCTCAGTGAGTCAATTCACTTGTGGACCATATGAAAATGTACAACTGCTTTACTCAACCAATTGTCTCAACATGTTCTCACAATGCTTGCTGGGGACATGAAAATATTTTGTGGCCATTCTTAGTATCTATTCTCAATTTGGCCAGGAACATCAGTGCAAGAGCGATCTTCCAGTGATGTAAGAGTTTCTTGCATTCCTTGAATCGATCACGTTTCTCTCTTGTCGAGAGCTCTTTGAGCTCACTCGATTTCCAACTTATGGGCTGTTATGTCAAGCAGACTCGGGAAGAGCTTGTCTTGGAATTTCACCATATCTCGACCTGCTTCATGCTCAGGAATTCCAACAATTTGGACATTGTTTGCATTCCAAGTCTGTTTTGGCCACTAGCGGATTAGCAGCTAATTCCCTCTCCTATGACTCCAGATAATCAATCCATCTCTTGACGTCCCCGATTCTTGTTACCAACTCGATGGACGTATTACAGCAAGATCCTCTTAGTCAGCAACAATTTTCATCAGCATCACAGACATGTTGGACAGTTGCCGTTGACTTGCACCCGCCGCACCATCCAAACCGATTCCCTGATCTGTGGCCCTGTCTGAAGTATCAGCTTGAGCACGTAAGTGTCTTTTAATATCTACATAGCCGGAATTATTTGTCATGTTGACTTCAAAGAACAGTTATGTAGCAGGGTGTATCGAATCTCACCGGTTTATGCCGTAAAAATAATTCAAAATGAGCAAAGTGCGCAGAGATTGACGTTTACATGTACGACTCTCGCATGGCACGTCCTGCTGGATATTTTCGTCATTACAGCGGAAACAATTTAAAATACTCCGTCATTTTTGGTATACAGATAAGTGTAAGACATCATTAGAAACTCTAAAGGGTCTACTTTTATTTGTGTACACTCACAATAACAACAAAATCTTGTGCTTTTGTAAAATAAATAAAATAAAAAGGGTGAGCTTTCAGCAGTCTCTGTGTTCACAAGCATATTTCAGAAACACGTTACAAAAATTAACTGAAACTTCGCGAATACTTATCACACAAACATGAAACATATGTCTAAAGAAAGCTTAAAATGTCTACTTTTAAATAAAACTATTCCAGTTTAAAACAAATATTCTCCTGCAATGTAATCTGTATGAAACAAAGCAATGTACAGTTTCTTCTGGCTCAACTCATTAAAGCTAATGTGATCACACCCACCAGCAGAGTGCGCCATTCATACGCTAATGTGCTGAGACGATCAAGGGAAATGGACAACACAACTCAACTTTTCTGCATGTTTGTAACGATACACAGGCGATCAAACTCCTGGATATTAAGGAAGAGTTAACAGTTTCCTCAGAAGAAGAGTGGGACTCTTATGAACGTTTGTATTTTGAAGAGAGACTTGATCCAGCCGAGAATACAATTTCGGATGAGTAAGTAATTTAGTTTTCATTAGTTGACATGCTATTTTATATAAACATGTACATATTTTACTAGTGGGACTGTTTCCAGACATGATTATTGTTTAAGTTTTAGTTACATTTAAATGTTGTTTTGTCTAAAGCAGGTATTTCAATTGTATGCCGTATGATATAAATATGATATGTTATATGATATAAAAATTATATGAATGTTTAGATTATATTTTAACTAGCATTTATGCTGCCTCATTATCATCAACAAAGCTTGTGTTTGCAAATATGTGATAAGGTTAAGTGAGTAAAATGCACTTTAAATATGCCTATATTAGAATCTGAAGGATCATGTGACACTGAAGACTGCAGTAATGATGCTGAAAATTCAGCTTTGATCACAAATTGCATTTTACAATATGTGACCCGTCACGGAAACCAGTGACACAAGTCGGCAGCACAACTTGTGAGCAAAATGAGAAACAAGTGTTTTTTTCCAAAATTGGTGATTTCCGCTTTTTTGCAGAATCTGTTAGTTGAGATCATGAAGAAGCCTCTCCATGTTTGAGATAACAGTATTGGTATATTTAAAAGCGTACATTTTGAGGTTGAAATCGGCTTGTTTTTCGGAGATTCTAGCATGCAGTAGGGGCGTGTCATTGTCTGTGTGTATTTCCGTACTGAATAGCCGCCGGCGCTTTGCCCCCGCCCCTAACAGCGTGGCTACTTATTATGCAGCTCTAGCCGACTCTATCTGATATCAAAATTCAATGAAGATGGACGCCGCAAAGAATGTCGCAGACGAGCTGAACCGTGGCCGTTACAACGAAAATGTTTTGAAGTACTTCTTCGACAAGCCGGATGCTTATGAACAAGCGTTCACTGATTCTGAAGACGATCTGAGCGACGATGAAAGTGGCATGATAAGACTGAATAATATCCCTAATCTACAACTGAGCGAAGATGAAGACGAGGAAGAATGTATCGGACTGGCGTCATGCGAATTATTGGACATTTAGAGGCAAACAGATGCACAGTGCAAACTTCGGAGATGGTTACATCCACAAAGAAGACCCCGACAAAGAGAAAGTGTGCCCGAACGACTTATTTCATTGGAGGCAACGAGATCTGCAAGAATACTTTTCTGTTTCTTATGGGGTGAGTTTCCATAAACATCAAAGTTTGTTGTTTTTGTTCATTCTAAGAACACGCATACACGTTATCTCATGTTTAGTCCATGTTTACAGGGGGAGCTTTACAGGGGTATGGCTTATCTAAATGAGATGTAAATGAGCCCTATTGTCACTCCCAGCAGCAGAGAGAGGTGAGAACTGCACAATCTTTTGAGGCCGTTTTCTACCCTTTTAGCTTTTTTGAGTGCCTACCTTCAAATGGCCACAACTTCTCCAAATATTGTCAGATTTCCATGTGTTACAAATTGTTGGAAAGCTTGGAGACTACACTTTCAGAATCTGTGAATAACTCAAAATGCCCCAAAACCGACTTGTGTCCCTACTTTCCGTGATCGGTCACATATATTCAAATAGAAAACTGTTCTTTTAAATTGTAAAAAGAGTTCACACAATGTTTTTACTGTATTTTGGATCAAATAAATGCAGCCTTGGTGAGCAGAAGAGACTTCTTTTACCGGTAGTGTAGGTATAAAATTAAGTAAAGTCTTTATGTAAAGAAAATATATAGTCAGATTACTTCTTTTTACTTAAAACTTGATTTTGATCATTAAATCTCCTCACATTCATTCTCTATCCCTCATTGATAGGCCCAGGGGAGGGGTCTTTTGTCTCTTCAGGTGTAAATTACCTTAATAGTCATGATAATTCACGCCTCCTCGCATATGACCTTTCAACACTAAAAGTGTCTTACAAAAGTTAAATGACTATATTGTTTTGTATGAATGAGTGATCAGGATGGGTTTCACATCGTTTTGCAGTTCTCAAAAAACTTGTGGACAAATGTTTGGTATGTGTTATATGTCCTTATTTCAATGACTTACAATTTTTTTTTTCAAAAACCATGCATAAATGTTATTTTCTCAAAAATACAAACCTGTACACACATGTTGCTCACATATTATTGTAGCCCAGTTTGTGCTGAATACAGTGTTATCAGACTTTAGCCATTAATTTGTTTTTAAGCAACTGAAAAAAGCACAAATGTCAAGGCATGTCAAAACTTCTCCAGGGCTTAAAACAACTCAGACCCCAGAGGGTTAAACCAACCGATGGGGGTTTGCTGCTCTTAGCTGGTTTAAGATGGTCTCTAAGCCTGGCCAAGCTGGTTCAAGGTTGACTTTGTTCGGTATGGAAAGCAGCAAAAGTGCTGACATGTTGTTCAGAAGTTTCTTGAATCATGCTGTATGTCAATGGTGTCAGTATCCTATGCCTTCAGACCTGGACCCAAGCACTTCCTTATTTGTTGTTTCAGGGCATCAGACTCAGATAGCATCCATCTCTTCCATGACAGTAATGCCTTATGTCACGCCATGTCAAGTAGTGATGCTGTTGCTATTGATGTTGTTATTTACAACATTCTCGCCTTTTGCCTTTCTACTTTGTTAGGAAAAATCTTTTTAGCTTTAACAAGTTTCTTCAAATCCCCCATGAAAATGTCATGGCTTACAATCTCAGTTTGACAATGAACATCTTTTAGTATAGGCTATATGCTTTTTTTTAAGAGTATGTGCACTTTTAGGGGTTGATTTTTATTAAAGAAAACAGATTTCAACTTCTCATCTTTTATTTCTGCTACTTTTCAAATGCCTTTAGATTTTATAGATTTACCCTTGTCCCAGCCCTTCAATATTAAACAAAATCAAAATCCATCCTAAAAATATGAATTATTGCATTTTAAAACTTTAATCTAATCAACTAGTGAAATATTCATTAACCATTTTAATACTTATTGTATGAGTGATTTAAATAATTTTTTCACAAAATATTAGTCTCAAATACTTCAAATTTCTTATCATAGTAAATATATGAATGTATAAATACAGTGCAGAGTACAGTAACGAGTAAAGTGCTATGTGCCGTGCATAAAAATACAAAAAACTTGAAATAGTTCAAGTGCACTAGATGATTCATTACTGGAGGTTAATTAAGAATTTGATATACTTCCTTTAGAATTTAATCATGTAACTTCACAGTCAAATAAATGTGATGCAGTGACTTTACAGCAGTGCCAGAGATGTGACACATAAGTCTATATATGAGACCCTAAAACAAGCATGGCTCATTTTTCATTGGAATCGATACACTGTTACAGGAGCTGCTGCTGCTGTTGTGCAGTTTCTGGTTTTGTCACATTGAGGGTCTGCCGTGTCACAGTAATGGGAACATAACATATATTCTACGTCCCATTAGCTCACACTGTACTCTCATTTATTTAGAGCAGACATCAAAATGACTTGACATTCACATGTCAAATGTTTCCAGGCTAGACTGAGGTCTATAAGATGTTTTATTTGGCCAGATGTTGATATTCACTCTGCATATTTTACCCTGTTAGAAGCATTAAATTCTGTTTTTTCAGATGTTTAAATATGAACACTAGAGAGGTTAATGAAGATGTGGAGTTTTATAGAGCTCTAAAAAAAATATATTTACAGAGTGCACAGAAGCAATTGTAAAATTTTAATCAGCCAATATTATTGCATTTAACGGTAATTAATGAAGTACATGATCTGTGGCTTTTTGAGGGACTCTAAAATGCTCAATTGTTGGTTAAGATCTGGTTTTATCATGTTCTAAATAGAAAAACATTCTTCAGATAAAATGTGTTGTGACTGGTTTCCAAGCCGTTGCTATGCTATTGCTAAGGCATTTTGGGTGTTTTTTTAAATGTTGTTTTGCAGTTGCTAGGGTGTTCTGAGCATTTGTCAGGTTGTTGCTAGGGTGTTCTGGGTGGTTGCTCACTGGCCCAAGTCAGAAGAGTCCAACCCCAAGTCTATATAGCAGCTTTTCCACCATCGGGCCGAACGTTTCTGAACATGGTATGGAGCAGATACAGTAGCATTTCCACATGAGCATGGTTATAAACCATTCTCGGCTCGGAATTCTCATAATGGTTAACTATTCTTACTCAACTGTGCTTAACCGTCCTGGTGGAATAGCTTTTTACTGTGTGTGTATGTATATACACACACATGTATATATTTACACTCACCTAAAGGATTATTAGGAACACCTGTTCAATTTCTCATTAATGCAATTATCTAATCAACCAATCACATGGCAGTTGCTTCAATGCATTTAGGGGTGTGGTCATGGTCAAGACAATCTCCTGAACTCCAAACTGAATGTCAGAATGGGAAAGAAAGGTGATTTAAGCAATTTTGAGCGTGGCATGGTTGTTGGTGCCAGACGGGCCGGTCTGAGTATTTCACAATCTGCTCAGTTACTGGGATTTTCACGCACAACCATTTCTAGGGTTTACAAAGAATGGTGTGAAAAGGGAAAAACATCCAGTGTGCGGCAGTCCTGTGGGCGAAAATGCCTTGTTGATGCTAGAGGTCAGAGGAGAATGGGCCGACTGATTCAAGCTGATAGAAGAGCAACTTTGCCTGAAATAAACACTCGTTACAACCGAGGTATGAAGCAAAGCATTTGTGAAGCCACATCACGCACAACCTTGAGGCGGATGGGCTACAACAGCAGAAGACCCCACCGGGTACCACTCATCTCCACTACAAATAGGAAAAAGAGGCTACAATTTACAAGAGCTCACCAAAATTGGACAGTTGAAGACTGGAAAAATGTTGCCTGGTCTGATGAGTCTCGATTTCTGTTGAGACATTCAGATGGTAGAGTCAGAATTTGGCGTACACAGAATGAGAACATGGATCCATCATGCCTTGTTACCACTGTGCAGGCTGGTGGTGGTGGTGTAATGGTGTGGGGGATGTTTTCTTGGCACACTTTAGGCCCCTTAGTGCCAATTGGGCATCGTTTAAATGCCACGGCCTACCTGAGCATTGTTGCTGACCATGTCCATCCCTTTATGGCCACCATGTACCCATCCTCTGATGGCTACTTCCAGCAGGATAATGCACCATGTCACAAAGCTCGAATCATTTCAAATTGGTTTCTTGAACATGACAATGAGTTCACTGTACTAAAATGGCCCCCACAGTCACCAGATCTCAACCCAATAGAGCATCTTTGGGATGTGGTGGAACAGGAGCTTCGTGCCCTGGATGTGCATCCCACAAATCTCCATCAACTGCAAGATGCTATACTATCAATATGGGCCAACATTTCTAAAGAATGCTTTCAGCACCTTGTTGAATCAATGCCACGTAGAATTAAGGCAATTCTGAAGGCGAAAGGGGGTCAAACACAGTATTAGTATGGTGTTCCTAATAATCCTTTAGGTGAGTGTATATATATATATATATAGATGTGTTGTATCTAAATAGAAAGTATAAGTATGACTTTTCTATATTGATGCCAGGTATGTTTTTAAGCAAAACAAAAGCAACATTTAGGAACTAACACCAGGACATCTTCTAATTCATTAACAAATTTGATTTATTTATTTATTTAAAAATTTTCGTTTGGCATTATAACGTGTTAATCCTGTTCTGTGCGATTTCTTTGTTTGCTTAGCTATAAATGGGGACACACCAGTATTATTATTATTTTTATATAGAGCTAACGATAATTACTATAAACTTTACCTTAACCCACACCCTAAACCTAACCCCAAAAGAAAACTTTTTGCATTATTAGAATTGTAAAAAATCATTATTTAATTTATGTATGGATCATTTTTACAAATGAGGATGTTTTGTCTGATTTAGCTCACTTTAGGGTACAAATTTGTCCCTAAACTGTAGTTAAGTAAGTACAAACACACATATTTTCCTTAGCGGAGCAATTGTTTATCAGTAAATAATGGAGGAAGCCTCTTTATTGGAAATGTATTTATAAATCAAACCCTAACCTGCTCTTTATGAAAAGTAATTTTTAATTTAAACAAAAGTAATTTAAACTCTTATATTGTGTAATTTAATCATCATAGAAGCTCAATATGTGAACTATCACCCACCATAAGCGAAATGTCATCATTCAATCTTTACCAGCCGGATCTCATGAAAATTATGTGACTATCTCTCACATCTTAATCTCTTACAGCAGCCCAATAATCTCAGTAATAGATAGCTAAATTACAGGCTATGTTATAGACACACAGAATCTAGTTAGCAGAAGTATTAAATTTACCTTTATATGTTTCTTCAAATTAGAGGCAGGATTAATGCTGATATCTGGCTTGAGCAAGTTAAACTCACATGACACAGTCAAGCAATTGACCTTTTTCACTGCGAAAATCCTTTTCAGGTGCAGCCGTGATGTTCAGCTGTTGAACTGTGCTTGAGGCATTCTCACAGATGGCTCCAGATCTACAGCTGCTATTTAAGTTTTTTAGTGTGATTTGGAGTCACGAGACTCTTGTAGCCAATCATGTTGATGGATAAAAATAAAATCAGGACAGGGAAGTAGCGAACACAGCTAAAATAGCACATTAAAAGTACAGTTACAGCACTTAAAATGTACTCAAGTAAAAGTAAAAGTATACCATTTTTAAATGACTTAAAAAAGTACAATTTCTGTGAAAAACGACTTAGAGTAACATATTTGTAATTCATTAATTTACCCCCCTGCTAATATGTGATTAAATATGTGAATTGATTGACAGCCCTAATTCTTTTATATATTATAATAATATGCTTTATCAAGAGCAAAACATATAAACAGAGAATCATGCAACTGTTTCTAGAAGCAAGTGATGTATTGTGAAGTTCCGTTCAAGATAAGTATGTACATTTTGATTGAGAGAGAGCTCTCACATAGCAATGTTAAGATGGCACGATATCTGTGTTCTCTCGGGACATCATAAACACAGGCACTGAAACATCACAGCCCAGATGAAATGTAATCTGATGAGATGTTATGGATTGGGCTGAGATGTGCTCACACACAGCATGCGGTGAGAGAATGAGCGTGAAATAATACCATTATCATGCTGCATGATCGGCTCTATAAAAAAAGAGGAAGAGAGTGTCATAAACTGACTACACAATGATGTTGTGACCAACAACCTTGTTTCTACAGCAGGCAATGTGTGTCATTTTTTGGTTTAAATATTTTCTCCAAATCCAGCTTAATTTATAGAGGCAACGGTAAGTAAGTTTCTCGTAAAGTGTAACGCAGTGACTGTTGCATAATCAAAACATCCCTCTGTTTGTTTGAGCATCCACCAGCCTAACAGCATCATTGGCTCAAACATTGGCTCAGTAATCTTTAATAATACAAAAAACTACACATTTTAAGTTTATTTATTTATTTTTCTTAAACATTACACAATTAAATTTTATGGAATTTTGTTAGGAAATTGAAATGTATAAATCTTAAAAATATGCAAATGTAAAAATATTAATATGTTTGGTGATTCAGAAATTGCATTTAACTTAGCTTTGGAAATGAAGAAATGTTGTACATACATGTACATACCAACTCAAAACCTAGACCGACAGCTTTTCTGCAAACGATTCTAACTGACCACATAATTACATAAAAAGCAAACAAACAAACTTAGCACATCACAGTCTTTGCTGTAGCCATGATGCAAGTCAATGCAGATGAATGAGAAACAAGCAAGTATTTATTTATTATGATTTATTCACAATAAATCAATTTCTGAATAAAAATACAGTTAAACATAAAGAATAAACAATGCTTACTTGTGTTGAATATCCCAAGAAACCTCAGAAAAGGCATTTTTAAGAAAAGAAACAAACTTATATTAAAGCTTTGAAATCACAACAGGAAAAACAGTTTTAATGTAAATTACTCGTGTAATGTAATACTTCACAGGTGTGACACAGGTATGAACATTACAGCTCTCAATCTCAAAAGGAAAAACTCAACAAAACTGTGAAACACTACCATGTTTTCAGTGTTACATGATATTCTTTTCTTAAAGAAACAGTAAACATGGACGGTGTCTTAACATTTATGTCATCGAAGATTAATGGAGGACCCAAACGCAGGAAGCAGAATTACAATTTACATTTATGCATTTGGCAGATGCTTTTATCCAAAGCAACTTACAGAGCCCTTATTACAGGGACAATCCCCCCGGAGCAACCTGGAGTTAAGTGCCTTGCTCAAGGACACAATGATGGTGGCTGTGGGGATTGAACCAACGACCTTCTGATTACCAGTTTATCAGTTATGTGGTTTAGACCACTACACCACCACCACTCCAATTCAAGACTTTATTACAAAAAATAAACAAAACTACAACCAAAAGTCTCACGATGTTGAAAAATGTTCCACAAAAAACAGAACTAGTAAAGACTAGTTGAAAAAGGTTTAAGAAAACATGACCGATGTTGATAGCTGCCAAAAGCAACCGGAAGGATTGACACACAGACAAACAAAACAATACAGCACAGGACTGAACACGAAGGGAGCTGATATAGGGAGAGGTAATTGGAAGAACAGCTGCCACGGATGATCAGCTGATTGGTAACGATCATTGCCAAGGCAACTGGGGATGGAAAACTCAACGTGGCACCTGCAAGACACAAGAGGGAGTGAGAGACAAAACCAACATAGGCAAAACACTTAGACGAGACAAACAGACAGTCAAGGGAGTCACAGTCAGGCCAGACTGTGACAGTACCCCTCCCTGATGGATACCTCTTGGCATCCACAACAGATACACTGACACAAGAGAGACTGACCAGGGAGGGCGGGTGGGAAGACAAGACATAGAGCATGAATGTCCGGATCCCAACACCAGAACCGAAACCAAACAAGACGAAAAAGTTAGGATCCAGACACCATGCTCCGAACATGAGAAACAAAACAGACTGAAGGGTGCATGGCAAGGAAACCAAAACTGAGCCATGCACCCACACAGAGACAAAAACAAGAACAGATAGAGCACATGGCCAGGAGAATAACCATGAGCCACATGCTTAACATAGACACGGAACACAAGTATCAGGATCCTGCCACCACAATAAACATGACCGACCAAGTGACAGGATCCTGACACTACCCCCTCAAAGGGACACCACCTGGCATCCCAAAAGGGGAAACATCAAATAGCAGACAAGACCAGACAACATCGATAGACACAGAGTATGGTTAGACGGAGACAGTAAAGGTTCCATCCACGGAAGGAAGGGTAGGTGAAACCATATGTGTAGCTCTAGGTAAAGGATGGGGTCTGGCTGGCTGGGAGGCAGCCTCTGGAAAGGGATAGGGAGCCAGAACAGAACCAGTGGGTGACCAGAGAACCAAGACCAACAGGGAAGATAGGCAGGGAGCCAGGACAGATGTGGTGGGCGACCAGAGAACCATGACTGACTGGGAAGATGGCCAGGGAGCCAGGACAGAATCAGTGGGCGACCAGAGAATGAAGACCTACTGGGTAGATTACCAGGGGACTGGGACAGATTCAGTGGGTGGCCAGAGAACCAAGACTGACTGGGCAGATGGCCAGGGAGCCAGGACAGATCTGGTGGTCGGCCTGAGATCCAAGACCGATAGGGCAGATGGTCAGGGAGCCAGGACTGAAACAGTGAGGGGCAAGGGACAGATGAGGGAATGGGCCCATACAGGGAAACAAAAGAAACTATAGAGTGGTTTGCATGTACAATGGATGGACAGAAAAGAATGGACCAGTTGGATAGGGCATCTCACAAAATAGGAGTAGGGGTAGAGGAATCACTGGACTGTTCCAAGCCTGGGGCCCAGGTCAATGGTGGAATGAGCAGGAATCTGGGAGAGGATGAGGGCAGAGAGAAGCGTGGTAGTGGCTGGATGGACATTGGTGTGAACTGGGGGAATGAAGAGACCGGTGTCTTCTGAAGGGAAGTGGACAGACCATAGGGTACAGGAACAGAATCTCAACAGGCTGGGCAGCGGCCTGAGGGAACAGGATAGGCAGCGCAATGGCCGCTGGTAAAGGATCAAGCAAGCAGGGGACAGGAATGAGGTCAGAATGGGTGGCAGCCAACACGGAACAAAAATAATAACAATATTTATTAGATAAAGTAAAATCAAAGACTCATCAAGTGTATGCATTATTTTACCATTATTATCTTTTAATTTCCAACAAAAACAATACCTACAAGAATACAAGCATATTTCATGTATATTTCTTCTGTAATCTTATAGTAATCTTATTTTTGGATAATCCGTTATCTACTCCTAGGTAAACAACACAAGGTTCATGATGGTATGGACCTGTACCTTTAAGAGCGAGTGCTCTGGAAAGCGTGTCACTCAAATACCATTTCAAATTTCAAATAATTTTAAGTTAATTTTATTTGGATGTGACCAAAAGTGCAGTCGTCTGTGTAATTTAGTTGTTTTCTGTGCAAATAGTTTCTGCATTTCCATCAGTTCATCCCATTCATAGCAATCTGCAGAGACCTGCTGTGAGGACGAGGGCGTGAGAGCTGGGATTATTGCATTGATTGACTGACAGATTAATTAACAAATTAGTGCTAATCAGAGCCAATGTCACCCCTCGCATGACTTTTTGCTGTATTCGGTAGTTACCAAAAAAAGTACAACATTCCATAAGGTAATAAAATAGAGAGTGATGGATTACATCAGTCAGAGGAGAGAAAGATGCCCAAATGGCTTTCATTCCCTCAGCAGCAGTGTGCTAGTGCTCAACACTGTGAAAATGATTTACTTTTGAGTAATGAATAACCACCATTATGTCCACTAATGCAAAAGGTACCAATGAGTGGTCAATAATATAAACCCAGTGGAGCTGTTATGCACAGCCAGTCATGGTTAACATGGGTGGTTAGGCTAGCTCTGACCAAGAGTTGAACTGGTTTCTGTGGTTAAGTGGTTAACACGCCCTTAACCACTTGTAAAACCTTGATGTAGAATATGAATTGATTTCCCCACAAGCACTCTCTTAGTTTAGCAGTCAAGGAAACTGAACACACAAAAAAAATATTCATGCATTTCACAAATTAGCTTTGAGGTCATTTATATGCCAGTCATCTACTAAACAATGTCACAACAAAATTTTAGCAGATATACACATTTAAAATTTACAGTCTTCCTTTTGCAGGAAAATGGACCAGAAATAGTGATGACACCATCTTGCACTCGTGGGGCATATCCACAGTTTTCCCGAGCAATCACCGAGCGTTGCCATGATGATTCTAATTGCCTGTTTTCTATTTCTGGTCTTGAGACGCATCATAAAAGCTACCAAAACAAGCAATCCAGACAGTGTTAGTTGAAGTAAAAATGTATTTCAGGCTCAACTTGTGCAGTTGTTGGCTGTCATAACAGCTCAAAGTAGTTAATGTTTTCAACTTAAATAACCTCAGACCATCGCTTCATTACATCTACACACTCAGGTGAGACACTGTCAAAAAACTGTCATCTTGACTCTGTGAAGTCTCGGCACTATAGAGATACATGTTTTTTGTATAGTTTTTAGAAATGTAATACTTTAAACATCACATTGTCCTCTTAGAGCTTACACCGATGCAACTGAAAACACTAGAGACCGGAAATTGAGAACAGGCTAATCCACGTTCCATGTTCAGGAAAAAGGTGGATACAAAGTTATGTCCAATCAAATGCTTTCTGGAATGAGAAAGTCCATTCCCCAATACCATCTGCTTCTGACTCCTGCTTTTTTTTTTTTATTTATTTATTTGACATGGACAGACAATTACATTGGACGAACCATATGCATTTGTTTAAGTGTTTTAGCACAAATGCTAATTTTCAACACCTGTCCACAGGAGGCTTTAAGAAATTAAATACAATAACAAAACTAATAAGCAAAATAATACTAAAAATACTAACAGAAAAGAATAGCTAAAATATACCATGTAATTACAGAGAGAAGAGAAAACAAATTGCATACATAAATTATAAAGCAAAAGCATCAGAGTCAGCGAATATCATTAATTATTCATGCGAGCACTGCTGTTTAGTTTTTAGCCATTGTTTAAGTCCTCTGTTGAAAGCTTTGCCATCGGTCTCTAGTTTTAAATCAGTAGGCAAAGCATTCCAGAGTTTTGGCCCCTTTACTGAGAAGGCAGACTGACCAAAAGAGGTCTTACACTTTGGGACTAAACAGTCACCTCTGATAGTGGCTCGTGTGTTCGCCCCCTGAGAGCTTTGGCGTCTACTGATTAATATAGAAAACTGTGGTGAAACATGATTATGTAGACATTTGAAAACCAATTTAATATAATTAAAATCAATAAAACTGTCAAAACCAAGAAGCTTATGCTTTCTTATAACATCACAATGATGCCATCTCATGGGTTTCCGGTCCATGATTTTTATTGCCTGTTTGTAAAGTGAGAGAATCGGTATTAATTTATTTGGAGAGATTTGTGACCATGATGTGACGCTAATATGATAGGTGTGAGAATATCATTGCATGCATATATAGTTTTGCAGTGTGACAGGACAAATCCCTTCTTATAAACCGAAAACAATTTATATTTGGTCTGACCTTCTTGCAGATGTACTTAACATGATTATCAAATTTTAATTTTTTATCCAGAATAATCCCAAGGTACTTGACTTCATTGACTGCTTCTATTACTTCATTTTTTATTTGTACCTCAAATATATCGCTAACCGACCTATTTGGTATAGAGAAACACATGGAGACTGTTTTCTTAACATTTAGCGATAGATGAGATAACTCGAGCCAGTTAGAGATATTCGTTAATGCTGTTGTCAGGTGCTCACCTGCCAGACTGGGTGTTTTAGTAGAAACATGGACCACAGTGTCGTCTGCATACATTTGACAGTTTACGCCTGGACAGCATTTTGGTAGGTCATTTATATACATTGTGAACAGCAAAGGGGCAAGTACAGACCCTTGCGGTACTCCCATGTTGTTGGCTTGCAGAGGTGACCTCACCCCATTTACCCTAACACATTGCTGTCTCCCGCCCAAATAAGACCTAAACCACTGCAAAGCTTCTGAAGACATTTTAAATTGATTTAATTTATGTAGCAAGATACTATGATTAACAGTGTCAAAGGCCTTTTTAGGTCCAGGAACACCGCCCCAACAACATTTCCTTTATCCAGTGATTCTTTAATTTTATTGATCAAATAACAGTTAGCTGTTTCGATGGAATATTTGTCTCTAAATCCAAACTGTAATGGATAAAGCAAGTGATTAGACTCCAAATGTTCCGCTAATTGCTCGGCGACAATCTTTTCCAGAACTTTTGAGACTACAGGAAGGATAGCATTAGGCCTATAATTGCTTGATATTTCCTTATCCCCGATTTGTAGACCGGTGCAATTATTGCTGTTTTCCAGCTCTCTGGGAACATATTTGTTTGTATTGATAAATTGACTAAATAAGTAACTGGCTCTAACAAACAGCTTTCATATCTTTTAATTAATGCAGCATGTATATTGTGTATGTCCTTAGACATAGAGTTACTCATGTTTACAATCACCTTTTTAACTTTATCACAGGATACCTCTTTTATACAGAAGGAGCCTGTGTGAGCATTGTCAGGCTCTTCAAGAGATGGCTCAATATATTTAAAATTACTTGCTAATTCTTTTACGGAGTTGATAAAAAAAGTATTAAAAACATTTGCAATAGCCACATTACTCTGAATCAGATTATGACAAACTTTAAGACCATTTATTTTTGAGTGTTTATGTCTACTTGAATTAGTTAGTCTATTTATATGTTGCCAAATTTAGAACTATTGCCACTAGCTTCTTCAATTAATTTAGAGAAATAGTTAGTCTTTGCCTTTCGCAGCTCTGATACTACCTTGTTCCTCAAGCCCGTATAAATAAGGTGGTCAATATTAGTTTTTGTTATTAAGGACTTTTTAAGAGCAATATCTCTCTTTTTAATGATCTGACGGATGTCACTATTAAACCATGGAAGAGAATGTTTCTTGGGTGTACTTTTCCAGGTTTTTGTTTGTTTACTTATTAGATCACTTAACACAGAGTTAAAATTGCTTGCGCTATAGTTTAAGTCTGTTTCTCTAATTACCTTTTCCCAGTTAACTTCCTTTAAATCATATTCAAAATTGGCTTCTTTAGATTTGGGGATTCCTGTTGTTATAATTGAATTTTTTGTATTGTTATTGTAAAGTAGACTATAATAATACAAAATTGCTGGACTGTGTATAGTAATGACTGTTGGCTATTTGATAAAGGGACAAGCCCTTCGATATGTCGTGCCCCAACATCCTCTCTCTTTAGGAAAATACTTTAACACAGGAAAGAATACTCTGTTTGTCAATGCATTTCAACATAAAACAATTTCAGTTTTCAATCAAACGACTGATGTTTTATTCTTTCTTCACATTCTGGCTTAAAGTTATCAGTCAACCCTCAAACAAGAGCGCAGATCATTAGGTAAATGTGTGCAGTAGCGTTGTGTTTGAACTGTAACTGCACAGTGCTTACACGAGACACATGATTAATGAACTCATTTGACGCTCCTCCAGCACAGAGCGGATGTGTCTGACAGTGTCATTGTACCTCTGTGACCGGCTGTGGAGTTTTAATACTTCAGTTGAGTTCAGGCACCAAAATATATAAACGTAACCCTTGTGGTTCCTCAAAACCTGTGTTTTTAGGAGATAACCATTGCTGAAGAAGAACAACTTACAAAATATGTTAGCAAAATTACTGTGGCAGTGCAAGATTTATCACACGGTTTGATTACATATTCAAATACAATATTTTAAAGGTATTTCAAGGCACTTTAATGAATACCATGGTATTGTGTTATGGTAACACCTTTGTATTTTGATTAGCTGGGCATATTGATTAAAGCATGCCTTATTATTATAATGCACATTGTGTGGATTTGAATAACATGTTTATTTGCTGAATTTAGTTATTTCATTTGAAACACTGGTGTAAGATTTGGCCTCTGTTCAACACTTTTGTACTGGACAGCTCTGAATTCATAATTAAAATTGCTCTTGATTCCACTTCATAACAAACATTGTATTCCCCTTTTCCACTGATGTGGTGCCAGTGCTAGTATGTGAACCTGATCTGGCCCCTTTCCATACGTTTCCATCAAAGAAAACCTTCTGCTCTTGAAATAGGAGCTATTATTTTCAGTAGCTCGTGGGAGGGATAATGCTCTCCCTCATTTTTGAAAACAACAATTATTTGTTCCCAAACTTATTTGTCTGAGTTAAAGTCACTTATCTAATCTTAAAAAGTACATCTTATGCAATCAGTGCTCTGTATTGGCAAGGTGACTGTGTATGGGAGTGTGTGTTAAAGTAGAGCGGTGTATAGCAGCACCCTGCTGCTGACAGTCACTACAGTCTCAGTGTGAGTGGATAAGGTGACAGATTTCCTGATGAAATGAGGCTTCCGCTGAGGCTCTTTTATCAGCTCTGATGGTCTCCAGATAAAAGCCAAAGATTTATTCTCACTCAGTAATGAGCTGGATAATTAATTTCTGCCGACATCCATCACATTCTCAACAAGGCCATTGTCTTAAAAATTGCTTCTCAACTTGGTTTGCGGTAGACATTGAGAATATGAAGTGACAAGCGGTTAAATGAAGCGTGGGATTATTCACACACACTTTATTAGAAAAGCTAATAGTTTCTCTATTTTAATTTATCATGTAATAAATGGAACAGTGAGCATACGCAGTGGTGATTGAGTCATGGAAAGTGTAAATACATCAGAGCCTAAGTTTATTCAAAATGAAAAGAAAAATGAATTCAAGCGTATGATTTATTTGAAAACACATTTAATTAACAGTTGTACTGCCCAAAATTATTTTCAAGAAAAGTATTTTTGTCTTGTTTTCCAATTAAAATATCTAAATGTCCTTAAATTTTTTAAATATTTCTTTAGAAGCTAAACTGTAAGATCTTAAGACTCGTTTTCAGAGAATTTATCTTGAAGTAAGCTTATATGTGCAAGAAAAACTTGCTTACATCAATCGTGAATTAGTTTTTTCTTGTTTCAAGCATGCACAGTAAGCTTACTTCAAGATACAGTATATTCTCTGAAAACAAGTCTTAATTTATTTTTTCTTTTCTTTTCTTTATTTATTAGGGACCATGCACAAACATAAATATTACAATTTGATGCATTGTACCAGAGTTAGCCAGAGGCTAATTTACATCTGCAGTCCCTTATATCTTACCCAGTTTTTATTCTCAAGATATTTTTGTTGGAAAACAAGAAAAAATACTTAAAATAGTTAAATAGTTAATATCCAATGCTAGCCAGGCAAATCATAACATAGGACAGGGGTCGGTCAGCAACCAATGGAAGATTACCCATAATCATGGGCATGCCAGCAACGGCGAGAGAGGATTAGACTATTTTATTTGTTTTTGAGTGTTTTTATGAGCTGAATATGTGAGACAAAAAAAAAAAAGATAAAATGTGACAAGATTGCATTATACCCAACAGACTCATGCAGCGCATGCGCATCACGAGCCGATAGTGCTTCGCGTTTGGATGCGCCCTCTTTGCTTTGGTCAGGCTGCGTGGATGACAGCCTACATTCCGTGTTTCATTTGTTTCTTTTTGCTTTCAGAACAACACGTGTTGTAATAAGGAAAACACCACTATTAATCCTTGAGATTTCTAACCCAGGTACACCCTCCTTAAACCATAGTCACACTCAAAATTACATTAAACGATTAAAAGAAGAAACATAGACCCACATCGTGGAGTTCAAAAACCGAGTCTATTCAAAATATTCATTAAACGTGGAAATAAAATTTTAGTATTTTGCAGGTGCGATTCAATGAAAAGGGCTAAATGGTTGATTGGCTTGTGATGTGCGAATGGCTTGCACGTGTTTAACCTAATCGATTCCAAATCAGCTGGACCACCTGGGGGTGGAGTCTCCACTCTCCCCTGAGCGGGACCTGCCACTACTGTGCATCCGCCACTCTGTTGAGGTCGCCTGGGATATGAGCGGCTCACAACGATTTGAGTTGCTGCTGACTTAAGAGGAGGAGATGGCGGGTGAGCAACTTGAGGCAGTTGATATGCCAACGCAGTCATGGCTCTGTCCAGGAGCTGGCGGCTGTGTGCCCATTGTACATGGCGCCCCAGCCAAGCTTGGAGGCATCTGTCATAACCACAACGTGCCTGGACACCTGCACTAAGGAGACCCCTGCCCGCAGAAATACAAGGTCTGTCCAAGTGCTGAACAAGCGGCGGCAGATCGGCTTGATGGGCATGCGATGTGCCCCGTGGAGCCATGCCCATCTCAGGACTCGAGTCTGAAGCGGTCTCATATGAATCAACCTGATTGATTCCCAGTTTACCCAAAGCCCCTACCGGCTGAGGTGCCTGAGCATCAGGTCCCTGTGCACACACAACAAGTCTCGAGAGTGAGCTAGAAACAGCCAGTCGTCAAGATAGTTGAGGATGCAGATGCCCACTTCCCTTAGCGGGGCAAGGGCTGCCTCTGTGACTTTCGTGAATATGTGAGGCGACAGGGACAGACCGAAGGGTAGGACTTTGTACTGGAAC
The DNA here is from genome assembly GCF_025860055.1 of Xyrauchen texanus. Classification (NCBI taxonomy): domain Eukaryota; kingdom Metazoa; phylum Chordata; class Actinopteri; order Cypriniformes; family Catostomidae; genus Xyrauchen; species Xyrauchen texanus. Next base: position 41,145,258 of record NC_068298.1, on the reverse strand, counting down.
ACCCGGCCCTCGAAAGCAAACCTAAGAAATGGCCTGTGTCGAGGTAAAACCGAGACAATATAAATCATATTTTAATAGTAAACTTAAAAGACAACATAAACACATGACGGACATGTCCGTAAACGAGCTCTCTCTGTATCACTACAACAAGACACAGCTCTCTCTCTCTCCCGCAGACCGGCACATGACCACGCCCCCATGCCACAGTGTCAAAACTAAATGAAAAGCCTGTTTTTAAAATGTTACTCTTACATTTATAGTTTCTAATCATAAAATATGCCTTGTAAATGTTATAATAATAGTCTAATAATAATAATAATTATTATTATTGTAGGCTTAAAATATTGTTTAATTAAATTATTATTTTATAATTTTTTCTTACCAGATGAAGCTGAATTTGTTGACTACGTAAACTGGGGAATATGTTAATTGTGGTTTCTCCTGGTATTTCTGATATTAATATCTGCTGAAACAGTATATTGTTTATGTCTGTGCATTTATAATATTACTCTGGAGGCAGGAGGTGTCAAGCAAAATGTGAAATGTCAAGTACACATTTTGCAGTGAATATTAAATACAAATTCAAACATTAAAAGCAATTAAAATAAATTGATATAGCCTACAAACAGGTGAAAGACCTGTAAGAAGTTTCAGGAATTTTTACGATACGACACCATTATATAGTAAAATAATAATAATAATAATAATAATAATAATAATTATATTATATTCTTATAGCGCCTTTCCAGATCTCAAGAACACTTATCATTCTCAAATTTAGCACAGTTTAAAGAAGAAGAAAAAAAAACTGAGCATATTTCACTTTATTCGTTTTACATGAGCAGGAATATTCCGAATAGATGAATACTCTATGGAGCAGTGGTTCCCAAATCTGTCCTGGAGGCCCCCAACACTGCACATTTTGTATATCTCCCTTTTCGGATACACACAGTTCATGTCTTTGAGTCTCCACGAACGAGCTGAGTTGAATCAGGTGTGTTTGATTAGGGAGATATCCAAAATGTGTAGTGTTGGGGGGCCTGCAGGAACAGGCTTGGGAACCACTGCTATGGAGCATTTAAACCTTTATGGAGCATTTGAACTTTTTTTGGAATAAAGTCTTAACCAAACAATTTCCTTAATCGCTGATGTGGATATAAATTGTGTCCACGTTAAGAGATGGACAGATGAGCTCCGATGTGAAATTATCTCTTCAGGTCATCATGCTCAGGCTTAGACTATAAATGAATACATGGGAATCATTACGTGTGAATTATGTGATACATTAACCTAGACATTTTAAGAAGTGGAACGTGTATATGATGTTGTATCTTAATTAATTTGGCACTTGACAAGCACCAGGCATGCACAATAATGGAGACCATGCCCATCCGATCTGAAATCACACTATGCACATTTTCATTTTTATGGTTTACACTTTAGACATACTGGTTTACAGATTCATAAAGTTAATATAATTTTGGAAATGTTTATTTAAAATACCACCTTATCCTTGAGCTTCTTGGATAATCATTCAAACAAATATTTTTTCGATTATTAAAATTATGGAATTGTTTATTCCTTGCCATAGTGATCATTGCCTTGCTCATTGGGGCTACAAACAAAAATATGAAGGCAGGTTTTTGTGTCAATATGGTTTGCTGTCCCCTTCTGCTTATTTTTTTTTAATGCACCGTTTTGCGGCCGGTCCACAGTGCTCTCGATGGCCAGTCCACCTCTGCTGAAAGGGATAGTTAACCCAAAAATGAAAATTCTACCATCATTTACTTGCCTTCATGCCATCCCAGATGTGTATGACTTTCTTTCTTCAGCAGAACAAGGAACAAAGACTTTTAGAAGAATATCTCAGCTCTGAAGGTCCATACAATGCAAGTGAATGGTGATCAGACATTTGTAGCTCCAAAAATCACATAAAGGAACCATAAAGGTAATTTTAATCAGAATTTAAATTTTGGGTGAATTATTCCTTTAATTTTCTTTTTGGAAAATATAATTTTTTCAAGAAACAATTTACTTTTAGTGGCAAAACAATCTCTCTTTAATCATAACCATATATGAATAACTCTGTCTGACAGGAAATATTGTGAGCTTTCTTCATACTAATAGTGCTTCATTGACTGGCTGTGTTGTGTTTAATGTGACAGAACTACACACTTAATTAGAAGGTCTCTTGGGAACAACTGTGTGCGCAAATAAAGGCTTTGTGAAGTCCTCGACCGCTCTGATTAACATCTCTGCTCATCACTCTCATTAACACACACACATGCCAGATGGAGACGCACTTATTCCAGCACTCTATTTAGTCACCCACAATCATGCACAATTGTATAAATGTATGTAGTATTTTGGCTTAATTTGAAACTAATTATGATGTATAACCAATATATTGAACTGACTGTTATATTGAACTGAACTGCTCTGCAAAGGCACATATACAGTATAACTGAAATCGTGTCTCTTGGTCTAGGATGTGTCCTGTAGCAGAGAGGTTTCACTTAAACATGCTGTTTCATTCTGAATAATTACAATTTTCTTATACTCCAGAATTGTCACGAATTGCAGACAACGAAGGCAGACGAAGGTTGAGGATCCAAATGCAGCTTTCTTTATTATAAACAAAACACAAAGGAAAACCCTCAATGGGGAAATAAACATGAACAGAGAACTAGGGCAGGGAACACAGACCAGGCTAACTACATTAACAAACATTCAACGATAGACAAGGACTGAACCAAAATCCGGGGTATAAATACATGAACAAGGGACAAAGGGGCCAATGAACAAACAGAACTCAAAACAAGATAACGAGATGACAAACAGAAGCAAATGGCAAACTAATGAGGACAGGTGAAAACAATGACAGAAAACATGAACGCTAACAAGAAGACTGTGGAGCTACAAAAGGGACAAAAGTGAAAACTATGGAATAACAAAAGGGACAAAAATGGAAAACAAAGGGGCAACGGTAAAACAAGACAAGGTCATACGTAACAAGAACTGAGTTAGATTGATGTCAAATTTACAGTAATGACATGAATTCTGACCTGACTGTTTATACTGATGGCACATTGCAAAATCTGATTTATTTCCACAGATGAAAGTAGCCCAGATCAAAATGAAAAGTGTCAGGTTCTGTTTGATATATATATATATATATTCTATCACGTGTAGGAATATTTGAGTTGCAGTTATCCATGCTGTGAATGTAGCCTTTGTTTTCATATTCAGTTCTTAAAACAATTAAAAATAAAAGCCTCACATGAAACCAAAATATGTGCAAAACACATCTGAATATTTGGATCATTTCAGTCTAGCATCCATTAGTGAGTTATAACAGATGAAGAGAGAGATTGATACATCTCTCTGGCAATGTACTGTCAAGACAAAATCAAATGTTAGAAAACATGCTTTTTAAGGCTGTTTAGTGGTGTTGGTTAAGTCTAACATCACTACTCTTCTCATAGTTTAAGCAAATGAAACGTCATGTTGAGGAGAGGTGTGCTGTAACTTTTGTAAGCAATCGAACTTAAGATTTACACCTGACAGATGATGAAACCAATGAAAAAACATTATAGACTTTCATTAAAAGAGGGACTCAAGACATATCTAGAGAGCAGAATATCATTAAGACATGGGGGTGGGCTCTTTTGACTTGCACCAGAAACTGATTCCCTAGCAATCACCCAGAACACCCTAGCAACCACTTAAAAGCATGCTAAAAGGCAGTCAGAACACCTTAGTAACCACTAATTTCACCAAAGCTAAATTAAAGGCATTTTTCATAAGAATAATGACACCATGTGATGCACAATTCACCAATCAATAGCTTCAAAACTTTTTTCATACATTTTTATACTTGAAGTCATACATTTGGTTTGATGTTTTAGTCATTGAAATGTACATCAGTGTTCTTATTCATGAGTTAAATCATGTGTTAATATATTAAAATGATGTAACTGTTAGTGCTCTACAATTTTATATTGTTCTCATAACTGCAGGTAATTACCCTATGTCTAAGAAATAGCTGTTAAAAATCAAGGTTGGAAGTTCAAAATGATTTAACATTTAAAATGTATAATCTGCATTAGGATTTTAACAATGACTGGAACACTCTAACCTCACTGCTTGTATAACTTTATACAGTGTGCATAGGGATTTAATTATCTATATATACAGTTAAGTGACCTCTATTACAACAAGGTGTTTTAATGGGCCTTTGAGACGTGGGGTAATTAAAATGGCAGACTATAAAGAAATTCTGCGGCCGAAGAAAGGTCAAGGAAAATACTTTCTGCTGTAATATTACTGTTCATCTTGAATCATTTCCAATCAACCTTTTGGTCTTGTTTAGAGATGGGTGAAAGATTGATTAATTGATTGGTTGATTGGTTGATTGGTTGATTGATTGGTTGATTGATTGGTTGGTTGGTTGGTTGGTTGGTTGATTGGTTGATTGATTGATTGAGTTGATTGATTGATTGATTGATTGATTGATTGATTGATTGATTGGTTGGTTGTTTGATTGATTGGTTGATTGGTTGAATGATTGGTTAGTTGGTTCATTGATTGATTGATTGATTGGTTGATTGGTTGATTGATCGATAGGTCGGTCGATTGGTTGATCAATTGATTGGTTGATCGATTGATTGGTTGGTTGATTGGTTGATTCATTGATTGATTGATTGGTTGATTGGTTGGTTGATTGATTGATACTGCAGTACATGATAGTATGCAAAACCTTAATCTGACTGTTTGTTTCAACTGATCTCATATGTTGGGCATGGGTATATTTGTGTGCAGCAAACTCTCAGTTAGTGTTGTGATATAGATGTCAAATGCAACAGCATTTCTCTCATTTATAATTTATCTTTCCCTTAACATCACTTACACTTCTTATTGCTTAATTTAGCATTGCTTTATTTTAGAAAGTAAAATTATTTTTATTATTATAAAATTATAATGAAAGTATTTCCTTAAAGTATATAACCCTGCTTTACATTATGATGTACTGCTGGAGGTCATTCTGGATTTAGATTATAGTTTATTGGTTACAGAGAGTGTTTCTGACATTCTGGTTCACAGCATTAGTTGTCCACATTTCACTTGCACTTCACATTTGATCAGAACCCAATAACGAGAGTCATTTTCCTCTGTATGAACTGCAGAGTGCTGATAACGGCTCTAATGGCCACAGTGGTGCCTCATTTTTCACTTACTGACACAGAAATTAGCAACTAATCATAAATTTAACTTTTAATTTTCTGATAAAAAGTTTAACTTGAAAATTGAGCATCACTCAATTGAGGATGCACACTTTCTCTACACATATATCACCTGCTCTCTGTTCACTATAGTTCTGACCTTCAGAAAACACTTGTGTCCTCCAGTCTGAACCAGAGAGCTTGCCATGCGATTTGTTGTATGTGAAGTTTTAAACATTCCTGATGATTAACACTATTCTTGTGCCGCTTCTAGACCAGTGCTTCTCAATGTTTTTGACTCCAAGGCTTTTTTATGCCTTTTTAACATTTATTTTAAATAAGTTATCTCGTGGCCTTTTGAAAGTTTACTGAGGTCCCCTAGTGGGATGAGAACAAATGTGTGGTTCTATACACATGTTTCAGTCCTCCGTTGAAAGTGGGGTTGTCGAGGTGAGCCTGTGTAAAGCAGGTATTGTAATGAGGATAAACCCCCTCTGTAGGCAACAAGCTAACACTATCTATCAGCATCCACTGCAGTCAGCACGCAGCTGGATACATGCAGAGAAAACAACATGTGATTGATATTGCCTGTGTCTGCTCTCACAAAAAGTTTCCAGTTACCACCTCACTTTCCCCTGTAAATGATACAGACTGGCTTTCACAATGCACTAAGTAGAATGTTATTAGCACTTAAGTACAATTGTATACTACTTATACCCCACACACCCCCCCAATCTTTATTTTAGTAGTACGTAAAAACATTCATAATTAACAAGAGCTTTGAACTGCTCTAAAGTCCATTAAGCGCAACTTACACGTGTCTTTCTCGCATCTTTCACAGTTAATCAGAGACAAAGGGACATTTATATTTTGGTCATTGAAAAGCCATTTTACACTTTTTCAGAGGATTAAAAAAAGTGTTGAAAAATATTGCATTGAAATCAACAGGCAGTCTCCGCAGCGCATGCAACGTGAGAGGTCTAAATTAGGTCTAAAGAAAGAAACCCAGCCCCAATCTGAATCTACAGCACAGAGAAAGTTCATTTTAAAGCTGCAGTGTATAACTCTTGTTGTACTAGTGTCACCAAACAGAATGGCCGTATGCTTAAATATCTGTACTTCCCTGCTACACAGTATGCAAAATCCAGTACATCGAATCCCTGCTGAAAAATCCAGCTTAAACTGGCTGCAGTGTTTTGGAACATAGTAGCTTCTTGCTGGTTATTAACTGGTCCAAGATACAGTAGACCATCTTGGACCAGCAACAAACCGCCTAGAGTTGAAGTCAGAAGTTTACATACACTTTAGCCAAAACATTTAAACTCAGTTTTTCACAATTCCTGACATTTAATCATAGAAAACATTCCCTGTCTTAAGTCAGTTAGGATCACTACTTTATTTTAAGAATGTGAAATGTCAGATTTTTGTTTTTCAAAAACAGCTTTTATTTCTTTCATCACATTCCCAGTGGGTCAGAAGTTTACATACACTTTGTTAGTATTTGGTAGCATTACCTTTAAATTGTTTTCTTGGGTCAAATGTTTTGTGTAGCCTTCCACAAGCTTTTTACAATAAGTTGCTGGAATTTTCAGTCAGGTTTGTAGGCCTCCTTGCTCACACATGCTTTTTCAGTTCTGCACACACATTTTCTTTAGGATTGAGGTCAGGGCTTTGTGAATGTCACTCCAATACCTTGACTTTGTTGTCCTTAAGCCATTTTGCCACAACTTATGCTTGGTATGGAGGTATGCTTGGGGTCATTGTCCATTTGGAAGACCCATTTGCAAATGAGCTTTAACTTCCTGGCTGATGTCTTGAGAGGTTGCTTTAGTATATCCACATAATTTTCCTTTCTCATGATGAAGAAATTTCTCCAAACAGGAAGATTTTTGACCCCATGTGCACTTGCAAACTGTAGTCTGGCTTTTTTATGGTGGTTTTGGAGCAGTGGCTTCTTCCTTGTTGAGCAGTCTTTCAGGTTTTGTCGATATAGGACTCATTTTACTGTGGATATAGATACTTGTCTACCTGTTTCCTCCAGCATCTTCACAAGGTCCTTTTCTGTTGTTCTGGGATTGATTTGCACTTTTCGCACCAAACTACGTTCATCTCTAGGAGCTGTATGATGGCTGTGTGGTTCCATGGTGTTTATACTATTGTTTGAACAGATGAGTACATAATATATTCTTGGCCGATTTCTTTTGATTTTCCCATGGTGTCAAGCAAAGAGACACTGAGTTTGAAGGTAGGCCTTAAAATACATCCACATGTACAACTCTGATTCAGTACACCTCCTATCAGAAGTTAATTGGCTAATTGTCTTAAGGACTTGACATCATTTTCTGGAATTTTCAAAACTGCTTAAAGGCACTGTTAACTTGTGTATGTAAACTTCTGACCCACTGAAATTGTGATATAGTCACATAAAAGTTAAACAAGCTGCCTGTAAACAATTGTTGAAAAAAAATACTCGTGTTATGCACAAAGTAGATGTCATAAACGACTTGCCAAAACTATAGTTTGCTAATATGAAATCCGTGGAGTGGTTAAAAAATTTGTTTTAAGGACTTCAACCTAAGTTATTCCTAAGTTACTTTTCAAACCACCTTAAAGATCGGTTCATCCAAAAATGTAAATTCTATAATAATGTACACACCCTCATATTGTTAACTATATATATATATATATATATATATATATATATATATATATATATATATATATATATATATAGATAGATATATATATATATAAAGGTGTCTATATGACTTTCTTTCTTCCATTGAACACAAAAGGAGATAAGCAGAATGACGTCCTCATTCACCATTTATTTTCATTGTATGGATAAAAAAAAGATGCAATGAAAGTGGCTGGCTACTGAGACTAACATTCTGCCTTATGAGTGTGGAACTACTTGAGAATGAGTAGATAAACTATGACAGATTTTTCATTTTAAAGGTGGTCAAGATGATTTTGGGAACAATGGTGGCTGGTCAACCAGTGAATAACCAGTCTGGACTAGCTAGAAGCCAGCTTCCATGCTCCATAACACCAGCTACATGCGTAAACTTTCTCTAAATTGAGAAGACTGAAGTTGGTTGGCACAGGGTTAATTATATGAATTATATAATTCATTTCACAAATGTTCACCTTTTTTTGCTTCTGTCAGGGCATTTAAATGTTAAAATCTGTTAAGGTGAAGACAGCTGTCCATTTTATTGATGTTAATAAAAATTAAACACCTGTGATAAAAACGTTTCAGAAATAAAACTATTTTTAGAAATATTTTTAAAACATATTCATTTGAATTTGTTTAGTTTTAATTTATTATGATGGGTATCAGATGGGTATCTGATATATTTTAATATAAGATTTTAAGCCTGTGATAAGTAATGCTAGTTGGCTAATATTATTTACAAAAAAAGAGTGTGAGTCGGATATTTTTTGGGTTGTTTAGCACACTGGCTATAAATACAATTAGACAATGTTTCTTAACATTCATATACCAGTGTAACGCAGTTCAATGGAAAGGAGGAGGCGAGAACCGGCTTGACAATATAAATAATATTTTAATGATAAACTTAAACAAAAGACAAACACACACACATGACGGCCATGTCCGTAAACGATCTCTCTCTCCCGCAGTTGGCCTTTATCCCTCTCGGAGCCTTGATTAGCCTGATAAGGGACCGGCTGTGTAGAATCATGACCCCGCCCTCCGCCCTGTCACAGAGTGTGATTTGGTGGTTCCATTTTCCGTCTAAGGTTATAAAATGTACACTGATGGTCAGATTTACGGTTGGGTGAAGAGTTAATAAAATTCAGTATGCTTTCCTTGTCACTGAGGGCAGTGATTCAAATGTCTGTAGAGCCCAGACTGAGTTTAGCTCAAGAAAAGTCAACTGACTGTTTTGAATTCACTGTGAAATCAGTCTGAATTTCTAATGGAATTTTTTAGACTATAAAAAGATTATTTAAATTTTTTATTTTAAGGACCTTTCACTGAAAGGTTCTTTGGGGTACTAAAAATTGTTTTTCTATGGCATTGCTGTGAAAAACCCTTTTTGGAACCTTTGTTTTTAAGAGGATATTTGATGTCAGAGACCAATTTCAGCATTTCCACCTAGTTTAGTACTGGAGAGTTTTGTACCAAACAAGGTCTGTTGGCTGTTCCAAGATCCACATACAAAACTACAGGTGATAGAGCTTTTGTAGTGACCCCGTGGTTGTGGAATAGCCTGCCCTGGGATATTACATCTGCTGAATATGTGTCTGTTTTTAAGATTGTTTAAAAACTAATTTGTATGGACTTGCTGTTATTACTATGTAAACGTGTTGTGTTTTACTGTGTGTAATTTTATGTTATTTTTTGTGAAGCACTTTGTGCTAAATCACTAAAAAAATATACAAACAGTTTTCTGTTCACTGAAGTGAAGAGACTATGGTGTACTAATAATTCCTATACAGTAGTTCTGGTAGAGCATGTCACCATCAACGGATCATACAGATAAAATGTATAGCATGAATGCACTGTTATTTGCTTTGAGCCTCAGTATCATCTAAACAGATTTTCAGACTGTGGGCAGATCACTGAGACTGAATATGAGAGGGCCCATGACAGAGCCCTGGGGTACACCAACATCACCACCATGAGCCAGTGATGGCTCTCTATTCACCTTTACTCTATGAGCTCTTCAGATAAGATTTTGTTCAGTTAATTGCCTTAGGAGAAAAGTTGAGTATTGACAGCTTTGCAGTAAGAACACCATGATCAGCAGTGGCAAATGCTTTTCTTAAGTCTGAGAATAGGGCTTCAGTTCACCCCTGTCCAATTTAGATTTAACCTTCTCTTAAAAAGAAGCAGTTAACCGTTTCTTTTGAGTGATTGGCTCTGAAGCTAAACTGCACTGAGTGTAATCTAAAAGGACATGCCTTTCAATGACCTTCGACACAACATGTAGTTCACTAATGGACCTCTGATGAATCACCAGTTTTGAAAACAGGTGTTATTATGGCTGTCCTCCAAGCCTTTCGGAAATTCACCAAACTAATAAACTTTTAGATGGTATTTTTTAATGGACAACATGCAGACCAATTTTGTGTGTGGTGTTTCAGCACATTCATGAATGAAAATGAAATTTTGTGAAGGGGGAAAATTGGGCACATGAACTTGAATATGAAATACCATGTTGCATCTAACCTTGCGACTGGCTTTTTTTACCCCATCCGAGTCAACAGAGAAGGCAAATTGTATTTAGCACAACATTTTGGGGTGTATTCGCACAGTTATGTGATGTAGATAATTGCTTTGGGTGCTAAAATAATGCAAAACAATGCTATCAGCCGGTGCAATTGATTCTCAGTGAATCCCTCTGGATGTTTTAGAATCATCTAGTCCATAAACACCTTTGACTTTAGAGTGCTTCAAGGAGTGTGTCACCATCTTATTGTGTCATTCAGAAATATTCAGAAAAACAGGTTGCCTGTAAATACACAACCACAATGTCAAATTCTTCTTTGTCAAAGGGAATTGACAGTTGCAGTTGCATTTGTGCTTCATTTTGTGTGACAGTATCATTCACAGAGATTCAAGTTGTGTTTCTGTTGGTGTTTCCCTGTTCATCACATTTAATTTTCCCAAATCAGATTGGAGTTTCTCTTAATCTTATCAATTACAAGGAAATTGGTTTTGGCTTTTTCAATTGCTCTTATTACTTTATTTCATAGTGTCACAAATTGCAATCCGTCTGTGGTTAATTTGGATACAAGAGCTGCTATCCCAGTGTCTCACTCTTCCATTAATTTCCACATGTCTGCATTTAACTACGAAAGTGTTTTTTTTTTTCTTTTCTTTTTTTTCCTACAACCCACTTTGGTTTTACTCAAGCAACGATTCATTATGGTGTGAATCCAAGTCAGAATTCAATTGATTTTCCTTCCATTTGATGCCTTTAATTGTGTTTTATAAATGTATGTGTTCACTGTAACACGGTTCAAATGGGCAAGGAGGAGGCTGGAACCGGCAGAACATTCAAAGTAATATTTAATGAAACAAAAAGACACCAAATACAAAGAAACACACAGCAGCTACGTGTGGCTCTCTCTCTCTCTCTCCTGAACTGCTCGCCCTTATCCCTCTCCTCGGCTGATTAGACCGATTGAGTGTGACCTCCTCTTCGTCACATTCACCTTTACGTATCCTGAGCTGTCAAACTGAGTCTTGATTAATTTTCTGGAGGTTAGATGTTGGTCAGATAACCTTGCAACTGAAAGACTGACAGACTTAATGTGATCATTCTCTCTGGCTTATCAATGAATATCAGGTCAGTCTGTGTTTTAGAGGACTTGGTTATTAGTGTTTGGCTGGTTTTTGGGATAACATTGCAAATCACACTCTTAACATCGTCTTAACTTTCGTTGTACAATATTTTACGATATAGAATGTAGATGGATCGTATTAAAATAATACATGTAGTTCGCCCTTGTGTCATTGCATTGCTGCATGACTTTCATTCTTTTGCAGAACAAAAATCTAAATTCTGGTCAGTGGCAGTTCTGGCCCTAGACGAGAGCCCTAGTCAGTCTCTATTTTGAGAAATAGACACCTCACATGTCCTCCGCTGACAGCTTCATTGAATTCTACCTGCTCAACACCAGTTTCATGAACAACAGTAAAGAGAAGAATCAGGGGTGCAGGACTTATGGGAAGAATAAAAAAATAAATAAATCTTCTTTTGAAACAAAAAGAAAAGGTTAGAGTGGGAAAAGATACACAGATATTGGACAACGGATAATTGGAAAAGAGTGTTATGGATCTTAACCCCATTGATCTTTTGTGGGATCAGTTAGACTGTAAGGTGTGTGAGAAGTGCAAGACAGTCACATCTACAGTATGTCAAGTGCTACAGGACGTGTGGGGTGAAATGTCACCTGACGATCTGGACAAACTGACAACTAGAATGCCAAGGATCTGCAAAGCTGTCATTACTGCATGTGGAGGATTTTTTTGATGAGAACTCTTTGAAGTAGTTTAAGAAGTTCTGAAAAGTTTATTTTGTATTTTTTTTTTATTATTGTTTTTCTCCCAGTTTGGCATGCCTAATTCCCAATGTCCTTTTAAGTTCTTGTGGTCGCGTAGTGATTCGGGTGGCAGAGGACGAATCCCAGCTGTCTCCGCGTCTGAATCCATCAACCCGTGCATCTTATCACGTGGCTTGTTGAGCGTGTTGCCACGGAGACAGCTTCACGCGTCATCCACCACGTCATCCACACACAACTCACCACGTGCCCCCACCGAGAGCGAGAACCACATTATAGCAACCATGAGGAGGTTACCCCACATGACTCTACCCTCCCTAGCAACCAGGCCAATTTGGTTGCTTAGGAGTCCTTGCGATAAAACAATTTTGATGTTTATCTGAGAAAGAGAGAGAGAGAGAAATACCTCGATATCGACTATAAACATTTGAGTAATTTTCTGTCCTTAGTCTATGTTCTACATCTAGAACAGGGGTGTTCATTACAGCGATATGATAGCAAGACAACCACTGGTTGGTTGATCTAGATAAAATGTAAAAGATTGACTTTTTATTTCGTGAGGTCTGTAGCTGCGCGCTGTTTGATTGACAGGCGGCTAATGTTTGTGCGCTTTACGTGCACATGTGCTCCGAGCACGCTAAAGCGGGTATGCGATCAAATACACTTCAGAATTCCTCCAATGCCCATCTTGGTGAGGCATTAATGTAAACGCAGTCGGTTTGGTCTAAAGTGAATGTAAACAGAGGGACAAAAAGCGTATTTGCATCAAATGTCAGACTTGAAGTGTACATGTAACTGAATAAGAGCACTGTCTAGTAGGCTGTCATTTAAAGACTATTAATCAAACATTAACAAGGAAATGAGAAAACACTCACTACTTTTGGCTAAATAACTTTAGTAGCTTTAAAAATATTCATGTAATAGAATAAAACAGTAATATTTTTAATAACAATATTTTAAATAATGTTGTTACTTTTTTTATAATACTGACCCTGATGTAGAGAGAGTGTTAATTGGTATAATAAATTACCAGGAAAGTAGAGATGATAAAATAATTAATAATTATGCTTAGCCTTTATAAAGATCAACATTTGTAGAACAATACTTCAGCAGAATATTCAGAACATTGTGCATCATGCATTAGAATTAAATCACAACTATTGCTGGACTTAAAATATACCAGAACTAAATCAATGTGGAACAATGTATCTCAAAAGGAGTACAATATGCCTCCATGTGCTACTTAAATAAATAAATAAAGAAAGAAAGAAAATTCTCTCATCATTTACTCACACTCAGATGTGTATGACTTTCTTTCTTCAGCAGAACACAAATTTAGGATTATAGAAAACATTTCAGCTCTGGAGTGCATGGATGCCAACATTTTGATGCTCCAAAAAGCACATAAAGGCAGCACAAAAGCAATCCATATGACTCAAGTTGTTTAATCCATGATGTGATAGGTGTGGGTGAGACAAAATATCAATATTTAATTTTATTTTTGCTAGAAATTCTTCCCCCTGCCCAGTAGATGGCAATATGCATGAAGAATGTGAATCAACGAATACAAAAGAAGAAGAAGAAAGTTAAAGTGGAGATTGACTGAGTAGTGAGGAGAATTTATAGCAAATATGGATTTAAAAATGTATCTGTTTCCCACCCAACCTATCATAACTTTTCTGAACACAGGGATTAAACCATTGGAGTCACATGGATTAGGATGCTTTATGCTGATTTATGTGATTTTTGGAGCTTCAAAATTTTGGCACCCATTCACTTACATTGTATGGTCCAAAAGAGCTGAGATATTCTTCTAAAAAATCTAAATATGTGTTCTGCTGAAGAAAGAAAGTCACACATCTGGGATGGTCTAAGGGTGACTAAATTATGAGAGAATTTTCATTTTTGTGTGAATTATTCTTTTAAAGCCTGATGTGGCCACTGTACCAAACAATTGCTATACCACCTTATTGTGCGGGACATGACATGCCAAGTGACCCTGCTTTTTTAGTGCAGGTTTTTTTATTCCTTGCATTGTTCTGAACATGTTTTATCTGCAACAATAACTCTCTCTCAGTTGGCATTAAGGGAAATTTAGTCCCTACACGTAAACTGATTTTAATGTAATTGTGTCATACATTATGTTATTGAAAATAACCTTTTCATCTTTTCGTTTCTGTAATCATGTCACCCTTTTATTTATTTTTTAAATCAGATTCATGTAGTGTTTACAGTATCATAGATAAGTGATGTATTTTAAAAGTTGTCAGTCACAAACACCTATAAAATACCTATTTGTTTTTTATTCTTTCTGGCAAACAGCCATAGAAGGGAATGTAAAGTACAGTGTGTGTGCCTCATTTTTAAATTGCAGCATAGATTTTTATTATAAAGGAGAATAGCTTTCACAACTCAATGCTCAATATTCACTGCTCATGAGTACTTTTAAATTAGCTATTCTTTTACTCTTACTTGAATAGTTTTTAGGAGAGATACTTTCACTCTACTCATATAATTGTTTTTAAGAATGAACAGTACTTTAACATGAGTATTATTTTTCAGTACTCTTGCCACCCCTGCTCATAACCAGTAGCACTTTGTTTAGTTGCTGATCAGAGCAGAGTGGGATGATTAAATCCCTGGTTTAGATACAGAAAGTATCTCATGACGCACTTCTTCATTTAGAACCACCACCACTCTACACCAATGGCCACAGAGCTGCCATCATTGGAGTGGTGGTGGCGGAGTGGCCTAAAGTACATAACTGTTAATCAGAAGGTTGCTGGTTTGATCCCCACACCCACCACCATTGTGTACTTGAGCAAGGCACTTAACTCCAGGTTGCTCCGGGGGGATTGTCCCTATAATAAGTGCACTGTAAATCACTCTGGATAAAAGCTTCTGCCAAATGCATAAATGTAAATGTAAATGCCACGCAAGGCGCTAGCCTGCCTTTGGGAGCAACTTGGGGTTCAGTGTCTTCCCCAAGGACATTTTGGCACGTGTAGTCGAACCGCAAACCCTGCGATTAGCGGCTGACGCGCTCTACCACCTGAGCTCAGCCGCCCCCAACTACCGCAATCTATGTAATGATCCACATTATTTCATTTTGAAAAAGTCAGCATATGGAAGCGAGGTTGAACAGCAGGCCGTCTGATGCATTGAAAACAACCTGGAGCCGAACACACTCAAAACGGTGGAGATGATTGTGGACTTCAGTAGGAACACTCCAACATTGACCCCCCTCACCATTCTAAACAGCACTGTAGCAGCAGTGGAATCATTCAGGTTCCTGGGCACTACCATCTCACAGGACCTGAAGTGGGAGACCCACATTGACTCCACTGTGAAAAAGGCCCAGAAGATGTTGTACTTCCTTTGCCAGCTGAAGAAGTTCAACCTGCCACAGGACCTGCTGATACAGTTCATTGAGTCTGTCCTGTGTACATCTATAACTGTGTTTGGTTCAGCAACTAAGTCATACAAAAAAATACTTGAAAGGATTGTTCAGAATGCTGAGAGGATTATTGGCACTCCCCTACCCACCCTGCTAGAACTGTACACATACAGAGTAACAAAAAGCGCTCTTGACCCCACTATCCCAGAACACTTCCTTTTCTAACGTATGTGCTCTGGCCGGCACTACAGAACACTGAGCACCAGAACAGCCTTTTCCTTCAGGCCATACTTTCCTTTTTGTCAACACAACCATGTACAATATTCAATCCATCCATTCCTGCTTATATTGATATTTCATTTATATTCTTTAACATATCCTACCTCTTCTTCAATACATTACATCACCTGCACATAACTGTATATCTGTATATAAAATATTTGAACAACATTATTGCTCTATTGTATATTTTTCTTATTATGTATCTATTATATCTTATTTTTAATTTATATGGTTGCATTCTCTTTGCACTGGAAGCTTCTGTCACCATGACAAATTCCTTTTGTGTGTAAGCATACTTGGCAATAAAGCTCATTCTGATTCTCATTCAGAATTTTATTTGCCACAGTCACTTAATTTTCATGAGATCAGGCCTATTCACTCACATGCTTGTAGTATTTGTTATCTAGCAACTCATTAGCAACATAAATTTTTTTGAAAACATAGCGGCTTCAAAATTCACATTTGGAAGGTTAATCTTTCAATGAATCTGCTCTCACAAGTATCATTTCTGAAATGACTTTCTGGTATAATGAATCACTTTGCAGGTGTAGCTCAAGCATATAAGCTCCAATAACCATACCAGAAATCATTTCCGAGCATTATAGCAAGTGAACAACTTCGCCAAACAGTTAACTGTTCAACATTCATCTAGTGACTGTCGTCCTTTCTCTGCTATACCAAATTATTGTTGGCTTACTGTAGTGAATCAGGGTGAGGCAAGGACAGGTTTCTTGATTTTTTTCACTGATGTTTTTGATGTCACTCTATAATAGACTTTTGTTCATTTTTAACTAAAGCATCTTCCATAGTGTCCCATATTCCGGATGACCGGTGAAGGTCATCAAACTTGGACTGTTTTATGTCCGTGTTTGGATTTTGCCTGGGTTTACCCATTTGGATTGACCTTTTGTATTTCACACCTGGATTACATGTGAGTTTTGCTTTGTTTCGTTTGTTTACCCCCATCTGCACTTCAATAAACTTCAGCTTGCACTTGGATCCATCCCTCCTGTGATTACTCCCAGCAATCATTACAGAACAACTGACCCCAATATGGATTTAGCGGCTGAGGCTTTATTTTGTCTTCGTCAAGGGACTGACTCGATCGAGGAGTACACCCTTACCTTTTGTGAACTGGTGAATTGCTTTTCTTATGGTGAAATGGTGTTCTAGGACTTTCATCATTTTGGCTAAACAAACCATTAAAATCCTCTCTGCCAGGAGGTCAGTGCAAGCTCTCATTAGTGGAGTTTATCAACTGCACACTGAGGCTCTCACTCTCCTCCTTCAGAGCGGGTTATGACGGCATCTCCACTGTGACCAACCACACCTCTCAATTGCTGCCAGCATTATCGACCAAGAAGGTCGATCCTCTGCGGCTGTCAGCACCCAAGCCAATTCCAGTTCACAAGCCAGTGCTCACGCCTGCCACGGTCCACGAGCCAGCGACCATGCCAGCCACGGTCAACGAGCCAGCGACCGAGCCAGTTCCTGAAGCCTCGTCCATCCCAGAGCCAGCGCCTGAAGCCTCGACCATCCCAGAGCCAGCTCCTGAAGCCTCGACCATCCCAGAGCCAGTGTCTGAAGCCTCAACCGTCCCAGAGACAGATCCTGAAGCCTCAACCGTCCCAGAGCCATCATCTGAAGCCTCGACCATCCCAGAGCCAGTGTCTGAAGCCTCAACCGTCCCAGAGCCAGATCCTGAAGCCTCAACCGTCCCAGAGCCATCGTCTGAAGCCTCAACCGTCCCAGAGCCAGCGTCTGAAGCCTCAACCGTCCCAGAGCCAGATCCTGAAGCCTCAACCGTCCCAGAGCCAGTGTCTAAAGCCTCAACCGTCCCAGAGCCAGATCCTGAAGCCTCAACCGTCTCAGAGCAAGCTCCTGAAGCCTCGACCAATTCAGAGCCAGCATCCTCGGCCACGGAGGCACAGTAGTGCTCATGACCATGGAGGTTATTCCCGTCACTGCTTGTGTTCACTGCCACGGCCTTTCCCATCAATGCCTGTGCTCACGGCCACGAAGGTCATTCCCCTGTCACTGCCAGTCATTAAATCTGGATGAGATGCCTAAATTGAATGAATGATGTGATGCTTACAACAAGTCTTCCTGATAGAACTATCATTTCGGCTTCCAGATCTCAATAATTGTGTATTTGCTCAGAAATTACATCAAATGTATTTTAAATCAGAGCTTTCCACAGCTTTTCACTAACTGAACACAAAGAAGAATTGAATTAAATTTATATTATAATAAATATAATTTATAAGCTCTAATGCAACAATAAAGTAATACATGAAAAAAATAATATTGCTGATGGATAAAATAAATGTTATTCTCATAAGCATCCTGTTTATACGTCACATAAGGAAAGTTAATAGGCTGCAAATGCTATTTCATGTTTACTGTTAGTGTTCTGCATGAAAAAATCTGCATGAATGATAAGAATAAACAAGGCATTGGCTGCATATGATGATCTCTCTCTCTCTCTCTCTCTCTCTCTCTCTCTCTCTCTTTCTGAATTCAGCTGCATTATTTGTGTATCTCATCATGCACATGTAGTTGTGAATATGTGGAAACTGCTCAAACAGCAAATTAGTGAATTCATTTAATATTTCATCAAACACTGTGCTTCACGGTTCCAAAGAAAACTCAGCCAGCGGTCGTTTAATATGTGTAATTGAAATATCTTTCAATTATTTAAAATTGTTCCATTCACAGATCCTTCAAGTAAAATGAAAAGGTAATGAAATAAACATCATGTGCAAACCCTTTCTATTGATGCTGTGAGGAGTTTCTTGACGGTTGTAGTTTTAGAGGCATTAGATATACACCGATCAGCCTCAACATTATAACCACTGACAAGTGAAGTGAATAACATTTATTATCTCATTACAATGGCACCTGTCAAGGGGTGGATATATTAGGCAGCAAGTGAACCATCAGTTCTTGTGTTGGAAGCAGGAAAAATGGGCAAGCGTAAAGATCTGATTGACTTTGAAAAGGGCCATATTGTGATGGCTAGACGACTGTGTCAGAGCATCTCCAAAATGGCAGGTCTTGTGGCGTGTTCCCGGTATGCAGTGGTTAGTACCTTCCAAAAGTGGCCCAAGGAAAGACAACCGGCGACAGGGTGGTCGGAAGAAGAGCTACTGTAGCACAAATAGCTGAAAAACTTAATGCTGGCCATGATAGAAAGGTGTCAGAACACACAGTGCATCACAGCTTGCTGCATATGGGGCTGCATAGCCACAGACCAGTCAGAGTGCCCATGCTGACCCCTGTCAGCATGGGCTCGTGTGCGTCATTTACCTGGGGTAGTGACCGCATCAGGATGTACTATGGGAAGAAGGGAGGCCGGCAGAGGCAGTGTGAAGCTCTGGGCAATGTTCTGCTGGGAAACCTTGGGTCCTGGCATTCATGTGGATGTTATTTTGACATATACCACCTACCTAAAGATTGTTGCAGACCAGGTACACCCCTTCATGGCAGTGGTATTCCCTGATGCCAGTGCCCTCTTTCAGCAGGATAATGCGCCCTGTCGCACTGCAAAAATAGTTCAGAAATGGTTTGAGGAACATGATAAAGAGTTCAAGGTGTTGACTTGGCCTCCAAATTCCCCAATCTCAATCACATTGAGCATCTTTGGGATGTGCTGGACCAACAAGTCTGATCCGTGGATGCCCCACCCCGCATTTTACAGGACTTAAAGGATCTGCTCCTAACGTGTTGGTGCCAGATACCACAGGCCACCTTTAGAGGTCTCGTAGAGTCCATTCCTTGACAGGTCAGAGCTGTTTTGGTGGCACAAGGGGGACCTACACGATATTAGGCATGTGGTTTTAATGTTTTGGCTGATTGGTGTATGTGCTGGCTCAAGCTGAATTGAATTGGCACGTAGAAAGAAACATTCTGCATTTTGTGTTTTTGCAAATGAAAGTGCCACAGTTCATGCTCATTAAAACAGCTCAGAAGACATATCGTATTGCATATGCACTTTATATTTAGACCCATTTCTGAAACTTTAGGACTTGTTGGAACGGCATACATTATTGAGTGCTTTATTTGAATCAATATGAAAAATAAATCACAATGATATTCACAATATGATATTTTATGAACACATTTTTAGCTTAAAATTAAGATATTTTTAAAGTTTTTGTGGCCTGTAACCCTAATCTGTATATGTTTAAATGTGTATACTTTGTTTACTAATACATACTATTATTACTGTTAATGGTTTTCATGCATTTTTGTTTATTTGGGTTTTAATGAGAACAATATTGGACTGCTCGTCTAATTAATTCAACCGGCTGATAGTGTTGTTAATACAATAGTGATAATGATGTTAGCTAGTGGTAGGAAATATATGTATTTATTTATTTCATTTGTAATTTAATTTATGAATAGGTTTTATTGGATGGTCAGTACTGCTTAAAAATATACTTGTAGTATATATTAATGTGCTAAGTCGACACATCTAGAATATCATCTACACTTTTTGACATCTTTTTGACTATAATAAACTAAGCTATTTATTTATTTGAATGGGATATTTTAGTAGATAGTAATAGTCAATACTGCTTCAAAATCATCTGCACCTTAATAATATTACAATTATTACTAATTGTATATTATAATTATAATTATTAGTTCCTCTTAACTAATTATTTTAATAATAATTAATATCAAAAGTATAGTTGTAACGATTGATTATTATTATTATTATTATTATTATTATTATTATTATTATTATTATTAGACGTAATTATTATTTAAGCATTAGGGTCTTTTATTGTTGCCATTGTATAAAAGACACTCGTCAGGTCATGTTGTCCTTGATTTTACCACGGTTAAGGGGGTTTACTAATCCTGCTTTTTCAAAGTGTAATTTGAAATCGAGTGATCTTTGACCTACTGCCATCATATAAATACTGCTGCACCCTCGAGAAAATGATTTTGTCAAGGCAGTGTTATCACCCCCTATGCTTTCAAAACGTTTTAAAGAAGAGCACACAGTACTCTGTGCAATAAGTGAAAATGAAATGGTTTAGCTCCACTCCACAGAAAATGAGATGTCGTTCACTCTATAACTAACCACGTTCACACACAGTCCCAATGCAACAGCACTGAGGTGAAGAATAAATGATACAGCACAAACGCTCCCACAAAGATCAGATGCTGAATGTGTGTAATAAAAACAGCAGATTAGCTTTTGATGAAAAAGCAATACAAAAGAAGTATTGCCTCAATATATTGAAATGCTCTGGCAGGAGTTTATACACCGTGCATTGCTGTTTATTAATACAAATAGCACTAATAACAGGCTGACCAGGAGATTTATTTCTGTCACATCCTCATACACTCAGAACTGTACTGGTCGAATCTAACTCTAAGACACCACATTTATTGAGAAGGCACAGATAAACAAACCTCTTTTAAAAGACTATGTAGACCAGAAATGTTTATAAGATTGTAACGGGGTTCGGAATGTGCAAGTAGGTGGTGGGAACCGGCAGAGCACTCAAAATAACTTTAATGACATAAATCAACTAAAGCAAACATAAACACACACATACAGGTGTATGCAAAAGTTTAGGCACCCCTGACAATTTCCATGATTTTCATTTATAAATAATTGGGTGTTTGGATCAGCAATTTCATTTTGATCTATCAAATAACTGAAGGACACAGTAATATTTCTGTAGTGAAATAAGGTTCATT
This sequence comes from Xyrauchen texanus, assembly GCF_025860055.1. Lineage (NCBI taxonomy): Eukaryota > Metazoa > Chordata > Actinopteri > Cypriniformes > Catostomidae > Xyrauchen > Xyrauchen texanus. The sequence goes on along the minus strand of NC_068298.1, from coordinate 41,123,598 downwards.
GGATGAACAGAAAATGTGCAATATGCATCAAAACCAAATTAGACAGGTGCATAAATTTGTGTGTGTGTGTGTGTGTGTGTGTGTGTGTGTCTCTCTCTCTTGGAATGGTGCCTCTGGCTGGTCTTTATCCCCCTCCCGGCTGATTAGGACAATTCAGCGCTGAGTGTGCGTCCTCACTGCCTGGCCACGCCCTCCTCCTCACAAAGATTTACCATAAATGCTGTAAAAATCTGGGGAAACAGATAACAGTTTTTATTGATTGTCTATGAATAACATGACAAACACAAAAGATTCAGGGTTGTTACAAACAGGCACTGAACACCAAGATAAAACAGAACTCAAATGTGTAAGCAATAATACAATACTTAAAAGTATTCCAAAAGAAAAAACAAAGACTTGACTTTGACCTGACCGGACCTAAACTTTAACCTGGACTTAACTTGACTTGACTTGACTTGACTTGACATGACTTTGGCAAGATCTGCATGGGGTCACAAGGCAAACATTGCCAGAGAGATTTAAAGAAGTTGAATATGCACACACACACACACACATACACACACTAACCAATCAATCACCAAACAACACAGATGGCATACACAATGAACAAAAATAATACAAGCTTTATATGTACAGAATGATATTCAAATATATACTGTATATATATATATATATATAAATAAAGGCTGTTTCCTAAAACACTAAGTTAGTTGCATGTAAGTAGTACTTAACTACATTTCCCAAAAGCATCATTGTGTAAGTAGTACATGAAAATGTGAGAAAACAAATCTTAAACATATCATTCTTGTTTCTGTTTATCAGAGACAAATGGACATTTAATAAATTGGATTCATGTATTTGGATAATCGGAAAGCCCTTGTAAACAGTTATGATGATACAAAAGTGTTGAAAAAAAACACATAAAAAAAACAATATTACCGTCTCCGCTGTCGTTGCATGCAAGGTCATAAGCCGAAGTTTACATTACAGATAACACAGAATAACTCAATGTTGGCCTACTTTGGCAATAGAGAGATGATATGTGTTCATTTATTATATAGATTTCACAAGTATATGTACAATAGGTGACCCTGCAGTATAATATTAAATCAATTTGCCTAAATAAATAATTAAACAAATCATCGTTGACAAAGGAGATTACAGTGAGAGTGTGCAATGAGCGATTCATTCTCTCGCTTCCTCCAGAATCTGCTCCAGGAGTCTATAGTGTGTTTACATGGCAGTCACAAATTGTATGTTGCATAATGGCAGTAAGGCTGCAAGTGCACAGTAGACCTCTAACCAGATGATCTAATGCACCCAATAGAGTGTCTCTCTATATCGAGAGCTTGAGTAGTGCAATACTGATGCAAGCCATTTCAGTTTCCAGCCAAAGGAGCAAAACTTTCAGCTACTTAAGAGCTCCTTATAACGATTCACCTTGCGTGCAATCACGTTATTTCTTGGGTCTCTACAGAATGTAAAATTTTTTTTAGGTAGGGTTGCACCAGCTGTGTGTGAGGCCATTCTGTTGGAATGTAAAGTTCACAATAAGGTCTTAGTAACTACTAGTTAGTTTGGAACTTAGTCAGTGCTTAATTTGGTTGCACCACCTGTTATTAAGGCAAGACTTAAGGTTGTAAGCTCCCCATAAAGTAACGTGTAGTCGCAAAATATGACATTTACCTGTACTGATCCAATAAGAAGCCTTCAAATTTGACACAGAAGTATTAAAAAGACATGCATTTCAGTTTTATCATGTTATTATTGATGTTCAAACCTTGTAACCCGTAACTGTCGGCTGTTATAAATTAAATCCCCATTTAGTTCGATTCTGTTTTGTATTTGCCTTTATGACAATTTACCGTTGTTCGTGCATAGTATCCAGAGTTCAACTATGGTATAGAAAGATCATGTTAATCACTGTAAAAAAAGATCACCATGGTTCGATGTTAATATTGTATGTAATTAATTTGTATAAAATAATAATAATAATCTATGGAATTTGTAATAAAAACAATATCCTAAACACATGTAGAAATAATAAAAACAACCTCCATGAAAGTGACTTTTATTGCCTTAATATACAATATTTCATATTTTTGTAGGCTAATAATATTAAAATTTATTACAAATATATACACTATTTCTGGAAAAATACCATAGTTACTACTACAGTTAATGTTACTATAGTAACTGTCAGGTATATTTCTATTAGGGTGCTGATTTGTGGAATGAAAAGCCTGTAATTAACATTGTGAATAGAACAATGTTTTCCTGTTTATCTCGTCTCTGTAGTTTAATATGACGGGCTGTTTAATCTTGTTTAGCTTCAGCACAGATTCTTTATGTGTCTCAGATCAGATGGGTTTATAACAGAGAATTCTGTGTCAAATGCAAATGGGTCACAGGTTACTCGTACCTGCGGTCCAGACCTCTGTGACCTCATAGCTGGCTACGGCCATGCATGGGATGTCTAGTAAATGATGCCGAGCAAAATCTAATTTGCTATATCTGTAGTAAATAAGTAATTGCACTTTAGACATCTGAGAACCATGTCTATTCTTAACACAAAGTCTAAACTCTGAGCAATTTATCACTTTTTACTAACCATGATGTGTGTGTCAGTAGATCAATATGATTCATTATTCTTTATAATTTAATGCATCAAATTATATTATACATCTGACATTCTAACACATAGCATACAGCCCATTCACACTACCACACTCCATATTTCTGCTTGACGGGGAATGGAATATATAATAGGATGCAAACTGCACAATAACTGGAGAACAACCACAGAAATAAATTGCACTTAACAAAACTCATTCATGCTTTGAGCGGGCTATTTCACCAACCCTCTTGTGCCTAGACTTAGCCCATTCTTGCACGAAAGTATCAAAACTTCATGGGCATACCAACTGACTTTGCACGTAGGACATATCCAATAGCACTGCGCTTAAGATAGAAAACTGTCCCAAGGTAATGTTGTTATTAACAATAATGTTATTATTATTTTATAATAATAATGGAAGAGCTTCTATCGCTTGTCGCATTATCACGTAACGCCTGGCTAGGACACATTGTTTCGGGTATTTTCTACAACAGGCTTTAAGCATTTAACTTTTACTTTATTATTTTCATTCCTTTCATATTGATTTAGTCGATATATTGCCATTTACATTATGTTCTTCCCACTCATGTTAAGCACCCATACAGTAGTTCAGCTGGCTGGTCTGTATTTGGAAGCATAAGGGGAATGCTCTCGAGGGCCCCACACATGTACTATTGCATAAGCAGCGGTACATCTCTGTGTCAGGGCTTTGTGGATGGGGTTTCAGTTTAGTCTGCTCATAATGATTGTTCCTAAATGGAGACCACACAGTCATGTAATTAAACCTCTCTCTTCTTGGGTATAGGTTCAAAAGTCACAGAACAGAAAGAAAGTATATAGCATACCAGAATGTGGTTCACCTTTGATACCAACTGAGCTATAAAGAAGTAGCATGAAGTACCTGCCTACTTCCCATCAGCTGGTAATGTATTCCCAAGGCCATTATGTTTCTAAGGAATATACAAGTCATGAAGGTCATCTTTCTGTGTTTTTAAAGCAGCCAACAACATCTGATAAGCAGGCTGCTACAACTTCTGGGAGACCTGGAGGACGAATGTATTCTTTTTCATAGCTTGGGACACCTTATTTAATTCTTGGTTATGATTTATCAACTTTGTTTGAGGTCTGAAATGGTTAAGAAAATTATCCATTTGCTTTTCTTGTAATCTAATTGCTGTGTAGAAGAGATGATCGCTGCAATGAACTCTAGTTTTGAGAGATTGTCAGTAGATTTGATAGTTTGAAGTCTGTGATATTCTTGGTTAATCTTTGACAGATATTCAAGAGTTTGGTTGGAGGCAGTTAGCAAGTCTGTGCGATCATTTTGTTGTGGTCTGTGCAATCATTCGTAGAAACTGCTGCGGCCCATTGCAGGAAGGTGCCTCGATTTGTTCCTGACAGGGTGACAGAGCTCTAACCCTGACCATATTGAGCCAGTAATCATCCTGTCAGACACAAAGCCGGGGCACCTTTCTTGACAAAACCTGTTCTGATAAAGGACATTTCAGCGTCATTACTGTTGCTCAAGGATTGCAAAGCAAGCACATCATGTTATAATGTAAATTAAGTTTTGTTTCAATTTCAGTGGCTTTCGTGTCAGAAGTAGTAACTCCACATTAGATTAATGAGATTAATATGGAGCAGTGACTCGGTCACTGTGTGGTAAGACTCATTTTCATAAAGACAGAATTGCATGTAAATGTCTTAATTATGAATCAAGAGTTCAGTGGTCCATATCAACATGTTTTCTTACTGCTGTTTTGTACATAAAACATCCACCTATAATTCATTACAAACTGCTTCAGTGTTGCAATTATGTTCTGATGACGTTTAAAATGAAAGACAATAAGATATTTTGATCACACATTAAAGACAAATCGGTAACAATTTACAATAAATTGTAATTGTTAACATAGTTAACTACATTAGTTAACATGAACTATCAATGAACAATACTTTTTATTAAACAGTTTTAAAATGACAAGAGTTATAAACTAGCAGTACTTAATGCATTAGTGAACATTTATTTTTAATAAATTACCATTAACCAAGATTAATAAATGCTGTCGAAACATATTGTTCATTGTAAGTTCATGATACCTAATGCATTTACTGTGTTACTGAAAAATAAGATCTCTTCATTATCTCAGTTGCTTCTGCTGGACAGCAGCGAGATTAAATGGAGATCAAATGGAGACTTATGCTTCGATCTCCAGAAAAACAGACCACAACGATCTTACGCGTATCCTCTTGAGAGTCAGCAGAGATCTCAACAATGTCTTAAAATGTGCTCTGAATTGCACGGCCTGAAATTCGGCTCAGGATTTCTGGAGTTTTACTAGTGGAATGATCTAAATCAAATGCTTTAAATGAAGAGACCGGACAGTGAGCATATTTGCTGAACTTATAGATGTTTAAACCTGTTCATTTGACATTCAAACGGTTCTGCAAGCGAGCAACATAAAACTATCACTCCTGTTTATGCCCAACAAATCCATTTACATGTGCACGACATTGGTGCAATAGTCTTGTCTCGTCACAACGTGTTGCTCACTCTTAATACAACAACTTTGACAAGAAAAATTATTTGTGTAAAATGCAACTGGAACTACTCTGCTGCAGAATGGAGAGAAACGATTAAAACTCACAACTTCATCCTTACAAACACATGTCAAATCTCTCATGTCCATCTCCATCAGATCTATCTGATGTATACAGGCCTTGTAAATCAGTCCATTTTAATAACATATAAGTAGCCCTTTATGTACTGGTAATATACATACATACAGTAATCATAAAAATATGGTAATATTAATAATATACATGACTAAAATTCCAAATATACTCTTACCATTAATCTTTAATATACATATTCTTACCGATTATTGATTTAGCAGCAAGGTCCTCTCTTTCAGGATTTCATCTGTTCATTTTATGTACATTTTGTCAACTTTATTCTGGTAGAATTGACTTGAACTCCCAAAGGTTTCATTTTTTAACAGAAAAATGTAAATTCTGTCATCTCTCACCTTCATGTTTCATATGAATTTCTTTCATCTGTAGGACACTAAAAGAGCTGGTTGGCAGAATGTCTCAGTCAATATTCACTTTCATTTTATAAAAAAAAAGATGAATGAAAGTATATTGGTGACTGGGAGATTCTGCACAGAAGAGAAAAACTCATATGAGCTTGGAACAACATGACGTGGAGTAATCATGATAGCATTTTCATTTTGGGGTGAATTGTCTTTGTAAATACATGTTTAAGTATTTGTTAAAGGTATTTTCCAAGAGCAACAATGTAAATGTAAGTCAACACGTGAATGTGTGTCTTGCTGGGAAACAAGTGACTCAAGAGAAGGGCTAGAATGAAGGATGCATGCTTAATCATTCAGTCTGAATTAAGAAAAGTACTGTAGCCCCCTTTAGATTCATGGGAGATTGTTATAAAATGATTGATGTTTTAGTATTACAAGTTTAATGAAGATGGCATGAGTGTTTTATATTTAAATAAATATATAAATAAAAAGGGATACACGTGTCTATAGAATAGGAATGAGCGTGTGTGTGCTGACAGAGGTCAGGCTGTCGTAGGTCCAGATGCTCGGAGTCTAAAGGTCATCATCTATTGTGACGTATACCTGAATCTCACAGACAGCTGCTGTATGCTTGTGGAAGGCCAGTGTCAGAGACGTAAAGATGCAATGCTGAATTTATGGCATCAATCTATATTTGAACTCCTTGCAGCAGACAGAGCAAAACCCAAGTCTATTTTGAGCTGTTAAGAGCTTTCCAGAATAATCAATCACTGGCCAAACGTCTAGCTACTATAATATTATGAAATATTAATGGGTGATATGTTGCATGCAAAAATAAATAAATAATATATATATATATATATATATATATATATATATATATATATATATATATCTTTCAAATACACTGCTACATTTGAATGGCTGTCAATGGAAAAATATTTTTGTCTGCATATTGGTGTAGTTACAGCATCATCATTCATGGGCTAACTGAATATTAACCCCGCCATTTTTAGCTGCCACTGATTTTAAACTTTAATATCGGTAAATATTTCCAAACTACGCATGGGGAAAAGACCCACAGATTGTTTTCAAGTTTAGCCCATATGCTTTAGCAATAATAAACACCAACACAATTCATGAGTATTGCGGCGATTGCCTTGTGATACTTGAGATCAGTAGACATGCTTGATTTAATGTGCTTTAAATGTAATTCATGGTGTTGATCTTTATTAATTATGCTTTATACTGGCTGTTTAGTATTTATGAAGTTTTAAGTGTTAATGGAATGACACAAGATTGAATCTGTGCACAAGTAAAATGAATGTACAGTATGTGTGTATGATGTATGTCTGTTCTGTTCTGTTGGTCTGTGGTTTGCTTCTGTACAGCTGGAAGCAAGTACACTAACCTAATGTTGCCTTAGGCCAATAGGAGCGTGCTGCACAGTTTTGATGATAAAAACTTTAAACACATTGTTACAATGTGATATCTTTCCCAAATGGAAATAGTAGGAATGGCTTTTGCATCATCATTTTACAAATGTAAAGATATTTTTGAAATTTAAAGAGAAAGCTAATCACAAAACAATATTAAGTGAATGAGTTTATGTGTAGATATTAAAATGAAAATGAAATCACTGAGTTTCATGCTATCTCTAAATGTTTTTGACAGTTACACACAATATCATTAGATACTTTGTAATTCTTGTGTTTGGTCAGTCGCATCATTCTGAGTTTGAATATTATGCAATAACTACACGGTGTACAGTATTTGTAAAACATTAGTTAACAGTTAATTCATGATTTATAAACCATTGTTCCTACATTGTTAATACATTAATAGAGTAAACACAAATAGTATGTAATTAATGTATATTTTCTGTAGCAGATGATTTATTATTGATTAATAATTCATACTTTATATAAGCAGTTTGATCATGGTTTTTCATCTTGTTAATCATACATAACGAGTGTATTTCAGTTGATGCAAACCATTGGTAAATAATTATTTTATGAGAACATTGAAAATTTTATAATTAATAAAGAAATTATATAAACATTTATGTATGAAATTAATTTGACGTGCATTTATGTTCAATTAATGTGTTCATAACTGTTTTAGGAACATTATTAGTAAAGCAATTCATGATTAAAGCAATAAAGCAACTCCTTATGCAAGACCCTAATAAACTTGTCAGGGTTTATTTTGCGATGATGTCCTATTTACAGTTTATTATCCCTTAGGTATTCCAAAATCTAGTGGCAGTAGAAGAGGTGTAGAGTTTGTGATCTGATAAAGACTGTCGATTCAGTGAGGGTTGTCGGGTGAATGTTCCAGTCTTTTGTTGACAAGAATGATAGCTTTCATTTGCATGCTAAAGCTGCAGCTGCCCTCTCAAGATGGATGAGGGTCCCGGCTTCACCCCTCACCGTAATCCTACACAATAGAGACACACTATTAAACAGGGCCAAATGGACAAGCGTTTATACAGCGCATCGGGAACCAAAATCTCCTTGACTTCTTATACTGTTTGAGGGGTTACCACAAGAGACTGAGTCTGTTTGTCCTGCTAATATAGTCAATAGACAACAACGTATAGCAGTAGGTCTCAACTGGTTTTGCTTCAGGATTTGGATCAAGTGGTGACCCATCGTACAAAAGTAAACAAAAAGGATGTCATAATCGAACATTAAAATGTATTAATATTACCATGAACTGATTTATTGATCATTTAATTCTGAAATGTCTTTACATGTTGATTGTGTGTTGCTGTTGGCCAACTCTATAACTGTAATAGATTAAATAAAAAATTTAAATTCTGATTCCTTAAGTCAAGCCAAATTACATTTTTATATATGATGCTGTATAAAAAAATCTCCGCCAGTAAAAAATAAAGTCCTCCTAGGCCATTTGTCCTAATCTAATCACCTAGTTATCTTGTTTGAGTTCTGTTTGTTCATTGGTTCCTGTCTTCCCATGTCCACGTATTTAACCCTGTCTGTTTGTTTAGTCACTGTCTATCGTTGAATGTTGTTAGCCTGGTGTGTGTTCCCTGCCCGTTTTCCTCAGTCTTGTGTTTATTTCCCCATTGTGGGTTTTCCTTTGTGTTTGTTGAGTGTCTTAGTCAATAAAGTAAGTTTGCATCTAGATCCGCTCTCCTCGTCTGCCTCCATTCGTCACAGAACGATAGACCACCAAATATGGATCTAGCAGCTTTCTTTATGGAACTGGCCCAGGCGGATCTGACCATCCGCGAGTACTCCCACTTCTTTTCCGCTGTTGCCATCCACACCGGCTTCGACGACACATCCTTGAAGACCATCTACCAGCTCGGGCTACCAACGTACCAGCTGAGGGAATTGCCGAACTCCGGAGACCTAACGTGGAGGGAATACGTGAGTCTAGTCTTGGGAGAACTCGCTGCCGGGGAACCACCTCTCTCGATCCCGGTTTCCGCCTCTGGGTTTTCCGTGCCTGCCACGGCCAACGAGCCAGCGTTGCCAGCTTCGTCTGCCCGGCGGAGGAGGAGAAGAGGAAAGGCTTCTGCTCCCCAGTCTCCGCCTGCCACGGCCAGCGAGCCAGAGCCCACGCCTGCCACGGCCAGCAAGCCAGAGCCCACGCCTTCCACGGCCAGCGAGCCAGAGCCCACGCCTTCCACGGTGAGCAAGCCAGCGCCTACGCATGTCACTGTGAGCGAGCCAGCGCCTACGCATGTCACTGTGAGCGAGCCTGCGCCTACGCATGTCACTGTGAGCGAGCCTGCGCCAATGCATGTCACTGTGAGCGAGCCTGTCGCCTCAGAAGTCAGTGAGCCAGTGCCTGTCGCCTCGACCGTCCCCGAGCCAGTGCCTGTAGCCTCGACCGTCCCCGAGCCAGTGCCTGTAGCCGGGACCGTCCAAGAGCCAGCGCCAGTAGCCAGGACCGTCCAAGAGCCAGCGCCAGTAGCCTCGACCGTTCCCGAGCCAGCGCCTGTAGCCTCGACCGTCCCCGAGCCAGCGCCTGTAGCCTCGACCGTCCAAGAGCCAGCGCCTGTAGCCTCGACCGTCCCTGAGCCAGCGCCTGTAGCCTCGACCGTCCCAGAGCCAGCGTCTGTAGCATGACCATCCAAGCGTCAACGCCTCCCGAGCTTTCCAGAGCTCCGCCTTCCGAGCTTTCTAGAGCTCTGCCTCCCGAGCTTTCCAGAGCTCTGCCTTCCGAGCTTTCTAGAGCTCCGCCTTCCGAGCTTTCCAGAGCTCCGCCTTCCGAGCTTTCCAGAGCTCCGCCTTCCGAGCCTCCCGAGCTTTCCAGAGCTCCGCCTCCCGAGCTTTCCAGAGCTCTGCCTCCCGAACTGTCCAGAGCTCCGCCTTCCGAGTCTCCCAAGCTTTTCAGAGCTCCGCCTTCCGAGCTTTCCAGAGCTCCGCCTACCGAGTCTTCCAGGGCTCCTCTCGAGCTTCCCAGAGCTCCGCCTCCCGAGTCTTCCACGGCTCCGCCTCTCAAGTCTCTCAAGTCTCTCGAGCCTCCCAGGGCTCCTCTCGGGCCTTCCAGGGCCCTGCCTCTCAAGCCTCTCGAACCTTCCAGGGCTCCTCCTCTCTAGTCTCCCAGGGCTCCGCCTCTCGAGCCTCCCAGGGCTCCGCCTCTCAAGCCTCTCGGGCCTTCCAGGGCCCCGGATCTCAAGCCTCTCGGGCCTTCCAGGGCTCCGCCTCTCAAGCCTCTCGAGCCTTCCAGGGCTCCTCCTCTCAAGCCTCCCAGGGCTCCGCCTCTCAAGCCTCTTGAGCCTTCCAGGGCTCCTCCTCTCGAGCCTCCCAGGACTCTGCCACTCAAGCCTCTCGAGCCTCCCAGGGCTCCGCCTCTCAAGCCTCTCGGGCCTTCCAGGGCTCCGCCTCTCAAGCCTCTCGAGCCTTCCGGGGCTCCACCTCCAGAGCCTCTCGTGTCTTCCACGGCACTTCTCCTCGAGCCTCCTATGGCTCCACCTCCAGAGCCTCCTACGGCTCCGCCTCCCGAGCCTCCTACGGCTCTTCTCCCAGAGACTCCAGAGCTTTCTAGGGCTCCGCCTCTCGAGCCTCCTACGGCTCCGCCTCCCGAGCCTCCTACGGCTCTGCCCCCAGAGACTCCAGAGCTTTCTAGGGCTCCGCCTCTCGAGCATCCTACGGCTCCACCTCTCGAGCCTCCTATGGCTCCGCCTCCCGAGCCTCCTACGGCTCTGCCCCCAGAGACTCCAGAGCTTTCTAGGGCTCCGCCTCTCGAGCATCCTACGGCTCCACCTCTCGAGCCTCCTACGGCTCTGCCTCCCGAGCCTCCCACGGCTCTGCCTCCCGAGCCTCCTACGGCTCCGCCTCCTGCGGCTCCGCCTCCCGAGCCTCCTACGGCTCCGCCTCCTGCTGCTCCGCCTCCTGAGCCTCCTACAGCTCCGCCTCCTGATACTCCTACAGCTCCGCCTCCTGAGCCTCCTACGGCTCCGCCTCCCGAGCCTCCCATGTCTCCACCTCCTGAGCCTCCTACGGCTCTGCCTCCCGAGCCTCCTACGGCTCCACCTCCTCGACCTGTCCCTGTCCAAAGGCCGCCTCCCAGGCCTCCTCGACCTGTCCCCGTCTTGTGGCCGTCTCCCAGGCCTCCTCGACCTGTCCAGTCCTGTGGCCTCTTCCCAGGCCCCCTGACCCAGTCCCTGTCCAGTGGCCTCCTCCCAGGTTCACCAAACCTATCCTTGCTCTGTGGCCAGCTCCCAGGCCTCCTGAACCTATCCTTGCCCTGTGGCCAGCTCCCAGACCTCCTGAACCTATCCTTGCCCTGTGGCCAGCCCCCAGACCACCTGAACCTGTCCTTGTCCTGTGGCCAGCTCCCAGGCCGCCTGAACCGGTCCCTGCCCTGTGGCCAGCTCCCAGGCCTCCTGAACCGGTCCCTGCCCTGTGGCCAGCTCCCAGGCCTCCTGAACCTACTCTTGCCCTGTGGCCAGCTCCCAGACCACCTGAACCTGTCCTTGCCCTCTGTGCCCCCTTGGACTTCCTGCCTGCCCTCTGTGCCCCCCTGGACTTCCTACCTGCCCTTTGTGCCCCCCTGGACCTCTTGTCTGCCCCTTGTTGCCCCCTGGACTGCCTGTCTGCCCCTCGTTGCACCCTGGACTGCCTGTCTGCCCCTCGTTTCCCCCTGGACTGTCTGTCTGCCCCTCGTTGCCCCCTGGACTGCCTGTCTGCCCTTCATTGCTCCCCTTGGTCTGTCTGCCCACCACAAGCTCCCCCCCAGTCTATGGACATTTGTTCTTCCTGTTTTTTGTTTTGTCACTTTTGATCGTCTGGAATCCGATCCTTGAGGGGGGGCTATGTTAGGGTTACCTGTCTTGTTTCACTGTTGCCCTTTTGTTTGCCATTTTTGTCACTTTTGCATTCCTTAGTTTTCACTTTTGTCCCTTGTATAACTCCATAGTCTCTTTGTTAGCTTTCGTGTTCACCGTTCATTGTTTGCACCTGCCCTCGTTTATTTGCCATTTTGCCTCTGTTAATCACCTAGTTATCTTGTTTGAGTTCTGTTTGTTCATTGGTTCCTGTCTTCCCATGTCCACGTATTTAACCCTGTCTGTTTGTTTAGTCACTGTCTATCGTTGAATGTTGTTAGGCTGGTGTGTGTTCCCTGCCCGTTTTCCTCAGTCTTGTGTTTATTTCCCCATTGTGGGTTTTCCTTTGTGTTTGTTGAGTGTCTAAGTCAATAAAGTAAGTTTGCATCTAGATCCGCTCTCCTCGTCTGCCTCCATTCGTCACAGCGGTCAAATCTACAGATTTAGAAAGTGATCACTGCAGTTGTTACAGAAATATTGTACATTAGGCAACAAAAGCAACTGACTTTGAAAAATGAATGTTCAAAGAAAATGCACTGAAACATGCTTTGCTGCTCTCTTATTGTTCATTGTTTTGTAATGTATATTTGTCATATGTTTCTCTGATACATTTTTGTGATTAAATTATTTGATTAAATTATGTACAGCATCCTTGAGCTTTGGAAAGGCAGTATAAAAATTCAATGTATTATTATTATTAATCATGGTGATCTACTGACACATTAATCATGGCTAGTATTAAAAGTGACCGATAATTCTTTGATTACATCTGAAGGTTTAAATGCTAAACGGCAAATGCTGAAATATATTTTAGATGTTGTGCAGAGAATAGACATGCTTCTCAAACGTCTTAGTGCAATGATCTACTGTATGTCTTGTGAAAATAGCAAATTGTGCCACTTCATTTACATACAGTACACCCAGAGTTTCACGCATACACCCACAGATAGAACATACACACACACACACACACTCCACCCACACCACACCCACTTGCCCTTTAAAGAGGTGCCATAGTTTTCAAAAGTTTGGGAGCCACTATATGTTGCATTGTTAATGTGTGTTTATTTTTTACAGCACTTCTCACGACCAGACCACCAAAAGTCTTGTTACCATCAGACAGACAGGCCAGTGTTATAGATGTACAGCTCGGTGAGTCTCTCTTCACAATCACACAAACATGCCACTCCATCTCCACACTAAATAATAACAAAAGAGGTCAAGTGTCATTAGACAAAGCAAATAAAAGAGGTGCCTTTTTCTATTTTATAAAAGTGCTTTAATCTCTACAGTCATGTGTTAGAGTGTTAGATGGCCTGCTTGTATTGGACAGTTCATTGTTGTTCAAAATGGAGGGCAATCCAACAGACAAAACACAAATCAGGCTCATGTGTCTGTTTAATTTCGAACATATTTGAGCAAATGTTTATGAAGCAAAATCAACTGGACCTGCTTATCTACGCCACAGAATGACTCTGTTAAAAGCTGTATGCAGAAACTAATCTGACATTTGGCATGCAAAATCTCTGTAAACTAATTACTTTAAAAAAAATTTTAGCTAACATTAAAGCACTAAAGAAATACACAAGGGAAGACTTTCACAATATTTTTACCCAGGAAGAAATATAACACTTGTTGAACACACATTGACCTTATGTGACAACATGTCCCTCTACAGCATTTTAAGAGTTTAACATGAAATGACCAATAATTCATACAACGCAACAAAAAAATATCATGTATAAAAATATATGTGACAACTAGCCCCAGCATTCAAAAAAACACAGCAGATATTTTTGGTGTGCTTAACAGTTTTTGGCCCTTATAAGTGCATATTATTTAGGATGACTTATATTATTGAAGTTCTACATTACTTATAATTAATTTTCCTCCAGCAATGTGTAATAATATAGTTACACAAATAGCCAGTTAGTTTCAGCAGGTTCATTTGCATGTTTAGCAATGATCAGCAAATTGACAATGTGGAGAAATCGAAACAAATGTGGGAATGTAATTATTTTAATTATTGTTGTTTGCTGTTGTAATATTCATGTTTTTCATTTTAGTGATTAGCTTCTAAAAGACCATTTTTAACCTCCCATATGAACAATCAATATGAACATTTCACTTTTTTTCCCATTTTAATTTTTATTTTTGTGTGGGAACCTGCAGGACAAATAGAGGCTGCCGACACAGCTATTCTGACACTTTCACAGAACAGTATGTTTAGATCCATCAGACAAATAGTCTACTTTTTTAGTGATTTCATTTATATATATATATATTATACATTTTGTTTGTTCTGGTCCTCGAATCTGATAGGTCAAGCGCTCTTCCAAGAGTGCTGATATTCAGAAAACTTATTATGATTTTAGAGAAGTAATCTGTAGCAGTGACGTAGTCAGAAACACGACTCTGGGTGTGCCAAAGAAAAACTGGGTGTGCATGAACTGAAGCTCAATAAAGTGGCAAGTAATAAAGTGAGCAATAACCATTGTATCCATTTCTTTTTAGCCATCATTAATTTTTAGGATCTTGTTCAATTTTAATGACTTAACTAAACAAATGAATGACACTTTTAGAATAGGAAAGCCTGTTCCTGGAATATCAAATATTAGGCTTTTATAGATTGATAATTTTATAGATTGACAATAATTAATAATATATCTAGAGTAGTGTAACACTTCTGGACATTGCAAAAATGAGGAAGCGGGATTCAGGTAATGTCACACTTCTTTATTCACTCTCAATAGTTCACTCTGTATAGTTTAAGCACACTCGTGTAGCTTCAGCATGTGTAACACTCTGTGTGGGCTCTGGCATGGGCTCCTCTTATCGCTCGTCCCGAATGACTGCAACAAGAAACAGCTGTTAGATTTAATTATCACCCAGGGATGAATCCTTACTGCTTCCCCTCTCCCTGAACGGATGCTCAACCACGCCCCCAAGCCATCTGGCCTGCCCACCACTCCCCTTCCCCTGTCTGGAGAGGAAATCCGTGATAGCCATCTGCACCCCTTGTCTGTAGACCACCTCGATTTAACAGGCTGTAACACCAGATACCAACGGGTGATCCATGCATTAGGATCCTTCATGTGGTGGAGCCACTGGAGTGGGGCATGTTCTGAACAGAGGGTGAAGGCCCACCTCAACAGGTAGTAGCAGAGAGTGAGGACTGCCCACTTAATGGCCTAACATTCCTTCTCTACGGTGCTGTACTTAGTCTGTCTCAAAGAGAGCTACATACTAATGTACAGCACTACCTGTTCCTCCTCCTCCACCACCTGCAAGAGCACCACCCCAACCCCCTGTTTGAAGCGTCTGTCTGTAAACCGAAAGGGAGAGAGAAGTCAGGTTTATGTAAAAGCGGCCTGCCACAAAGTATAGCTTTCACCTGCATAAACGCCTGTTGATACTGTTCCGTCCATTGGACCGGATCTGGTGCTGCCTCTTTAGTAAGATCAGTCAGTGGACTGGTGACAGCCGAATAGGTAGGTACAAACCCATGATAATAGCCAGCCAGCCCCAGGAACTGTATTACTTCCTTTTTGGTCTTAGGTCTCGGGAAGGCTGCAATCGCTGCGGTTTTATAAATTTGTGGCTGCACCTGCACATGGCCCAAGTTGAAGCCCAGATACCATACCTCCATCTGTCCAATTGCGCACTTCTTCTGGTTTGCCATTAGTCCAGCTCGTCTCAATGATCTCAGGACAGTCCGCAGATTTTGAAGGTGCCGCTGGCAATCATTACTGTAAATAATGATATCGTCTAGATAGGCAGCAGCATAAGCACAGTGTGGTCTGAGGATTCAGTCCATGAGCCGCTGGAACGTAACCGGTGCCCCAAACAAATCAAACTGAAGCGTCATTAATTGGTGGAAGCCGAATGTATGGAGAACTCAGTTTTCTCACTGGATATTGGGTTTAAGGGGATTTGCCAGTTTTTAATTTTAGGAGGTTGAGATGGTATTTTTGACATGCATCCCCTCTATCTGTTTGTTGTGTGACCTCAAAGAGTCCTTGCCACTTGCACTTTGACTCCCGGTGCAAATACCTGTAGACAAGCTTCCCTATCATACAGCTGGCTTTGGCATTCTTGTGCTTGGAGCAAACTCTCCAGTGTTAACTGGATCAATAACATACTTAATTTAGTTTTTAATATTTGAAGGTCACTCCTCCCAAGCTTCCCGCATGACATCGAGCATGCCACGCGGTCATCACCCATACAGTAGCTTGAGTGGGGAAAACCGCATGGAGGCTTGCGGAACCTCTCGAACTGCAAATAATAGGGGTTCAAGCCACGTATCCCAATTCATGGTATCCTTGTGGATGAACTTACTGATCACATTTTTCAGGGTTTTATTAAATCGTTCCACTAAAGTACGGATAAGTCAGTGCAACGTCTGGCTGGAGACTGGGTGAGTCTGGAATTAACCGCAGCCTCGATACCATGTTTCTGTCCCTGAAAATTATTAGTGAATGTCACTACAAGGTAACTTTGAATATCTCCGTGCACACACCTCACCTTCACCTTCTGCTTGACATCACCCATGGCTTGATATGTACTTCCCATTGTGGTGTCGGGGACCCAGACTAATACTCTCAGCTCCATCGCTGGGCATTGATCCTGGAAGTGCCCCGATTCCCCACAACTCTAGCAAGCCGGCCCAGACGTTTTTCCCATTCCCTCAGCAGCGGATTCACCAACCTAGGGGGAAGAGCGAGAAGAGAGATGGGGAACCGCCAGCTGAACAAATCCCTGTGACTGGGGTGACAGTCTGGGAATAAATGTACCACGTTTCCTGGGAAATTTCCTGGGAAACGTGGTGGAGCAGGGACCCCCGGGTATGCCACCATATGGTCCTCAGCCAGCTGGATGGCCTCTTCCAACAATGCCGGCGGTGGCACTTGACCCACTTTGCTGTTCTTGGCGGCAGACGAAGGATGAACTGTTCCAACACCACCAGATTGACGACTTCCTCTGTGTCGTGCTTCTCCGCCAGCAGCCACTTCCGGCAGGCCACACAGAGTTGTTGGGCAAACGGGCAGCCGGGCTCACACAGTGTCAGCGAGTAGAAGTGCTGTCATTGTTGTTCAGGGCTGCGGCCATCCCATTGCATGATGGCTTTTTTTAAGTCCTCATACACCAGGAGGTTCGCTGCAGGCTGGTGTTGGGCTGCGAGCTTGGCTTCCCCGGGCAATAGTGTCAGGATCCAGGCCACCCACTGTGACTTTGGCCATCTCCTGTCCTCCACTGTTCATTCAAACAGTTCAAGGTAAGCCTCAGGCCCATTTTCAAAAGGGTGACCAGAGGCATGGAGATTGCTGGGTCCAGGGTTGTGGCTGAACCTTCCCCCCAAAAATGTATGCATTTTTACACCCCTGCTAGATACTATTATTAAGCATCAAAACAAAACTAAAACACATACTGGCACACCTGTGGCTATGCCAGTGATCCGTAGTGGATTAATATTTTGCCCAACACTAAAAATGTGCACTTATTTAGTTCTAACTCCATATATAAGGCAGGGCTATTTCTAGCTATAAATGGTATAAGCGGATGCTTTGGGCCCTCTAGCCACCAGGGGGGTTTGCAGGGGGCCTCCAAGTAAGATTTTGCTTAGGTCCCCCTTATGCTCAGAAACAGCCTTGATATAAAATATAATTCCCTTGTCAGCTGACATTTACTGTAGTGTTATTTGTTGGACAAAATGGTAGCCTACTCAGCGTCAGCTAGTGGAAGTGCTGTCATTGTTGTTCAGGGCTGTCATTGACCTTTCCTCTGGTGTAGCAAGCTCCGGAACGCCTGCCTGTCCTCAGCTTGAGCTCGGAGAATCACCTGGAAACATTGCTCTTGCTCTCTGGTGTTGGGCTTTGTGCATGCTGGTGAGAGATTGGATCACTTCCACCAATGGTGAGGACTCCCATGTCGGCGTACAAGCTTCCTCAGAAATCCTGGGTTTCAGCACCACTGTAACGAGTCTGGACATTAAATAAGTTAATAAGCGGGGTTCAGGTAACGTCACGCTTCTTTATTCACTCTCAGTATAGTATGTATTGTTTTTAAGCACACTTTGTAGCTTCGGCGTGTGTAACACTCTCTCACTGTCTGGACTCTGGCATGGGCTCCTCTTTTCGCTCGCCCCGAATTACTGCAACAAGAAACAGCTGTTAGACTTAATTACCACCCAGGGATGAATCTTTACCACTTCCCCTCTCCCTGGATGGACGCTCAACCAGGCCCTAGCCACAATTAGATAAAATTTGATTGAATTCCCTTTTCTCTCCAATTTTGGAATGCCCAATTCCCAATACTTACTAGGTCTTCATGGTGGTGTGGTTACTCACATTAATGCGGGTGGCAGAGGACAAGTCTCAGCTGTCTTCACTTCTGAGTTAATCTGTACATCTTATCACGTGGCTTGCTGTGCATGACACTGCAGAGACTCACTGCATGTGCAGGCTCATGCTACTCTCCGCGATCGACGCACAACTTACCACGTGCCCCATTTAGAGTGAGAACCACTTAATTGTGACCATGAGGTGGTTACCCCATTTGACTCTATCCTTCCTAGGAACAGTGCTAATTTGGTTGATTAAGAGACCTGGCTGGAGTCACTCAGCACACCCTGGATTCGAACTCGCGACTCGCTAGTTACTTGCTGAGCTACCCAGGCCCAAAATTATTTGTAAATATGCTTGTAATAAATATGATACTGTATATAGGCCTATATACAGTAAATCTAAGTGATTAAACTTAGAAAACAAACATTAATACCAAACATTTAGGCTTGAACAACTTTGAAAAGATTGGATAATATTTTTTCAATATTGCACTCTTTATATATGTTTTTTGATCGTAATCTTGGCCAACCATTTTGGAGATTTTGGTCTTCCCCATTCAAGTAGATAAGAGCTGCACTTGTATTTAGCTTGTTAACATATCTGCCAGAGAGTGACAATTCCGAAACCAATGCATCGAAGTTTCAGCAAAATATTTATGCATTTTTACACCCCTGCTAGATACTACTATTAAGCATCAAAACAAACCAAAAAAACACACCCTGGCACACCTGTGGCTATTTTTTTGCCTAACACTTATAATTTGCACTTATTTTGTTCTAACACCATATATAAGGCAGAGCTATTTCTAGCTATAAGCGGTATAAGCAGATGTTTAGGGCCCTCTAGCCACCTGGGGGGGTTTACAGGGCCCCCATATACTCAGAAACAGCCCTGATATAAGGCATCATTCCCTTGTCAGCTGACATTTGCTGTAGTGTTAACTTTCATAAAAGGACCAGTTATATATACACACAGTATCTTTTCACCTGCTACAAAAGACTAAGAAAAACACTATCACCCTTTCAAATGAGATCTGTAATGTGATTGGATCCAAAATATACACCATGACACAATAATGTGCAATAAATTCCAATAGTCAGGCTTTCCTTTTGTCTGTAATGTGGTCGTGTTCAGCACTGCAGTATGCTGCTGTAGAAAAGTCCTTTTTTTCTGTCAATTTATCCATATGACACAATCAATCCAGAGCAGATACAAGAGACATTTCTCTGTTCAAAGAATTCCCTCCTGTCTGCATGCATTTCTAAGCTTCTTCGTTCAACCAACAATAACCAAGGCTTTTCTCAGGAGCAAAATATCTTTAGCTTTCTCATATTTAATCTGTCAGGTCCTGCTAAATTATAGCACGTTGTTCCACACAAAGACCGCACTGGAATGAACTTTCAGAGTCCTTGAAATGTCAACTATCTCTCTGTATTTCAATAAATGACTTGATCACTGTGTGTTACATGACTCCTTTAGCACTTGAGATCTACAGCCACTCGACAGGAAGTCCATTTGCTCAGTGTCATGCAATTAAAGTGTCTACTGCACAGTGAATGTGTCTTTGTAAATTCTGTCACAGTGACATTTTCAGAAGCCAGAGCACAAAGGATGATGGTCAGATTCTCACACATGGACTGTGTTTGGAATAGCATACTATCAAACTGCACTATTGTACTATTTCTGCAGTATGTAGCGTACTGTGCTTAGTATGGGAATTTTCTGTTTGCACAGAATAACTGGATGACCTACAATGCCAATGCAGAAGCCCCAAAAATATTCAGATACTTAAGACAAACTTACACATGTATGAATGTCTTAGCAATATATAACAGAATATAAAAACCAATTGACATTTGATTTATAGAAGTATAGCACAAATATTTAGTTTTAAGATAAGATATCCATTTCCATTTTTAACTTAAAGTTATATCGTTTGGTTACGTATGTAACCTCCGTTCCCCGAGGGAGGGAACGACACGTTGTGTCGGAGAAGCGACACTAGGGGTCTCTCTTGGCGCCGATATCCACCTCTGATCTATGAAAAAAGGCCAATGAGAGTTGGCAGTCGGTATTTGCATGTCCCGCCCCGGACATACGGGTATTTAAGCGGCGCAAATACGGGAGTTCATTCAGGATTTTTCTGAGGAGCCGGAAATGGTCCGGCCACAACAGTGGCTCGGTTCAGCGACATGGCGGAGGAAAGACACAACGTGATGTTCCCTCCCTCGGGGAACGGAGGTTACATACGTAACCAAACATTCCCCTTCTGTCGCTCTCTCCACGTTGTGTCGGAGAAGCGACACTAGGGGACCCATTCCAATCTTGCCATGCTCTGAACCGTGTACGTGAACCGCCGATACAGAGGCAGACAGGGATTTCATCCAGTGCCGCGCATCGTCTGTACCTGGCTGCACGTACCCTTCCCCAATGCCCCATAAGAACATCGGAATCCTTCTAGTTACCCTGGAAGGGGAACAAGGCGATGTTTGCCAACATGGGAACGGGCCAGCCTGGCTGGGCCTCTTTTCTCTCTATGTTTCTCGCATAGAGCAATCACGGCCGGGTCCCTTACACGCATATAGGGAAGGGGTCTTACCCAGACCCTCGCGGAGACCACACCTGCCCTTTTTCTTGGGGAGGAAAAGTGGTAGACACGTCACACGGCCGTCTTAGGGCTCGTGTGGAAAGTATGGTGTGGTGGTAGATCCAGCCTCGAAAGGGGAGTTGCTACAGCACGGCGACCGGGGCAGCTGTAACTGCCTAAGGGAGACACGGGGTCCGCTCGTAAGGGGACAGAACCGTGGAATTACACACAGGGGAGTCCGAGCAGGAGGCCTTACCTGTGGAGCACATATACCAGTACAGGGTAGCCATCAGGGTACCCACAGTGGCTTAGGTCGGCGAGTTCCTCCGGCTGAACCGTGGACCCGGAGGGCTGGGGAGGAATCGACCAGGGTCCCGACTTCGAGTGGGGCGCCCTGGGAAGAAGGCGCACTACTTTACCTTGATGTCAGGAAAAGGGCGCTGGGCGCAAGCGATCCACCCGGCCGGTCGGTCTATGTGTTACTGAGTTCTACGGGCTTGGACCTGACAAAACACGAGACGCAACCGACTCGACGCGGAGGTTGTAAAACCTCGCGAAGGTGTTGGGTGTTGCCCAACCCACGGCTCTACAGATGTCTGCTAGGGAGGTGCCCTTGGCCAGTGCCCACGAGGACACAACACCCCTTGTTGAGTGAGCTCGGACCCGCAAGGGTAGGGGCACGGCCTGGGTGTGATAAGCCAGTGTGATGGCGTCGACAACCCAGTGGGCGAGCCTCTGTTTGGAGACAGCATTCCCTTTCTGCCGTCCCCCAAAGCAGACAAAGTGCTGCTCAGAGCATCTGGTGCTCTGTGTGCGGTCCAGGTAAATGCGCAGGGCGCGCACTGGACATAGCAACGAAAGGGCTGGGTCTGCCTCCTCCCGGGGCAGAGCTTGCAGGTTCACTACCTGATCTCAGAAGGGTGTGGTAGGAACCTTGGGCACATAGCCCGGTCGCGGTCTTAGGATCACAGACGTATCCACCGGACCCAACTCCAGGCAAGTGTCGCTGACAGAGAACGCTTGCAGGTCCCCGACCCTCTTGAGGCGAGCGCGATCAGCAGGGCCGTCTTAAGAGAGAGGGCCCTGAGTCCAATTGATTCAAGTGGCTCGAAGGGAGGTCTCTGGAGTCCTGCCAAGACTACCGAGAGATCCCAGGAGGGAACTAGGCCTGGCCGGGAGGGATTCAACCTCCGGGCGCCTCTCAGGATCCTGAGGATCAAGTCGTGCTTACCCAAAGACTTGCCGTCTACAGGATCGTGGTGGGCAGCAATGGCGGCAACATACACCTTGAGGGTGGACGGGGACAGCCTCCTGTCCAGCCTCTCCTGTAGGAACAGGAGCACTGACTTGATCGCGTATCTCTGCGGGTCTTCAGTTCGGGAAGAACACCAATCTGTGAACAAGCGCCACTTTAGGGTGTAAAGGTGCCTGGTAGAGGGGGCTCTGGCTTGGTTGATTGTATTCACAACGGTCGCCGGTAAGCCGGCTAGCTCTTCCGCATCCCGTCCAGGGACCAGACGTGGAGGTTCCAGAGGTCTGGGCGCGGGTGCCAGACTGTGCCCCGTCCCTGAGAGAGGAGGTCCTTTCTCAGGGGAATTCGCCAGGGAGGAGCTGTCGCGAGAAGTCTGAGTTCCGAGAACCAAGTCCGAGTGGGCCAGTAGGGGGCCACTAACGTGACTTGCTCCTCGTCCTCCCTGACTTTGCACAGCACCGGTGCAAGAAGGCTTACTGGGGGAAATGCGTACTTGCGCAGCCCCGAGGGCCAGCTGTGTGCCAGCGCGCCTGTCCCGAGGGGAGCCTCTGTTAGGGCGTACCAGAGCGGGCAGTGGGAGGTTTCCTGGGAGGCAAAGAGATCTACCTGGGCCTTGCCAAACCGTTCCCAAATCAGCTGGACCGACTGGGGGTGACGCCTCCACTCCCCGCCGGGAAGGCGTTGTCGTGATAGCGCGTCCGCTACGACGTTGAGCTTGCCGGGGATGTGAGTGGCACGCAGCGACTTGAGTCGCTGCTGGCTCCATAGGAGGAGTTGTGACATGTGGCGGGAGCATACGCCGCCTTGGCGGTTTATGTACGCCACCACCATGGTGCTGTCAGATCTCACGAGGACATGTTTGTCCCGAACTAATGGGAGGAACTTCCTGAGAGCAAGAAGGATGGTCAGCAACTCAAGGCAATTGATGTGCCAACGCAGCGGGGCCCCTTTGAAGAATTTCCACACCGCTGACATGATCGGCCTTTGTTGGGTAGCACTTTGATAAGGGCTAGATCGATCCAGAGTGAAATCTGAGCACTGAGGGGCGGGGCGAGGAGGTATATATTTTCGGCTCATATTTTCGTCCTTTTTTATCTTTCGGCCAAACACCGAAAGTGCCATTTTCGGCCGAAAATTTTCGGCGGCCGAAATTCCGGTACATCCCTACTTTTTATATCTCCCTGAGTGTGGACATGTTTGTGTGACATCATGCCCCTGAATCTCGGCGAAATCGGCATTGAGAATTTCTGCACGAGCCTACAAGTTGTAATTCTGACTCAAAGATGGATTCCATTGCACTTTTCCTAGTAGGAAGTTGTAAAATCCGACTTTCCGTGTTGAATAGAAAGTAACACAACTTTTCAAAACTTGATCTGGCACTGAATTCTCAAGCAGTTGCTATAACAACACAAAAATAACTTACCAATTTACTTGAAGTGAAAATCAGTCCTCCTTTCATTATTAATAAATGAAGCAATCACACGGTCATGCAGAACATCTTGTGTTATTAAATCCATAAGGATCTCTTTCTCAATGGCGCCGACTCGTCAGACAGCTTGATCTTACCCTTTTCGCTCTTTAATTACATTCTTCACTTATTTACATCAGTCAAGGCCAGCTGGAAGACCTCGACCGGGACATATCCTAAAGATCACACCCTCCAAGAACAAATAAATCAACCAGATTGGCTGATGAATCTGACAATCTGACTTTAGTTGCTCTTTCATTTGCACTGATGATTGATGATGATTCAACTTTATTGTCATTGTGCAGAGTACAGGTACAGAGCCAATGAAATGCAGTTGTTTTTGCATATCCCAACTAAACTGGGGTCAGAGTGCAGGGTCAGCCATGAAACAGCACCCCTGGGCAAGGGCCTTGCTCAAGGGCCCAACAGTGGTATCTTGGCAGTGCTGGCGCTTGAACCCTGACGTTTCGGTCAGTAACCCAGAGCCTTAACCGCTGTTCCACTGTTGTATTCCACTATTGAGGAATTCTGTGGAAATTCTGAAGGCCTGAGGGGGTGGAGCTCAGACACATGCGCTGCTTTGGCTTTGGTCATGTGATTTGTGAAACAGTTGTCACACTTTGCTTGAAAGCATCAAGGAATAAATTCTGGCTGGATAAACGATTTGTTTTTCTCTATTTGTTTGTAGATTAATTAAGAGTGGAAAGCGATTAAAAATACATTGGCAAAAAGGTGATTGAGAACGAAAGGATGGAAATTATTTATTTATTTGTCATGTTAGGCCAGCAGAGAAGACTTTGGTGGCCCTGAGAATTCACCACTGATATATATATATTATGAGTGCATGATCATGTGCTCATGGAAAAGATGTGTTTTAGCCATTAATTGAAGAGTGAGTCTGCTTCACGGATGGAGTTGGGAAGGTCATTCCACCAACGTGGTACAGTGAAACTGAAAGTCTGAGAAAGTGTTTTGGTATCTCTTTGTGTTGGTACAACATGGTGCCACTCGTTTGCTGACCGCAGGCTTCAAGTGGGAACATAGCACTGTAGAAATGATTTTAGGTACCCTGGAGCAGAGCCAATGACTGTTCTCTATGCAAGTATCAGAGTCATTAATTTCATACGTGCATCAACCGGCAGCAAGTGAAGAGAGTGGTGTAGCATGTGCTCACTTTGGTTCATTAAAGACCAGACGTGCTGCTGCATTCTGGATCATTTCAGAGGTTTAACTGCACATGCAGGAAGGAGTTGGAGCAATGAGAGCGTTACAGTAGTCCAGTCTAGTTATGACAAGTGACTGAACAAGCAGTTGTGTGGCATGTTCAGAGAGGAAGGGTCTTATCTTCCTGATAATGTAGAGTGTAAATCTGCATGGTAGTGCTGTCTTTGAGATGTGGTTTGTGAAATTTAGTTGGTTATCGATGGTTACCCCTAGAGTTATGACCGTTTTGGAAGGCGTTATTGTAGTACACAAAACTTGACTAAAAATGTCAAATATATTTATTTCATACTGTATCACATGCAGTCTTATTCTTGAAAAAATAGGAAGGCACTCCTCAGTGTATACTGTGTAGGATGCATTAAGCATAGCCTTGTTCTTTCAAGAACCTGTTCCCTTACAGGTCAGTGACATGTTCTGACAGTATTTTCACCTGGTCAGATTCACAGATGTGACAGTAGTCTTCACATTGCCCTGTAGATCAGGGGTCAACTCACAGTGAATGTGTTATAGTATGTGACAGACTACACCTGACCAGAGCTCCACATCACCTGTTTATACCGCTGTGACTTTTTCAAAGCCCTCTGGAAACTGTTTATGACCACAGACTTTTGTTCATGCAGTTTTGTTTGATTGAAAGTTAAGCCATTTTGGATGTGGCACCAAACAAAATTGTAAAATTAAGTAAATGCTTACCTTTTACCTTAGCAAACACCAGTAATTATTGTTCCCAAACCGTGTTTTCCAAAAACTCCTACCGCCCTTAACACCGTATGAACAAAGCAATGTTTTATACTCTTCACACTGCAACAATACATTTTCTTACTCAATATTTCTTACTCTTGTTTTGCTGTAAAAATATATAAACATCCTTATTACAATATCAATTTATTTGGCATGCAAAATGATACAGACAAGATATTAAGACTTTCACTAGCTTTTATGTAATATATATATATATATATATATATATATATATATATATATACATATACACACGCTCAAATGACCAACTGCAAGACACACATCAATTACGTACATTACTCACCTGGCCTACTTAAATCAACTCAGTTTCATTGCATGGCTTCAATCTGATTTTGACTATAGAAGACATATGTAATGTTATATACAACAGTTAGTTCTGTTCCTCTAATCTGATTGGATGAGCAGTGTTCCAAGAGTGCAGATATTTAGTGTAGCAGAACTTGAATGTTTCACTGTTTGCATCACTGCACTTTCTATATGATCTCAAGAAAATGACGAGACTATGGCTACAGTTTTGCAAAATGTTATATGCGGTTACATACACATATCACGGCAGTTCTGATGTGAAATGTCCATTGAGGGGCGCTAAAAGTGAGGTAAATATTCTTCAAGTAGATGAGGTTTTTAAGGTTAATGCTCTAACAAGTTTCAAATCTAAGAAACTGACCTCCCTACTGTAAATCTTAAACCTAAACCTAACCAATAGTTCAGAAACAAGTAGAACACTCTATACATGACCCTGATTTACTAAAGCTTTGTGTATATAAAAACATGTGCAAACTTGATGTCTAATGTAGTCTTCTAAGGATTGTATCTTCTTGTAGGATTGTAAATAGCACGTCTTGTCAAATTTAGCATGTTTCCCCAAATTGAATATGCAATGTAGAGGCGTGCCCTAATCTGCATAATAAAAGATGGTGTTGATGTAAATGAATGAAATTGCACCCGCAAAGTCATTTACTGTATCAAGCTTGTAAGTCATTGAAACTGAAACTGTGAGAGCAAATGAATGCAAATTAAATGCAGGTATTACACCCATTGATGACACACATTAATATGAAATTAAATGATCTACTAAAAAACTGTTTTATTTGGTTATTTTAGAACTCAATATCCGCTAATGGACTTATGATCATTCAACCCGTAAACCTTTCAAATTTAGATTTGGTTTTGGTAAACATCAGTGATGCGATGACTTAATGTGTTTAGAATATTGTATTATCTTCTTTGTAAGTTATGAGTTAAAGAGAAGAGTGTCATACACCGTTATTCTCTTCAAATACTCTTACACTTGCTAAATAGCAGGGATTTTATGAAGGTATTGTATAATCCTATTAATAATTATATTTATGAATAAATGCCATATGTTATATTGAATATAAATAAAATAGTATAATTTATTGAGAGCCGGGCTGAAAGTGAGTGTGCATTTGGTGCAATTGGCACACGTAAAAGGCTCTTTTTGGTGGTGTGTCCATCATGTTTGCACGTGTAGCTATTTGTGCAGTTTTTCTTAGTATATCATCCAAGATATGCCCAGATTATGTGCATAATCGCACATGCGATTTGATAGATTGCACAAGCAGATTAGCACCTGTCTTTGTAAATCAGTCAAGCTACCGCACAATTTGATCACGCTCAAACAAGCTTGTAAATGTGGTTATGTAATGCAACTGTTAAAATGTATCACCTTAAAAGTCATGCACTATAGTGAAAGTGTTTAGATGTCATAAAATAGATTGTGAGAGGAACTGGGTGAAAAGTACGTGTTTCTGAACTGATAATCTGTTGTTTTGTTGTGATCTCTATGAAAGTGAATAAAAGTCATTGTTGTTGTTGCTTTAGTGTCATTTCATGAGGAACCTGCTGCTGTACGTATAACAAGCCACGTAAAATTATTTAACAAAAATTCTGAGACTCAGTTAAAAATGTAAGTTAAGCCAGGTGCTCAATGTATGAATTTGATGGTCCTTAATGACCATTGCTTGTCAAAATGTACAATATTATCCTAGAAATATCTCGGGTCAAAGCCATGGAAGGATCCTTTATTTGTTCATTTTAAATGAAAGCAGAAGATTTCATTGAAGTATATATGTGGATTATATTAGATAATGTGCAGTGATTTATTTGTGGTTATTAGTGAGATATACATTACGAATAGGTTTATGTGAGCATGCTATTGTCTTCTGACAGTGTTGTATCACAGTGAAGCTTTATTAAAAGCATGATGAACATCTTCAGTCCTCAGGTGATGAGTTTGTCCCTGCAGAGCTGTACAGATGATTGACTTGGAGGAAAATCACATTCTGCAAAGCTGCTCAGCCGCTGTGTTTTTAAAGGGATAGTTCAGTCATCATTTACTCTCCTGTTTTTCCATACCTTTTTGACAGTAAGTCGTTATTGACTTCCCCATGAATGAATCATTCAGGCCAGTTTTGTGAACCAAATCAACTCATTGAAAAGATCCAACTCAAAGAAAGATTTGTTCATGAATCGGATATTTCTGTTTCTCACATGTTGCCAAGGAGAGCCACACTGTTAGGCCGCTGTTAGCAATTATAAAGGTAGCAAGGAAAAAAATGTGTGACAAATATAAAAGTAAAGAAAATTACATTTGACCAGTGTGTATGTTAAAGTGCTAGGGTCATCACACCCAATACTTCCCAACATTTCTTTATACTTGTGCCCAGTACATTAACAGGGATTGGAAAGAAATATTGAACGTGCGTGTCACGTACTGAGATGTGACCACATCGCATTTGAGGTGTAAATGGTAATCTGCCCTGAATGCGTCCAGTACATCAGTGAAGCACCACCTCTCACCTGTCAATCAACTGCTGCGCTCTAACAAATGTTTCAACTTTGCCAGTTTTGAGTGGTTTTAAAAGGAAACAACCGTCTGTTTGAAAATTGTAAAAAGCAAATACATTATATTGACAACAATTATATTGACTATATATAATTGACTGGGGAGGCTAAAAGGCTAAAAAATGGGGATATCTCTCTTTTGTTCACGCAAAAAAAAAGATTGTGTAAATTCTTCTACCAAGCTTTTGATATTATTGATTTAACATAATGTGCCTGTTTTACTGCTAATCAAACTGTGTAATGTAGAATATATCACAGAGCTACTGGAACAACTTTACTGCATAAATATTCACGCGTAAATCACGGTGCCTGTCCACAGCCTTGTTCATTTGCATATCTATCTTTTTCTATCTGCTAAAAGCTGTAATTGCAGGCAGAGAAAGCTCTTCGCTGTCTGTGCTGTTAGTGCTGTCGAGAGCCTGAAGGCTTTTTACACTTTATTTGTGTCTAATCAGCATACTGTATGTGAGATGTGTGGATTAGTGCCGTAAATAAAAGAGTATTATTCAGCAGATAATGAGACTGACTCCAGTCATTTACTCAATCAGCTTTTTGTCTACTGTACTGGAATATTTTTTGCATTTGTAGGAAACATTCAAATATGGAAAGAAAAGGTATATTTTCACACTGTTGATCTAAAAACAACAGGCATGTTAAATGCTAATAAATTATTTTAATTCAGTAATAATCATATTGTTTGGTTCAATAACATTTCACTCATGTTTTGTGTCCAGACTTATAAATTATATATATATATAAAAAAGAAAGAAAGTAGTTTGTTATAATACAGGTTTAAAAATAACAAAAGAGTTATACGTATTTTAAAATTTTATTAAATTTGAAAAACATTTGTCAACTAAATTAAGGTTAGCGTGCCGTAAACTGCCAGCAGGAAGTCATTTTGTCAAGTGACCAGAAAACCATTAAACAGGAAATGACATCACAGAAAGGACCCCCGTAGACCCTCATGATTGTGTCAAAGTCAATACAAATAATTGACAATTTTATGATATGGCCAGGTTAGTTCAGGTTATCACATGATATATGATATTCATGATTCAAATTTTCAGAAAGTTTGTCAAATAATTTTTATCTTATTGTTTGAAAACTTAAACTAAAATAACAACTATGTGTACATATTCCGTTTTACTTGATTGTTATTGAAAAACAAAGAAAATGTATAAAGGTATCTCAAAGACACTGAAAACAAACATCCCGCATGAGGATACCATTTGTATCTACTTTAAAAAATATTTATTCTTTTCATCATCTCAGACATCCTTATATGTCATGGACTGATTTACATTAGTGAATGTGTTGTTGGATGACGGCGATGTGTTTTGGTGGTGGGAATGTTGACAGATTTCCAAAACGCATCGTGCAGTCAGATGTACAGGACAGATTGAACACGTTGTCGCCCACGAGTTCTTTTCTGTGTGTGGGTGAGTTTGAGTCTGAGAGTTTCTTTGAGAATAAATCTGACCTTACACTGCTATTAGAGTCTCTCGGCCTGAAATGACTACAGCAATGCATTAGGACTGTCAGACAGACAGGTTTGACTTGTTGCTGACTTCACCACGAGTTTCTCTCAGATATTCTTGTGAATAAACAACAGTTTTACGTTTTATTTTTTATCTGTAAAGGTTTTTGTTCATCCAGGTCATCGCAGGATATCTGCTGATGAATCTGCTGACGTCTTACCGTTTTTCTTGATTGCGAAGTCACTTTTCATGAAACGATTCACCATTTTCTCAAAACTATACACACAATCTCAAAACCACACACCAATTTGTACAAACCTCAAACGTCCACATGAAAAAAAAAAGATTCACTCAAAACCAAACGACCTTCTGTCAATATTAAACACAAGTGTCACACAAACCATTTCGCTGTTCTAAACACATCAGTGGGATCAATTCAAAACCTTTTTGAGTAGAGTTTAGCCAAAAATATTGAACAAACTGGAACATGTGTGAAAACAGGTGAATTGTTTATAGTTTTGAGGGTTCAAGGAAAGATTATGGGAATATGACATGTGTGCTATATGTGCTAAGCATTTTAAAGACATACATTAGCTCTTTGTGAGGAAAAGAGCAAAAACATTTAGTCTCGTTGGATAAACATTACCAGAATTACATGTTTGCAAACTGAGTTTACGTGCATGCATTCTACGTCTCGCCGCAGTTTCCTGGTGAAATGAACACTGGAGATGTGAGACAAGAGTGTCAAAGAAGCCACACAAAATGATGTGGTTGCATCACAAAATATGTTTTTCATTTCTTTTATTTCATTTAGTAATTTGGACACTATCGTTTAGGTTTAGTGCTGGTTGAGCGTAAGGATGTCTGTATTGTGTCTGTCTCTCATTTGATTTTAGATCACTGTTGGTTAGGCTTATGTTAATGTTTTAGGTTAGGGAGGGATGTTTTACGCATTTAAACCACCATCTAATATTTACCTTAAAAACCTCATTCAATTATGACACCATTTAACTCACTTTTGCTGCCCTCCGCTGGACATTTCACTGGGAACTGCTGTGAAACGTGTAATGAAGCACATCATTTAGTTTTTGCAATAATGTTGACACGGTCACATAATGTTCATGACACCAGGCTGCATCCTACAGATGGTGTCCTCAAGATTGTCCTGGACTTCTTGGTTTAGTTCCCAAGTCAAATTCATTGGGTTTGCCTGTTGTGCCTAATCAGACATTTTGACACTTTACAATAAGGTCGTATTTGTTATCATTAGTTAACAACATTAATTAAAATGAACTAACAATGAGCAATACTTTTACACCCTAACACCAATCTTGGTTAATAATGGTACATGTTAACATTGGATAGTGTATTATAAACTGAATTGAAGTAACAATGAATAATTGCATTTTAATTTGGCCCACATGCAGGGGAAGATTTGTGGCAGGGCTACAGTTCGTAATGCAGTTTGAATGCTGATTGAAATCTTGTAATATGGTTATTTTTATTTCACAGGCATGCGTCTGATCTTAGACTGTAAGGCATTCTTCGGCTACAGTGGAGATGCCAGACCCATCATCTACTGGATGAAAGGAGATAAGTTTGTAGAGGAGCTGGAGGGGCACATAAGAGAGAGTGAAGTCAGGTACTGTCACTTACGCTTTAAACGTTTGGGCTTCATTAACAGTTACTATATGGATTAACTCTCAGCTCAACTACGTAAAGCATTTATTTTAACTTGAGCAGAATTTTTTTTTTTTTTTATGCCTTCAGTTTTAATTCCCTTGTTAAGTCTTCCCGTTCCTAACATTTACATTTATTAATTTAGCAGACGCTTTTATCAAAAGTGACTTACAAATGAGGAATACAACAGAAGCGAACCAACAATACAGAGAACAAACATATCATGACATTTCTAGAGTCAAAATGATCACTGGGAAAAGGTTCTTCAGTTAATGTATCACTACAGGTTCTTCAGATCAATGTTTTGGTTTCTGGGTTCTTCAAAGGATTATTCTGGGTTCAATGCAAGTTAAGCTCTAATGTTGACTCGTCCCTCATTTCTTTTAAATACGCAAAATCACGGTTACTGTAGCACTCACAATGGAAGTCAAAGGGACAAGTACATAACACTTAACAAAATACAACATTTTTCAAAGGTATAATCACAAGACATATAGTACATTCTAGCATGATTTTAGTTTTAGTTTTACTAACCTATATGTAAAGTTATATTGAATATTACAACCAAACCCTTTAATCTCAGTATAGACCTTGTTCACGCTATCGCCATATTTGATTTTTTATGGGAATAACAATGAGGCTGTGAGGGATAGAGTTACTGTACATTCTCTTCAATGTCATGGATGGCATAAAGCTGTGTAAAGAACAAGTGGAAATTCATTTTTATGGTAGTCAACATTATGCCACAAATGCTGTGATTGACCCCGGAATATTCCTATAAAGCACCAGATCATAAGAAATAAGTCTAAAAATCTTAAAAAGTCAATCAGTTTATTATATCAGATGAGTCTGTAAAACTATTTTAACTGGATTTTTAAGAGTGAAAATCCACAAGAATGTGAAAAAAAGAAAGAAAGAAAGAACAATATAAACATGCAGGGGTCACAGTGAACAGGATTATATAACTGCACAGGACCAGAGCTACAGTACAGTACATCAGTTATGACGGTGATCAGGATTATTACTGAGGGGACAGAGACCTCTAGTGGACAAGACTGAGAAGATTTACCATGTGAAGAGTTCGGATTGCACTCTGAATTACTACAGACTGATGGGAAAGAGCCACCGCATCTACAATCATGGAAAACATGGAACTCTCATGGAATTTAGTCATAGAAATAAATAAAAGAAAAGTAATGGAAAAGTTAACAGTGATTAAAAGATATTATATTATATTATCCCTTGCCTTATATGCAAGCCTGTTTGAGTAATCTGTACCATCATTTCTTTGATGGCTTTGAACTGTTTTGAAGAGGCATTTGAAGCTTTTGATATCAGTTTGATCTTTAATAGTGAATTACCCTTTCAGTTCAAGGATCTAATTCTTATCGATGACAATCAAAGCTGCAGCTCAAGAGATGATGGATCGCTGTTATAAAACAGATCTCAAATCTGACTGGATGAGCAATGCCTGAATCCATTGTAAAATAACTAATATACTGTACACATCAGGAGAACTCTATTTTAAATATCAACAGTCTGAAGTCTGCTGTATATGTTTGTGTAGGGTGGTGCGGGAGTTTCTGGGGGAGAAGGAGGTGGAGCTTTCTCTGATGTTTGATGCTGTGGAGGAGACAGACATGGGCAACTACACCTGTAATGTGGAGAATCACATCGGCCGCAGCAGTGGAAGTGCCATCCTACAGAAGAAAGGTAAAGATTTCAATCAAATCAGACCAGTGTCTCAGCATTAGAGACAAAAACATCATATTCATGAAGCTACGTAAAAGATTCCATATGGTCCATAGATATTTATATGTACAACTTTATCTGACCCTAGATCAGATGGGTCATTACACTAATTATCTGTATTATTAAATGACATTTTTGAACCCTAAGTCATAAAGAAGTGTTGACATTTCTACTTAGTGTTGACATGCGCCAAAGTCCCTTGCATGTCAGTCCACTCAGTGGCCATCTTAGAAAATAGCTGTCCAGCCTGCCCGAGAGTGTTTCAATGTAAACATGTGGCATAAAAGTGCAGCTCCTATCTACTTGAATGGGGAAAGACTGAAATTTCTAAAATGGTTGGTTAAGATTACAATCAAACAACATATTTAAAATAAGCTTATGAGTTTAATGACTAAAGGTGATTGGCTCTTTTACCTGTAAGACAGGACTTCCTTTTCTACAAATCTTGCCCATTCCAATTTCTCCCAATCATTTTAATCGCAGTGGTCTCTGCTTCCTCTTCAATGCACTTTATCTGATCTAAATATCCCTTTGAATTCACCAACTGATGAAGAAAATTGAGTTGACACCAGACCATGCTCCACAGTGGGGCCAGGCCCACACAATCTTGAGCTTGGCCCACCTTGGCAACCACACCCCCGCCCACCGCACCAACTGTTTGGCCCACCCCGCGGGTCTTTTGGCCAACCTTACACCTTAGAGCTGGAGCCTGGATGAAACCGAAATTCATAAATCTAAATAGAAATATCTGAATCAGAAATCAAATGTTTAGTGTTTTACCTCAGCAAAAGAAATACAAGTAGAGGACCCCCAATAACAATGTACCAAAAATTAACATTTGTAACAGTTTGTTGCTGGACCAGTTGTGTCATAATTTCTAATATATTTCAATTCATTTAGCATCAAACAAAAATCATGCCAAGACATGATGATTTTTTTTTTCTTTCTACATTTGTATTCTTTCTCATCCAAAGTGCATTTTCTGTCAGGTTCAGTCCCCTTGAGCAACCTGGTGCAATTGCTCAAAGATGTAATTGCTGGTAATTCATGAAATAACTTCTGTTGCATTACTTGACCAGTTCATAACCATTAAACTACACCGTTACACGCTTTATTTCTGTGTATTATTAAAATAGACATTCCACTTCAGATCAGAGTGATACTGATTAATTGTGTTGTTGTGTAGATGTGTACAGGTTGGAGCTCGTTGGTGGTTTGGGTGCCATCATGCTGTTATTAGGGATCTTCACAGGCATCTATAAATGCTATAATGTGGAGATCATGCTGTGTTACAGACGACACTTCGGTAGCGATGAGACAGATGATGGTAAGTTTACACTGAAGACACTGCTGTCATTTACCATGCGTCTAAGAGGGAAATGTTCCCAGCTTGGATTGTCAACAGAGCTAAGAATTTGCACTTATACCTGAATGAGTTGAGACAGTTGGATCATCAGGTTGGAACGATATGTAGAGCTGCGTATGGGACAGACAGCATCAATTGAAGGATGGCGGTAGGCAACACAGGTGTGCTGGTTGCTCTGCTACTTTACACACTCTTTGTAAAGTCCACACTGCCGGTAGAAAAATGTTATACTAAGGACACAATTTGTAACAACATCTTAAACAACTGGTTTGACAAGGAGGCATATTGGCACGAGAAAACAAATAAGATCAATGGCGTATTTGGGTACGGAGAGTACACCTTGGCTGTCACACTTGCAGTTTCAAATCGCTACCATCAAAGAAGAAAACGCAAAGAAACACCCTGTAAGAAATCAACAAACAATGCCATGATAATATGCCTTTGCCTACTTTTGTCGGGCGACATCCACCAGTGTCCTGGTCCAACTGGCCAAATAACAAACAGAGTAAACCTTCCCGATGCGCTTACCTGTGGCTCCGGTGCATCTTTGGCGGCGGTGCGCCAGGGCGGTGTCTGCAGGGATCCGGCGTTGGCTCAGGTGAATCCCTGCGTCGAGCTGGGATGGACCGGTGGGTTTGGCTCCTGCGCGGATGGTGGACTGGATCTTCGGCGTGATTCGCCGGGGGGGCAGCGGTTCGCGTCCGTGGGGAGTGCATCTGCCGTTTACGGCTCTGGGCTTGGTGGCGCTTCTGTGCGGCGCCTGGGTCTGGACGGTTCAGGGTTTCGCCCTGGTTCACCGAGTGGACATCCTACGGCAACGGAAGCGGCTCCGCGCCTGTGGGCGGTGTAGCGGGAGGCCCGGCGGTGGTGGTCTTCGCGGAGCCGGCGTGGTGAGCACCGCTAACATCCACAAACTCTTTGCAGTAAATAAAGCAATACGCATGAATCGGAAGTGGAAGGTTGTTCACACTGTAAACAATGCACGCATAATCTGGGATCAAAAGTCAAACCAAAAGGTCTCTTTGGCGGACATCTAAATATCCGAAGTTTAAAATCAAAAAGCGATCAAATTATCCACATGATGACTGAATCAAATCTGGATTATTTTTGCCTATCCGAAACTTGGCTGCACAAAAATTCCCCTACTGCTGCGCTTTTAGTTCCGGGGTACGTCTCCTACAGGAGAGATAGAGCTGATGCCAAAGGGGAGGGGTTATGATCTATGTGAGAGATAACATACAGTGCAGTGAAATCCAGTGGAAAACCCCAATTGATCTAGAATGCGTTGGGTTAAATTTATCTCTTGCACCTCAGATGTCTCTCACATTATTAGTCTTATATCGACCACCATCTGCTAAAATAGACTTTTATGATAAGTTTAAGGAAATGTTAAAGCAGTGTGATTTTAAAAGGAGGTTATAGTGATGGGTGATTTTAATCTACACTGGGACGATAACAGTACAAGGAAAAAACTGCAGCAAATTATGGATGGATTTAATCTTGTCCAGATGGTTAAAGGACCAACACGGATCACAAACAATTGTAGCACCCTAATTGACTTAATCTTTACCAATCATCCGAACGGATCACAAAATCATTCAATATGTTAACTGGTCTCTCAGATCATAACATGGTGCTGATAACAAGAAAATTAACCAGAAAGCGATTTGCAGCTTATTCCGGAAAAAAGGAGTTCATCGGCATTCCAAGGAGCAACCAAGAACAATTTCACACAGCAATAAAAAATATGAACTGGGACACTTTATTAATGGACAATGAATTGGAAATAATTAGTCAGAAATTCACTGAATGCTTACAAACAAAAATTACAGAATTTGCTGTGACAATTAAACACAAAAACAGAAAGCATTCTTTTCCCTGGCTCAGTGATGATATCAAACAATTAATGAAAGACAGAGACAATGCCCTTAAAACAGCCATAAAGTCAAAACTATCTTGTGACAGACAAAAATTTGCTTCGTTACGGAATAAAGTAATAAGACAATTACGAAAAGCAAAGGCAGACTTTTTATTACAATTATTAAAAACTGTCATGGTAACTCAAAAGCGATTTGGGAACAGATCAATAAACTAACAGGTAAAACTTCTTCTAGTAATAACTCAATACAACTAAAGAACAATGGGATGCTTATGCAGGATCCATCTGCTGTGGCACAGACACTAAACGAGTATTTTGTTGATTCTGTTGATACCATAGCCAAAAGTTTCCTGTGAAACATAACAACTTACCTGTTATTAGTTCAGATTTGTTAATTGAGCCCCCACTACATCCAAAATTTGTATCCATATCTGATGTGGAAAAGGTAATTACACAGCTTAAGTCTTCACGAGCAAAAGACGTGTATGGGATGGACACACTCATGCTCAAACGAATAGGTCAGTCAATTTTGGGACCACTAACGCACATCATTAATGTGTCACTAGATCAAGGGAAATTTCCTGAATCATGGAAACTTGCTAGTGTCATTCCTATATTTAAAGGTGGTAACTCCCTTCTTTCATCTAATTACCGACCTATTAGTATTTTGCCAACAGTATCCAAAGTCTTTGAAAAACTGGTTGCTAAACAAATCACCAATCATCTTAATTGCAGTTCTTTTCCTTTGCACTCAATGCAGTTTGGTTTTAGGGCTAATCATTCCACAGAGACAGCAATATGTTATTTTCTAGAAAAGGTTAAATCAAATATGGACAATGGAGGGGTAGTGGGAGCAATCTTTTTAGATCTTCGTAAAGCATTTGATACAGTTAACCATTCAGTTTTACTGCATAAACTTCATGCATTTAATTTTTCCCCAAAATTCATTGACCTCATTAAGTCATACCTTTTATCTCGTTCACAAAGTGTAAGAATTGACCAATATAGTTCTACCCCCTTACCATTATCAACTGGTGTTCCACAGGGCTCAATTATAGGTCCAATTCTTTTCAGTTTATACATTAATGATTTACCATCTTTGTGTAAAAACTGTGACACTTTGATGTATGCAGACGACACTGCTGTCTTGGCCTATGGAAAATCCACAGAGGAAGTTGCCTCAAAACTTACAGAGGCCATGTCACTGATCTCAACCTGGTTAGAGCAATTCTGTCTGCAATTGAACATATCTAAAACAGTAGCAATGTTCTTTTCAAAAAATAATATAAATATAAAACCTGAAATTGTATTATCTGGAGAAAGAT
Source organism: Xyrauchen texanus (assembly GCF_025860055.1). Taxonomy (NCBI): domain Eukaryota; kingdom Metazoa; phylum Chordata; class Actinopteri; order Cypriniformes; family Catostomidae; genus Xyrauchen; species Xyrauchen texanus. The sequence continues at coordinate 41,085,648 of NC_068298.1, read as the reverse complement.
TACAGGTCGTCACAGAATATAAATATTTAGGACTATATATAGACTCTAACCTAAACTTCAAAACTCACATAAAAAAGTTAGTAATAGGATTAAGTTCAGTCTAGTGAACTTCAGATTCATTAGAGACTTTCTTTCAACAGAAGCTGCTAAATTATATTTCTTTTCTATGATTTTATCCCACATAACATATTGTTTAATAAGCTGGTCCAATACTCACTCTACAACAATAAAACCATTAAAAACATTATACAAACAATCATTAAAAATACTGGATAAAAAACCATACCACTACCACCACTGTAGTATTCTGAAGAAATATCAGTTACTTACCTGGGATAATTTAATTAAATACAAAAACATCTGTTTAATTTACAAAATCAGACATGGTCTAGCACCTCCTCCACTATGTGATTTTATAAATTTTAGATCTAGTGAGATTAGGGTAACCAGAGGGGCAGTGAGGGAAGACTGCATTATCCCCGGAGAAAAACAGCTTTTGGTCAGTCTGTTTTCTCCGTAAGAGCAGCGCAGCAATGGAACTCAGTGCCTGAACACATCAGAGAGTCCTTGTCATTCTTTTCATTCAAAAGAATGCAAACAAATGGCTTGTTGAGAGCCAAACTTGTAGGCACTAATGCTTTCTGTGTACACTTAAACATTGTGGATTTATTTATTTTTATATGAATTGTATTTTTTAACCATAATGTGTTGTATGTAATTGTATTTTTGTGATTTTATACTTGTGGTTATTTTTAAGGTTGCCTTTTTTACACCCGGCTGGGGGACTACCGATGAAAATTAGCACTTCTGAGCTAACTTGGGTACATTTACATTGTTTCAATGTTGATTAATGTACACTGTCCCCTTTCAAATAAAGAGAGAGAGAGAGAGAGAGAGAGAATAACCGTTAAAGCTCAAATCCAAGAATCTTATGTGGAATTTCTATCCATAAAATCATTTTGGAAATGTACTTTCACAAAGATGCAAATTTTATGTTTTTGAAATGATCCTGCATGTTTGAGTAGGGGTATGAATGAATGAGTGAATTCCATTTACATAGCACTTTTCTGACACTACACTCAAAGCACTTTACACAGTGAACAAGGGGACTCTTCTCAACCACCACCGGTGTGCAGCATCCACCTGGATAATGCGACGACAGCCATAGTGGGCCAGTACGCTCACCACACACCAGCTATTGGTGGAGAGGAGAGGGTTGAGTGATACAGCCAATTAATGGATGGGGATTATTAGGAAACCATGATTGATAAGGGCCAATGGGGGAATTTAAGACGTTATTTTAAGTTGAATATTAAAGTTTTTTATGTCTAATTATTAATGGGGGATATGTGGACACAGTAACACATATAGATTTGTAGTGTAAAAATATATATTTTTCATTTCAGTGAAAATAAAAATGTTAGACACTTGGGGTAAGATGTCCCTCTCAGAAATGGAGAATTTGTTCATCTTAACCTACAGGTAAATTGAGTGGAATTATTCAATCCTAATTCATAGTTGCTATTATGCAATCCTTTATAGGCCTTGTAACAGTTAAAGGATGGGCAAAGAGGACGTGGGAACCGGCTGAGGAACAAAAAGTTTAAACTTAAACTCAACATAAAACAAACATAAACAAACACACACACAGCCGCGTGCGTCTCTCTCTCCCTATCCTGAACTGGCGTCTCTGGCCCCTGTTTATCTTGCCCTCCCGCTGATCATCTGATTCAGTGGCGGTCGTGCACCCTTACGGCCCGGCCACACCTTCCTCCTCATCACAGGCCTATACTAGTTCATAGAATGGTAAAGTGTAATGGAGATATCTCTTTGACTGGAATTCTGCTAGTTAATCATTATTCAATTATTCAATTAAATTACCAAAAAGGCATCAATTTAAATAAAATATTTAATTTAGTATTTTGCATTAATTAAACAAATTATATCAGATGTATTTTATATATTCTGCAAAAATCAGATCACAGCTTGTAAATGTTTGTAAATGTAGCGGGGCAAGATGTCTATTTTCATTCATTTTAAATTTTGTGCTTAAAAACTAAATTAGCAAATGTTTCCTTTTATTTCCCCTAATATGCATCTAACATGCAGAAATGTTACAATTAAGCAGTAAATGCACACTGTCCCCCATCCACCCTGTTCTGTGTACAACAAATGTTTACTTTATTTATAAATGTCCAGAATAATCTCTGTAAAACATTATGCACGTGCCAGAATTACAAGAGACACATTTACTTACTACTAGAGTATGCTGTATTGTTTACATTTACATTTATCCAAAGCGACTTACAGTGCACTTATTACAGGGACAATCCTCCGGAGCAACCTGGAGTTAAGTGCCTTGCTTAAGAACACAATGGTGGTGGCTGTGGGGGTCGAACCAGCGACCTTCTGATTAACAGTTATGTGCTTTAGCCCACTACGCCACCACCACTAGATGAATATATTTATAAAACAATAAAGAGGGACATATGAGTCATTGCAATGCTTGAAACAACATTCCTCTGCCTCGGTCTTATGTTCACCATGATTTAATCACTAACCATTAAACACATAATCAACCAAAAAGTGTTGCCAAATGATGTCAGATGTATTGCTATACTTAATATAATCAAAGTTCCCCTTCTGTCACTCACTTAACATTGTGTCGAATGTAGTGACACAAGGGGTCTTTCTTGAGAGCCTGGCATACCTCTGAACTTGAGAAAAGGCCAATGAGAAATTTGCAGACAGAATTTGTATGTCTCTCCCCTGGACATACAGGTATAAAGGGAAGCGGGCGTGCGTCTGTCAGTCTGCTTTTTCTTTGGAGCCAAGCGGTTGAGCAGCAGCAAGCTGAAGTTCACTACTTTTCCACTCACCTCTGTTGGCAGAGCGCTGCTGTTGGATCTACGGCACGTTACCAGCGGCTTTCTCTTTCTCTGCACACTGTGCAGTCCACGCCCCTGGGCGATTTGACAGCGCTTCTGTCTAAAAGAGTTCTTACTTCTAAAAGAGTATTTTCCCCTTAAAAAGAGTTTGTTTTCTCTCACAAAAGAGCAATACACAGCAGGCGTTGACATCCTTTTCAGGATGCGTCTTTTTAAAGAAGCCCTTCCGCCTCTTTGCAGTTTGTGGATGTGGTCGATATCTCTCTTGGAACCCTCCATCCTCCCCACAGCCTTCACGGCTTGACAATTGGTACCTCGGGTCAGGGCGCCACTCCCAGCCACCAAGGTCGTGGAGGGCACCTTTCACTGCCTGGAACTGACATCCTCACTCGTCCGATCTCACTACTCTTGATGGTGGGACGGTCCAGCCGTTTTCGGAGGTAAAGTGACAGACGGAAGCTATCTCACACATCATTCCATGGTGTCCACCGAGGGAGTCCCCCTGTGTCCAAGCAACAGGCAGCTCTGCCTCAACCGGGCCAGCTCTCCTGCATCGAGCGCCCCGCAGGCGGCGTACGCCCCCCCTCTTGATCCGTTCAGACAGCACCACGATGGTAGCATACATAAATCACTCGTCATATGTTACAACTCGCCCGCCATCTCCTCCTTTGGAGTCAGCTGGAATCAGCGACTCAAGTCGCTGCACACCACTTATATTCTGGGCAACCTCAACACGACAGCGGACGAGCTGTCGCGACAGGTCTTGCCAAGCGGAGAGTGGAGGCTCCACACCCATGTGGTTCAGATGATTTGGGGCCAGTTCGGCATGGCACAGGTAGATCTCTTTGCCTCCCAAGACAATTCCCACTGCCCGCTCTGGTACTCCCTGCCAGAGGCCCCTCTCGGGACAGACATGCTGCCACACAGCTGGCCCCGGGGGCTGCACAAGTACGCATTTCTCCCAGTGAGCCTTCTTGCACTGGTGCTGTGCAAGATCAGGGAGGACGAGGATCAATTCACCTTAATGGCTCCTTACTGGCCCACTCTGATTTGGTTCTCGGATGTCACGCTCCTTGCGACAGCACCTCCCGGGCAAATTCCCCTGAGGAAGGAACTTCTTTCCCAGGAACCTCAATGTCTGGCCCCTGGACGGGACGCAGAAGATCTGAATGACCTACCACCTGCAGTCGTAGACACGATCAACCAAGCCAGAGCTCCTTCTACCAGGCAACTTTACGCCCTTAAGTGGTGCTTGTTCGCAAATTGGTGTTCTTCCCGGTCTGAAGACCCACAGAGATGCGCAGTTCAGTCAGTGATTTCATTTCTGCAAGAGAGGTTGGAGGGGAGGCTGTCCCCCTCCACCTTGAAGGTGTATGTAGCCGTTACCGTGGCCCACCATGACACAGTGGATGGCAAGTCGACTTGATTATCAGGTTCCTTAGAGGCACCCAGAGGCTGAATCCTTCCCGGTCAAGCCTGTTCCCCTCCTGGGATCTCTCAGTGGTCCTCTCGGGCCTTCAGAGACCCCACTTTGAGCCGCTTGACTCAGTTGAGCTCATGGCCCTCTCCTTGAAGACGGTCCTCCTGATAGCACTAGCTTCCATCAAGAGGGTTGGGGACCTGCAAGCGTTCTCTGTCAGTTTGCTTTGGTGGATGGTGGAAAGGGAACGCCATCTCCAAACACCCTTGCGGGTTCAAGCACACTCGACGACACGTGTGGCATCCTCGTGGGCACTGGCCAATGGCACCTCCCTAGCAGACATCTGCAGAACAGCGGGCTGGGCAACACCCAATACCTTTGTGATATTCTACAATCTCAGGGTTGAGTTGGTCTTGTCCCATGTTTTGTCAGGTCCGAGCTCGGTAATACGGAACAGCTGACCGGATGTTCCGCTTGCACCTAGCGCCCTTCACCAAAGTGATCCAGTGCTCTCTCTCTCTCCCAGGTTAGCCACTAAGCTCTCGCTACCTGAATGTTCTTCCTCCCTAGCCTTCTGGCCTGCAAATTCAGTGGAGGAATTTGCAGCCAGACTCACTACGAGCCGCAAGTGCTCTGTAATGGGATAGGGCTCCACAGGCCTAATTCCCTCTTCAGGCAACTCCCTGTGATGTATTTTCCGCGGTACGGTCTACCTGTCGGCAGACCCGCGTCTCCCTTGGGCAGTCCCTCTGCCCCCAGTCGCTGAGTTTGTAGAGCTCCTCCCTCATCAGGTAGGACCTACCACTGCAGAATAGGAATCGAGTGAGTGACAGAAGGGAATCCTCCGTTCCCTGATGGAGGGAATGAGACGTTGTGTCCCCCTTGCCGCAACACTAGACCTACCACTATAAATGGCCGTACCTTAGTCTCGGCTCCTCAGTGCAAAAACCTGACTGACAGATGCACGCCTGCTTCCCTTTATACCCGTATGTCCGGGGGCGGGATCTGTCTGGCCAATCTGTCTGCCAATATCTCATTGGCCTTTTCTCAAGTTCAGAGGTAAGCGAGGCTCTCAAGAAAGACCCCTTGTGTCACTACATTCGACAGAATGTCTCATTCCCTCCATCAGGGAACGGAGGTTACAACAGTAACCATGACGTTTTAATTTTGACCATAAAACAACAATAATAAACGTAATTAAAAATTTTATGAAAAAATGTATGCGCAGAGGAATAAAAGAAGACTAGTGGTTCATTTTTTTATTTTATAAATCTCTACAAAAAATAATATTTTGTATGGTGCAATAGTTAACAAAATAATTATCCACTCCTGTCCACAGATACAGTTTGGTTGATATCCATGTTTACTGTCAGGAATCAAATAAAGGTTTAGAGATTTGCTCAGCTTTATGCTTTGTTATTTAACCTCTGTGACACAATGCATCTGTTCCTTCAGACAACAAGGAATATGACGGCTACCTCTCTTACACCAAAGTGGATTTAGAGTCAGTGGCGCATGAGATGAGCGAAGAGGAGCAGTTTGCTCTGGAGATCTTACCTGATGTCCTGGAGAAACACTACGGATATAAACTCTTCATCCCTCACCGTGACCTCATCCCCAGTAGCAGTAAGAACATCTCTTTCACTGAGCAAATGATCAAGATGAACAGAATGTTTATTGTACAAAGGTAAACGTTGGTTTTGCCAATGTTGCTGAACAGGCCTCACAAACAAACAGGAATGTTTTGATAGCGCTACAGAGCCACCGTCTTTACATTTTTGGAGAAATCAGATATGTCGGAACCTGAAGTTTTATTTCCCCAAACAAAGCGGTTTGTCTGTGGTGTGGGAAACTTTGGGTATGTTAAAGACCCACAAATTACCATCAGTGTTTCTCAGTTACCCAGTTTATCCACCTTATTTTGCAACGTGGAATTAAGCAGCGTCTGCATTTCCGGCAAATGTGTAAAAGTTCTGCTGTTATTGACCGCAATGTAAATAAACAGAAGGATAATAATACCAGAATTTAGTGATATAAGTTTATAGACTATCACACAACCTCAGGATGTACAGCACAATTAAGGCCTAATGTCGGATAATTTTCTAACATCAGCATTTATAGTAAAAGAGTAAGTAAATCATTCACTTGTTGCTGTGTGTTGTTGTATTGAAAAGACGGTAATAAAATCTGCTTCTTACTGTCAGAAGTTTACATACTCCTTAGCCAACTACATTTAAACATTTTCACAATTCCTGACATTTAATTGTTTTAGGTCAGTTAGGATCACTACTTTATTTTAAGAATGAGAAATGTCAGAATAATAGTAGAGAGAATGATTTATTTCAGCGTTTATTTCTTTCATCACATTCCCAGTGGGTCAGAAATGTACATACGATTTGTTAGTATTTGGTATCATTGCCTTTAAATTGTTTAACTTGGGTCAAATGTTTTGTGTTGCCTTCCACAAGCTTCTCACAATGAGTTGCTGGAATTTTGGTCCATTCCTCCAGACAGAACTGGTGTAACGGAGTCAGGTTTGTAGACCTCCTTGCTCACACATGCTTTTTCAGTTCTGCCCACAAATTTTCTTTCAGATTGAGGTCAGGGCTTTGTGATGGCCACTCCAATACCTTGAATTTGTTGTCCTTAAACCATTTTGCCACAACTTTGGAGGTATGCTTGGGGTCATTGTCCATTTGGAAGACCCATTTGCGACTGAGCTGATGTCTTGAGATGTTGCTTCAATATATCCACATAATTTTCCTTCCTCATGATGCCATCTATTTTGCGAAGTGCACCAGTCCCTCCTGCAGCAAAGCACCCCCACAACATGATGCTGCCACCCCCATACTTCACTGTTGGGATGGTGTTCTTCGGCTTGCAAGCCTCACCCTTTTTCCTCCAAACATATCGATGGTCATTGTGGCCAAACAGTTAAATATTTGTTTCATTAGACCAGAGGACATTTCTCTAAAAAGTAAGATCTTTGTCCCCATGTGCACTTGCAAACTGTAGTCTGGCTTTTTTATGGTGGTTTTGGAGCATTGGCTCCGTCCTTGCTGAGCAGCCTTTCAGTTTATGTTGATATAGGACTTGTTTTACTGTAGACATAGATACTTGTCTACCTGTTTCCTCCAGCATCTTCACAAGGTCCTTTGCTTTTGTTCTGGGATTGATTTGCACTTTTTGCACCAAACTACATTCATCTCTAGGAGACAGAATGCAGTCTCCTTCCTGAGCTGTATAATGGCTGTGTGGTTCCATGGTGTTTATACTTGCATACTATTGTTTGTACAGATGAATGTGGGACCTTCAGGCATTTGGGAATTTCGCCCAAGGATGAATTAGACTTGTGGATGTCCACAATTCTTTTTTTTTCTTCACAGGGGCGGCTGTGGCTCAGTTGGTAGAGCGGGTCAGCTGCCAATCGCAGGGTTGGTGGTTCGATTCCCAGCCCACACAACTCCATATGCCGAAGTGTCCTTGGGCAAGACACTGAACCCCAAGTTGCTCCCAATGGCAGGCTAGCGCCTTGCATGGCAGCTCTGCCACCATTGGTGTATGAGTGTGTGTGTGTGAATGGGTGATTGGGAAACAGTGTAAAGCTCTTTGGTAACCTCTGAGGTTAAAAAAAAAGCGCTGTATAAGTGCAGACCATTTACATTCTTTTTCTGAAATATCTTTTGATTTTTCTATGATGTCAAGCAGATACACTTAGTTTGAAGGTAAGCCTTAAAATACAACCACAGGTACACCTCTAATTTAGTACACCTCTTATCAGAAGTTAATTGGATAATTGTCTAAAGGATTGACATAATTTTCTGGAATTTTTCAATCTGCTTTAAGGCACAGTTAACTTAGTCTATGTAAACTTCTGACCCACTGGAATTGTGATATGGTCAATTAAAAGTGAAACAATCTGTCAGTAAACAATTGTTGGAAAAAGTACTTGTGTCATGTACAAAGTAGATGTCCTAAATGACTTGTCAAAACTATAGTTTGCTAATATTAAATCTGTGGAGTGGTTTTAATGTCTTCAACCTACGTGTATGTAAACAACTTCTTCAACTGTATGTACCTGCATAACCTCCAATGATGCCTTTATTTGTTTATTTCCAAAAGCGTTGTTTCATAAACCATGCTGAATACCTGATCTCCTTTTACTATTCAGTGCTAAGAAAGTGAGAGTGCTCTATGACAATAACAGAGAGTAAAAGGCATTTATTAATTTGCCACGATGAAACAAGATGCAGTTTTGGTGCAAAGAAAGTTGAAGCAGCATTTGCCCAGTGGCTTTCTGCTCTCTGCTGATTGTGTAAAGTTTGTGGAGGTGTGCCAGATGGTGTGGAGGACTGTCCTGTCAGCACCTGATTTCATTCTTTCTGCCTGTGCAACAATATGTGATAAATAAAATGCAAAATATGGTCAAACTATGCGTTGAAAACCAATGAGTTTATGAAAATAATAATTAATGATAATAATATGGTGACATATACTGCCAGCCTGTAATATAAAGCAGCATAATGTAGTGTTTTTGTATCGCTAAAATAGCTGGAAGTGGCTGACACCAGTCCACATTCAAGGTTGATCATGGCGGCGCCCTAGTTTTGCTGAAAAATAAGGTGGATACGTTTTGTTGAATCAAGTGTTGGGCAACAGTAGGGTTTCAATGAGGGTTATTATTGTTTTGGAGTTTAATTTAGTTTTTATTTCTATTTTATATTCATTTGTTATTTTCAATTAGTTTTCGTTAGTTTTCAAACTTTGTCTGTTAGTTTTAGTTTAGTGTTCAGTGTTTTCTAGTTTCAGTTTAGTTTTAGTTTTTATTTCAGTTTTAGTATTAGTATTTTTATGGCTGCCAAAGCTAAAGCGTTCACTGGTGTCATTTACATAAAATATTATTACATTTCTCAGGGCAGTCTTGTGTTATTTTTATCTGGCATTTTTATGTTTAATAAAAACAAATAATTATTTTAAATATTACATATTTTGTAATATAGGGTAAAGTGGGACAGTTAGGCTTGATTCCCATTGTATCCAAATGCATTTCATTAAATCATTACCAAACTAATCTTTAGGAAGTAAACAATTCACTTAGTGAGGTTTTCAATTGATGAATATATGTTTCATGGCCACCGGTGGGAAAAGCAATGGTGAAGAAACGTGAGGTAAATATTATAAAATAGTAAAAGTTGACTTGATGTTTGTAAATGTTACAAATGATGACTTTTGATATGAAATTGTATAAGAAAATATAAATAAAGATTCCAAATAGTTTTCTATACAATACCTGGATGTACCCAATTTCCAGTCCCACTTTAGTAATATGGCAAAAATGATTTTGTTAAAAGAGTGTCTCCAAAGGTTCTTCTACCCAGTATTAATTATTTACTCAATTTTGCTTTTGACTAAGGTAGGAGACATTCTAAGCTTTATTTAAAGGTATAACACCAGGTTATGTGGCATTTGGATCATAATTAAAAGTGCAGAGAAAAGTACAATTTCCAAAAGTGTCTCACTTTACCCATATTTGCCCTGATAAATAATGTAAAATTAATTTAAAGGAATGTTCCGGGTTCATGCTAAGCTAAGCTCAATCAAAAGCATTTGTGGCATGTTGTTGATTACCACAAAAATGTATTTCAACTCGTCCCTCCTTTTCCTGTGTGAAAATTATAATGTGAAGCTTATAATTTCATAAAAGCACTTGCATTAATTCTTCTCATAAAAATCATTAGGATTTGTTTTTTTTATTATCTGATATACAATGTACAGTGTCCCCCAAAAGTATTTAGTTTTAGGCACTGAAGCCACAAAAAAAAAGTCGGAATATCATTCATTGCATTAGTTAGAAAAGAATCATAAAAGGTGGGATTTATTACAATAAACAAATAAATAAATACATAAATATTTTTTTAAGCTAATCATTTCACAAAAAGAATTGTTTGTTAGGTTCCAAATAAGATAAAATAGATGTCAAATCCATTTCTTTTTTTTATTATTAATTATCGTTACACTTTGTCAGTGGAACATATTCATAGTAAAAAGAAACTTAAAGATGAGCCGCAGACAGGACGGAAACAGTGTTCTGTGTTCAATAGAGGGCAAATCTGGTTCATAGGCTAATTAATTTGTAACGGCAACTTAAACCATCAAAGATAGACCTACCTATTTCCTCATGAAAGACACAGTCTTGTTCCTTTGTCTTTTTGTCTGATTTACAAATCCTTTTTTTCTTCAAATCAAAGTTTGTAATTTTGTGAACACCTCAAATCTTGTTGGTGTAGTTCATGGCTTAGAACTCTTTTGTGTAGGATTTTATCAAATGACCATGGAAAAATTTATGGTAAAAATACTTCCGAAATCAAGATGGTTGAAAAAATGGGCTTGCACTGCTGCACTCTACTGCAATTATACACTATGCACATGACACACTATAGAATGTGCCCTTACAATATGCACTTTGCACCCAGCTATGTAGTGTATACATTTTCAAAATGTAGTATCGTCCCAAATGGATCACGGGTGTAGTTTTTTTCACCCCACCAGCTGCCCCGGATACTTACCTGTTCATACCTGACAACACACACGATGAAACCGGCTCAACTCAGAGATTATAAAATCTCGCAACGGTATTGGGTGTTGCCCTGCAGATGCCTGCTAGAGTTGTGCCATTGGTTAGTGCCCAAGAGGAAGCCACCCTCCTGGTGGAGTGTGCTCTTAATCACAGAGGGGCAGGTATGCCTCTTTAATGTTACATTGTCAGATATACTCTATATAAAAATGACTTGTCTTTTGTTCTTGCAAAAGTATATAGACCACCAGGGCCATATTCTGAATTCCTTCAAGGATTTGCAGATTTTCTAACAGATCTAGTAGTTCAAGTGGACAGAGCATTTATTGACATTCTCAACTCTGTTGGTGTTGACAAAATGTGACAGGTCCAACCCATCGGCCCAAGATAGCTTCACTAATAATCTTCAGACTTGTCTCAAATACTCAGTATGCCAAAAAGTTCAGAAGAACTTGATGTTGTCACAGAAAATATGGTTACAGCCTTCTCTAGCACTCTAGATAGTGTCTCCCATCATTCGATTCAAGAAAGTTAAAGAGAAAAATCCCACACCATTTCACAGTGCATGGAAGGATAGTGTCTCTAACTACAGGCAGGCTCTAAAAACTGCCTGGTCTGCATATTTGAGAAAACTCATAGAAAATAGACACAACATTCCAAGGTGTTTATTCAGTACTGTGGCTAAATTGGTTAGGAATAAAACTTCTATTGAACCAGATATTCCATAGCAGCATAGTAGTAATTACTTTATGAATTTCTTTATTGATAAAATTAAAATCATAAAAACTAAATTGGAATTATGCATCCATCTGTAACAACACCCCAGAAGACTAAAATAATTCCCTAAGAGCAACTTCAATCCTTCGCTGTTATAGTGATCTAACAAAAGAGCTAACAAAAATGATTAAAAAAATAAATCAACAACATGTATGTTATACTCAATACCAACCAAATTCCTAAAATAGGTGTTTCCTGTAATCTCAGAACCTCTTCTTAATATTATTAACTCCTCATTATCCTTAGGGCATGTCCCAAGAAACGTTAAACTGGCAGTTATCAAACCGCTTATCAAGAAACCACAGCTTGATCAGGAGAATTGGCTAATTATAGGCCTAATATCTCCATTCAGATTTCTAATTTTTGTAGAAAATACTAGAAAACGTAGTGTTGGGGCCTGGGTAGCTCAGCAAGTATTGACTTGATACTTGTTTGACTTGGAGTTGTGAGTTCGAGTCCAGGGTGTGTTGAGTTAATCTAGTCAGGTCTCCTATGCAACCATATTGGCTCGGCTGCTAGGGAGGGTAGAGTCACATGGGGTAAACTACTTGTGGTCGTGATTAGTGGTTCCCGCTCTCAATGGGGCATGTGGTATGTTGTGCGTGGATCACGGAGAGTAGCATGAGCCTCCACATGCGGAGTCTCCACGGTGTCATGCACAACAAGCCACGTGATAAGATGCACTTATTGACTGTCTTAGAAGTGGAGGCAACTAAGACTTGTCCTCCACCACCCGGATTGAGGTGAGTAACCGCACCAACACGAGGACCTACTAAGTAGTAGGAATTGGGTATTCCAAATTGAGAGAAAAGGGTATAAAAAAGGTTGTGTCCTCCCAACTATGTTAATTTTTACAGACAAATGGTATAAAGAATTTCAGTCAGGATTTAGGTCCCATCATAGTAACAAATGGTATAAAGAATTTATGTCAGGATTTAGGTCCCATCATAGTAACAAATGGTATAAAGAATTTCAGTCAGGATTTAGGTCCCATCATAGTAACAAATGGTATAAAGAATTTCAGTCAGGATTTAGGTCCCATCATAGTACAGAGACTACACCTATTAGAGTTACAAATGACTTGCTCTTATCATCTAACCATGACTGCATTTCTCTTTTAGTGCTTTTAGATCTTAGTGCTGCCTTCGAAACCACAGATCATGACATTCTCTTTGATAGGCTTGAGAATTATGTTGGCATTTGTGGACAGGCATTAGCTTGGTTTATCTCTCTGATCGCTACCACTTTGTCTGTTTAAATGAGGAACTGTCAGATCAAATTAAAGTTAAGTATGGAGTGCCACAGGGATCAGTTTTAGGGCCTCTTTTACTTTTACTTCTCCCTACACATACTCCACCTGGGAGATATTATCAGGAACCATGAATTTAGTTTTCACTGTTATGCCGATGTTACACAACTTTATAAATCTTTGAAACCCAATGAAATTTCACAATTATCTAAATTAACAGAGTGTATAAATGATATCAAAGTGTTGATGGCTAGAAATGTCCTTCTACTCAATTCCGATAAAACAGAAGCACTAATTATTGGAACAAAAACAACAAAAAATAGGATGCTAAAATATAATCTGACTCTTGATGGATGTACTGTAACGTCTACAGCAAAAAATGTAGGTGTTATATTTGATAGCAATCTAACCTTTGAAAAACTAATTTCCAATATTTGTATAACTGCATTCTTCCACCTCAGAAATACTGCCAAGTTACAACACATGCTATCTGTTTCTGATTCCGAAAAACTAATGATCATGACCTCAAAACTAGATTATTGTAGTGCTTTACTAGGTGGATATCCTGCCGGTTTAATAAATAAACTTCCACAGGTTCAAAATGCAGCAGCGAAAGTGCTGACTAGAGGCAAGAAATACGATCATCTCAGCCCCGTTTTATCGTTACATTGGCTACCTTTTTGTATTAATTTTTAATTCTGTTAATTACGAAGCTTTGAATGGTCTAGCTCCAATGTACTTAAGTGACCTTCTGTTACACTATAATCCATCACTCTAATTATGACTGCAAAACTCCAGCCTGCTAACAATACCGAGAAAATCAAAATCCACAAAAGGAGGGAGAACATTTTCATATTTGGCTCCAAAACTATGGTCTTCCTAAACTAATAGTTTTCCTAACAGTGTTCATATCTCAGACACACTCTCTCTTTTCAGTTTAAGTCTAGACTAAAGACTTATCTATTCAGCCAGACATACACCTAATTTGCCCCTCAATTCATAGCTATGCTGCTTTGGTTAGGTCTTCCAGAACCGAAAACACATTTCTTATTCTTTAACCCTGCTTATTCCCTGCCGTAAGCTTCCAGCCAGACTGCGATGCTCCTCACTGAATTATACCTATATCATCTTGGTCAACGGAGGGACAACACTCTCTTAAACTACATAGAAAATTAGTTCACCACTAAAAAGGCCTTCATCGGCCAAAATCAAAGGACACTGCATCTGCGTGTATTTCCTCAGTTAATTCAGGATGACTTCAAGGACTTTAACACTAAAACGTTTAGTTCATATAAAATCATTTTGTTTAATCATTGACAGACAAAACGTACATAGTTTACTCATTTTAACTACTAATAGTTCTGAACATAAATAACATAAATAACTAATATTGGCTTTATATTCATTAATTTTCTGTCATTCTGTAGCATAATTTAATGTACAGCTGCTTTGAAACAATGCCTGTAATGAAAAGCGCTATACAAATACATTTGACTTGGCTGACTCCTCCATGTGATTTTTGCAGCTACAAAGGTCTGGTCACAATTAACTTGCATTTTATGGATCAACAGAGCTGAAATATGTTTTTAAAATCATTAAAATCTGGAATAGCATGAGTGTGAATAAATAAGATTTATTTTTGAGTCAACTATCCCTTTGAAGCTTTCTACTCACATTTGTAAGGTGCTGTCTTCACAGATGTTTTGATAGTTGCCACAATCACCATTAATTACAATTGTTTTGTGAGTTCTGCATCATGGCCAGGTAACTCCACCCCATGCTGTTTTATTTTGCATGGAGAGGGTCTCCTCATGGGTGTTTCCATATTAGGATCCCATGACCATTCAAATACTTCTCACTTAATCTCAGTAACCAGCCTGTTATTGGACACTTTCACCCATGCTTTAGTTAATCATTGCTGACTAAGAATAGTACATTTCTACAATGCATTAGTAACAGAAAACTGTTTAAATGAAGCTGCGCCCAGGCCACTAGGTGTCAGTATGAGTCCAAAACGACATAAACAGAAAAGAGAAAAAATGAGTAATATGCTGAACTTTACCTGTGGGGACTCTTTTAGGATACCTGTGTGAACTTGAGGGGATCTGACTTCATACATCCACTAAATTAAACTTGGTACCAGTTCACGGAAAATGACAAGATGACAATTGCTTTGACATTTTTAAGTATGACTAAATACGTTTTTGGGTCACTATATGTTTTTCATTTATGTGTAACCTAGACTTCTTTGAATCATGACTTGCATAGCTCTGCATGAATTTTTGATGAGCCATAAACATTTCTCTCATCTCTGTCTCTTATCTAGCATACATTGAGGATCTGGCACGGAGCATGGAACAGAGCAGGCGTCTTATTATCGTGTTGACCCCTGAGTTTGTGGCCCGCCGCGGTTGGAGCATCTTCCAGTTTGAGCCGCGGCTGCACAGCATGCTGGTGACAGGCGAAATCAAAGTGATCATAATTGAATGCTCCGACCTACGCAACGTTATTAACTACCAGGAAATAGAAGACATCAAGCACACCATTAGAGCGCTGTCTGTCATTAAATGGTGCGGCCCCAAAAACAACCAACTCAAATCCAAGTTCTGGAAGCAGGTGCTGTACGAAATGCCTGCTAAGAAGAAAGAGTCGTTGTCTCGGCGGCAGGTGTTGGACTCGGGTGAGCAGGGGCTCTTCGGTGACCTGCAGGCCGTATCAACAGTTGCCATGACTGCGACCTCAGCATCGTTAGCACCGGCTCATGTTGAAATACCAGACTATAACGAGCCGGCCCACCTGCAAATGCGACATTACTGCCGCAGCTACGAATACGAGCTTCCCACCTCCGCCATCGCCACGCTTAACAGCAATCACATGTACTGCAATTTACCCATGACACTGATGAATGGACGGGTGACGCACAACAACATTGGGAAACCCAAGAAGGACATTCACTTAAACAGCACATTTGTACCGCTGTCCGGACAAGAACTTTCCAGTGATATCTGGTAGAACACCTCACAGCAATCACTGGCAGGGTTGGGGACAAATTCAGAATTTAAGAATTGGTTCCATTTCAATTCCTGAGTTGGAATTTGGAATTGGCCACACACAACAGGAAGTTGAATCAGAACGGAGGTCACACAAGCTGTGAAGAGTAAAAACAAACAAACAAACATAAAATGACCTAACTAATTTTGACTAATTGTGCTTATTTATTCTGTTAATTATGTCAAATATTTTTCTCAACTGATATATTACTCTAAACTGAATTTAATATGATCAAAACAATTAACATAGCCATAAAACAGAAATTAATGTATCATTTATAACATTATCACAGGTACTTTCTATGAATTTCTTGGAATTCCATTTTGATTCTACTTTCTTGAATTCAAATTTGATTGACAATTCTGCATCCTGTTTGCCAACTCTTTTCGAATTCAGGAATTTATTTGGAATTTGAAAGGCATTCTCAATTCAATTCTGAATAGAACGCAACCTTGCCGCCCACCGGGCCAAATAGCTTTGGTGATTTGAACTTTTTCTTCCTTTTCATTTGCATGATATCATCTAGTTAAAAGACAACACATAATGACATGATAGTTTATCTCTGTTTCTTCCTGTCTTTAACTACCTGTTAAATGTTTTCATACGTTGTTGAGACAGGTGAAGCGCTACTGACATTGATTTTCTACTTGAATTTCTTCTTTTTGGAGATATAAAGTAAGAAAACACCTTGTATTTCATGCTCAAGGTATTCATACTATGTACAGTTTCATAATGTTTTTTTGAGTGAACGCACATTAAAGGTTTTATTTCAGGAGATCAGATAATGACTTTGGTTGTTGCAGCACAATAATGTAAAGACACGTCTGCGCTGAGCTTTAAACAATATTATGTTCTATTTATGCAAATAAATATTATTCAAATTTGAATAAGCACATTGAGATTGTTTGTAGCCAATTAGGAGAAAGTATTTAAATATTTGATACAGCTTATCATTTGCCTTATTTCCTGACAGCTCTGCTCTTTTTTGCCTCGAAATTATGTTTTGTTTGACAATGTTTTCCCAGAGCTTGCTTTTTCACAACATTAGTTGTTTATATGTTGTGTTTGGTATTAGATTCAGTGCTGCTAGTGATCAATGATTCACTTAGTTTTATCAAATACATTCATTTTATTTATCATATTTATTATATTTTCATTAGATTTATATGCCATGTTGCCCTCTCTTTCTCTTGTTTTAAGACATTAAAGATCACCCAAATCTATGAGTGATTTAATCTTGTATCCTCATGACTAGGAACCATTTGACTCTTTAGATAAGGGGATGTATGGGACATGAATGAAAATGCTGAAGAATATAATCTGTCTTTTATCGAATATTCCCCAACTGAGCAGCTAGTCTGATTCACAGGTTATTGTTTTTGAATGAGCAAATAATGTATTTGTAATATACATTGCAAAATAATCTTTGTTTGTTATCAGACCATAATAATGAATAAATACATGAATAATTAAGTGTGAGAGATGTCTTATTCATTCAGGGGCGAAAATTTCATCAAAATGTTGGGGGGGACAATAAACATAACAATTCTCAATATCAATTTTTGAAGGGGACACCAAGGTTTTTTTTTGTTGTTGCCCCGTTTGCATTTGTATTATTTTATTTCTTAAACAATTATTTTAAGAATATATCATTATATTATATACAATACACATTTTTTATCATATTTTAGGGGGACAACCCTCAGATGGGTCCTGACCTGAGTTGGGAAATTATTGAAAAGTATGCTTGTTTTAAAAAGAAAAAAAGTTCTTAAATACTGAAAAAGGAGTGCCTGCAATTTGAAGACATGCAGCTTTGCATAAAGACACAATCTTTATGCCTTTGAGAAGTAAATTATTTTTATGTAAATGTCATGATTTCTACAAGCTATAACATTGAAAGTAAAAGCAGCTGATTGAAATAAAAGCAGCAGACACTTTTCAGAGACATCTTTATGTGCTTGTCCTTTTAGATTTAAAAGACTTTGTTTTAAATAGTATTTTTTTTTTTTTTTATGAAATTAATTCCTTTGTTTTATAGTAAATCTAAAGTGGCAATGTGTTAACGTTGTAGTTTAAAGATAAAAACGTTAATGAATCAAGAAGTCAGGACATAGTTTTAGGCGAATATATAAGTATGGCAAGTTTTGTTTTAAGCAGAGGAAGGGAAAGTTTTTTTTTTTTTTTACTTTCTGCTTATGTTCCTAGTTTCCTGTTTGTCCTGAGAAATTAAGAATTCTACTAAGGCGAAGGCTTGACTCATGGATATTAATTAGATCATTTTGACGTTGGTTGGCATCCTTTTTAGAAATTCTAGCCGCGTAACCTAATTAATATAAAGAAGCTTAGCTGCCACTGTAGAAAGATTGGTTAATTCGCTGCATGTGCACCGCCTACTAGCCTGCATCAGCAAATCAGTTACGAGTACTGGGCGAGCATCCCGTTATGTAGTTAATATTCATGAGCCATTCCTTTGCTGTAGTAGGATTGATAAATCCGCTGTAGTAGAGCGAAAGATGGGCAGACATACTGTGCCTCAAACCATGATCAGTTAATAAACTGTGACTTCTCTCTGAAGAAGCTCATTAAAATGGCGAGAGACTTTACTACAACAAGTTTGAGCAATATTGACCTCGCCTCTTTACGGGTAAGTGCTGGCAATTTCTTCTTCTTTCAGTATTTTATGCATCTTTCGGTTGTTCAAGGCTTCGTACAAAGTTTCGTCCACAAATAATATTTCAGTTGCGATACCCTAAATAAACTTTATAGTAAATATCATTTTAAAATGAGACTAGTCGTTAAACTCAGCTGTCATGGTTCATTTACATCTTTAAAAACATGAACTCTTTGTTTCAGTTCAAAACAAAGCGTTTCAATTTGACATATTTACGTTTTCTTCATGTGTCCTTCACTTTACGGTACTTTTTCTTTATGATCAGATAATAACACTGTCACAGCTGTTTAAATGTTGCCTATTATTAGAGTTAAACATGGGCTGTGTCCCTTTTGTGTCGTCAGACCGTAGTCTCAAACCTAGTGTGCTGTCTATCCAGACTGCAGTTTATGTTATTATATTTCACACTCCTAGTGTGTTACATAGACAGTATGTTTGGGGCACAATTCTCTCGAAACCTTAAACTGCCTAGTGGCTACCTGGAAAATATGTTGTGGGCATCATATTCTCAAGTCTAATGAGCTGTCTAACTAGGCAGCATTTCTGGTCATCAAAGTCTCAAACATAGCAGCCTACCTTGACAGACATTTTGGTTATTTATTTTCTCATTCACTAGTATGCTGCCTACCTAGACAACACTGTAGGCATAATAGTCATTATTACACATATAGGGAGCTATTTACCTTGATTGAAATTTTTGTTATTAATATCTCATACCTCATTAACTAATATTTCAAGTGGACAATTTACTCAGTATAATGAGTGATTTGCCTTAAAAGTTTGCACTTATGACTCAATGCAGAAAATAAATTCAGAAATTGATCATGTCCATATTCTTGTTTATTTCAGGATCCTGCAGGTATATTTGAGCTCATCGAGGTGGTGGGCAATGGGACTTATGGGCAGGTTTATAAGGTATGTACTGGTGTATCTTTTAATTGCTTCGATAAATGGTCATCTTTTAAACTTTGAAATTCAGGGTTCATACTTTGATATTATATTTGCTTATGTGATAGTTCTGTGCATGCGGCTCAACAGAGGGCAAGAAAGGCCAGCGCATGTTTTTTTTAAATATCTCATAATGTTCATTATTTGTTGGAAAACTGCGCTAATAAAACCAGCTACATGTGTTGTTTTGGTCTTTCACTTCCTCTTTAAGGTCAGACTGTGTTTCGTAAATATCTAGTGTCTTTAAAGAAAAAGCGTGATGTACACTGAAACATCCTGTGCTGTGGGATGTGTTGACACATTCTATGAGGGTTAAGATGATTCAGGTCTGGGTGGATCTGTAGCAGAAGTCACTATGAGTACAACAATATTCCTATTGTGGATCAGCTTGAGAAATTAAAATGATTGTGACGATTTCTTCTCTTATGTGCCCTGCACTGAATTCTTCTGAAACGCTGCATTGAAAGCAGCACAGAGCATCATTTAAGAGTTCAATTTCCCCTGACGTCCCAGAATTCAACCCCTGAAAGACTTTTTAAGTGGAACAGTAAATGTAAATTATATTACAGCTGGTATGTGGAATTTTTCAAAGTTTAGCTTTCAGTGTTTGACATTGCAATTGTTGTGAATGTTATGAGTGAGTTTAGTTCAGTAGAGTCATTGTGGAATCTCCGTTGTATTTGCATATAGCACAGGAATGGTAGATTGGATTTATATAAAGGCATCTGGATGGCAGTATATGTTGCTCCAAAACATGTACATACATATCTTGTCTCTGCATTATTGTTCATGATATCCATTACAGAAAAATGAAGGTTTTTATTACAGAGGGATTGGAGATCACACGCATTCAGAAGTGATTTTCCACAATGGCTAAACCTGGATTGCAAGTGCAGGGCTGCATAAGCAGAGAGTGCGGGTGCTAGATTGGCCTACCTGCAGTCCTGACTTGTCGCCAGTTGTCACCACATAACATGGCAACAAAGGCCCGCACAGTTGCGTAACTGATGACATGGATAATGGATGAATGGGTGGAAATTCCAGTTTCAGAGGTCAAAATGCACAGTGCTTTAGATCATGTAAGCATAATAATGCTCAGGGTCCTGATATTTGATAGTCCAAATGTCTAATTTCACCAGTAAATGTATACTATGGCAAATATTATTTTACATAGTATAAGCATAGTAAGCATTGTAAGCAAGTTACCATTAAACATTTATTAAATTAAGAGTACTTTAAAAACATGTAATCAGTGACAATACTATTTTAAAACTTCCAATATTAATTTAAAATACTTAATGTATAATGATAGTGATAATGATAGTGTACAAGCATATGTATCTGACATAATTATGTATTTTTCAGCTGGGCAGAATTATTAATATTTATCTTCTGGTGTCACTATTGCCCTCTTGCTTTTCTGATTTCTTTTTTTGTCCCACTCCATCCCTGATTAATCATTTTACTCTTTAATTAACAGTACTTTTTAAGTTTTACAAGTAAAGGAACTGTTTTGCATATGTCCTGAAAGTAATAATTATTACCAGTAGATATTCAAACTTAACTTTTCATGATTCAGGATTTGTTCCAAATTTTGAGAGAGTATAGAATCATGAATTCAGTTCAGTAAATCAAACCAAATGCTTACGGCCTTTAACATTTCAGTAAAAAAAAAAAAAATGTTTTTTATTAAATAAATAAATTTCGTTATATATCCCATTAATCAAAGAAATAATAGAACATTAATTGATCATCAAAATAATTGTTAGTTGCAGCCCTTATATATATATATATATATATATATATATATATATATATATATATATATATATATATATATACACATACACACTGGTGGCCAAAAGTTTGGAATAATGTACAGATTTTGCTGTTTGGGAAGGAAACTGGTACTTTAATTCACCAAAGTGGCATTCAGCTGATCACAACGTATAGTCAGGACATTACTGATGTAAAAAACTGTACCATCACTATTTGAAAAAAGTCATTTTTAGGCCCCATTTCCAGCAGCCATCACTCCAACACCTTATCCTTGAGTAATCATGCTAAATTGCTAATGTGGTACTAGAAAATCACTTGCCAAATTGCCATTATATCAAACACAGTTGAAAGCTATTTTATTCGTTAAATGAAGATTAACGTTGTCTTTTTGTTTGTATTTGTTGTCACAGTATGCAATAGACTGTCTTAATGTCAATATTAGGTCAAAAATGGCAAAAAAGAAACAGCTTTCTCTAGAAACTCAACAGTCAATCATTGTTTTGAGGAATGAAGGCTATACAATGCTTGAAATTGCCAAACATATTTCATACAAAGATGTCCACTACAGTCTTCAAAGACAAAGGACAACTGGCTCTAACAAGGACAGAAAGAGATGTGGAAGGACTGATGTACAACTAAACAAGAGGATAAGTACATCAGAGTCTCTAGTTTGAGAAATAGACACATCACATGTCCTCCGCTGACAGCTTCATTGAATTCTACCCGCTCAACAGCAGTTTCATGTACAACAGTAAAGAGAAGACTCAGGGGTGCCTTATGGGAAGAATTGCAAAGAAAAAGACACTTTTGAAACAGAAACAAAAAGAAAAGTTTAGAGTGGTTAAAGAAACAGACATTGGACAACAGATTATTGGAAAAGAGTGTTATGGATCTTAACCCCATTGAGCTTTTGTGGGATCAGTTAGACTGTAAGGTGTGTGAGAAGTGCCTGACAAGATGGGCAAATCTATGTCAAGTGCTACAGGAAGTGTGGGGTGAAATGTCACCTGAGGATCTGGACAAACAACTAGAATGCCAAGGATCAAAGCTGTCATTACTGCACGTGGAAGATTTTATTTCTCCTATTTTCTTCCCAGTTTGGTATGCCCAATTCCCAATGCACTCTAGGTCCTCGTGGTGGCATAGTGACTCACCTCAATCTAGGTGGCGTAGGATGAATCTCCGATTCGATGATTGCCTCCGCCTGAGACAGTCAACCCATGCATCTTATCACGTGGCTTGTTGAGTGCATTACTGCGGAGATGTAGCATGTGTGAAGGCTCATGCTATTCTCAGCTGCAACCACGCACAGCTCACGATACACCCCACCGAGAGCGAAATCCACATTATAGCAACCACGAGAAGGTTAACCTAACGTGACTCTACCCACCCTAGCAACCGGGCCAATTGGTTGCTTAGGAAGTCTGACTAGAGTCACTCAGCACCCTGGATTCGAATTTGCATCTCCAGGTTTGGTAGACAGTGTCTTTACTTGACTTGAGCTACCCAGGCGCCCACATCGAGGATTTTTTGATGAGAACTCTTTGAAGTAGTTTAAGTTCAGATTTTCTTTTCTAATTTGAATTATAATTTTTCACATTATTAATGTCCTGACTATTCATTGTGATCAGCTGAATGCCACTTTGCTGAATAAAAATATGAATTTCTTTCCATTAGAGCAAAATCTGCACATTATTCCAAATATCTGGCCACCAGTGTGTATGTATATATATATATACACATATACATAGACACACACTGGGAATAATGTTATATATTCACAAGTAAAATATCAAATAATATGTTGTTGTAGTGCTTTCAGTACAGCACAAGGTGAATCGAATTTATAAATCATAACTTTTGTTTTTATTAGTATTTCCATACTGTCTCAACATTTTTGGAACTGGGCATAAGCCTTTTATAAAAAAGAGAGATAATGTGATAACACACCCCTGAGACTGATACTGAGTAGTCATTTGTCCATCAATCAGAGATGTATTACACACTTAAATCACACTCTTGTTTCATAATGGTTGTTTTCACTTATGAAGTAACACTTTCAAGAACTTCTGTAGTGTGCTTTACCACATCTTCAAAGATTCTTGTAGTAATGTGCTGGTGATTTAAGCTGGAAATGATGAAAGAAACAGTTATTAGCACAGTGAAAACATCACATATACTCACATGTTCAGTAAAACTTTAGCCTAAAATTAGTATTTTCTGTGCTGCTAGCATCACCAAATGGAATTATAAAATATAATTGATATTTTTAATCCAACAATATCCACCTAAAGAGCCACCACTTTCAGTGCAGAAGCACCAGGGCAGCAGTCATCAGGCGGAAAGTAAGGGGCGGAGATATGCCTTGCCATATTCATGTTAATGTTTTATTCAAATGCAATTTAAAATGCATTTAGTGTGATATCTGAGTCTAGTGGACATGACGTCACCTAAATGCTGGATGCATGGGTTCCTTAACACCAAATAGTCAAATATGACAGTGTGCCCCCAACCAAAGATTTTCCTAATTGACAAGTAGGAGTTAATTTAAGCCATTAGTCGACTAGTCGCACGTTTATGATATGAAGTAAATTTCTTGAATATACTGTATATATATATATTGTGGGGCATCAGAAAATGGTTTGAGTTCCAGGGTTGAGAATGAATGTTATCAGTAACATTGCTAACACTGTTCTATATTATAGAGAAATACTAAACTGTAATAATGAGCCTTTAAAATATACATTTTACAAGCGCACGCACGAAGCGAGCCGCAGCAGTAATGATTCTGAATGTGTCGGAAAAACCAGCAAGAGACTGTCTGAACATTGATTTTATAAACAGAAATGCACATTAGAGTTGTGCCGACAGACGATGATCTCAGAATCAATGATGGTCAGAGTGATGATCAATAACTTATGCCTTTGATGATGTCAAGACCATATTTGGCTCATTTTTCCATGTATTAAATTATTATTAGGCTATTATTATCAAATGAATATTACAAATAATTTGCCCATAAACACAAAGACACGCGCTTGAAGAAACACACTTTATTATATTATTAAGTGACAGAAAAGCTGTATATGTATGATGAGCTGATACAGATGCGTGCAGTCTCGTGGAACACGCACATCTAAGGATCTCACACTTTGTTTCTGTCTTCCGATTTTATTTTATTTTCAAGAACAGTATTGTATATGAGTGCGGCAAATGACCTCAGACATCTCAGCTCAGGAGGTGTTTTTAGTTCAGTTCACTTTTTTTCCACAGAGCAGTTTATTGTGAATGCAACTCTGCAGCCTGTTAATGAATACATAATATATAAAATAATACAAAAACACGTTCAACTTGAACCATGATTTATATTTCAGTGATTATTATCATCATTATAATTAGTATTTTTATATTTATAATTGTTTTTATGTCTTCATTTGTGTAAGTAATTTTCCGCCATGATGTTAAGACAGATTTAAGCCTGACGGTAAATGGAAAGGTGTATATACATATATATTTTATTCTTTTATCACTTCATTATTTTAATTGCTTTATCGTTTCGTTTGGAGTGCAATTTCAATTTAGCAATGTATTTGATTTAAGTTTTTCATTTTTAAATAAATTAATTAAAGTACCAATTCAAAATAACTAAAACAAGAACATTCACCGATCCCTCAGCTCAGGGGTTGCCGATGTAATTGGATATATATATATATATATATATATATATATATATATATATATATATATATATATATATATATATATATATAGAAAGTTTAACTACAACTGCCACTGTTGATATAAAATGAGGTCTAATAGATTCTACCTATAGATTATTTCATATGAAACTATAATATTTTGTCAAAATATAACAATTACTTTTACTCATCCATAATGAAAAAAAAATGAGCGCATAGCACAGTGTTGCTCTTTTTCTCCTCAGAGCTGTTTGGCATGTCAGGGCTGCCCACTGTTTGAGACTTGACTTCCTCTGTAATGCTAGAATTGAATTTGGTCAAATCGGTTTTAAGGACAGTGTGCTGCAATATCGAGGGAAGCCCTGTTTTTGCACGCGTGTGCCAGAGATCAGACCAGGTGCCTGATGTATAAATGTTACGTATGCACAAAATGGCCATTGAAATGTGCGCTATCAATTTCCCACAAACATATCGGTACTTGTGGGACAAAAAATAAACTTGGCGTAAATATTGGCGCACCATTCGGACACTGAACAGACTGATTATAAATTATAAACTTTCATTGAATTCACATTTAGAATAAAAAAAAAAACTATGTAGTTAAGCACTTGAAACAGAAGTAATCGTTATCAAGATAATAGTAGGCTATATTATTTTTATGGAACTAATTGAAAAGGCATGTAGCATTCTGTAGTTCAAGCCTATTATTCATTCGTCTTGTGTTTTAAGTTAGTTTAGAAGATAACAGGCTGTAAATACGCTTAAATAGGTCATTATAAAAATGCTTTTATATAGTTTCGAGATTCATAAGGTTAATTGTTTCTTAATAAATTATTTTTGCAAATGTTCTGACTCATGACCTTAAGTTAACAAATTGTTTGGTCAAATCTGTTTATAATATGCTGCATCTGGACCAACTCAATCAAGGGTTGAGTTTCATTAATGCGTATTTACGACATAACTAAAAGATGATAAAATCATTCTGACTTTACTAAAAACATTCAGGGCTAAAGACCCGAAAATCTAGCTCTAGCTCCGCCCATGATCTCTCTGAGATCATAGATTATATTCTTGCAAACTTCATTCAGGCCACTGAAAAAGAAGAGTGAAAACTCTTCACATGCGCTTGAGCGGCAAAGCGCCACTGAACCACTGAACAACAAAAATGATGCGCATCGATGGATTTTCCCTCATCTGTTCTTCAAAATATTAACATGTTTATCTTTTTAAGTGTGTGTCTTTGTTTCTATACAGTGGCATGTCTTGACAAAAGTAACTGTGAGACGTACAGGTTGGCCACAGGGATGAGCAGATAAGCGAAATTACCCGCCACTGTGCACGAAATACCCGCATTTGCTGTGCGGTTGGTGCTCCGGACTCAGCATTTGATGGCATCATGTGCATGCTCCAGATGCGAAGGCTGTTCAAAAGGGTGTCCAAAGCTTTAATTATGCTGCCTCATAAGGTATCTCGTTTTTGCCAAATTCTTAGGCAGCATCTGATGTATCCTTCCCTGGGTAGGCAATCCAAGAATGCACTGTGATGAGCTTGGTGGAAAAATAAATAAAAGATGGCGATTGGGAATATTGAGGGAAAAAAAAGAAATAATTCTTTCAAATAATAGAAAATTTGCTATTTTACCCAAAATGTGTATGTGCTGTGTATATTTATGCTTTATGTATTGTTTCATTATATATAGCAGGAGACAGCGAGGCAGCTCTCTAGGTTTTGTAACAGACCCAATATGTTGTTTTGGACATCCCTAAAAGAGACTAAAGGTTGCAAACACTACCACTCCCTTCTAAGATATGCTTGGGCTTTGTGTCCCCCTTTATGTTTGCTTAGTTAAGTCATATTCTTATTATAGTGTCTGTCTTGTTTGGGTTTTTCAAGAACGGCATTCATTGTGTTTTTAGCCCATTGTTCTTATCAAGCAGTTCATTGTTAGTTCTGGAAAATATCCAAATAACAGTTTGTTATAAAGCAGTTATGCTATATTTGGTCTCTCAGCAGTCACTTTACTATAAGATCATGGTAAACAAAATAGTCATTGTACATTCATAATATTCATTCATATTTCCATATCAAATAAAAATTCAAGATACACTACAATATTTTTTGTTTAAGGTTGTAATTTGATATATTTAGCTGTGTTGTTTCTTAGATAAATGTTACTTGAAAAACAGTGTCCATGACCTGACATTTCTTTCACTCTGCAATACTGAATTTGCAGGTAAAAGGCATGAATATGCAAAACCAGCAATTTTCATAATCGACTAATAATCATAAATGTCAGTGCTTTGTCTAAACAATTAGTCGTCTTGACTGTGTTAATTTAAGTCGTCATTTTGATTTGTATACCATTTTTCACAATTCACATTGTTTCTAAGCAGCTTTATAGAAAATTATGCTCTATTGTCTGTAATGACTTCATTGCAAGGTCCTCGTTGAGCAGTTTCATTGAAAAATTTAATTGAGAATTATGCTTTAAAAATTATTTGTCTTTAGGCCCCATAGAGCGCGCCGAAGGCGACTGTGTCAAGGAACCCTAAATTCCACAATTTCCAAATGTTAGGAAAAATTTTTTTATGAGAAACCAGGTTCAGCTGGTGAGCCAGTTCCTCTCTGGCTTTACAACATGGATGTAATGCCGATATCAGTTAGCTATGTGTAAGCTAATTGTCAGGCCTAAAGTGACGTCAAAATAAAAGCTCCACACCTTGTTCATTCACAAAATTTTTTTAAGTTAAAATATATGAAGATACATTATGCTTTTTATTAAGCTACTATGTATATTTGTATATAAAATATAAATGTGCATATCAATGAAAATTATTAGATCTCATTTTGCATTGTGTTAATTTAGTGAAAAACTGTGGGGTAACATGCTTTTATTATTCTAAAATATAATTTTATTTAATGACTTTAATTAATTGAATCTAGTTGGCATCAATGGCTGTTTGGATAAAATTATGTTTCATCTGAAAAACAAAAAAAACCTTTTAGCCATTTCAGAGAAAATACCTAATTATCAAGATATACACCGGTCAACCACAACATTAAAACCACCTGCATAATATTGTGTAGGTCCCCCACATGCTGCCAAAACAGTGCCAACCCTCATCTCAGAATAGCATTCTGAGATTATATTCTTATCACCTTTACGGAGTTACCGTAGACTTTGTCAGTTCAAACTAGTCTGGCCATTCTCGGTCCTCTCTCATCAACAAGAATTGCCACTCATTGGATGTTTTTAGTTTTTGGCACCATTCAGAGTACATTTTAGAAACTGTTGTGAGTGAAAATCCCAGGAGATCAGCAGTTACAGAAATACTCAAACCAACCAGATGGGTTTGATTAAAAACATCCAGTGAGTGGCATTTCTGTGGACGGAAATGCCTTGTTAATGAAAGAGGTCAACAGAGAATGGTCAGACTGGTTTGAACTAACAAAGTCTACGGTAACTCAGATTACCGCCCTGTATATTTGTGGTGAGAAGAATATAATCTCAGAATGCTATTTTGAGATAAGGGTTGGTGCTGTTTTGGCAGCAAGTGGGGGACCTACACAATATCAGCTGCCGTTTGTGTTTATGTTTGTGTCTTTTTGTTTCATTAAATATTACCTTGATTGTTCAGCTGGTTCCCACCTCCTCCTTGCCCATTTTAAACCCTGTTACATTGGTGCCGAAACCCGGGAAGGAGGAGGGACGCGCTGTTGTGGAGTCCTCCCCACTGCTGTCTTCTCAAAGGAGCAGACTTGTCCGTCCGCCGGGGGACAGAGGAGTTGCTGCTGGCCACCTGGATGCGGAGGAATGGCTGCTGTCCGCGAGGAGAGGAGGGGCTCGCTGCCAGCCACCTAAAATGGTGGAGCCTCTGCCAGGGGTGGAGGGGCTTGCTACAGGCCGCCAGAACGCGGAGGGGTCGGAGGAACAGCCGCCTTCCGCAAGGGGAGGAGGGGCTCGCTGCCAGCCGTCTGGAGCAGTGGAGCCACTGCCAGGGGCGGAGGGGCTCGCTTCTGGCCGCCAGAACGCAGAGGGGTCGGAGGAACGGCTGCCATCTGCGAGGGGAGGAGGGACTCGCTGCCGGCCACCTGGAGCGTTGGAGCCACTGCCAGGGGCTGAGGGGCTCGTTACCGGCCTCCAGAATGCGGAGGGCATTCCATCTGCCAGGGGTAGGAGGACTCGCTGCTGTCCGCCTGGGGAGGAGCGGCTGTCATCCAGGAGGAGTGGTTGAGGATCAGGTGACTGTGAGCCGGCAGAACAATTTTCTTTCTTTCTCTCTCTCTATCTCTCTCTCACTCTCTCACTGTTGCTCCACCTTTCTCTTACCCTCTCCTCCTTTCCCTCCCCTTGCCTCACTCCCAGGCCTCGAGAGAGGCAGGGAAAGGAGGGGTGGATGTACGTCATGCCGGGGGTTCCCCTTCTGTCGCTCTCTCCACGTTGTGTCAGAGAAGCGACACTAGGGGTCTCTCTTGAGCGCCGATATTCACATCTGAACTATGAAAAAAGGCCAATGAGAGTTGGCAACCAGTATTTGCATGTCCCGCCCCCGGACATACGGGTATTTAAGCGGCGCAAATACGGGAGTTCATTCAGAAAATTTCTTCGGAGCCGATGGTCGTGTCTGCAACTGCTGCGTGTACACACCGAGTTCCTGCTATCCCTCTGCTGCATGCTGTTGGATTCTACGGCGCACAACAGCGGCTTTCTCCAGCGCAGATTAAAGAACTCTCACGAGTTTTTTTCACGAGTTGATGCTGAGGATGCTGGGCTGCCGCTTTCGGGCCTGCACACCCAGGCTGAGGCTGACGTACAGATGACCGACATGCTTTCCCGGGCAGCCAACAGCGTGGGCTTGGATTGGAACCCTCCATCCTCCCCACAACCATCACGGCTGGACGACTGGTTCCTGGGGTCTGGGCGCCGCTCACAGTCTCGCCACCCTCGACAGCGGAACGCGCCACGAGTACGAGGCGATTCCCCAGGTGGATAGGGCAGTTGCGATCCATCTATGCCCCGGAACGCCTACCACCTGGCGAGGTCGCCCCGTACTCCCTTCCCGGACCTGTAGAGCAACCTCCTCGCTGACAGCGAAGGCCTACAGCGCCACCGGACGCGCCGCTTCCCCCCTGCATGCCATAGCTCTCCTGCAGGTCCACCAAGCCAAGGCACTACGCAACATGCACGGGGGTGGCCCTGATCCCGACACGCTGCAGGAACTCGCCCAGGGAGCGACGAAGGTCACAGCTCAAGCGCTTGGGCAGGCGATGGCCTCGCTAGTGGTCCAGGAACGTCAACTGTGGCTGAACATGGTCGAGATGCGTGAAGCCGACAAGACTTGCTTCCTCAACGCCCCTGTCTCCCAGTTCAGCCTCTTCGGCGACACTGTCAAGGACTTTGCCCAGCAGTTCTCCACGGTAAACAGCAGACGGAGGTCATCTCTCACATCATGCCTCGCCGCAAGGCTGCCGCCACGGCCCATGCCCCGTCTGCTGAGGTGGTAAGACCGCTCCGTCCCCCGGTGGAGGGCCGGGAGGAGAATCCTTTGTTTTTTCATTTGCCGCACTCCCTAATGGGCTGCGGTACCCAAATTCTCAATAAAAGAGCTATTTCCTTTGTCTCTGGGGCACATGGCCCGCAAATGCCTTTCTCATGGCACTCTGTTTCAGGCCTCAACAGTCTCGGCTCCATGGACGTGGTGTCCCCGCCTTCAGCCCCACGAATGTTCCCAGGCCGGCTGGTTCAGAGGAGTCCAGAGGACGCCAGCATCAGACCTCCTCCTCAGTCACGATCCCACCCCCTGCCGGATGCGCGGAGCAAGGTAAGTGCTTTGAGTTTATTCTCAGCACCAGAGCCTCGGGACGCCACGTTGCCTCCCGACGCCACGTTACCTGTTCCGCACCGCTGCGAAGCCCCGCCGGGTACATCCAAAAAACTCGTCCCCTTGGAGCCCCTAGCACGGAGTTTAGAGGCCTGGCTTTCACTGCCCAACCTGTCACGCTGGCTGCACTGGACCATTCGACTCGGTTACGCAATTCAGTTTGCCAGGTCTCCGCCCCCCCTTCGTAGGCGTACATTTTTCCGCTGTACACGGCCAACATGCCCATTCCCTGCGCGAAGAAATCGCCTCCCTTCTATTAAATGACGCGATAGAGCCTGTCCCTCCAACCGAAACGAAGAAGGGTTTCTACAGACCTTACTTCGTTGTACCCAAGAAAGGCGGCGGCTTACGACCGATCTTGGACCTGCAAGTTTTCAATCGGACCTTATCCAAACTCCCGTTCAAAATGCTCACCCAGAAACAAATTCTATCTGGCGTCCAGCATCTAGATTGGTTCGCAGCGGTAGACCTGAAGGACGCGTACTTCCACATCTCAATTCGCCCTCGACATCGACCCTTCCTACTGTTCGCGTTCGACGGCCAGGCGTATCAGTACAAAGTCCTCCCCTTCAGCCTGTCTCTGTCCCCTCGCGTCTTCACGAAAGTCGCAGAGGCAGCTCTTGCCCCACTCCGAGAAGCCGGCATACGCATACTCAATTACCTCGACGACTGGCTCATACTGGCCCACTCCCGAGAGTTACTATGCACACACAGAGACCAGGTGCTCAGCCACCTCTTTGGGGCGTCAGGTCAACTGGGAAAAGAGCAAGCTCTCCCCGGTCCAGAGCATCTCTTTTCTCGGTCTGGAGTTAGACTCAGTCTCAATGACAGCACGTTTCTCCAACGAGCGTGCTCAGTCAGTGCTGAAATGCCTCGCTTCCTTCAAGCCAGGCGCCGTGGTCCCGCTAAAACGTTTCCAACGGCTCCTGGGGCATATGGCATCCTCCGCGGTGGCTGCGCCGCTGGGGTTGATGCATATGAGACCACTTCAGCACTGGCTCCGGACTCAAGTCCCGAGACGAGCATGGCGCCGTGGCACGCACAACGTAAAAGTTACTTCTGCCTGCCCCCAAACCTTCAAACACTGGACAGACCTCTGCTTTCTAAGGGCAGGAGTACCCTTGCAGCAGGTGTCCCGACGCGTTCTGGTCACAATCGACGCCTCCAAATTGGGTTGGGGCGCCGTGTGAAACGGGCGCGCAGCCGCAGGCCGGTGGAACCGAGGCCCGCTGCGCTGGCACATCAACTGCCTAGAGCTGCTGGCTGTTTTTCTGGCCCTGCAGAAGTTTCTCCCGTTAATTGAACAAACACGTCCTAGTCAGGACAGACAGCACCACGGTCGTAGCCTACATAAACCGCCAAGGTGGAGTACGCTCCCTCCACATGTCACAGCTCGCCCGTCGTCTCCTCCATTGGAGTCAGCAGCGACTCAAGTCACTGCGCACCACTCACATCCCCGGCAACCTCAATGTGATAGCAGACGCGCTGTCAAGACAAAGCTTGCCTGGCGGAGAGTGGAGGCTCCACCCCAGTCGGTCCAGCTGATTTGGGACCGGTTCGGCAAGGCTCAGGTAGACCTGTTTGCCTCCCAAGAAACCTCTCACTGCCCGCTCTGGTATGCCCGGGCAGAGGCTCCCCTCGGGGCAGACGAGATGGCACACAGCTGGCCTGCGGGGCTGCGCAAGTACGCATTTCCCCCAGTGAGCCTTCTTGCACAGGTGCTATGCAAGGTCAGGGAGGACGATGAGCAAGTCACTCTGGTGGCCCCCTACTGGCCCACCCGGA
The DNA here is from genome assembly GCF_025860055.1 of Xyrauchen texanus. NCBI lineage: Eukaryota > Metazoa > Chordata > Actinopteri > Cypriniformes > Catostomidae > Xyrauchen > Xyrauchen texanus. The sequence goes on along the minus strand of NC_068298.1, from coordinate 41,052,923 downwards.
CGTGGTTCTCGGATCTCACGCTCCTCACGACAGCTACTCCCTGGCGAATTCCCCTGAGGAAGGATCTTCTTTCTCAGGGACGGGGCACGCTCTGGCACCCGCACCCAGACCTCTGGAACCTCCACGTCTGGCCCTTGGACGGGATGCGGAAGATCTAGCTGGCCTACCATCGACCGTCATAGATACAATCAATCAAGCCAGAGCCCCCTCTACCAGGCATCTTTACGCTCTAAAGTGGCATCTGTTCGCGGACTGGTGTTCTTCCCGAGCCGAAGACCTGCCGATGTGCGCAGTTAGGTCAGTGCTCGTGTTTCTTAAGGAGAGGCTGGAGAGGAGGCTGTCCCCCTCCACCCTCAAGGTGTATGTCGCCGCTATTGCGGCCCACCGCGACACGGTAGACGGCAAGTCTCTTGGTAAGCACGACTTAATCGTCAGGTTCCTGAAAGGTGCCCGGAGGATAACTCCCTCCCGGCCTAACCTGTTCCCCTCCTGGGATCTCTCGGTCGTCCTTACGGGACTCCAGAGACCCCCCTTCCAGCCGCTTGACTCAGCTGGACTCAGGGCCCTCTCTCTCAAGACCGCCCTGCTGATCGCGCTTGCTTCCATCAAGTGGGTCGGGGACCTGCATGCGTTTTCTGTTAGCGACGCTTACCTGGAGTTTGGTCCGGCAGACACTTTCGTGATCCTAAGACCGCGACCGGGCTACGTGCCCAAGGTTCCTACCACACCCTTCAGGGATCAGGTGGTGAACCTGCAAGCGCTGCCCCGGGAGGAGGCAGACCCAGCCCTTTCACTGCTGTGTCCAGTACGCGCTTTGCGTATTTATCTGGACCGCACACAGAGCACCAGACGCTCTGAGCAGCTCTTCATCTGCTTTGGGGGACAGCAGAAAGGGAACGCTGTCTCCAAGCAGAGACTCGCCCACTGGGTTGTCGACGCCATTTCCCTGGCTTGTCACACCCAGGCCGTGCCCCCCCTTGTGGGTCCGTGCCCACTCCACCAGGAGTGTTGCGTCCTCACGGGCACTGGCTAGGGGCACTGCCCTAGCAGACATCTGTAGAGCAGCGGGCTGGGCAACACCTAACACTTTTGCGAGATTCTACAATCTCCGAGTTGAGTCAGTACCCTTCCCCCTAACCAGGGGAAACAGTGCGCCTTCATTCCCAGGAGATCCCAGGTTTGGGACACTAGTTGATTCCTCCCTAGCCCTCGTGGGTCGCAGTTCAGCGGAGGAACTCGCCGACCCAAGCCACTGCGGGTACCGCAAGCTACCCTGTCCTTCGGACTCCCCCTGTGTGTAACACCACGGTTCTGTCCCCTCTGGCGAGCGGACTCCTGTGTTTCCCTTAGGCAGTCATGGCTGCCACGTTTGCCGTGCTGTATGTTCCCCCCTCTATGAGGCTGGATCCAACACCGCACCAACTTTTCCACATAGGCCCTAAGTCAGGCCTCTGATGGTTTTGCCACTTAAACTTGCCTCCCCTCTCGGGTAGGCGTGGCCTCCGCAGGGTCTTCTCTGCCCTGAATAAGGGCTAAGACCCCCTTCCCTCAATGCGTGTAAGGGCCCCGGCCTTAGTTGCTCTATGCGAGAAACATAGAGAGAAAGGAGGCCCGGCCAGGCTTGGCCCGTTCCCAGGTTGGCGGCCAGCACCTTGTTCCCCCCTCCAGGGTAATGATAAGGAATCCTGATGGCTTAAATGGGGCATTGGGGAAGGGTATGTGCAGCCTGATACAGTTGGTCGTCCTGCACGTAAGAATACCTGCTCGCTCCTGTATCAGCAGTTCACGTACACGGCTCAGCGCATGGCACTTTTATAAGTGGACCCCTAGTGTCGCTTCTCTGACACAACGTGGAGAGAGCGACAGAAGGGGAATGTCTAGGTTACGTATGTAACCTCCATTCTCCGATGGAGGGAACGAGACGTTGTGTCTCCCCTGCCACGTCGCTGAGCCGAGCCACTGTTGTGGCCGGATCATTTCCGGCTCCTCAGAAAAATCCTGAATGAACTTGCGTATTTGCGCCGCTTAAATACCCGTATGTCCGGGGCGGGACATGCAAATACTGGTTGCCAACTGTCATTGGCCTTTTTTCGTAGTTCAGAGGTGAATATCGGCGCTCAAGAGAGACCCCTAGTGTCGCTTCTCTGACACAACGTCTCGTTCCCTCCATCGGGGAACAGAGGTTACATACGTAACCTAGACGTTCCCCAGCCTGAGGCAAAGGAGGTCCCCAATCGGGCTCATCAGCTGAGGAGAGGGATAAAGCCGAGCAGGTCTGGAGAGAGAGAGCCACATGCAGTTGTCGTGTGTGTTTATGTTTGTGTCTATTTGTTTCATTAAATATTACTTTGACTGTTCAGCCAGTTCCTGCCTCCTCCTTGCCATTTTAAACCCTGTTACAGGTGTATATCGAATATCGTCAATAGGCCATATCACCCAGCCCTACAAGCAATACAATTAAGTAGATACAAAATTTAATGAAATAATGAACAATATACAAAATGTGCCATAAGCAAAAATCTTTAGAAGATGTTAACCATCTTTTGCTTTTACATTGGCAGCACTATGTCTCACATGGTTTCATGACAGTTTTAGCAGCTGCTAAACTAACCAGCTTCCACTTTTCACACTTCCTCTCTAAGATCAAGTGGAAAAGTTTTTACAGTGTTGGAAGGTTTTTACATTATTTATTTGAGCACTGACAAATGAAAATGTCTTTTTGCATTCTAGACTCATCCACAATCCAGTTGTCTCCCTGTGCAGTTTTCTTTCTTTTTTTAGACAGCACATCCTGTTTATGTCCCAGACTTTTAATACAATGTGTCGCTTCACAGATATCCTGAAAACCACCAGGAAATACCCTTAGTCACAAATATCATCTGAAACCACATCTACACTGACGTCTACAGCTCAAAAACTGCTGTTCCTCTATTTAATCCATACAAATAAGAACTTGTGATTACCATTCTTAAATAATTAACTATGTTTACATATTCTGAAGAAATTGTAAATGGTGTTTGCATGTTCAAAACCACAATGCAAGCATGTTCAAAGGTTGCCACATTGCTAGGTGGTTGTGAAGGTGTTCTGAGTGGGTTTTTTAGGGTGTTTTGGGTGGTTGCTTGGTGGTTGCTTACTGGCCCAAGTTAAAAGTGATCACCCTCTGGTCACTATATCATTCTGGTCTCTAGATATGGCTTAGGTCCCTCCTTTAGTGCAAGCCCTGCCATGGTTTCTGCTGTGTATCATTATGTAATTGAGATTGATAGGGCAGTAAATTGTTTTATAGAAAAAGTATCCGAGTCATGACACAGCAGCTCACAGTGTTCAAACAATGCTCTCTAACACTGCCGGATCCATTGAATTGCATCATTAGCCTAGTTTCCATACACTTTTTTTTTTTTATTATCAACAAAGTGAAACTGCGTAAAAGTTTGGGAAATATGCGTCTTCTGCCTGTTTCCATTCATATTGACTTTTATCTATAAAAATGGGGGTTATGGATAGCTCAACGAGTATTGATATTGACTACCATCCTTGGAGTCGCGAGGTCGAATCCAGGGCATGCTTAGTGAATCCAGCCAGGTCTCCTAAGCAACCAAATTAGCCCGGTTGCTAGGGAGGGTAGAGTCACATGGGGTAACCTCCTTGTGGTCACTATAATGTGGTTCTCGCTCTCGGTGGGGCGCGTTGTGTGGATGTTGTGGAGAATAGCATAGGCCTCCACACGTGCTACGTCTCTGCGGTAACGTCCTCAACAATACAGGTGATAAGATATGTTGATTGACGGTCTCAAACGCAGAGGCATCTGAGATACGTCCTCTGCCACCCGGTTTGAGTCGAATCACTATGCTTAAAGCGCATTGTATTCCAAATTGCATTCCAAAAAAGTTTCCTGAAAGTAAACTCAAATCCGTTTTTCATGACATTTGAATTATTGACATAGAGTTTATGCGCTAGTGTTAATATTATAATATTCTAATATTATTATAGAAAAATATTATTTTGACACTTGTGAAATTTTTGCGATAATTTGGGTTTGCATCAGCTATATTTCGATGCGCTAAAACATTTTTTGCAAAAAATCCTTAGATGTAAATGTAGTTATTGTTGAGTTGTCCTAGAGCTGATCTGACCCATTTCCACAGAACTCCATAATGAAAAAGTGGGAGCCGCCCAGTGTACATACTCCAAGTGTGTCATGACTCCTCTGCTGTAGCTTGATTATCTGCATCTGCAAAAGCAGTTAACTCTTTCTACATGTGTAAGGCTTTTACAGCATGCTGCAGTTTTTGGTAATTACCACTTTCCATGAATAGCGTACCAAATGGTGCCTCGTGATTGTTGTAAAGCAACGGAGGCACAAATCTCATGTTCTTTAGAGAGAGAATGATTTCATATGACAACATAAAATTAACCCAGAAGCTAGGGGTGTGTCTCAATCAGTTCCCTAGTTCAGTAGTCAAGGCACTTATTATCAGTTAGTTGGCCATTTTAAGGGCTGGCTCATTCCCAAAATTGTTCCAGTGCACTGAAATATTTACTCTCTTATAAATCCCACAATGCACCATAAAAACCAGGGAGCATTGTTGCTTTATGTAAATAAATGATGTCAAATACTTATATTTGCTTTAAATAGATGTTGTTTGTCTGTCATCCACAATGAAAGGGAAACAATCTTTTAAATGTAAGAGTTGTTTAAAGAAGGTTAAAAAATAAACTCATAAACTCAAAAATAAATATTTTATTTCTTAATTTATGCCATTTATCTGTTATAATAACACTGTATGTTTGAATATCTTAAAGATAGTGTCATTTATACAGGATGGTGCTGATTAATAACAGCTGCACTTCAATGTGCAAGTTCGTTAATGTGTTGCAGGTTATTGATTCATAAGTGTCCTAATGTTCAGTGGATGAACACCCTTGCCAGTGCCGAATTCGTATTCACGATATACTGATTCATGAAATAGGGAGCTGATTGAGAATCAGGATAGGTATTTGCACATAAGTCTTGTGTGGCACAAAATAAAAACGGGAGTGACTATTTGCACCTGCCACACAGCACAGCTATTTGCACTCCAATAGTCTGGTGGAAAATACAGACAAACTGCGCCCTCAAAGAGTCATTCATTTTTGTAAGGAAAGGTTAGGCGTAGGGGTGGGTGTAGTGTGTCTGTGGGAATAAACAATATAAACACGCTGTAGTGATGCCCCATAATGTATGTTTTTAATGAGAAGTGCATGTAGTATCTACGCTGTTTTATAAGGTCGGGTTGCTAGTGGGACTGTTTCCAGACTTGCCAGCCAGGATTCAGATTATTGAAATTTGAAATATGTCCTAATAAGCAAGTTTTAGTTATATTGAAATGCTGTTTTGGCTAAAGCAGGTATTTAAATTGTATGCTGTTTGATATAAATATGATATGTATGTAATATGATATAAAAATAATATGAATGTTTAGATTATATTTTAACTAGTGTTTATACTGCCCCATCAGCAATGAAGCTTGTGCTTGCAAATATGTGTTAGGTTGTAAATGTGTCAAATGTGATGTAAATATGCAAATATTAGAAAATCTGCATATTATAATGATTTCTGAAGGATCATGTGACACTGAAGACTGCAGTAATGATGCTGAAAATTCAGCTTTGATAACAAGTTACATTTTACAATATATTTAAATAGAAAAATGTTCTTTTAAATTGTGATAACAGTTCACAATATTACTGTTTTTACTGTATTTTGGATCAAATAAATGCAGCCTTAGTGAGCAGAAGAGACTTATTTTATACGGTAGTGTAGGTCTAAAATTAAGTAAAGTCTTTATGTAAAGAAAATATATAGTCAGATTACTTCTTTTAACTTAAAACTTGATTTGGATCATTAAGTCCCTTCACATTCATTCTCTCTCTCTGTCAAATTGCTCAGTGATAGGCCTAGGGGAGGTCTTTTGTCTCCTTGGGTGTGAATTACAATCAATATTCATGATAGTTAACGTCTCCTCGCATATGACCTTTCTAAAACTAAAAGTGTCTTACAAAAGTGAAATTACTATATTGTTTTGTATGAATGAGTGATCAGGATGGTTTTCGCATCATTTTTTAGCAAAAACTCTAGGCTACAAGATTCATTTCTTGTGGACAAATGTTATAAGGCCTTATTTCAATGACTTAGAATTGTAGTTATTTTAGTTATTTTCTCAAAAATACAAACATGTACACACATGTTGCTCACATATTATTGTAGCCCAGTTTGTGCTGTATACAGTGTTATCAGACTTTAGCCATTAATATGTTTTTAAGCAACTGAAAAAGCACAAATGTAAAGGCATGTCAAAACTTCTCCAGGGCCCAAAATATCTTTAGCCCCCGAGGGTTAAAGAGATGATTCAGGTGTCTGGTGTGTGCAGTAAAACAACTGTGATGCTTTTAAAATATACCATCTACTCCACTTTTCTGCAACACTGCAAACCATCCAGCTTATAAGATTTTATTGTTTGTATTATGAGCTATTCTCTCACATTTATATCCCTTATTGGTCAAATTCATAAGTTAGAGTTTACTTGGCTTTGGTACCCAGCGAAATATGATATTCCTGTACATCTGTTTGTGTATGAATGGAAGTGAATGGATAAAAAATTTGAATGTAAGCAACCCTTTAGTCATAAATGAGCACATGCATAAATAAGTGAACTTTTGGCCACACACTCCTTTAACTCATGCTAGTAAGTAACTGAAGAATGTTGAGCATAGTTTCTCCATGATTCTTGCAAGATGTGCTTTCAGCAACACCACACAGCTCACACCCTCTTTTTCTGTGAAATACAACACATAGCACTGTTGAGATTCTGATTCTGTGTAGAAATGTATGAATGTCAAGTTTCATGTGAAACTAGAACTTGAAAACAGAAGAGGAACTTTTTTAATGGCTCTGTGTATGAAATGGACATTTGAAAAACTGCTGTGACTGTTCAATCATGATGTAAGCCATATTTCAGATGAACAAACATGCTTGACCTCTCTGGGATCATGTATCATTTCCTCTATAATTGCCTAAAGAAGGATGGGTTTTCCCACAAGATATACACCACTTTATGGGGACCACTATACAGATATAGACATAAATTAAAGGAATATTTCAACCAAAAATCATTTACTTATACTCAAGTCATTTAAACACGAAAACCTCTTTCTTCCAATTTGCTCTTTCCCTGGTCACCTTTTCCTTTTATTAGGGTACTGTAAAGGTATATAAAGGTGCTGTGGCACCTATTGTTTTGGTTTTCTACTTCTTCTACTTATTATTATTATTCCCCAATGGGTCTACGGCAGCCCAATGAATGCTACATAGGAAAATGTTGAAATTTGGCACACTGATAGCAGTGGGCATAAATAGCCCTATACTAGATTTGGGGTCTCTAGGACATATATTGCCATAAAATTGTTTGTCCTTGAGACTTAACTTTTTTGTCTGATTACTCTCCTCCTGGTGATTCAAATGGACCCCTTACATTAAAATTGGATTATGATGTTTACAATGTAAATTTTTCTCACCCTTCAAACTTTTTCTGATTTTCCCAAACAATGGCTCAAAATAATCTCAAGACCAAGCCACACAGAAATGTCTGCTCAGAATTTAGATTTTCGCTTTTGTTTAAGTTACGGCAACACAATGTTAACAAGGTCAATGTGAAAATGGATTTCAGACTGTATCTCAGCAAACTTTTGTCCTATCGAAACTACAATTGGTATGCTTAATGAGATGGTCAACCCAGGGATGAGGAGACCCGCTGTTCCGGAGCTGGTGAACAGACCACTCCATCCCCCGGTGGATGGCCGGGAGAATCTTTTGTTTCATTTTGATTTAATTTTGGCGCACGCTCAAGTAGCTGCGGTACCCAAAAAGAGAGCCTAGAGCTCGAATGCGTAGCTTGCGCTCTACAACCTGTCACAATGGCTGGCTTGGTCCTTCCAACACGGCTACACGATTCAGTTCGCCAGGCACCCGCCCAGTTTCAGCGGCATTCACTTCACCTCGGTGAAGTGCGAGAACGCCGCTACAGGCTGGGGCGCTGTATGCTTTATACTGAACGGGACTGCGGCTACGTTGGCACATTAACTGCCTTGAGTTGTTGGCAATTCTGCTCGCCCTGCAGAGGTTCCGGCCGTTGATCCAGGGAAAGCACGTGTTGGTTCGTACAGACAACACGGCAACAGTGGCATACATCAAACTTCAAGGCGGTTTAAACTGACTTTGTATGTCACAACTCGCCCGCTGTCTCCTCCACCGCGATGTCACGAAAGGTTACCCGTAAGGGAGAGTGTAGACTCCACCCTCAGGTGGTCCAGCTGATTTGGTGTCGATTCAGGCAGGCACAGGTAGACCTGTTCGCTTCCCCAGAATCCTCCCACTGCCCGCTTAGATACGCCCTGACCGAGGCATTCCTCGGTATAGAAGTGCTGGCCCCCTGGACTACATAAAAATGCGTTTCCTCCAGTTAACCTACTTGCACAGACCCTGTGCAAGGTGAGGGAGGACAAGGAGCAGGTCCTGGTTACTTCCGTAACCTCGTTTCGCTGATGGAGGGAATGAGATGTTGTGTCCCTCCTGCCACAATGCTGGACTACCCGCTGAAATGTCCAGGACCTTCTCTCTCAGCTCCTCAGCACAAAACCTGAATGAGCGGTTCGCACACCAGCTCCTTTATACCCGTATGTTCGGGGGAGTGGCATACAAATACTTGCGTTTTATCAAAGATCAAAGGTGTCTCGGGCTCCTAAGAGTGTCACTTCATCGACCCTCCATCAAGGAACAGAGGTTAATGAAAATATTACCTCAGATTAATTACCTGTTCTCAATGCTTCCCATCACTACTACTGAGAAATGGTCAAAACTTTAGATTCATTAACCACTCAATATTACTGGAAAAATAAAAACCTAGAATTTCACCATCTACATTACAAAATAGGAATTCAAAAGGAGGATTAGAAGCACAAAATTTTCTTTACTACTACTTGGCAAATCAATTACAATATTTATTTAAATGGACCCGAAAGCACAACTTCAGTAACCCATGGCTAGAACTAGAACAAAATCAATGTACACCCACGTCACTTGCAGATCTTCCCTTCTTACCAGCATCAATCAAGAAGTTAAATTACTGTAAGAATATTACAATCTCCTCAACTCTCACAGCCTGGTAGAAAGTTAATAAAATCACTAAATCATCACTAGCACCATGTTAATACACCCCAATCTGGCACAATCCGGATTTCAAACTGCATAACCCCCCTGTCTATTTTCCAGCATGGCAGCACTGCGGTATCACCCACCTCCACCACCTGTTCGAAAACAACCAACTCATATCATTTAATGCACTAAATCAGAGGTATGGGGTTGTGAAAGACCAGTTCCTCCATTACCAACTCCCAACTGAGATCTGGACACAAATCTGCAATAATACTTCCTCAATTACCACCAATACAAACTTGCAACTCCTACAATATAAAACTATCCACAGAACACACCCAAGACAAAATGTTTAAAATGGGACTGGCCGATAAAGGTATTTGTTCACTGTGCACTTTAGGTAACACAGATAATTACCTCCATGCCACTTGGACCTGCCAACCAGTTCACTCCCTCTGGACAGCAGTAACTAACAAACTCTCTCAGATCTTTGTTGCAGAATTCCATTGTCCCCATCACTATGTCTACTGGGTGATACTTCACAAATTACTCTACCAAATAAAAATACCAGCTACTTAACTGTCGCTAAGAATGTAATCTTTCAAAACTAGAAATCCAAGAATTCTTGTCACATCACTCACTGGATCAATCTACTCACAGAATATATCTCAATAGAAAAATTAACCGCTAACAAAACAAGCAATATATCAGTCTTTAATGAAACATGGGACATATTTTTAACCTCTTACAAATCAAAACCACCCCAAGACCAAGGCCACGTACATATCCATAGACCCCAGCTATTACATCCAATTCCCACATAAAATAATACATCATACCCAATAAGCACATTCACAGACAATTTCCACTTCCTTCTCTATTACTGTCTTTATATATCTCTTAGCTTATTATTTGTATTAGCAATATTTTTGTTTCATTTTGTCCCCCCTTTTTTTCTTTCTTTCTTTCTCTTTAAATTGTTAACATCCACACCAAATCTTTTGCATACATACATACATATGTATTATTTTGTTTATTTGTTTGTTTGTTATTTTATTTGTCATCTTTTCCCTAAAGATGATCTGTTTTAAAACATGTTATTGTCCTATATGTTCTTACATATACCCGTCTTTCCACTACATGTACCTCCAATCTGTTTGATTAAAAATAAATATAAAGTTGTCCTCCAAAGAGGGGGGGGTGGAAGGCGGGCCAACATTTTCTTTTTAAATTAACGGAGGTTACGGAGGTAACAGGATGTTTTAACAGCAGTATCAAGTTTTCAAGTAAGCATTGAAAAAGGTAATGAAATGGCACAGAAAACTTCTTACATTACTGATAAATCTAATACAGTAGTAAAGCTTTTACATACACTGTAATCCTAATCCACATATCTGATGTTTTGATCCGCTTTTTAGACCTGCTGTTTACGTTCACTTTAGACATAACTGACTGTGTATAAACCTTCCCAAACCAGTTATTTTGTCTGAATTTAGAAGTGTATTTGATTGTATTATAAATTCATGGCTTAATAATGGACGCTATTTTAAAGTGTTTTTTTCTCTCGTATTGTGTTAAGGGACATCTGAATAGTTTTAAGGTATATATAATGTACATTTTTTATTTGACTCATCAAATCTGACACTAAACAGTGTGATTATCAATGCTGCATGTTTTAAGAAACTCATATTTAATGTGATAAAGTCCCCATCATTCATGACAAGAGTAAGAAACAATGTACTTGATACAACACAAACTTGATACAACACAATATTAAATACAAGTCATGAACATTCCTTTCAGATATTATGTAATCATGTACTTTAGCAGGGCTACATTATCATCCATGTTATTTCTGACGCTTGTCCTTGTGTTTGACAGGGTCGGCATGTGAAAACAGGACAGCTGGCCGCTATAAAGGTCATGGATGTGACTGAGGTATGAGAGTCTTACTTCTCCCCTACAAGAGAGAGAATGTTTAAGTATTCACATTATATACAGTAGGGGGATATTTTTGTGTCAAAGCAATGAGTATCAATGACATCTAAACACTTTTAGTGTAGTGCACGAGTTCTCTGGCGAGGAATCAGAAATAGTTTTGCACTCGCTCCCAACAGTTTTGTTTTCTCCATCCTTTACGAAATTACTAAATACTACAGTAACCATAATTGTGATATTTGTAGTAAAACTGTATAACACAGGAAAACCAAAACTATAAAAAACAAAAACAAAAATGTAAAAATCTAATAACATTATAATAAATATAAAAAATATTCTGAAAAAAAAGGTTTTTACGACAGTTGATCTATACTTACATCATGGTTAATTTGTGGTACAAATACTATGATTTTTAAAACCCAGAAAATAAATAAATAAATAAATAAAACATTCCCTTACAAAAATCACCAAAACATTATTTCACTATCATGTAGTAAAATTGAAGTAACTACATTTTGGTTTTTCATGATAGTATTATTACTATTGGTTTACCACAAATCTCATGGTTAAATATGGTTAGTGTAGTAACAAAAACATGGTTAATTTCTTTATTACTATTGTTTCTGTTTAAAAAAAAAATATTGATTCACACATACTGTATAACAAAGAAAAGAAAAACATATACACACAGAATCAACATTTAACCCCCACTATTTGCTGGGAATAAAATACTCAAATACTTAATGCCCTGTTTGGGCCTCTGGAATAGCGCCCGGCTCAAAAAACGTTACCGGGCATTACGCTGTCAGAGCCAAAGCTTCTGATTTAGACCAATTCACTCTGTATCCCGAGAACTTAGAAAAGGAATGAATGATTCTGTGGAGGCAAGGCATAGGTCTAATTGGGTTGGAGACGAATAATAAAATATCATCTGCGTAAAACAAAAGCTTATGCGCCACACCTCCAGTCACCACCCCTGGAAAATCATCCTCCTTTCTTATCGGCTGCTAATGATTCCAGGGCAAGATAGAACAATCCCCATTATTGTTCTGTCTGGGTGCCCATATCTGGAGGAAAATAATCTGAAATGTATCCATTCGTTTGTACCGCCACTACCGGGTGTCTATAAAGTAACTTAATTCAATCAAACAAACAGAAAAAAGAAAAACGTGTGCATTAACCCAGCGCATTACAGCGGCAACTGGCATCCATCAGTCTAAACTCAAACAGTCCATGCACACCTGCGAGGATTGCTCAAGTCCGGTGTTTCTATACAAACTGTGTGAGACAGAGTTACACAACAAAATATAATCTATAAAGCAAACTCATCCACATAACTTTCCCGAAGGTGTGTTATTCCAAAAACAAACTCCAGCTGCTAGATGGAACCAGCAATAAAAGAAACAAAAAAGGTGAATATTCAGTGAGGTGGTCCATTCCGCTATAAAGTGAGTACCACAAAATAACTTACTCCACTGACTTTATGAAGGACATGGGGACATGTGAATGTTTTATGGCCATCCTTAGCGTCTAAGGATGGCCATAATTTGTCCGGGAACATCAGTGCAAAAGGGACCTTCCGTTGATCTAAATGTATCTTGCATTCCTTGAATCGATCACAAATTCTCTAGAATTCGCAAAGTCTGGGAACAAGAAAATGCTTTGTTTCTTCCAAAAAAACCTTTATAGGATGATCTCAGTAATTTGGCCAGAATTGATCGAGGCCTGTCTCCCTCAGCAGATCGCCGAGCCGGAATCCTGTGAGCTCACTCGATTTCCAGCTTATGGACTGTTATGTCAAGCAGATTTGGAAAGAGTCCTTCCAGAAATTTCACCATATCCTGACACTCTCTGGCTGCAGGAATTCCACCGGCTACAGTTCTTCGTGTCCTCCTATTTCTCCCAGACACACTCCAAATCCACCTTTGTTTGCTAGCGGATTAGCAGCTAATTCCCTCTCCAGTGACTCCAGATAATCGATCGATTTGTCGACATCCCCCATTTCAACATTTCTCGCTGAATTTCACTTACAGCTTGAGCATGTAAGTGTCTTTTAATGTCTCCAGAGCCTGAGGTTTTTGAATTCTTTGACATATTGTCATCCTAGAACTGTGGAACAGAGTGTATAGAATCTCACCAGTTTATGTCATTAATAGTGTTAAAACTAGCAAAGTGAGCAGAGCTCGCCTTTCACACGTCCGAACCAGGTATGGCATCACGTGACTCTTTATTACTATTGTTTTACTACAAATAAACAATGTTTACTGTAGAAAAACCATGGTTCATTTTCATAAGAGAGGAAAAAAGCTAATGTGAGTGAACCCAAAGTAATTGTAAGGGAATGCAAAACATTTTTATGGGAGAACACAAAACCTTTGCAAGGCAAATTTTCTATTCAAGAAAATAAATTCCCTCCCTTTCCTCTAAGGGGCTCAGTAATCTTTAGGTGGATTCCGTACATGAAATATTAAAAATTGAGCCACTGAATGTTTCTGTCAAAGACAGCGGTCTCTCCCCAGCACACACATGCTGTTTCCTGGTTCCCTTTCCTTCCTATGTGCCACAGGTGATAATGGAGTGATGTAGTGCTCATTTCAACCTCAGACTACAGATTTCCTCTGCTCTGACCAGCACTTCCATACACACATTTTCTGTATTTCCTCTTACAATTGTGAAAGCCACCTGTTACAAGTGGACATGTAGTAAACTTTGCTTTAAAGTTTTTGAAATGGTCTTTATATAGGTATTGTGAGGTTCTGATGAAAATGGATTATGTCTGTGCAGTAAAAAAAAGTTATATATTTAATATTTAAGTATATGTAATTTGTCAAGTAAGTTTAGTCAGATTAAATAACAATTTTGACTCGAATAAAACCAGTTATTTTTGATGTTACCAAATTTTTTAAGTTACCTGACATCATTTTTAACAATGTATTCATCTTTGGCAATACTGTAATATCTTTACATTACCTTAATTTGGGGGCTTTTCTCAGCTAATATTGATGCGTGAGATCATTTGCAATTAATTTGATTTATTCATCTGCACATCATTTAATTAATTTGATTACATTTTAATTTTATAGCCTCACTTGATAGCCATAGTTGTGTACAACTTTACATGGCTATTGATGTATTTTATCTAATTTAAAGAAGCTGTTTTTATATTCTGTCATAACAGCCTTTATACAAGCTACACAATGATCTTTCTAAGACTTTATATATATTACAGTTTAATTTTCTGGTAATGCATGATTTTCTGTAAAGCTGCTTTAAAACAAAAGCGCTATACAAAAAAAAAATTACTTAACTTGACAAGCTAAAAATACCAGTAACACGTGAGAGACAAAAATAGCAACAAATTGGTTTAAGCGTCATGTTGTTGAACTGTTTCCTTTTAAGATCTCTATTCTTTCTATGAAATTCACATTACAGTTCATTTACGCTCATGGTGTAATGCTTTTGTCTTTCACAGGAGGAGGAAGATGAAATCAAACTGGAGATAAACATGTTGAAAACTCATTCTCATCACAGGAACATTGCCACATATTACGGTGCTTTTGTAAAGAAAAGTCCTGCAGGTCAGGACGACCAGCTTTGGGTGAGTATCCACTGAAACCAAGTAAACATCAGACTTCCTTTAGGAGGTCTTAACTACAACTTTCTAGGGTCTCACACATAATACTGTACAGAGACTAACAGAAATGTATTTTAATTATGCACACACTACAGTACTTTATTGAAATTCTGGTCTGGGTTTGTTCTTAACATTTAGCACTACGTAATAAACTTCTGCAATTGGGGGCCTGGGTATCTCTACGAGTATTGTGCTGACTATCACAAGTTCGTTAAGTCACAAGTTTGAATCCAGGGTGTGCTGAGTGACTCCAGCCAGGTCTCCTAAGCAATCAAATTGGAACGGTTGCTAGGGAGGGTAGAGTCACATGGGGTAACCTCTTTGTGGTCACAATTAGTGGTTCTCACTCTCAATGGGGTGTGTGGTGAGTTGTGCGTGGATCGCGGAGAGTAGCATGAGTCTCCACATGCTGCGAGTCTCCGCGGTGTCATGCACAGCGAGCCATATGATAAGATGCGCAGATTGACGGTCTCAGAAGCGGAGACAACTGAGACTTGTCCTCCACCACCTACATTGAGGTGAGTAACAGCGCCAGCACAAGGATCTACAAAGTAGTGGAAATTGGGCATTCCAAATTGGCAGAAAGAGGATAAAAAATAAAAAACACTTCTGCAATTAATTCGGCTTGAACCGTTTCATACATAGACTTCATTCCAACTTTATTTGTAGTTAATTTCAGCCTCAGGTGTGGTATATATTTTGTAAACATGATACTTTTTTTAGATATAAAATTTAAGATTAAAGTTTTAAAACCCCCATTGGCTTGTATTCATAGAATGTTCAGCATTCAAATATACCAGTTACTACATACTGTCTTGCTTTTATAAGAGATGAGCTGTTGGTTTGTAGATGTAATTGTTTGTTTGCTGTGACTCTGATCAGCTTGTGATGGAGTACTGTGGTGCAGGATCAGTCACAGACCTGCTGAAGAAGACTAAAGGCAACTTCCTGAAAGAGGACTGGATTGCTTACATCTGCAGAGAAGTACTCAGAGTGAGTCATCACATCAAAAGATTATTCATAGTCTGCATTCAGAAGAGCTTGGATTATATGGAAATACAAACACATTAAAAATATGGTTTTAAAACTGATATATTGGATCATCAAACAAATGGTTGAGCATCTGCAAAACAAGTGTGTGAAGTTGAACAGAGACAGATCCTGCCAAAGGACAGTTACAGTACAGCCAATATAAAAAAAGAAAATTAACATTTTAGCAACCAGAAAGGTTGGGGCATTCATTATGTATTGATTATGTTGAGACAGACCTGCACTATATTAAAATGACCAAAAACTATACATAAAATATATAATGAAAGCTATTGTTATTGTTGTTATTATTTTGATTATTTCTACTACTACTAGGTGTGTGCCTGAATCCGTATACCGTATTCGGAAAGGCACGGATAATGACGAATTAATTCGAATAATAGAAAAAGTATTAATTTCACAGATTCTCCAAGAAGCACAAGGATTAAGCAACATTTTAAATAAACATATCCAAAATTACAACTAATGTATGAGTCTGGAAAGCCAATATGACTGAAGTGTAAACCTTCTGAATGAAAATGTACCCGGTGTGATTTCAAATCGGATGGCCTCGTTCTCGACTCTGTTGGTGGTCTCCTTTTATTATGTGTTTCTGGGGCTTGTCGAGAGTAACAGTAACTAAGATACTGTATCATACACATTTTCCACTTTTTGAAATGTTAATGTATCACAAGATTCACACATAATGATTCTCATGTATTCAATAATAAACCAATCTGAGCACAATATTAAATTCCTGACCTGAAGTGATCATTTCACATCACTTTTATATCCATATAATAACCGACTAAGGTAATTATCTGGTTAAGCCTTTATTCCAAAAAAGTTAAATGCTCCATAGAGCGTACATCTACATGCTTGATCTTTTTTCTTTTTTTCCGTTAAACTGTATGAAATTTGAGAATGTTAAGTGTCCTTGAGCTCTGGATACGCACTATATAAATGTTAAATTATTATTATTATTAACAGACTATTATTATGGTGTATACAAGGCATATTTTATTTATAGAAACTATATTTTTAGTTAATTTTAATATTAATATTTAATAACTATTTAATTATAGATTAATTAATTATTTGTAATGAATATATAGTTATTATAAATATATATATATTTGACGCACTTTCATTATATATACTGTTATATATTTATTGAAACTTGATTTAGTTTTGACGCGCTTTGATTTTAAGCCACGGCCACATCCAGTTCTATCCGAATAGAGATACATATAATTTTGCCATAGATACAGATACAGATAATGGCTTTGCTAACCCTTAACGACTACTGATATTATGTATATATATATATATACATAAATAAATAGAAAGACACATTAGGAATGAAAGCCCTTTGTGTTCAGTT
The DNA here is from genome assembly GCF_025860055.1 of Xyrauchen texanus. Lineage (NCBI taxonomy): Eukaryota > Metazoa > Chordata > Actinopteri > Cypriniformes > Catostomidae > Xyrauchen > Xyrauchen texanus. The sequence goes on along the minus strand of NC_068298.1, from coordinate 41,035,745 downwards.
GATGTGTATTAGTATAGTTTGTGTTTGTTGATGATGTTTGTGCTCTCAGGGTCTGTTACACCTGCACTCACACCATGTCATTCATCGAGACATTAAAGGACAAAATGTGTTGCTCACAGAGAACGCTGAGGTTAAACTTGGTAAGACGTCTGACAAACAACCCTCTATCTGTTACCAGCTCATTAGTGTCTGATATGAGAAATGCTCCATTTGCCAAATATATTGTCCTCTTTGAAAAGAGATATTTCTATCTATCTTTCTTTCTTTCTGACTTAATTATTTAATGCTTGGGTTCTAAGAAAACAGAATTCTGATCAAGCAGTGTAAATGAACTCTGTGATTCATTACTGTTTTGTTTTAATGTAACTATATATGGTTAGAGTCATTGTTTAACTAGTTAACCATTGTTTTTGTGTGTTTTTCAGTGGATTTTGGTGTGAGTGCTCAGTTAGACAGGACCATTGGAAGAAGAAACACTTTTATTGGGACACCGTACTGGATGGCACCTGAGGTGATTGCATGTGATGAGAACCCTGATTCTACATATGACTACAGGGTAAGTGAACAGACCAGTTACCAAACCGTAAATTCACTGACAGTCTTTTATGCTCTTCTTATTATTAGAGAGACCAGGGCTGGTTGTCTTGTCACACTTTTTACAATATTAAATATTATTCAGGGTATGTTTATTTTTGAGAGCCACATACCGGAAAGTCCTGGCTACAAAAAGCTATGGAACATTCTGCCCTGGAAAAACGACACAGTTCTTTTATGAAATGTTTACCTTTTGTGACAACATGATTTACTTTATGGGGTAAGTTGTCACAGTGATACCTGCCATTAAACCATTGGTTTAGAACAACAATGGGACACATTTACCAAAACTAAATCTATACCTACTGTTAACTGTCCATTATAGACTTTTCAGCTAAATTTAAAAACTAAAACTATCATTACAGTTAACACAAAACATGAGCAAAAATGTGCAAGGTAATGTACAGGTAAATTACAGTGTTAATTACATACAATAAATGATTTGGTCACTTCTCAGCAGTGGCTCAAATAGCATAACAAATGTTATGCTATTTGTATTACACCTAGTGTTCCGTAATTGGTGAGTTATATCTTAGTGAAATGCTTTGTTTAATAATGTTTGTTTTGAATTTCTCAGAGTGACGTTTGGTCTCTGGGGATCACAGCTTTGGAGATGGCAGAGGGAACTCCACGTGAGTTTACAGGATCTGGACACACTTTCAGAGCAAACAAAGCTGCATATAATCCAATAGTTACATGTGTTTTCCATATTTCTCCACAGCGTTGTGTGACATGCATCCGATGAGAGCGCTGTTTCTCATTCCACGTAACCCTGCTCCCAAACTAAAATCCAAGAAATGGTAAGACTGCTGATATGAAAAGTGCTATCTTGAGCATCCTCCAGATGATTTCATACGAGGGTTAGATCTCAGTGAACCTCTCTCAGTTTGCCCAAAGGAGCTCACAGGAGCTGAGGAATTTTGGAATTCCTCAAAAAAAGAAAATGCTGGAAGGAAACACCAAGATGTGAATAAAAGTCCCAAAATGTGCATACATTTTTATTTATGCTTGCCTAAGGTGGATGCATTTTTTGAGCAAAAAGCTGAGCAAAAGCTCAGATAATTTACTCTTGGAAGAATTTGATGAGAAGTATGTGAGATGTCTGAACTGCTGTATCCATCTTGACAAATCTGAGCAGAGTTTGAGTCATTGTTGAGATCTCTTCTGAAACTCTATGAACACATATAAGATTACTGGAGTCTCTTTTTCAAGAGTAAAATCTGAGACAAAACTCTCCATTTGCCTAATATTTAATCTTATTGCTGTGCAGGAGAAAGAGATCTCATTCTTGATTTTCCTATTTACTTACTGGCTAACATATACATTTTATTGCTTCTTAAGGTCTAAAAAGTTCCTGACATTTGTGGACAGTTGTCTGGTGAAGAACTACCTGCACAGGCCATCCACAGAGATGCTGCTACGACACTCGTTTATTAAAGACCTACCTAACGAACGACAAGTGCGCATCACACTCAAAGACCATCTTGACAGAACCAGGAAGAGGAGACGAGAGAAAGGTGATCTGTGTGACCTCTTTCTTTTGTTGAACACAGAAGGAGAATGGCAGTAGTCACCATTCACTTTCATTGCATCTTTTTTCCTTATGATGAAAGCGAAAGTTGACTGAATCTGTCACTACCTCACATTCAGCCCAACATCTTTTTTTGTGTTTGAGAAGAAAGTCACACCTTTAAAGTTTTATGCCTTCATGAGGTGAAGATTTACCTCAAAATTTCAGGAAAAGGAGAACTCACCATCTAAGTGTATGTGTGATTTTTCTTTAGGGATCTTGTGGTTTGGGCATGACTGGAGTAATTTGTCTCATTGTTTGTTTGTGATCAATCTTAACAGAGGGAACTGAATATGAATACAGTGGAAGTGAAGATGAAGAGGATGGTATTAATGAGGATGAAGGTGAACCCAGGTATGTGTTGATATCGTGCCTCATGTCTCATATCGCACTTTAGCTGTCAAAATATTTCTTTAAGTAAATTTCTATTTTAATTATATTATAAATTATAAGGATAATACAAATTTGAAACAGCGCTGAAACAGCATTCATAGCTCATTTCATTACTGGAATATATTTCTGATTGAAAGAGGATATTCAACTAGAAAAGGTGACTTGATTTTATTTATTGGGTTGTGTGAGGCGGTCTGTTGAAGATAAGGAGTTGAAAAGGAAGAGGGATTTGTGATGTCAGCTGCAAAGGAATGTTGTTAAGAGGAAGAGCAAGTTTATTACATTCTGATGAATGATTACTGAAAATGTATTTGAAATTAAAGGGAGAATGGTTTACCACATTGTTTCCCAACTTTCTTTGCTTTATGTAGCCCACAGTCCCATCAGAAAAACTCAAGAACCCCTTCATCCACACTGGAAATATGTTCCAACTTCCTTTTAACTGTGATTATACTGGAAGTGTTCACAACCAAAAATATATATGTACAATATACATACACTGGTGGGCAAAAGTTTCGAATTAGGTACATATTTTGCTCTTATGGAAAGAAATTGGTACTTTTATTCACCAAAGTGGCATTCAACTGATCACAATGGACATTAATAACGTGATAAATTACTTTTACATGACATTGACATGGCAGTCTATTGCATACTGTGGCAACTCAAAAACAAACACAAAGACAATGTTAAGCTTCATTTAACCATCCAAATAGCTTTCAACTGTGTTTGATATAATAGCAAGTGATTTTCTACTGCCAAATGATCAATTTAGCATGATTACTCACGGATAAGGTGTTGGAGTGATGGCTGCAGGAATTGGGGCCATACGAGGTTGGACTTGTGAACGGCGAGCTCTGCCCACATTGCTATTAATGACATAAAGCTGTTTATATGACATCGTTTCAAATGCCGCCACCCTGTCCAATTCAGTGAACCATTCTTGAAATGAGGGCGCACCAATTGACTTCCATCCTCTAAGAATTATTTGTCTGCCAATCATTACACTAGTTTGGACCCACCTTTTTGTATATTTGTCACCTACTTTAATAACAGCTTCATCACCAAATAATGTATACATAGTCTGGGGCAGAATTTTTCTGAGGAGCCGGAAATGGTCCGGCCACAACAGTGGCTCGGTTCAGCGACATGGCGGAGGAAAGACACAACGTGTCGTTCCCTCCCTCGGGGAACGGAGGTTACATACGTAACCAAACGTTCCCCTTCTGTCGCTCTTTCCACGTTGTGTCGGAGAAGCGACACTAGGGGACCCATTCCAATCTTGCCAAGCGCTGACCCGTGTACGTGAACCGCCGATACAGAGGCGGGCAGGGATTTCATCCAGTGCCGCGCATCGTCTGTACCTGGCTGCACGTACCCTTCCCCAATGCCCCATAAGAACATCGGAATCCTTCTAGTTACCCTGGAAGGGGAACAAGGCGATGTTTGCCAACATGGGAATGGGCCAGACTGGCTGGGCCTCTTTTCTCTCTATGTGTCTCGCATAGAGCAATCACGGCTGGGGCCCTTACACGCATATAGGGAAGGGGGTCTTACCCAGACCCTGCGGAGACCACACCTACCCTTTTTCTTGGGGAGGAAAAGTGGTAGACACGTCACACGGCCGTCTTAGGGCTCGTGTGGAAAGTATGGTGCGGTGGTAGATCCAGCCTCGAAGGGGGAGTTGCTACAGCACGGCGACCGGGCAGCTGTAACTGCCTAAGGGAGACACGGGGGTCCGCTCGTAAGGGGACAGAACCGTGGAATTACACACAGGGGGAGTCCGAGCAGGAGGCCTTACCTGCGGAGCACCTATACCAGTACAGGGTAGCCATCAGGGTACCCGCAGTGGCTTGGGTCAGTGAGTTCCTCCGCTGAACCGCCGAACCGCGGACCCGGAGGGCTGGGGAGGAATCGACCAGGGTCCCGACTCGGAGTGGGGCGCCCTGGGAAGAAGGCGCACTACTTTACCTTGACGTCAGGAAAAGGGCGCTGGGCGCATGCGATCCACCCGGCCGGTCGGTCTACGTGTTACTGAGTTCTACGGGCTCGGACCTGACAAAACACGAGACACAACCGACTCAACGCGGAGGGTGTAAAACCTCGCGAAGGTGTTGGGTGTTGCCCAACCCGCGGCTCTACAGATGTCTGCTAGGGAGGTGCCCTTGGCCAGTGCCCACGAGGACGCAACACCCCTTGTTGAGTGAGCTCGGACCCGCAAGGGTAGGGGCACGGCCTGGGTGTTATAAGCCAGTGTGATGGCGTCGACAACCCCGTGGGCGAGCCTCTGTTTGGAGATGGCATTCCCTTTCTGCCGTCCCCCAAAGCAGACAAAGAGCTGCTCAGAGCGTCTGGTGCTCTGTGTGCGGTCCATGTAAATGCGCAGGGCGCGCACTGGACATAGCAACGAAAGGGCTGGGTCTGCCTCCTCCCGGGGCAGCGCTTGCAGGTTCACTACCTGATCTCGGAAGGGTGTGGTAGGAACCTTGGGCACATAGCCCGGTCGTGGTCTTAGGATCACAGACGTATCCGCCGGACCGAACTCCAAGCAAGTGTCGCTGACAGAGAACGCTTGCAGGTCCCCAACCCTCTAGATAGAGGCGAAGCTCGATCAGCAGGGCCGTCTTAAGAGAGAGGGCCCTGAGTCCAATTGATTCGAGCGGCTCGAAGGGAGGTCTCTGGAGTCCTGCCAAGACTACCGAGAGATCCCAGGAGGGAACTAGGCCTGGCCGGGAGGGATTCAACCTCCGGGCGCCTCTCAGGAACCTGAGGATCAAGTCGTGCTTACCCAAAGACTTGCCGTCTACAGGATCGTGGTGGGCGGCAATGGCGGCAACATACACCTTGAGGGTGGACGGGGACAGCCTCCTGTCCAGCCTCTCCTGTAGGAACAGGAGCACTGACTTGATCGCGTATCTCTCGTGGTCTTCAGTTCGGGAAGAACACCAATCTCTGAACAAAGCGCCACTTTAGGGCGTAAAGGTGCCTGGTAGAGGGTCTCTGGCTTGGTTGATTGTATTCACAAGGGTCGCCGGTAAGCCGGCTAGCTCTTCCGCATCCCGTCCAGGGACCAGGCGTGGAGGTTCCAGAGGTCTGGGCGGGTGCCAGAGTGTGCCCGCCCCTGAGAGAGGAGGTCCTTTCTCAGGATAATTCAGCCAGGGAGGAGCTGTCATGAGAAGTCTGAGTTCCGAGAACCAAGTCCGAGTGGGCCAGTAGGGGGCCACTAATGTGACTTGCTCCTCGTCCTCCCTGACCTTGCACAGCACCGGTGCAAGAAGGCTCACTGGGGGAAATGCGTACTTGCGCAGCCCCGAGGGCCAGCTGTGTGCCAGCGCATCTGTCCCGAGGGGAGCCTCTTTTAGGGCGTACCAGAGCGGGCAGTGGGAGGTTTCCTGGGAGGCAAACAGGTCTACCTGGGCCTTGCCAAACCGTTCCCAAATCAGCTGGACCGACTGGGGGTGAAGCCTCCACTCCCCGCCGGGCAGGCGTTGTCGTGATAGCGCGTCCGCTACGACGTTGAGCTTGCCGGGGATGTGAGTGGCACGCAGCGACTTGAGTCCAGAGGACGCCAGCATCAGACCTCCTCCTTAGTCACGAACCCGCCCCCTGCCGGGTGTGCGGAGCAAGGTAAGGGCTTTGAGTCTATTCTCAGCACCTCAGCCTCAGGCCGCAATGAAGCCGCCCGACGCTGCACTACCTGTTCCGCCCCGCCGGGTACATCCAAAATACTCGTCCCTTTGGTGCCCCTAACGCATCACGCTGGCTGCACCGGACCATTCAACTCGGTTGCGCAATTCAGTTTGCGACTCGGTTACGCAATTCAGTTTGCCCAGTTACGCAAATAACGTCTTCGGCTCTGGGTTGGCTGTCTCAGGAACTTTTGGGAGCCTTCCGGGTCCTAGAGGGGGTTCGTGAGACAGGGGGCGTGCGCCGCCTGCGGGGTGCTCGATGCTGGGGCTGAGAGCTGGGCCCGGGTTGAGGTGGAGCAGGAGCTGGTTTCTTCGCAGGGGGACGCCCTCGGCGGGCAGACGGGGCAGGGCCCGTAGCGGCAGGTCTACGGTGGGGCATGAAGTGAGAGATGGCCTCCGTCTGCTTCTTCACCGCGGAGAACTGTTGGGCGAAGTCCTCGACGGTGTCGCCGAAAAGGCCAATCTGAGAGACAGGTGCATCCAGGAAGCGGTTCTTGTCGGCCTCACGCATCTCGACCAGATTGAGCCAAAGATGGCGTTCCTGGACCACTAGTGTGGCCATCGCCTGTCCAAGTGCCTGCGCTGTGGCCTTCGTCACTCTCAGGGCGAGGTCGGTCGCTGAGCGCAGTTCCTGCAGCACATCAGGATCAGGTCCACCCCCATGCATGTTTCTGAGTGCTTTGGCCTGGTGGACTTGCAGGAGGGCCATCGCATGCAGGGCGAAGGCAGCGCGTCCAGCCGCACTGTAGGCCTTCGCATTGAGCGAGGATGTTGTCCTACAGGGCTTGGATGGGAGTACGGGGCGGCCACGCCAGGAGGTAGGGCTACCGGGGCATAGATGGTACGCAACTGCCCTATCGACCTGGGGAATCGCCCGTATCTGTGGCGCTCCGCCCGACGAGGGTGGTGAGAGTGGAGCGGGTTGCACCTAGACGGGCGGAGAGCCGGGCTCTCCACGTAGGCGCCAGCTCGTCATGCACCTCCGGGAAAAACAGGACCGGGGGATGCGAGGCCGTGGAGTGGCGCTGCCCCCAGGAACCAGTCATCCAACCGTGAAGGCTGTGGGGAGGATGGAGGGTTCCAATCCAACCCCACGCTCACGGTGGCCCGGAAAGCATGTCAGACATCTGAGCCGGCCTCAGCCTGGGCCTGCTGGCCCGAGGCGGCAGTCCATGGGAGTCCTCCGCATCAGACATCACACTCTCCGATGCAGCGGCGAGCTCATCTGCTTCGGGCTCGGGAGGATAGACAGCCGAGCCGTGAGGCGAAGCCGCTATCGGCCGGCGTGAAGCGACGGGACCAGCGAGCGTGTCGGGAACGAGAGGTTCGCGGGGGCTACCCGGCGAAAATGCACCGCTGCCGCCTCCAAATCGCCTCCAGCACCAACCGCATCGTCCTCAATCCCGTGGGAAGAAGGAGCAATGCGGGTGAAGCTAGGGTGGCTTGCTTTCTGTTGAAAGCAAGCCGCGACCGCTAACGTGGTCATGGTCATGTTCTCGCAGTGAGAACATGAGCCATCCACTAACGCCGCCTCGGTGTGATCGCGGCCCAAACACACGAGACAGCGCCTGTGGCCGTCTGAAGCGGAGAGCACTCTACCGCATCCAGGAACAACACAGGGGCGGAAGGGTATCTTGAAAAAGACGCGTCCTGAAAAGGACGTTCAACGCCGCTGTGTTTTGCTCTTTTAGAGAAATTACTCTTTTAATAGCACTTGGAGCCATCCACAAACGCCGCCTCGGTGTGATCGCAGCCCAAACACACGAGACAGCGTCTGTGGCCGTCTTAAGCGGAGAGCACTCTACCGCATCCAGGAACAACACAGGGGCGGAAGGGCATCTTGAAAAAGACGCGTCCTGAAAAGGACGTTCAACGCCGCTGTGTTTTGCTCTTTTAGAGAAATTACTCTTTTAATAGGAATTTACTCTTTTAATACACAGTGTGTGTGTGTGTCTGCGCTGTCGAAGCGCTCAGGGGCAACAATGCACGCCGTGCAATGTGAAGGAGAAAGCCGCTATTGTGCGCCGTCAAGATCCAACAGCATGCAGATCGTCAGAGGAAACAGGAACGTTTAAAGTGGTGTGTAACTCGCAGCAAACTGCAGACAGACCATCGGCTCCGAAGAAATTTTCTGAATGAACTCCCGTATTTGCGCCGCTTAAATACCCGTATGTCCGGGGGCGGGACATGCAAATACCGGCTGCCAACTCTCTTTGGCCTTTTTTCATAGATCAGAGGTGGATATCGGCGCTCAAGAGAGACCCCTAGTGTCGCTTCTCCGACACAACTTGGAGAGAGCGACAGAAGGGGAACCACAAAGCATGGGCTATGTCTATGTCCTTCAATACCAAATTCAAATCTCTTTCCCAAGGCCCCATCTCCAAGACTCTGAATCAACAAGGAATAATACACTGACACTTCATGCCCCTTTCTAAAAGCTGTAATCACTATACAGAGGGTGTCTGCAGCTTTTGGGGGCTGTGTACTACCACCAAAAATAGTGCAAAGTATATGGCGTAAATGTAAATACATGAAAAATTGAGACCTAGAATTCCAAATTATATTTTCAGATGATCTGAAAGCTCTTTTTTCATAAAGGCCACCAAGTGTAGCAACACCCGTCTCAATCCATTCTTTCCAGCAAAAGGGGGACTTGTTAAATTTGGGGTTCAGCCATATGCTTGAAATACATTTAGGTCAAATCAAAATTTAACATATAGGAAATCTTTGTCCATATTGCATGTTAGTGTGATGCATTTTTACTTCTGTAGGCAATGTGATAGAAAGACTTTGCAATGATGAGATTGGTGCAAGGACTGCTTGTTCAGTGTTGCACCAGGGAGGGGCTCTCTCAGGTTGACGAGACCAGTGGACCAGGTGTCTGAGATTAAAAGCATAGTAATAAAGCAACATTTTGGGGAGGCCTAAACCTCCTTTCTCAATTGGTCTATGTACATTTTTGAAATGCCACCGAGGTCATTTATCATTTCAAATAAAAACGTCGATATTCTATCAAATTGTTTTAAATAATAAATAGAAACTTCTAGAGGAAGAGACTGTAGTAGATAATTGAATTTTGGGATACAATAAATTTTTATAACATTGACCTTCCCTGGTCAAACGTAGTGAAGCCCACCTATCCACATCACACGAGAACATTTTCATTCATGGGTCAAAATTAACTCTTAACCAAATCTCTCAAATTTGCTGAAAATAAGATGCCTAAATACATAATGTACTGCTTGGGCCATTCGAAAGTGCCAGGTTGGAAAGCCATGGCAGGGTAATATGCTATCAGAGCCAGAGCTTCCGATTTAGACCAACTATTATTAATAATAATAATACATTTGATTTATAGAGTGCTTTTCATGGTACTCAAAGACACTTATAAAAATAGTCATAAAAACAATACAGTAAAACCTATAATACACAGCATTAATCAGACATTAAAAGCAATCCTGAAAAGATGAGTTTTGAGTAGTGATTTGAACGTGGACAAATCAGAACAGTCACAAATGTGTTAGGGGAGAGAGTTCCAGAGGGAGGGGGCAGCTATGGAGTATGCTTTGTCACCCCAAGTGCGGTGCTTGGTCCTGAGTGGTGTAGACAGTAATTTAGCATCAGAGGAGCAGAGGATTCAGGAAGGAGTATGGCGATAGAGAAAATCAGTGATATTGTGGGGTTGGTAATGAAGGGCTTTGTGAGTGAAGAGAAGGACTAAGGAATCTGTTGTGGGACAGGAAGCCAATGAAGCTTCTGGAGGACAGGGGTGATGTGGTCACAGGAACGGGCATGAGTAATCAGGCAGTACTGGTGATGTTGAGAGAAGATTCAAGACGAGAGAGAAGTATGCTGTAGTTGATGTTGTCAAAAGCTGTAGTGAGGTCGAGGAGGATGAGGATGCTGAGGTGACCAGAATCTGAGGAGAGGAGGAGGGCGTTGGTGACTTTTAGGAGGCCTGATTCTGTACTATGCTGTTAGCGGAAACTAGATTGAAATGGATCAAATAAATCATTAGAGTTAAGGTGTGCTTTGAGTTGGGAAACGACAACATTTTCCAGTTTTTTTGACAGAAAAGGATGATTAAAGATGGGATGGAAATTACTCATGATATCAGGATTTAGTTCAGGTTTTTTGAGGATGGGATTAACAGCAGCCAGTTTGAGAGTTTGGGGTACTGATCCAGAACTGAGGGAGGAGTTAATGGTTTCTGTGATGAGTGAGGAAATAGCTGGGAGACAGTCCTTGACAAGATTAGAAGGGATGTGATCCATAACCCAAGTGGAGTTTCTCATTCCTACCATAATATTGGGCAGCTTCGTTGGGGACACAGGTGAAATCTGAGACAGGGACTGGGTAGTAAAGGGGGGTGAGATAGGTGGGGAGGTAGTAAGGGCAACGGAATTGGTCAATTGGCTGTAGATGGTCTTAAATTTTGTTTGAAAAAATGAAAGGAAAGTGTTGCACTTGTTAACAGTGAAGGATTTGGAGGTGTTGTCACTATGTCTGAGAAGTTTATTTATTGTAGAAAAGAGAGCCTTGGGGTTGGTAGAACCAGAATGTATGAGATCAGAGTAATAGGTGGTACGGGCATTGTTGAGAGCATCTTTATTTTGTTAAATGTAATCCGAGTAGGCTAGAAGATACACTGTTACAGTTTTCTTGCAAAGTCTTTCAAGCTGACACTTATGGGATTTCATTTGGTGAAGTTCTGGTGTATACCAGGGAGCTGAGTGTGTAATGAGACTATTTTGGTTTTGATGGGAGCCTTCTGATCAAGACAGGAGAAGAGTGTGTCATTATAATAGTTGATGAGGTCAAAGGGATTTACAGACAGCAGGGGTGGGCAGGCAGATATTTTACTGGCAAGAGAGGCAGAAAGAGCTGGGGATAGGGATGTCGATGTCCATAGTGATTATCAAGTGGTCAGAGATATTGAGGTTGAGTCTGAAGAGCTGATGTATTCCAGGGAAAAAGAAGCAATATGCACCCCTGGAATATCCACGTGATAATCCACAGCATAACAGTGGCAAGACACCAGCAATCCAGTAAGGAAGAAAGGTAGCCTGGAAGGACTACCAGTCTATTAACCTTACAATCCTGTACGGTGAATGAAGGTCAGCCTGGTGCGGTGGTGGCATGAGATTAATGATCAATCATGAGATAGATTTGCTACAAATGCTTCATTCATCTGTGCTGGCTTTAAGGAAGATAGAAATATAAGACAATTCACCCTCTGTCACGATTCACTGTTGTCAGGCCTGTGTTTCTCCCCTGTCATTGTTCCCGGACTACACTTCCCATAATTCCCTGCTCTTATCTCTGCCAGCTGTCCTTCATTGTCCTCACCTGTGTTTCATTTAGTCATTATCCTTTGTGTATTTAAGCCCTGTTGTTTGATCATTCGTTGTCAGTTTTTGTATGTGTTTGACCTCCCATGTGTCACCTGTGCCTTTCGTAGATGTTTGCTCCTGTTAATGTTCCGGTTTCCCATCGTGGATGGTGCCTTATCTGTTGGCAAGGCTTTAATTACCTCAACAAGCTCTTCCAAAGTAATATCTGAGTCAAGAAAGTCTTTTTGATCATTCGACAATTTAGGAAGTTCTAGTGGCTCTATGAAGCCGCTAATATCCTTATTGGTAGATGTGTTCGTGGAATTATAAACATTAAAATATAATTCTTTTAAGGCTTTATTAATATATGTGTGGCAGAAGTAAATATATTGCCAACAGAAGACTTCACTGTGTCACGATTCCCTTGGTGTCTGCCCTGTGTTTCACTAGTCTTTGTCACAAACTCCAATTCCCATGATTCCCGGCCCTCATCACTGCCAGCCCTGTGTCATTGTTCTCAGCTGATTGTCGTTTGTCATCATCATGTCTGCTGTGTATTTAAACCCTGCTGTTTCTCCATTCCCCTGTTGATTGTTGATGAAAGTAGATGTTTCTATGTTACCTTTGCCCGTCGTGGATGTTTCCCCAGCCTGTTTATTCTTTTGATGTTTTTCGTGTTTTGGTTTTGTTTTCCCACCGTGGATGTTTAATTTGTTCCTGTCTTGTTTGTTGTTTTTTCGTCGTCCAATAAAAGAACCGCATTTAGATCCCCACTCCTCGTCTTCCTTCGGCTGCCATCGTAACACACTGAAGGAATGGTGGAAAAAACTCTCTCTGCTTTATGTATCAGGCAAGAAGTCACCCTGCCTTAACACCTGACTCAAAATATGTCTGTCTTGCCCTCAATAACCATAACACCTGTGACAAAATAGTATTGTACCTATACTTTAGCTGGGTCAACTCTCTAAGGCTGATGGATGACATTCAGCGCTTAAGCTGTGTTTCAGCACTTTTAATACTCTTCCAATTCTATGAATTCCTGTGCTTTGATCTTTTTAATGAATGAGGCATATTGTATGATCCGCCCCCTAAGAATTGCCTTTAGCGCCTCCTATGCCATGCCCACAGAGGACACTGAGGACCAATTGTTTCTACATAAGCATTAACTTCTATCTTCAACATTTGTTGAAATGCTGGGTCCTGTAGAATTGATGTATTAAAGCGCCATGTATATGATTTTCTAAACACACCAAAGCATGATCTGAAACTAAAATGTTCCCAAGTTTGTTCCCAAGCAGTCAGTAGCAGATGGAATAAGTGACTTAGATATATTTTTTAAATTCATTCTAGAGTAAATCTTATTAACTGGTGACGAAAAAGCTGTAGTCCCTCCTAGATGGATGCATAAGTCTCCAAATGTCTGTAATAGGGGTGTAACAGTTTGAATTTCGCAAGTTTCATTTTGTATCATGGGTTAAGGGTCACAGTTTCAGTATGGTTTGGTATTTGCTTTGTTCAGAAAAAAATATTACTGCCAAATCCAAAATATAATAATCTATTTGGTAAAAACTTCAACAGGTTTGCCCATAAATAACAATCATTGTTTTATATTCAACGGAGGTTATAAAAGTAACCAGGACAATTTTAATACAAATGCCATAATTTTTAGTAAAATCGTCGTGGTTACTTTCGTAACCTCCGTTGAATTTGTGTCGATAAAGTGACACTAGGGGTCAATCTTGGGAGTGATCTTTGATAAAAGGCCAATGGGAATTGGCGAGTGGTATTTGCATACCAGTCCCCCGAACATACGGGTATAAAAGCTGGCATCCATTCCGCTCATTCTGGTTTTGTGCTTAGGAGCCGTAAATAAGGTCCCGGCCATTTCAGCGGGTAATTCAGCATTGTGGCAGGAGGGACACAACATCTGGTTCCCTCCATCAGGGAACGGAGGTTACGGATGTAACCAGGACATTCCCTATCGGTCACTCACTCAACGTTGTGTCGATGAAGTGACACTAGGGGTCCCCTACAAAAACATCACAACTAGCTGAACTGGCGGTGCGAGAAAATATTTCAACATCCTTCCCTCTCAGCACAGTTTAACAAACAAACTATTATGGTTCTCACCGGTTAATATTGCTTAAAAGGATAATTGAAGAAAAGCTTAAGCAGAGCTCGCCTTCAAGTGATCAACCCTTGCATAGCGTCAAGTGACTCTCTCCTGTGCCACTTCAGAAAGCTGAAAAATGCAGACTTTGAAAACTGTATACGGTTGTAGGATAAAAATCAAGTGCCTTCAAACTGTTCTGAGACCAGTTTCCTTAGGAGTTCCATTCATTCAATAATGATGTCGGTTAAGCCATTAACTGATTAGCCATGCAAGTCAGCTGCCTTAACATTCAGATGCAGTTCAGTTTTACAGCAAGCAAAAAGTATACAGAACGGTTCTGTGTTTGATAGACATGAATTCCATCTCGTGTCCTCATTCAGTTCGGTTTGTGCGCGTCGCTAACATGCACTGACCGTGTTATATTTTAAGTGTTCCAGATTTTCTTCAATTGCACATTTATGCAATTTCAAGTATGTTTGGCAGTGAAAGTAATTTTAATTACTGCTACTGAAGAAATATTTCACTTGAGTACAAGTAGAAGTACTGAGAAATTTTAAGTGAAAATAAGTAGTTTGACGAAAAACTACTCAAGTAATTACGCTACAAGTTACTTTATGAAAATTAAATTATATATATTATATACACTCCATTTTTAGAACACAAAGACATTTTTGTTCTTTAAAGAAATGTATGCTTCCGTTCAAGGATGCATTAAATTGATAAAAAATACTTCCAAAAACATTAATTGCAAATTATTATTGCGGTTTAAATGAATAGTTTTAAGTGGTATAAACTCTATAAACTTTACCTGTGATGGCAAACATATTCTGTCACATATTCCTTATAAAAGAGTTCTAAAATGCTAATTTGGTACTCAAGAAACTCCTCACAGGTCCTAAACTGGTAAAGACCCGCATTGCAGCAAGAGGATTCTTGGACAAACAGAAAATTTTATGAATACAACTTTAATGAAACTTCAGGAGAGTGAGGATCCATTTGCAGTTTTATTTCAATCGTGGTCATACAGTCAGGGTCAGTAACCAGCAAACACAACAATAGAGATAAGGCAGTTAGTAATCAAGAAACGGGCATAAGATCAGGGCAGGCAGCAAAGAATCAAGACACGAAATAAACAGATACGAAGTGGTACTCGGGAAAAGAAAACACGGAAAGAAACGCTGAGAATTGATCACCAGGGTAGATACAAAACTTTGCAATGATTGAGAGTCTGAGAGCACCTTAAATAGTTCACTGATAAAGATCAGCTGCAAGGTAATCAGTGCCAGGTATGTGGGGAATGTAGTTCAAACGATCTAATATTCAGGAGAGGGTTCCCTCTGGTGGTGAGCAGGAGGAATTGCGGGAGTCTCGTTTGTTACAGAGCCCCCCCCCCGCGAGCGGCTCCTGACGCGAAGAGACGAACGACGCCGGGGTCTTCCTCGAGGTCGAGGGGCCGGTCTCTCCGGTAAGGCCCTATGAAACTCAGTCACAAGTGTGGGGTCGAGTATGTCCTCTGCATTAACCCAGGATCGCTCCTCCGGTCCGTACCCCTCCCAGTCCACCAGATATTGGAGGAGCCTGCCCCGGCGTCTGGAATCGAGTAGATTTCGAACCTGATATGCCTCCTCGCCATCCACCAAGATGGGTGGGGGGCCCTGGTCACTGGTCTGCTCCTCCTCCTCCGCTCTCGGACCACCAGCGGGTTTGAGAAGTGATACATGAAAAGTGGGAGAGATACGATAATTAGAGGGCAATGCCAAACGAAAGGAGACTGGTGTAATTTGTTTAACAATTTAAAAAGGGCCCACATACCTGGGACTGAGTTTCTTGCAAGGATGTTTGAGGCGTAGGTCCCGAGTGGATAGCCAGACCCATTGACCTGGAGTATATTCGGGGTTGGGGCGACGATGACGATTGGCCTGCAACTTCTGTCTGCTGACAGCACGTAGCAAATGGGTGTGAGCTTGATTCCAGATGTCTTCGCTTCTCTGGAGCCAGTCGTTGACAGAGGGTACCTCAGTGGGTTCTCCTGACCATGGAAATAGGGGAGGTTGGAAGCCCATTACGCATTGAAATGGAGTTAGCCCGGTGGAGGTTTTCTGAAGTGAGTTCTGGGCATATTCAGCCCACATGAGGAATCGACTCCAATCTGCCTGGTTCTGATGACAATAGGATCTGAGGAACCGGGTGATCTCCTGATTGAGATGTTCTGTTTGACCATTGGATTGTGGGTGATATCCTGAAGTGAGGCTAATGTTGATGTTGAGTTGTTGGAAAAAAGCTGCCCATACTCTGGATGTGAATTGGGGCCCTCGGTCGGACACAATATCCTCAGGAAGGCCATAGAAGCGGAACACAAAGTTGCACATGAGTTCAGCCGTCTCGAATGCAGTAGGTAGTTTGGGAAGAGGAATTAAACGACAGGCCTTGGAGAAGCGATCTATGACGGTGAATATTGTGGTGTTTCCCTTGGATTTGGGGAGATCGGTAATAAAGTCTATGGAAAGATGGGACCATGGTCGGTGGGGAACTGGTAGAGGTTGCAGTAGGCCAGATGGTAATTGTCTGAGGTGTTTGCTTGTGTTACAGGTGATGCATCTGTTAATGAATGCTATGGTGTCTGCCCGCAAGGTTGGCCACCAAAAGCTGTTCTGAAGTAGGTGAACAGTGGCAGCAATTCCAGGGTAACCGGAGCTGAGTACGGAGTGAACTTGCTGAAGTACTTTCTGACGGAGATCCTGAGGTACAAAAGTTTTGTCAGGGGGGCAATCGGGGGGAGGGGTCCTTTGTGAATTGGCTTGGGTGAGCTCTGTCATGATGTCCCACTGAATTGGGGCCACGATCAATGATTCATTTATGATTCTGGATTCCTTGGATTCAATGGGGGTTAAATAGTCGTGCTGTCGTGATAATGCGTCTGCTTTGGTGTTCCTTGAACCAGGACGATAGGTAACGGTGAAGTCAAAACGTGTAAAGAAGAGAGCCCACCTCGCTTGCCTGGGATTCAGTCTTTTGGCAGATCGTAAGTATTCCAAATTCTTGTGGTCAGTTAAAATCACAAACGGATGATTAGACCCCTCTAGCCAATGACGCCACTCCTCCATAGCTGATTTCATGGCCAACAATTCCCGGTTTCCGACGTCATAGTTCTGTTCGGCAGAACTGTAATTGGGAACTGTAAGTTTGCGGGAATAACAGGCGCAAGGGTAGAGTTTGGATGGGGATCCGTGCCGTTGTGAAAGGATCGCTCCAATGCCCGTATTAGAAGCGTCCACCTCGACTATAAACTGGAGTTCTGGATCAGGGTGGTGGAGGATGGGGGCAGTTGTGAAACATGACTTGAGTTCTGCGAAAGCCTCCTGTGCAAAGTTGACCAGGTGAGGTGTGATGAATTTCTCCTTGTCATGGAAGTTAGTGGGGAAGCTACCGAGCTGAAGTTCCTGATGAAGCGTTGGTAGAAATTGGCAAACCCCAAAAAGCGCTGTAAATCTTTTAAGGTTACTGGTAGTGGCCAGTCTAGAACAGCTCTGACCATCTTCTCATCCATGGCGACTCCCTCCTGACTGATGATGTAGCCCAGGAACGACGTGGTAGTCTGGTTAAATTCGCACTTCTCGGCTTTGGCGTATAACTGGTGATCAATGAGTCATTGTAATACTGATCTCACGTGTTGCACGTGTTCCTCGTAGGTGTTGGAGTAAATAAGAATGTCATCGATGTAAACAATGACCCAACGAGCAAGCATGTCCCGAAAGACGTCATTGATGAACGATTGAAAGACGGACAGACTGTTGGAAAGGCCGAAAGGCATAAACAAGTATTCATAGTGCCCAGTGCTGGTAGAAAAGGCTGTCTTCCACTCATCGCCGTCCCGGATGCGAATGAGGTTGTAGGCACTGCGAAGGTCTAATTTGGTAAAGTACTTGGCATTGCGGAGTTGTTCTAGGGCGGCTGGTACCAGAGGTAAGGGGTATCGAAATTTGACGGTGACGTCATTGAGACCCCGGTAGTTGATGCAGGGGCGTAGACCACCATCTTTCTTTTTAACAAAGAAGAAGCCAGCGGCTGCCGGTGATGTGGATGCTCTGATGAACCCCTTCGAATGTTCCTCCTCGATGTAGTTCTTCATGGCTTTTGATTCGGGTTGTGAGAGGGGGAAAATTCGGCCCTTGGGTGGTGTTGTCCCTGGCAGCAGTTCGATGGAGCAGTCGCTTGAGCGGTGAGGAGGAAGTTCCATAGCCTTGGTCTTACTAAAAGCCTCGACGAGATCAGAGTATTCAGTGGGAAGAGAGGGGAGAAGATCAGGTTCGTCCTGCAGTGTAACGGTTCGAATGGGGAGTGAAGGGCTGCCAGTTAAACAGTTAGAGTGACATGACAGATCCCATTTGATGATCCGAACTTCCCTCCATGAAATGAGGGGATTATGTTGACGTAGCCAAGGAAGACGAAGAATTACTGGGTTATGAGGTGATATGATGATATAGAACCGAATCGTCTCAGTGTGAAGGGACCCGGTCTGTAGTTGAAGGTCCACGGTGGTGTGCAGAACCCTTCCATCACCGAGAGGCCGTCCATCTAGTGCTTCCACTGCCAATTGAGAGTTGCAGGAGATTAGAGGGAGTTGTTGTTGCCGAGCATATTCATGAGACATAAAATTCCCGGCTGCTCCGGAGTCTAATAGAGCTGAGGTAGATATATAAATGCCCTCTATCGACAACACTATAGGAACCTTGATACAGGAACTGGAGTGATGTGTTAGAACACAAGGACTCACCGAAAAGGCGTGACGAAGAGGTGGTCTTGTGGGACAAGAAGCCCTCAGGTGGCCCGGTTGACTGCAATAGAGGCAGAGATGTTGACGTATGCGGCGTTCTCGTTCTTCTGGAGTCAGGTGAGTAAAACCGAGTTGCATGGGTTCAGTTTGAGGAAGAGTGATTGGATATTGGGAGCTGGTAGATACCGTTCTGAGTGGACGGCGTGAACGAATCAGATTGTCAATCTGAATGGTTAACTCGATGAATTGATTCAGCGATCTCCCCTCATCTCGGCAGGCCAGTTCGGACTGTAACTCCAAGCTTAGTCCCTTGCGAAAGAGCAATTTGAGCGTACTCTCCACCCAATCAGTTTGTGCTGCTAGAGTACGAAAAGACAATGCGTATTCTGCTGCGGTACTCCTGCCCTGGCTCAACGCGAGTAGTTGATCATCAGCTCTCATACCTCCCTCTGGGTGTTCAAATATTTCCCGGAATCGTTGACGAAAGATGTCAAACGATGGGAAAGCAGAACCATCCTCTCTCCAAACCGCCGTCACCCACTCTAGAGCCTTGCCAGTGAGGAGTGAGCAAACCAAGGAAATCTTGCTGGCATCGGTGCTATACATTGCATGTTGTTGATCAATGAATAATGAGCATTGCAGTAGAAATCCTTTGCATTTGGTTGGGTTACCATCAAACTTATCAGGAAGAGCCATACGTGGGTTAAGTGTGAATGAAGGTGATGGAGAAGGATTAACACTCACGTTCGATGGAGGAGGTGCTGGGTTCACTAGCGACATTTGCAAATTCTGTAGCGTTCTGACAAGCTCCTCCGTTACAGTGGTTAAATGGGTTAGCTGATGTTGATGAATGGCGAGTTGGTTAGCTTGAGTGGAAATTTCCGTGGACATTTGAACAGAGCTGCTGGATCGTGTGTTGGCAAAGTTTTTTGTAATGAAACTTCAGGAGAGTGAGGATCCATTTGCAGTTTTATTTCAATCGTGGTCGTACAGTCAGGGTGAGTAACCAGCAAACACAACAATAGAGATAAGGCAGTTAGTAATCCAGAAACGGGCATAAGATCAGGGCAGGCAGCAAAGAATCAAGACACGAAATAAACAGATACGAAGTGGTACTCAGGAAAAGAAAACACGGAAAGAAACGCTGAGAATTGATCACCAGGGTAGATACAAAACTTTGCAATGATTGAGAGTCTGAGAGCACCTTAAATAGTTCACTGATAAAGATCAGCTGCAAGGTAATCAGTGCCAGGTATGTGGGGAATGTAGTTCAAACGATCTAATATTCAGGAGAGGGTTCCCTCTGGTGGTGAGCAGGAGGAATTGCGGGAGTCTCGTTTGTTACAACAACGTTATTTAAATATAAACTTTCTAAATGTCTCTAAACTACATCATGTGCATTGTGACTGAAACACATTTCTATTTCAGGTTTAATGTCATTCACGTTTGTCCAGATATTTTGTACATTCTGTACAAAACTAATATAATGCAATCTCATAGAGGAGGAAATTTGTGAGCAAGAGTGTCACCCAATAAATAGGACAGTTTATTTTGAACAAGAGGGGCGAACGGTTACGGAATTTAATGCGGGGATACAACACCAAACTGATGCGGATTGATAGATGCGGAAGCTCGTCTGTGCACGCGATGGTGCGAGGAACGACTGGACCCTAACCCTATTTCTGGGATATTTTGGTCAATTTCGGTGCCATTTCTGCCCCGAGTCCCCTTTAATTTCCAACACTATTGACATTGTATCTTTCAAAAATTGGCCTCATTGACTACCATTGTAAGTGCCTC
Organism: Xyrauchen texanus; assembly: GCF_025860055.1. Classification (NCBI taxonomy): domain Eukaryota; kingdom Metazoa; phylum Chordata; class Actinopteri; order Cypriniformes; family Catostomidae; genus Xyrauchen; species Xyrauchen texanus. The sequence continues at coordinate 41,015,479 of NC_068298.1, read as the reverse complement.
ACTGTAACACAGAGTTAGATAAAGAAAACGAGGGACAAGTAAAAAATACATTATTGTGGTCATCAATATTATGCCACAAATTCTGTTTACAAGCTTAGCTTGTTTTGAAACCGGAATATTCGTTTAAGGATATGTAAAATAAAATAAAGTTTTCCTACTCCAACTGACTGTGAACTTTAAGCTTGAATGAAGTTAAATTTGTTATGTAACAACACATTGCCCTGTTTGACCATCCATAAACTGATGGTGTCCAGCTCTGTCTGATAACACATGTCAGGAGTGATACAGCAGATGCTCTGTCATTAGACTTCACATGGCAGATGGCATAAAAACCTTAGGGTCCTGTTTACCTATGCTGCTTTGTACAAACGTTTCAAATTTGGCTCACTCTTGTTCTGATGGTCAGTGCTCGTGTTTAAGTGTGCATCATTGGGTTTCAGCTCTATAGTGAATCTTCCTGGTGAGTCCACGCTAAGACGAGAGTTCCTGCGTTTACAACAGGAGACGCACTCACAAACGCAACAACAACAACAACAACAACACAATCAAGAGAACTACAAGAGACAACTGCTCACTGACCGACAGAAGAGGATCGAACAACAGCTGGAGGAGAGGCGACGCTTTGAAGACGTATGAATGAATATTTATTCATCCTTTATAATGTGTATACTTGACACAGTAGCACAGTTTAAAGAAGAGCTGATGTTGCTGAGAATGATGTTGGTTTTTATTACACAGCTTGCTGAAATACTTGATTCTGATTGGTCAAACACATCATTCAGTTGATAAATACAGTATTTCTAGACAATTTCTGCTTTCCATAGTAATAGACCTTATTCTTGATTTTTAATGGGAATGACAACGAGGTTGTGAGGGATAGATGTACCATCTCTTCAATGGCACAAATGGTATAAAGCTGTAAAAAGCTCCTAGATCACATCTGATTTTCCACAATTCATTTTGTCTGGAGTTCTTTGTGTACTGAATGTTCTTGGACAGATATTTTATCAATGTTTTGTCCTCAGAACAATCCAAAAACAGCCCAGTGAAGAGACTGTACGTCTATCCCTCACAGCCTCGTTGTCATTCCCATCAAAAATAAGGTCTAAGCTGTATAACTGACCACTTATCCGAGCAATCTATATTTCCCACATGCTGTATCTCGTATCACTCTGCGGCCTCAATTTAAACTCAAATCAATATTTCTTGTAAATAAATAAAAATGTATTTATTTATTAATATACTGTATTTATTTCGTAAGTAGTCTTGTAATAAGCAGGATAATGGACAGTCATAACATAATAATACAATTTGAACTCAAATGAATATTTAAAGTGCATTTATTTTGTCCTGATCTCTCTGTCAGGGTTTATTTTGTGACAATGTCCAGCTGAATTTACGTTAATCATTACTTACGCTGTAACATGTGATCATTACCTTCAGTGTCTTCAACTAGTCAACAAGTCCTCCAGAATCTTGTTAATGTTAATTACAAGTAGCACATATTCTAGTGTAAAGTTCTTTTAGTTTCTAAAATGTGTCTGTGTTCCTGTGTAGCAAAAGGAAAGGCTGTTACACGAGACAGGACTGCAGTGGCCGGAGCTTCATGAGATGATGTGGCAAGAAGAAACTGAAATCACTGAGAAAAGCAAAAGAAATCACAAGAAGCAGGTCAGAGTTTATACATTGTACCTACATCTATTTACTTATACAGTGGACCCAAAAAATATTTGGACACTTTTGCACACTTACGTCACTAGGGGTAGAGGTCTGCATGGGCCTTAAAATTAAGCCTGAACCCGACCAATACCCAAGACCGTGTGGCTCGATCCTACCCGGCCTGAACAATACGGTCAGATTTTAAGCCTGAAAAATTGCCTCTTATCTAATTTCTTTTGCTAGCAAGTACTGTTGTAATAGACTATATTGTATGTGATATTTTAGTTTTTTCTTTTTAATAATTTGCAAAGTTATAAAAAAATCAGGTTTTTGCTTTGTCATTTAATGGGTATGGAGTGTACATTGATGTGAAAAAAAAAATGCATTTTAGCATAAGGCTGCAACATAACAAAATGTGAAAAAAATTAATGGATCTGAATACTTTCTGAATGCACTGTATGTATGTTATCAGAAATAAAACCATCAAAAAAGCTTACAAATATGTTTGCTACATATCAATCACAGACCTGAAGTGGCTAATTAATCCACTAAATGTTCACCCTGTTATTGTCCACCCTGATGCTGCCCATTTAACTGGATTTTTTTCTTCCACTTTATTAGCATTACTATTAAAATCTTGAACACTTGAACTGTTCTTGTAAAATTATGTTTTATTTTCCTAAATTTCAAACCAAAATGTCACCGAATTGTAGGAATGACCCTGGTACAATGTCAAAAAGAAATGTACATGTCAGCTTCCGATCAAATAAATACTCAATGTTTTACATGTTAATTTTAATGTTCTGTTTTATGATTTTTCATTGACTTTCAGTCCAAAGACAATGAACATCAGAGGACTGATATTGAATCAGAGCCTGTTAATCTTTTCACTGACCATGGCAGAAAACCCCACCGCACACTTCCCCGAGATCAGACCCAGCTTCTGTTACTCCAACACGATCAAAGACACCAGCAGAAGAACTGCCCAACCATACCACATGACGGGGTAAAAACAGAAACAATATCTACACATTTAATCATCTTATGGCCTCTAGTTCATGTTGTTCCGTCAGTTTACTATAAACACTGATATTGTAAAACTCTGGCATTCAGATGGCAGGAATGAGGGAATTTCTGGACAACCATCATGTGAATATGAATCATATGGCTCATGTTCAGTCCAGACTGGGATCAGGAAGCAACTCCAGTCCCTGCACTCCAGCGCTCCAGAGAGCTGCCAAACACCCGGTACAACAGCACAAATCAAATCACATGTGTTACTCATCAGGGGTCTACTCATCATGAATCAAAATCTCATTGACCCTTTGAGATAAAAGAGCTCGATGTACTATAAAACATAAGCGTTTTTTCCACCATCAGGCCGAACGGTTCTGAGCACAGTATGGAATGATTACAGTACCATTTCCACATGAGCTCTGTTCGGCATGGCATGATTATTAACAGTTCTCTGCTAACTTGAATTCTAGCTAACCATACTCAACCGTGCTGGTGCAATGGCTTTAGTACGTGCCGACTCACGATTGTCAATTTGCCAACTCCAAGGAAACAATAGTGCACTCGCTCTAATGTTTACCTCTCTTGCTGTTGGCAATAGACGGATCTGTTACGTACTTACTGCTGATTTTACCGCACCACGGTGGAAAAAGAAAGCGTAATCATGCCAACTGGCCCAGATCAGCACGAAACAGTACAGTTTTTCAACTAAAACTGTTCGGCCCAATGGTGGAAATGCGGCTATATTATTACTTTAACTAGTCCCATTGTTTCCAATGCCGATTCTCATTACCATGACAATATGTTTTTTTACTGTGGCGCTACTGCACTAGAATTCTTTAATTAAAATCAGTGAAAAAGAAATGCAGCACCAAGGGAGTAATATAATGTATAAATACTAAACAATGTATTTTTTTGTCACGTTGCGCTAATGAGATTTAATGGCCCTAAAATTAACTGTTGGCAAAATATAATTTCTTATTTGTTTCTTTTGATTTTGAAGTAAAAATAGCAAGGATATTTACTGGACAGTTATCGTGAGAATCTTGTTAAAAACTAAACTGAAAGTTGCTAGTTCTGAAGGTTACATAGATGAATTAATCATCAGTGTAATTAAATGCCATCAGAAGAACTAATAATTCAAGTGGAAACGTCTGTCTAACCATGTGTCGTTTCTGGCTGTGTGCAGCACCTGCTGCTCTGTGTATTCTTCTAAAGGTTCCCTGCATTAGAAATTAGTGGCTGAAGTTTATTTTTAACAAGATTGCTGATCATTTCAGTCTGCTATTGAAGGATGATGCAGTTAAAAAAACTATTATTTCATATGACAGCAAACACGCAGCTTGTTTGTACTGTAAGCAAAGCAAAGTTGCTCATTTTTCATGTGAAGCTGTTTCTTAAAGTTGCAGCAACTAAAAATTGACTGTTTAAAGTGTAAGAGACAGGGTGGGAAATGGTCATTAACACTAAATCATGACAAATGATAAAGGAAAATTCAAATGACGAAAACACTATGTTACACAATTTTTGTTCCTGGGTAGTCAGTGTTATTTCCTAATTGCTTATGCCTTAAAAGTATAGAAAATGGCTATTATTCCCCACAAACTTTGCTTTTGTGACCAGGACAGTGATATTTTGAAATGTACCTATTTCCAATGAGAAAATTGTCTTTTCGTTCACATAAAAAAACAACATATATGAATCCAAATGAACATGTATTTATACTAAAGTAATACAAAAATGACTACAAAAGATTTAGAAGTGAGTAGTTTTCCGAGATTCAAGATTATACTGTAAATCACTTTCACGAATCAGCCCCCAAATGTCGTCTCCCATCATGTTCTTGTTATACTGTCCTTGGTAGCGGCATTCAAAGTCCAGTATATCCTGATGGAAGTGCTCGCCTTCCAAGTACGCTCCCATGTTCTCCTTGAATTTAACAAGATGAGCATCAAGGATATGGACTTTAAGGGACATCCTACAGCCCATTGTGCCGTAGTTCTTCACCAGAGTCTCAACCAGCTCCACATAGTTTTCGGCCTTGTGAAGCCCCGAACCACTGCAACAAATCAATTCCAAGCTGCTTTGTCTTTACTAGTGAGCTTCTTAGGGAATTCATTTCATTCAAGGATCTTCTTTATTTGTGGTCCGACGAAGACACCGGCTTTGAACTTTGCCTCAGGCAGCTTAGGGAAGAAGTCTTGAAGGTTTGCGTGAAGTTTTATGAAGGCCTGACTCATTTTTTGTCCATAGAAATTATGAAAAGATGTAGGATCTAGCATTACATATTGAACAATACTGTATCTGATCCAAAGGTGTAAAAGACTGTGAATTCTCTTGATTTTAGAACATGAATGTGTGCTCCAGTCGAGAGATTCATCATAGCAGCTCCATGTCTGATGTCACATCTCCTCTCTCTCCAACACTGGATGATGTGTTCTTTAACCCTGATGATCAACCACCCAAGGTTTGTCATTATGTTCCTCAGGGTCCTACTGGTTCCTGACATGTTTGTTTTTAGAGTGGGGCAGTGTTATTTTTATAATATGAATCAGTCCTATTGTATGAAAGATTTTCAAGTGTCTGAAAGATACTGTATCAACACACACACACACACATACACACACACACACACACACACACACACACACACACACACACACACACACACAGTGTATTCAGTAAGTATTCAGACCCCTTAATTTTTTCACATTTTGTTATGTTGCAGCCTTATACACAATTGCTTTTAAAAGAAAATTCACATCAATCTACACTTCATACCTCCTAATGACAAAGCAAAAACCAGATTTTGATAACTTTGCAAATTTATTAAAAAGAAAAACTGAAATATCACATTGATATAGGTATTCAGACCCTTAACGCAGTACTTAGTTGAAGTACTTTTGGCAGCGAAGTCTTTTTGGGTATGATGCAACAAACTTTGCACATCTGGATCTGGATTTCATTCTTCTCTGCAGATCCTCTCAAGCTCAAGTCCTTTAAGTGCTTTTTTGCTAATTCCAAGCAAGCTTTCATGTGTCTTTCACTGAGTTGAGGTTTCCATCTGGCTACTCTGCAATAAAGCCTAGATCGGTGGAGTGTTGCAGTGATGTTTGTCCTTCTGCAAGTTTCTCCCATCTTCACACATGATCTCTGGAGCTCAACCAAATGATTATGCAAGAAACCCTAACTATACCAGTGAACATGAACTTGACACGTAAACTACACTAGACATAAGCACATATCTGTTAATCAGAAGGTTGCTGTTTCGATCTCCACAGTCACCACCATTGTGTCCTTGAGCAAGGCACTTAACTCCCGGTTGCTCCGGGGGGATTGTCCCTGTAATAAGTGCACTGTAAGTTGCTTTGGATAAAAGCATCTGCCAAATGCATAAATGTAAATGTAAAGACACATGAACATGGAGGGAAACAGGAAGATCACATGACAAGGAAATGGGAACAAAACATGACATGAACTTTTCAAAATAAGAGACATGAAAAACAGGAACCAACAGAATAAACCCCCCTCTAAGGGGCGGCTCCCGATAGATATATTGATAGATTGATTGATTGATTGATTGATTGATTGATTGATTTATATAGGATAGATAGATAGATAGATAGATAGATAGATAGATAGATAGATAGATAGATAGATAGATAGATAGATAGATAGATAGATAGATAGATAGATAGATAGATAGATAGATATCAATATCTCGAATCAATATTTCGTGAGCAAATATGTATATTTTAAGTAACCATGTAATAATCACGAACCGCTCAGTGTTGGAGTGGTCCTGGTTAATTTTGCGATGAATACATTACAATCCGTTACATATCAACAATTCAATTAAACATTAGAATTCAATTTTGTTTACTCACCGGCATTACTGCTGTGTCCAATATAGTTTGGTTTTGCTCCATTTTTCAATATTAGTTTATTTGCAATGCCATATTGTTTCTCAAAAGAATCCATAGAGAAACGTGTCGAGCATTCAGGACTTCATTTAAGTACATTTAAGCCATTAATTCCTAACATTGAGATCATTCAGAAATCTATGCACAGATGCTGTTTTTCCACAACCAGCTTTATACCAATTACCCTGCATGGGTTGAGTATATTTGACAGTACATGTGTGCTGTTTGGTATCATCACAGGGTGCATTTTAAAAATAATGAAAGCTTGCAATATTTTGCAACAGCTGAGTTTATTTTTAGCTTTTATGGTTTTAAACTGAGTAATGTAACTCCAAACTGTTTTTGTTTTAAATTGTGTTCTTGCAGTGGTTCTGATGAAGGCTATCTTTATATGCTTCTCACAACATGTAAAACTGTTCTTACTAATGCAGATAAATGCATTTGGGTTCCATACTGTTTATTTAGATCTTCCTTTACAGTTTTCATTATAGGGAAGTTCAGGGTTTTATTGAGTTTCAGAACATTTGTGCTGTGTCAGAAAGCTTGGTATAGGTGGTGGCTGCTAAACATTTGGCCAAAACGGCTTCCTCTGCCAAAGGGAGGTGCCTTCCTTCCTTAAATGTGATACATTCATTCACAGCAAAAATGTGGTCAGCACTTTAAAAACCACAGTGAAGAACGAGTCATGGCACAGAAACAGAAATGTAGGTCAAAGGCATTTGATGATGAATACTATGAAACAAAAAACATTTGAACACATGTTACCTACTACATTGTAAAGCTAAAGCACCTTTTGAACGTTTAGCTACTATTTAGCATCTGCTAAATGCCTTGACAATTAATGTAAAAAATACTAATATTGTAAAGTTAACACTCAGAAAACAAATTGAGACATAATCTCATGATTTTCTTAAATATGTATTCTCAAGATTCCAGAAAGAACAACTTCAAAGTTCAAAGAACCCTTGACTCATCGCAGATTTGGATCCAAGTAAGTTTATTCACAGTGTGCTGTTTGAAATGTGTGAACCATAAGTAACACTTACTACTCTTAGACTTCTAGTTTAGAATTATTAGATCTAGATCCTAATTTTTACTTTTATTTGCTTTAATTAATTAACTAAATTATTTAATTAATTAAAGGGTTAGTTTACCCAAAAATTTAAATTCTCTCATCATTTATTCATCCTCATGCCATCCCAGATGTGTATGACTTTCTTTCATCAGCAGAATACAAATGAAGATTTTTGGATGAATATCTCAGTTCTGTACATCCATAACAGGGTCCAAAACTTTAAAGATCAAAAAAGCACATAAAAGTAATCCACACATCTCTAGTGGTTAAATCCATAACTTCAGAAGCAACATAAGGGTTTGGATGAGAAACAGATCAATATTTAATTTGTATTCTTTTTTACTTTAAATCTCCACTTTCAGTTTCTCTTCCACATTCTTCAAGTCATACAGTACAAAGTCATGCACATTTGGGATGGCATGAGGGTGAGTTAATGATTAGAGGATTTTCATTTTTGGGTGAACTATCACTTTAATCATATTTTATTTATTTGTGTGGTTTTTGTTTTTTTAATTATTTTTTTATTTTATAAGTATACATTCATTAACTTTTTTTTTTACTTTAATTAGAATTTGATTAGTTTAGATTAGAATTAGATTTTATTTTTGCACTCTCAGACTCCTTAGTCTTCTCAAAGTTATTCAGAAGCCTACTGGTTTTCTTTAGATGATGAACATCTGATTTTGTGTCTTTGATTTCTCCTTTATTTCCTTCACAAATGAAGTGGAGGTCATTTGTCTCCTTTGGACAACAGTATCAATATATTTTACTCCAGCAGCTCAACCAGCAGCAGTCAGTCAGGTAACCAAATGAGTTTTTATACTTCCTTTACTCATTGAAATCTGCATCACAGCAGAATAAGATGCATTGTTCAAGTATAAAGCCCTGTACGTAGTCATGCACGTCTAGTTTTATAGACATTCTTCTTCTCGCAGGTTACCATGAGGTGGAAAGTCCAACATCACCACAAAACCAGGTAGGCGTACTGTATGTTTCTCTTTGAACCCTTTGAACAAATATAGTATTGAGTCTCATTTAAATGAGTGACAATGCATATATAATTATCATAATAATCATGAGTATATTGTGTGTTTCAGGGTTTTGGAATCAAGTCTCATTTCAGTCCGTTAGTGAAGTTAGCAGAGTACTCTTCGTCCAGTGATGATGATGATGATGATGATGAGAATAGCAGGTGATCTCACTTTTCTCACCTCTCTAAAGCTCGGTTGTGGTAGAGATATCCTGCCAGAAAGTTCTTTAAATATGCCCTTGATTTTTTTTTAAACACTGTGTAGATCATGGGAAGTATATCAGCTATTACAAAGGCCTTGTGAAAAGGTTTTTGAACTATTTTATCAACAATACAAGCAAAATAATACGGCTACCCAATCTCGAGTAGATTATTCCTCACCAAACCCTCTGTTACATTATGATACCTGAGAGTGCAGTCTCTATAGAATAATCTGCAATAACAGACTGTTTTTGAAGTGATCATGGGCAGATCATGTGATGTAAGTTAGTGTGTAAGGAGACAGATGGATGTTGACAGATGGGTCACAATCTCAGAGGTTGTGAACATGTTGGATTCTCTAAACCAAAACTGACCAGTGAATACATGAAAATCCAAATGTTGGAGTCTCTGAGGCAGTTTGACGCTGACATCATGTCATTCTGACAGTATTTCACCTCTGCAAAGCCATATAAGCTTTTGCTGATACTTAAGATGTAACTAGTATATTGTAGAAGGCAGAATTGCAGTATGGGCAATAGGTTTTCTTGAAGAGAAGAATGTGTCTGGTTAGTCGATTTGTAATTCAGGGAACCCTCTAAGTAGTCCGTTTTGAAAATATTTAGTTTTGCTAGTAGTCCTTGTCCTGTTCTTGCCTGGGAATGCAGCCTGGAAAAGACATTCCAGCTTTGCTCAACAGAATCAGGACTACATGAGAAGTGTCTGCTGGTCACTGTCCATCTAATATATTCACAAACCCCTGCAGACACCTGGTTGAAAACATTTCAGGCTCTGAAGTGTTTTGTTTCCAAACTTTAGGTTCAATTTCATTAAAATGAGGGATGGGCGATACCACTTATTCTCTTTTCGATCCAATACTAATAATTTAGAGTCCAATATCGTCAAAACCAATACCGATTTTTCTTTTTTTTACATTTGTGACCCTAAACAGAAAATTATTAGACTTCTTTTTTGTTTACCCTTACAAAAATGAACCATGGGTTCACTACAGTAACTATATTTTAACCATGGGATTTAGTTAAACCATAGTTACCACACAATTAAACATGGTTACTACTACAATATTACTGTAGTAAATCCATGGTTAACTTATTTTTTTTAATTATTTATTAACAACAATTACCCACAAAATGGCACCTTTAGATATGTTTTTATTTAGTGTGAATTTACTCCAGAAGCTGTTTCACAGATTTTGTATCATTACGTCTGCAAGGCACTGATCCCTCTTGTTTGAACGAGTCTTGTGACGGTGCAAGCGCTTGTAGAAATAGTTCTCTTCCTGCACAAGTATTTCCTAATATAGCCTAATCCTTTTTATTTCACTTTGAAGCTTAAGATTATTGTTTGTGTTCATGATAACAAATAATAATATACAGTGTATATATATAATTCATAATTACTGATTATGAATCTGATTTTGTTTGTTGCAGGTCTCCTTTGAGCAATGGGAGACATTTGTTGTCCAGAGGACAGTCTCATGATATAGTTCTTCAGCCTCAGCACAATCTCAAACAGCAGGAGGTAAAGTCATCTTCATCTTCAGTGTGATCTGGCTGTTGTTTTAGGTAACCAGCTAAAATGAACAACGAGCACATCTGCCTGTTCTTTCTCAGCAAGGATTGAAGCATTCAAGATCATTTAATCAAACTAAGACACTTCAGTGCTTAAATGCAACACTATGTATTGTGATATTGAAGCATAGTTCCACCAATGATGATTGATATATTTCATTTTCATCCATTCCAAAACACCTGTCATGTCAAAAAGGGCAGCAAACCTAAATATCATACATTTTAGAAATTATTTTTGTGTGTTTTAAAACCATAGTGAAGGCTGATTTTTTTTTTTATTTATTTGTTTTTGTTTTATAAATGTTTTATTCGGCAGTTTTATTGTTTTTTTTTTTTTTATTGTTTTTTTATTATTGAACAAATCACATACTGATACAAACCCCAACAGCCAGGGGATACAAAGAAAAATACAATATATATATATATATATATATATATATATATATATATATATATATATATATATATATATATATATATATATATTAGTGCTGCACGATAAATCATATCGCAATCGCGATGTCAGCCTGTGCGATTATATGAGGGCAAAATGCTGTGATTATATTAAATATATAAGTGCCTGTGTGGACGTGACACCCCATTCTCTCTGAGAGCTGTTTGCCCATTTTCTACACTGCTAATAAAAAGATGACCAGTCAGTCTCAGTTTAGGGAGTGTGGTCATGTCATCTCAGTTTCCGGTGTTCAGCGTGGAGATGAATGCCGAGCAGACCGACACTGATCTGGTGGCCAGAAAAAAAAACACAGATAACATCTTGGCGATATATCTTTATTTCATCCTTAATTAAGCTTAATATAATACGGGAAATAAACTCAAACTCCAAACTGTCATTCTCTGTGCGATCAGAGCCGCTTCAACCAGTCGCGGAACAGACCCGATCTAAGCGGGTGTCGAGACCGGGAGAGATTTAAAGTTCCGCCGGCTGATGCGCACTCTAACACGGAGATGCTCGTCTCACACCCCCGCTGTCTGCAGCGCAACGTGTAGCATCATTGAGATCATCATCAATCTTATGTGAAAAATAACACTAAACTATACAACAATAAAATGTGTTTGTGTGTTTGTGTTTGTATATATATATATATATATAGGTTTTGGATAGACAAGATTGACAAATGCTTATCAATAATACTCTTATGGATAAAATGTTTACAGTGTTCAGTGGCTAAAATATCAATATGACTAAATGTTACTAAAATATGACTAAAATGTCAACAGTTTTCATTGACTAAAACTACATTAAAAAGCTCAGTAAGCCAAACAAAACAAAACACAATTACAGATATGACAAGCCTTCACAGAGATATAAAGAGACATGATGCACCGTTAGCAAAGTGGGATTTCAGAAATTGATCCACACACTGGACAAGAGGTACCAGCGATAAGTAGAACTTTTTAGAAAGAGTATTTGGAAATACCAGTTGGTCATTTAAAAAAAACAACAACAACAACAACAGTTTTAGTGGTTTGAGTGAACCTCACTTTTCTATCCAGTTTCCTTTTCAAAAGAGTTTATAGAAAGTACATGTTACATCCTGCTTAAATGTCCCTGTTTGTTGGACAATCTCATTTTCATAAAAATGTGTATGTTCTTATTTATTGTTCCATTTTATTTAGGTGTAATATTGAGAAAGAACAAGTTTGCAGTAATGCTGCATTTATAGTTGTTGTTCTTGCTAGTTTGTATGTTTGAGTTGAGAAATACACATTTCAGCATTATCAGTAATCTATTTGTGCATTTTCCTTGATTACCAAGCAAGCTGACTCATGATACTATTTGTTTATTATATCGCATATCGCAATATTAGCCTCAATAATCGCAATATAACATTTTCCCAAATCGTGCAGCCCTAATATATATATATATATATATATATATATATATATATATATATATATATATATATTTTTTTTTTTTTTTTTTTTTTTTAAATGACTTGTTCATTGAACTGTTGTATTTAAGCAATATCACACTCACAATAGTGCAATATGACCCTACATCAGCATTGCTGTGATTACCTATGGCACTCGGTCTCGTGGAAGAATCACAGCAATGCTGATGTAGGGTCATATCACACTCTTGATATTGCGAATGTGATATTGCTTAAAAAAAATATATATATATATATATATATATATATATATATATATATATATACGTATATATATATATATATATATATATATATATAATGGCATGTAACATTACACAAAGCTTCACGAAATGAAAAAACATAACATTTGTCCACAAATGTTAAGCTCAAACTTATTCAATTATTCAACATAAATGTATTTTAAATCATAAATGATACAACGTCTGACATTGGCAACAAAACGGAGAGCTCTATACTAAAGTGACCTAAACAAAAACACTGCATTTATTTTGATTGATTGTAATGAGAAAACCTAATATGAACTAATAATTCTGCAGTGCTTGAAGTGGGGAGGTACTCACCGGTATGCAGTACCTGCACTTCTCTAATTTAGTCTACAGAGTAACAGAGGTTTTTCTTGTGTACCACCACTTCTCAGAGTCTCTTAAATACCTCTTTTAATGTAATTATGTACGATTTTAATGTAAATAAACACATATTATTAAGTATAATATAATTAAAACAGTTTTGTTTACATGTTAGTTGCAATAAAATTGTTAGATAAGATAAATACAGAAGACGTTTGGCCCCAGTACAGGTTATAAAACCCCAAGTTTGTTTACTTATTTTTAAATAAACATATTTTGCTGACAAAAACTGCAACAGCTCCTCAGAGTATATTATATTTCCCCAAAAAAATCAAGATTAATACTAACAAGGAGAGTACCTGCACTTGTTTCTTCCACTTCAAGCACTGTATGCATATGAAACTTGGCCAAAATGTATTAAAGATTATACAAATAAAACAAAAATCTTGATTTGTGTTGCCAAATGGCACATCTTTCCAGCAGAATGAAAATTGAGTGTGAACAATGATGTCTGATTTATGAGCGAATTGTTCTTTTGAGTCAGTTGTTTTCAGTGAAACGGTCATACACATTCACAGATTGCTCTCTAAATTATTTATCTAATTAGTCTGTATCGAAATGACTTTTAAAAGGCTTATCAGATATCACAAACAACTGAAAAAGATAATGGTTGCAGGGTTTGTTTTCCATGTTTGTCCACCAGAGTGCAGCAAAAGTTACACAAAATGTTCATCAGAGACCTGCAGCATCACAAACTAGAGATGGTTATCAACTTCCTGACCTCCTGCACAAAAGCCCCATATATCAACTCAACTACCACCAACCCAACACTCAAAACGCACTGGAGGTATGTCTGCAATTACAGCAACACATCTGCACTCACTACACAGCGTCCCAGCTATGTTCAAAATCTGTTGCTTATGATTTCAAGCTGTAATATTTTGTGTCTTGCACATGAAAGATGTAATGTTCAGTGATATTGGGGCAGTTTCCACTAGAGGGAGATGTTAAACTCATCTGCCTCTGTTTAAGCTTGTGTTTGCACAGATGTGAAACTGTTCATAAGCCAGTTAGAATTTAAATAAAACTAATAAGGAACATCCCATACAACCATTCTTAAAGGAATGTTCCAGGTTCAATACAAGTTAAGCTCATTTGACTGCATGGCATAATGTTGATTAGTGCAAAAATGTATTTTTACTTACAATGGAAGTGATTAGGGCCAATCTGTAAGCTTGAAAATACTCACTGTTTCAAAAGTATAGCCACAAGATGTTAATGTGATAAAATAAGGTACTAACTTTTAGTGTAAAGTTATGCCTAATTTTAAAACTTTGACAATGTACTGTAATGTCAACCAACCCTAAAATCCTAAAATGACTGTAAAAACAGCTATTTAAACAACTTTACAGCTCAAATAATACATGTTTTAAGAGCAGAATTAATGTAAGTGCTTTTATAAAATGATAAGCTTCACATTTCTGCCTTTAAACCCTCCAAAAATTGTCCCCATTCGCTTCCATTTTAAGTGCCTCAGTGTATCCTCCATTTTTGTTTATTATTTTTGTGCCAACCAGTATTATGCCACAAATGCTGTCGATTGAGCTGAACTTGTATTGAACCCAGAACATTCCTTTAACACTTACCAAACATTCAGAAGTCTAAAATATACATCACAGAATTATGGTTAATTATGTATTATGTTTTTGATTGTTCTACTGAGATACGATTAATGTGTTAATGACATAAAAATTTACTATCTATCATTCTATCCATCCTGCGTGCTTGTATTATTGTGTGTTTACAGAAACTGCTGAATAATCAGGCAGGAAAAAGCACATCTTCCTCTTCGTCATTTTCATCGTTTATCGACCCTCGATTGCTGCAGATCTCTCCACCTCAGAGTCCACAAGGACACGGTCAACGTGAGTCCAAATCTTAACATAAGCACTCTACACATATCTCACATATACAGTATACCTCTCTCTCTTTGTGTGCTACAGTGAATGTGAGGTGTGAGCCGTGCAGGAGAGAGCCCCACAGGAAGGGTTCGGTTGTGAACGTTAACCCCACTAACATACGGCCTCAGAGTGACTCGCCGGAGATTCGCAAATATAAGAAGAAATTCAATACTGAAGTGTTGTGTGCTAGTCTGTGGGGTAAGACTCCTATTTCACTCTTAAAAACTGAAGGCTTGGACCAAACTTTAAAGCAGTTTTCCATTGTAAAGCATTTTTTTATGATCTGCTATTTAACAGTGGTGTCCTTTACCTTAATAATTGTTTGTGTGTGTGTGTGTGTATGTCTGTGTGTAGGTGTGAATTTGTTGGTTGGCACAGAGAGTGGTCTGTGGCTGCTGGACCGCAGTGGTCAGGGTAAAGTATACTCTCTCATCAGCCGCAGACGCTTTCAACAGATGGATGTGCTAGAGGGACTCAATGTACTTATTACAATATCAGGTATACATAAAATACACTGTTTTACAACAGGGATTAGTCTTAGATTTATACTGGCAAAAAATATATCTAGAACAATTACCATAAGATTTATTGCAAAACAATGTATAAAATGTGTAGATTTGACATTGGATTGTGCCACATCCAAATAGCCAAATTAATATAAAATATCAACTGAATTCGGTATAAATAATTTCCATGCAACTGTAAACTGCCTACAGTTACGCTAAGTAAGGGATAATGTACAGTCAGCCAGACATTATTGCAAACCAAACTTCAACAGACCCCGACCCAAAGCAGATTTTCCCTTTTAATACATGGCTACTTTCCAAATAATTACATAAAAGAAAATTAAGAATGTTTTTGAGGAGAAATGATTGTATTATGTTAGGAGACAAAGACATGAAAAGATTCAAGAGTCATCATATGTAGGAAACCAGTTGCCTTGGACAACTGTCAATTATACAATTTAGCGCTTATTATAAAAAAAAAATATTTTATTCTGGATAGCTATGTAATAATGAAGCATATTACTCTGAGTATTATTACCAATCAATTTATAACTGTAACAGGTAAAGAATGGGCAAGGAGGCGGGAACCGGCAGAACAGTCAACATCACTTTAATGATGTAACTGAACTTAAAACAACATAAAACAAACATAAACACACACACTGTGTGTGTTTCTCTCGAACTGGCATCTCCAGCTCCATTTATCTCTCTCTCTCGCTGATTACGAGACTCAGCGCTGGCCGTACACCCTCACGGCATGACCACGCCCTCCTCCTCGTCACAATAACATATGTTTAAAAACAAAAATAAATATACAGTATTAATTGAACGTGGTGTCTTTTATACCATCACTTGTGTCACTGGGTTTGGAATGGCTTGAATGCATGAATGGGTTTGCATTTTGCAATGAGTATTGCGGGTTTGAATGAAGTGCAGTTTAATTTTGCGGTTCTTTTCCGGTTATTGCACCATCTATTATCATTAGAAGAATAGAAATATGGAACAAATATGGTCTTATGTTCTTTTGCACATTAACCATGTCCTTGTTGAATGTCAGGTATATTTGTATGACAGTGACGCCTTCCAATATACGCATGGAAAATGTGATGCTCATAAGGACTAATTAGATGTAGGCTGCATTCAATTGTAAGAAAAAATGTAAGTATAATTAATCATATTGATCTGCTTGCACACAAATCATGGCTAATTTTAAAAGGGATCGATAGCTCTCCAAATGTTTAGACTTTGCACCGAGAATTGGCCTGCTACTGAAATGCTTCCTATTTCTCAGGAAAAAAGCAAATTGCAATTTGCTGCACTTCATTTACACACAATACACCCACAGTTATGCCAACAAAATAGCTCGAACCCACGCCCACTTGCAGTGAGACAAAAATTACACTTAGAATTAGCATTCTTACGGTCGTTGCACATAGCCAAATTGCTTTTAAGGCAAGTCAATTTACTCAGCGTCCATCTTTGGAATGCTCCCAGGCAGCTATTTTCTATGTAAACAAGTGGCTATTAGTGCAGCTCTTATCTACTTGAATGGGGAAAGACCAAAATCTCCAAAATGGCTTGTCAAGATTACAATCAAAGAATACATTTAAAATAAGCAGTAAACTCTGACAACATTAGTATCATAAATTGTGCTTCTTTAACTCCGATCTTGCTAAAAAATTTATTTTAATTTTACTGGCTGGTTCAACTAATGTGCATGCACGTTCTCGAGTTGACTGACAGGAGATGTCTGTATCTGTATAAGGTGGGACTTTCTTTTCTACATTCGTTGGCCATTGGCCATTCCAATTTCTCCCATTTATTTTAATAGAAGTGGTCTGTGTCTGCTAAACTCTCACTGATATAGCACTGCGCCTAGCTCGGTTACGAAACAATAGTCCATTATTTTTATTTCATAAAGCGGAAAGTATTTTAGAAAGTAGTTTATGAATCATGTAATTACAGGGTTTCCACGGGTCCTTAAAAAGTTTTAAATTTACTTTTTAAAATGTAAGGCCATAAAAAGTCATAAATATCTTAAATAAATAACAAGAAGTCTTAAATTTCGTTTGCTGAGGTCTAAAATTTTGGGGTGTGAATAGAGGAGAAGCTTAAAACAGCAGAATCTGCGTGAGTTAAAATCATCTCTCGCTCTCTCTCTCTCTGTCTCTCTGTGTCTCTGTCTCTCTCTCTCTCTCTGTGTGTCTCTGTCTCTCTCTCGTGCATCGGCCATTTAGCAAATGGTGTTATTTTGTGTCTCTAACACTGTCGCTCCTGCTTATAATCAACAAAGCGGTCAACGTTACAATTTGCAAACCCACAAGTTTGGAGCGGTCTTTTGATGCCTTTCAAATCTTGCCACTTCTTTATTTTACACTACATTTGACAATAATTGTAAAGCTAACAGAACTACTCAGCTGCAGAATTACACCTGTTATATCTCTCATCTCCATCTCTCTTGAGCTCCATCTGACATATACAGGGATCTTCTCTGCCATCTGAATCAGTCAATTTAAAAATAATTGTAATAATATACAAAACAATAATAATATAAAATTATAATGAAAATATATGATATATATGTAATATTTAGTATATAATCTGTTTTCAATATACATCATAACTAATTATGCAGCACAGTTCTCTTTCATAATTTAATCTGTTAACATTTTCAATACATATTGTCAACTTTAAATGGACATTTTTAAGGTAACTGACGAGTTTAGATATTTACTTGAGATATTTTACAAAAAAATTGAAACGGTCATTACTTAACTTCATTCTGTTTCAAACCTATATGATTGGTTTTTTTTCAGAGATATCAAAATGAGATATTAGGGAGTTTCAGTGACCATTCACTTACATTGAATGAAAAACCAAATGCAGTGACAGTGAATTGAGACTGAGACTAATGTTATTCAGCACATGCTAGACCTGATTCAAAGCAGCGGTATCTTTGCTTTTTAATGACAATGACAACGAGGCTGTGCGGGATAGACGTACAGTCTCTTTGATGAGATGTACTGGAGTTTAAAGTGTTTTTGGATCGTTCTGCAGACAAAACATTGGAAATATCTCTTTTCAAAGACACTCAATATACAAAAATTAGACAACATGAGTTGTGGAAAATCAGATGGGATATTGGAGCTTTTTACAGATTTATATGTTGCATGCCATTGAAGAGATCTGTCCCTCACCGCCTCGTTTCCATTCCCATTAAAAATCAAACATGGCGCTACTGTGAATAAAGTCTATATTCAATCTTGCAGGATTGTGTGCTGTAAGTGGTGGCAGAAAGCCGTTAACTGTTGAGTTATATTTGACAGATTAGAGGATTAAACGAAAGTATGACACAAAACCATCATAAATACAAACATATTCATAGCGATACAATTACTATAATAAAATGAGTTAATATATAACATGTAATCATGTTCAGTATAAATGTTTGCTGCAAAGTGTGAGTTGAAATGACATCAGTCCAGTCAGCTCTGTTGATGATCTTGAAGACAAAATCATTTCAAGATCTTTGACATAAGCAGTGACATTGCCAAAGCATTGGATTATTGCATCACGTCCTGCAGGAAAGCAAGTGACTAAAGAGAAGGGTCACAATATAGGCTACATACTTTAGGCTACATGCATTCTTAATGAATTCATTTACAGTTTTAATGTTGTATTAACTTATTTAAAAAAGAAAACACATAAATGCACAATAAAATATAAAAAACATCCAAGAACTTTCAGTGGTTTTGCATTTACCAGCTTATGAATTATTTAAAAAAAATTATTATTATTATTGCATAAATGGTCTTAATTCTTCTTATATTTGGCCTTAAAAGTCTTAAATTTCATTCCTTTGAACTTGCAGAAACACTGTAATTAGAAATGTAATACATTTTCAATATAGTAATCATTAAAGGTATCGAATTACAACTTAGATTTGTAATTTGTAGTGGATTAGTTTTTAAATAACTTACCTAACACTGGTTTTTGGAATACTGAAAGAGCTAAAATGAAAGGTATACTGAAATCACTGGTCAGGGTTAGGGTCTTAACCATAAACCATAAGCCTTCCATTTCACAATCATCTGAATGTTTGTTTGTTTTTTGTTTTACTAAAGTGTGTAACTGCTGTGGACGTCATGTGTTCCTTATTCCCTGTGGACAGGTAAGAAAAACAAGCTGAGGCTGTACTACCTGTCCTGGCTGAGGAATAAGATATTGCGCAATGATCCAGAGGTGGAGAAAAAACAGGGCTGGACGTCAGTGGGTGAGCTGGAGGGATGTGTCAACTACAAAGTTGGTGAGTCTACAATTGACTCTACAAACACCTCTTAAGCAGTCTTTTAAAAGGACTCATTTTAATGCAGACTGAAAATAGCAATCAAAATCTTAAGAGAGAATTCACTTAATTCATTTATTTGCACATGCTGTCTGCATTGAATAAGCATTGAAATTTGTATGTTTTATGTGCTGAAATACTGCACATTGCAGTGCTTTATAACATGGCGCTGTGGAATACTCGATTCTGATTGGTCAATGGCTCCATCTAGCAGTTTGATAGTAACAACTGCACATCCGGGTATTAAGACGTATGAGACCGGTCATCGGGTATTGCGAGTCATCTTTCCTGCTTACTTGGATCACTATTGTGATATTTACAAGAACACTAATAAAATAATTTCAGCTCAAATCAGTGTTTGTTATCCATTTATTTAATTAATTGGCTAGTAGTCTTGTAATAGGCGGAATATTGAGGAGTCAGATGGTAATTTCTACAAAGTAAACACCAACAGAGCTCCGATGTAAACCAGCTATTTATTTCTTCTATATAATAGCATAATTTTGACGCAAATAATTGTTTTATGTCCATTTATGTATTTATTTGCTTATTATCTGTGTAAGAAGTGGGATAATATACAATCATCTAGCAAAATAAACCCCCTCAGGATGAAACAGGAGTACTCCTCTTCGTGTCGGGATCCTGATCACCCTGTCGGGGTTTATTTTGTGATAACAACAGCTGACAGTACATTACACTTTACATAATGAGTGTAGGACTGACATGTTTCTATTGTTATTGATAGTGTTGTCTTTCATGTCATTGCTGTAAGGTTACATTTACCTGTTGATTGTATAATTTTACAGAGCGACTATTTGTACCTTTGACAAACTAGACAAGAGGTGTGGCAGTGGCGTGGGGGTGTGAATGACGTGTGAATAAGGGTAGGATTGTCCTAGTGACCCCGGTTTGAATCTACCTTTTGTCCCACTCTTTATTCCATCTGATTTTCTGTTGCCACTCTTAATATTTCCTTTAATACTACTTCAAATAATAAATATTAACAGTGAATGTTGGGGAGTGCAGAGAAGGGTTTGATCTGGAGGCGGGGTCTGTCGATCGCACACAGCATTGCTTATGTGTAGATTACATCACTGTATTACTAATATTGTAGTAATCATGTTTTTTTTGCAGAAACTGTACTTTTAATGCAATCAAACATGCTGTTACTACAATAATATGCTGGTAATATAGTCAGGGTTTTGCTGCATAGAGAAGGCCGCCTCCATCAATTTCGTGCCGCCTCGGCTGTCTACAAAACTCTGGTGGGTGTCTTTGTGGAAAACACTAACAAGTGTTACACTTGATGGATTGTCATTTGTAACTACAAATCCCGGCAATAATAATAAAATAATTCCATTGTCGAATAGTCGCTTGATGTCATTTAACATAACTTGAGATCATATAAACTATAATGATGACACACGAGATGAGAGGAGCGCTACAGCTTGAGTGTCTGATAGAAACACAGATCACAGCATGGTGATATATATCTTTATTTCATCCTTAATTAAGCTTCAAATAATACGGGAGCACACGTAAATAAACACAAACTCTAAAACTGTCATTCTCAGTGCGGTCAGAGCCGCTTCAACCAGTCGCGGAACAGACCCGATCTAAGCGGGAGTCGAGACCGGGAGAGATTTAAAGTTCCGCCGGCTGATGCGCACTCTAACACGGAGATGCTCGTCTCACACCCCCGTTGTCTGCAGCTCACAATGCCATCATCATGAGATCATCATGATAAGATCAATCTTGTGTGAAAAATAACACTAAAATGACAACAACAATAAAATGTGTGTTTTTATATATTGGTTTTGGATAGACTAGATTGACAAATGCTTATCAATATTACTCTTATGGATAAAATGTTTACAGTGTTCAGTGACTAAAACTACATTTAAAAAGCCCAGACTTTGTCAACTAAAACTTGACTAAAAAAACAAATAAAAATAGGATAATGTTGAGTAATTATGTTACAAACTAAAAAGGACATTTGACACAGGATTAACACTAAATAAAAAAACAGCTGACAAAATGAACACTAATATTCAGTTGTCAGGTCATTATGAGTGAATTAATGCAAAGCCAATGTTTACGTGTTCTTAACGTCACTTTTTAGGGATAGAGGTTAATGTAGTGTGTCTGTGGGACTCTAAATAAACACAATAAACACTGCAGTGATGCCCCTATACTGTATGTTAGCATTTAAATATGGGTGCAATTAGTATCTACCATTATTTGCACCAGGGTTGGGGTACAAATAATACTGGGGTGTAAATAGCATCTGCCATAATTGTATAAACACTTAATGTCTTACCTGTGATTACAGTTCGCTATGAAAAAATAAAGTTCTTGGTCATCGCTTTGAGGAACGCTGTGGAGATCTATGCCTGGGCTCCCAAACCATATCACAAGTTTATGGCTTTCAAAGTAAGTCTCTGACATTAGTAGATATGTAGTAGAATTCCTGTATAACCTTTCAACGTGTAAATCTTACAAAGTCTGTCAAGATTTCTGGATCATATTTCAACCCAAAATAACCCTCAAATTCAAAAATGAATAAATAAATATGCATTTAAATATTGCTGAATGAAGGCAATTTTTAGGACCATTTCATTTTTTGCATTGTGACATTTTTTCCATGACAATTAAGCACATTTCTCCCCAATTCTCATAATGCAACACAAAATATATTTTTACAATTATTTAAATTCTGAAGTATTTATACATCATGGTAGTATTTGTTGTTCTGCCTGTAATTTAAGATGATTTAAGCAGATTTTCCAAAAAGCGTCGTTGTTGTTAAACATTATTACAGTAATGAAAATCTAGTGAGATTTATGATGCTCTCATTTTTAGAAATGGGCTTAACTGGCATGAAGATAATATCACAATGCAAAAAAATGATGTTCCTAAAAATAGGCTTTAGTGTAGTTATGGAAAATAGCATTAATTATTTATTTCTTTTAAATTTACAGTGAAATATGACCTGGACATGTTTTTGACAAACTTTGTGAGATTCACCTTTGTGAGATAACTTTGGACCAAGGCTAAAGGATAGTTATGATCAAAACGGATACTTATAAAAAGTAGGCTGGTGTAATGATAGGTATTGTAATTGGGTTTGTGTGTATAATTGGGTCACTTTCTAGTACATGTCCTACTTCACTGCTGCCCTCAGAGACCTACTCCACTTCTGACGTTTACATTTAACACACATTTTTATAGAAATGGAAACATAGAATGTTTATTGAATGTTATTGAAAATTGTCACTTTTTCTGCAATTGGTTAGACAGGATGTAGCAGCTTTATTAGCTCACTGTTTGTTTGTTTTTGATGTTTTTGCAGTCTCTAAAGAACAAATAATGTCTCTGTTTATTTCTCATAGATTAAGAGTTACAATTGAGTTTTTCTTTATCTTTGGTCAGTCATTTAGCTCACTGCCTCAGAAACCCCTCTCTGTTGACATGACGGTGGAGAATGGACAGAGGTTAAAGGTCATCTATGGGTCTCACTCTGGTTTTCATGCCATTGATGTGGATTCAGGTTCACCCTTTGATCTGTACCTGCCCAGTCATGTGAGTGATCCAGCAAACATAGACCTACACCACTACAGAAATGAGTAAACAAAGTCTTTCTTTACACATTTTATGTCCATGAAATACACAGAAACAAAACCACTTTTGGTTTTGTAAGCCCCCAGAAATGCAGAGGCCCTGGGCAATCTCTGCCTATAGTTAACACCGGGCGGCACTGGTGATAATATGAATCTAATGGGAATCACCATTAAGAATAATGAGATTAATTGAATGAAAATTGAATGAAAGATACTCAAAACCCTTACTATTATAAAATCTGGATGTATATGTTTTATTTAGCCAATACCAACATTTTGCCACTCACTCTTCCAATTAGTTTTGCTTTGCAATTATCTTTTAGAAAATGTTCAAAGAGCTACAAAAGCTATTTTATTGTTCTAAAAATAAATAACTTTTTAAGAGAGCCACAATGAAAGATAAATACAAGACAAAAAAAATGATTATGAACTTTCTTTATGTTCTTTATGTTTGTTTTGGTAGGTATTTCTTTATAGTACACAGAAAAAAAGGATTATGAACTTTATACAATGCAATGAATGTATGGAATTATAAATAAATCATCATTTTTTCATTTTGCATTTTCATGCTTATGACTAATATGCCAGTTGGTTTTAGTTTGGTCAATATTTGGCCGATAAGTAGCAGTGTCTGATGCATTGGTGCATTCCTAATTTTAATGAGAATTCGGGAGGAAATGTCTTTATGCAAATCTTTTTGGAACTAACAAGGCATTATTGTTTTTATGCAATTTCTTTTTCTTTTTTTCTAAAAATATGTTGGACATTTTTTCGTGTGATTCACCCTAAATCAAAAGAACAGACATATTCAAATCCTCTCACGTTTTTGAAATGTGTGCATTAATGTTGTTTATGAACGTTTTGTATTCATATTACTCATTTTCCTGTGTAATATAAACAGTGAAATGTAATATGTGCATCATCGAGCTTATAATAGAATGTGAGTGGAGTGTTGTGATCTAGAGCTGTATCTCTCTACACACACCCACACAGCAGCATTCATTGCTCTGAGAGGAGTGAAAGTGTTGCCTGCAGAGCACACCCACAACTGTACCCACACTCCAAACACCACTGAGGTGGCCCACATACTATAGTTACGGGCTCATTCTCCCTCAAATACATGCGTGTGCGCTAGTTTCTCCAAACTCATCTCTAGTCCAAAAATATCTCTCTGCTGCCTTCACTATACTCCTAAAGCACAGACCATCTACCAGTAAATGACCTGTTATTTGACAGTTTTTTACTTATAACAGGCTGTAGATAAATTTAGCGTAAACTTGCAGCGTGCAGCAGAACTGGAGGCTGGGCATCACTCCATCATGAATGTTTTCTCTTCACACTTTTTCATTCACTCACTCTCTCTCTTACACACACACACACACACTGCTTTTAATGCGCTAGCTGTTGCATTTTGCAGTCTTTCACTCAGTTGTTGGGCTTCATTGGCACACAACTCTTTTCCGTGCACTTTTCTTTGCATTGTGTAATTCTGCCTCACTCTTGGAAACACACACACACATTGTCTGTTGGTGTTTTTGCACGGTCGGTGCTGATGAGAATCCCTCGCCAGAGGATCAAGATCACGCTGCGTCTCTGGATGCCCGTGTTGATGCTCAGGATTGTGGTGGCTCTTCAGAGTGATAGCAGCACAGTGTGTGTGAATGTATCAATCAATCAGGCAAGTACAGTGCCAGCTGTGTGTGTGTGTGTGTGTGTGTGTGTGTGTGTGTGGGGGGTGTTTATGTGGTTTACGAGTACACAAACTGGTTTTTACAAGGGTATTATGCTATAAATGTGGTTTATGAGGACATTTCTAGTGTCCCCATAATTCAAATCACTTTCTTAAAGGGATAGTTCACTCAGAAATTCATATTCTGTCATTATTTACTCACCCTTATTTTGTTCATAACAGGTATAACTTCATTTTATGGAACACTGAAGTAGACGTTAAGCAGAATGTAAGAGACATATTCTGACAGTGCCCGTCACTATTCAAAAGTGAACGGTAACTGAGACGTCACTTTTGTGTTCCACAGATGAAAGAAAGTCATGGGTTTGCAATAACATGAGGGTGGGTAATTGGAGTTTTCATTTTTGGATGAGCTATCATTTTATTCTGCTTGGCTGCAGTTTATGGTGACCAACTCTTCAAGCTTCAAAAGGATGCAAAAGTATAATTCAGAAGTCGATTAATTTATTCCATGAGACTCATTATTGTTCTGAAAACATACGATGAGGTTTGGTGAGAAACAAACTGAAATCTAATGTATTATTTAATGAAAATGTTGACCGACTGCACAAGAGCAACAGAATGCACAGCCCCCACTCGGAGAAAGGGTGTTCAAGCGAAAACTCATTTTGTTTATCATGAAAACAGGTCTGCCACAATTTTACTAACAACAAAACACAATACAGCTGATCACAAACCAGAAAACAGAACTTACTAAACATTTCTGAAGAGATTGTAGTCAAAGAATAGAGTACTGTGGGAAAAAACGATTTAGTTTCTAGCCCAAACGGGTTTGAAGATTTTAGAGAAATACATTTTACATTTTTTATTAAAACTTCACAATAGTAGAAAGGGAGGAAGATGTTCGCCTTTCAGGCTCCGATTATGGTGGGCCGGGGTTGATTATTTGCTGCCTGCCAGGCACCTTTGTCCAATGGGTGAAACATAACTAATGTTTTTCACTTTCTGTGATTAAAATTGGCATATATAAATTTTCAGGAGGTGCACGCTCGACTCGAATGGCACATCCTAACATCCTGTCTATACCGGATGTGTCCGTTGATGCGACACAGCGGTTTGAGGCTGTCTACACCACGACTCTCGCGTATGTTGTAGACAGGGTGTAACACAGAAACCGGTGCACATTTGTACATTACACGCGATGCATGTCCCAGGCATAATAATTACAGGAGTGGATTTACTATACAGAGAATGGTTCATCTGAACCAGTTTCAAAAGCAAAACCACACGAGAAAAATTCAGCGTGTGCCCAGTAGAGACTAAGAAGATCCTGGATGTTCAGCAAGTTGCAGCCAGGTATACTTGTAGTTAAAATAATACTTAAACTTCAGCATTCAATATGTTTTAACAGATGTATGTAGAGTGTCTAATAATATATTGGCAATGTACACTTTAGTTTCTCTTGCCAATAAAGGTTGATATGAATTAAATCTTCCCATTTGATCTTATTTATTTTTTTTTTAAAGTCCAATGGAAAATGCCAGAAGATTTTGCCCAAATTGTAATTACAACATGTCCACTGATTTTATGCCACATATACATACTTTAATGAAAGATTAATACCTGTAAAAATTGTCTCTCTATCCTCTATCTGCAAAACATTTGAGCATGTACAGTACATACAGTATTTCAATTATTAAAATAAATGATGACTAACCATTTTCTTTACATTTATTTGAGACAAAGTATAACGTAAACATATTTATGATGATTTTTTAATGTGTGTTGTAATGTATCACCATTATTTAATCGCGATTAATCACAGAAAACTGTGCAATTAATTAGTTTGACATTTTTTATTGATTCACAGCCCTAGTAAAAATGCATTCAGTTGTATCTGAATTATTATGTCATTTTTTAAATGACATTTTTGTTTTTGGTGGCATTTGTAAATATTTGTAGGAATATAGCCTTAGTGTGTCATTCTTTCTTTAAAGATAAATCAATACTTTTTGTGCAGAAAGCATGTCAGTAATCACCTGGAGTCCGTTGCTAGCATGTAACTGTCACCAGTTTGTATACTTGTTGTAAGACGTGTCTAACTTTAGTACTCAGTGATGATATAAGCCTGTCTTGTTGTGATTCTTCAATAATACATTTAAGTAAGCCTAATTGTTTGTGACAGTCCCCATTAAAAGACTCAATGAAATGGGTAAATTAAAGCCATGTTAAAGGCAATGTTCCTCCAAAAATTACAATTATTTCATCTCTCATCATTTATTCACCCTCATGCCATACCAGATATGTGTGCTTTCTTTCATCTGCAGAACACAAATTGTTATTTTTATAGCTCTTTTGGTCCATACAATGCAAGTGAATGGGTGCCAAAATGTTGAAGCTCCAAAAATCACATAAGGCATCATAAAAGTAATCCATACCAGTGGACTCCAGTGGTTAAATCCATATCTCCACATGGTAGGTGTTGGTGAGAAACAGATATTTAAGTCTTTTTTTTACTATAAATTCTCCTCCCTGCTCAGTGAATCTCTACTTTAACTTTCACATTCTTCTTCTTGTGTTTTTGGTGATTCACATGCTTCATGTATATCACCCCCTACTGGGCAGTGAGGAGAATTTATAGTAAAAAAAAAAAAAAAGGACTTAAATATTGATCACCCACACTTATCATATCCCTTCTGAAGACATAGACATAGAGTGCTTTTTGGTGCGTAAAAATTTTGGCACTATTCACTTGCAATTTGAGGACCTGCAGAGCTGAAATATTCATCAAAAATCTGAATTTGAGTTCTGCAGAAGAAAGAAAGTCATACACATCTGGGATGGCATGAGGATGAGTAAATGATGAGATCATTTTCATTTTGGGGTACACTAACTCTTTAACCGTTATTTGCTACTTGTTAGTCAGTTGCGAGTGGTTTACAGGGTGGGGCATTCTTGTTGCATTTGATTGGACAACAATCTGTGTAATGCAAGATGATGCCATTAATGTTTTTGGTCTATTGTCCATGGAGAGAAAGACTGTACATTTGAAATGTTTACATTATGTCATATCTTATGCCATTTTTCCTGTAAATAAATCAGGTTTTAAGAATGTTTAGATAATTTGACAGAAAATCAAGACACAAATACTTGTCTTGAAAATAATGTTTTGCAGTGTGAATGATTACACTGGCATATAGACAGCTAATAGTCATGGACTAATGCTGCGTTCCATTCAAAGTCAGATGTGGGATATTCCTACTTGATATATCCAGTCTCCAACCATAAAGGCATTCCATTGCCAGATGCTCGGAAGATGACATGTTAGGAGACACTGCAATGCTCCCGTTAGCTTAGCAGTTGTTTGACTGTCACCAGAAACATCTCATAGCAACAAAACTGATAAACAATGCTGCAACGCAACATTACTGCTACAGGTGCACGATTATCAAAAGAGTTTCATTTACCATGTTTTGTACACCTGTCTCTGTAATCTTTTGTTAAGCAAGCTTTAATATCTGCTATGTAGGAACTTTGACTCAATCGATTTATTGAATAACATTGAATGTAAATCGCTAAATTTGTGCATCTTTCTGGGTGCTGACTTGTTTGTGTAATGTCACTCACCTACACCTCGGCAAAATAGGAGTTGGAAGTCTGACTTCAAGTGGCATTCCATTGCACTTTTCCTTGTAGAAATTTGGAAAATCTGACTTTTCGAGTTGATTGGAATGCAGCATTAAAGCCATAAAGCTCTTAATTGTATTTCATAGTGTTAAGGGAAGACACTGGTTGGTTGTCACACTTTTTAGGTTAGGTGTATTTATGCATTTAGAAATGTATTAATAGGCACATACCTTAAAGACTTGGCTACAATAAAAAAAAAGTGTTGAACATTTTCACAGGTTTTGCACAAAAATTGGGAAAAATTACATCAATTTATAACATTTAAAACATTTGTGACAACCGGTGACTTAAATGAAGAAAAACCCTTTGGCCTAAGAACAGATCAAAGCATTTCAGTAATAATCTGACCCTTGTCTTAATGATTGTCAGTGGGGTTTGATTATGTTCGCTTGTTTACACAAGAGCTATATGCAAAATATCTAGAATTTATATATATATATATATATATATATAATTTAGAAAGGTTTGATCTATATGTTTGAAACCAACATAGAATACCTCGAGAAAACACACATTTGCACAATTGGACTCCAAATCGTATAGTTAATGAGATATTGCCTTATGACAACTAGCCCCGCTGAGCACTATAATCATTTAGCAGACACTGGATGGAGTTTAATGAATGAAGACAGTTTTTCGGTTCAATAATAGGAAGTCTGTGTGTGTGTTCAGATTCAGGGTGTGATTCGGCCTCATGCCGTCATCATTCTGCCCGGCAGCAGAGGGATGGAGCTGTTGCTGTGTTACGAGGATGAAGGCGTCTACACTGACACCTATGGCCGCTTCACCAAGGAGACGGTGCTGCAGTGGGGGGAGATGCCCGCCTCTGTCGGTGAGTTTCACAGCTTCACACTGCATTAGGAACATCATGTAGAACAGATGAAGGCTTCTTAGTGTACAAAATGCTAGAAACAGACATACATCTGATTACAAGATTTCAAGGATTAGACTGAATGCAGCTGAATTTTGATACCTACTTTTTTCTTTCTTATTTTAGTTGCAAAGTGTTATGAAGTAAAACCCTCTGATTGAAGTCTGGTTGCAAGTGATAAAGTCATGATGCATTGTCCTTAAGGAACTTCTTTACAAATGAAGTTGTGTACTTCATCCAAAAGAAATATTTTGTCATCATTTGCTTTTTTCAGTCTTTCAAAAGAAGAATGTTAGGGACTGACAGACTCAGTCACCAATCACCATTTATTCATTCATCTTTTTTTAATACAGTGAAAGTGAATGGTGACTGAGGCTGTCATTCTGACTAACATCCTCTTTTGTGTTCTAAAGAAGAGAGAATTGCATACAGGTTTGTAACATATAGGGAGAGAAAATGAAAAACATATGTTTAGTTTTTGGGTGAACTATCCTTTTAAAGAAGTTGTTTATTGACAAATAATGAAAATATGACAAGCAAACGTGTTATCAAGTGTTAAAAATAGCATGTGATCTGTAATGGTCTGGAGAGATTTATTAGCATTTCTATTCATCTCAGCCTGGGAAACATGTGATTTGAATTCTGGCATCTTTGAAGAAATCTTTGAGACAGTTTAATTTCATGTGACTGATCACAGGGCTGGTCCAGATTCCTTTGGCGCGCTGGGCGAGATTTTGGTTTGGTGCTGCACTAAACTCGACTGAAACTTTTTTCTTTTATAAAATGTATGTTGGGAAACACACACAAAGCACAGAGGGATTTGATGCATGCTGGATTCAACGTTTTGTGTGATGCTCATATCTACAACCCCAATTCTGAAAAACTTGGGACAGTATGGAAAATGGCAATAAAAATAAAAAGGAGTGATTTGTGAATTCGATTTACCCTGTACTTTATTTAAAGAAAAAGGTTTATAGGTGTACTGTAAGTTAAATATAAAAGTTGAATATTAGTGGCCGGTTAGCAACTACTTAATCTCTACAGTGCGTTTTCAAAAAGCATTGTTATCTCAATAGCACATAAATGTTTGTAAATTAACGAGAGCCTTGGACCACTCATACATTTATTATATGCAGCTATCTAACAGATTATAACAGCCAAAGTGATATTTCCTAAATTAGATGAATATATATTTTTTCTTGATCTATAGATCAGTGCATTGTACACTTTTTAATGGTTGAAAAGGACCATTTGGCTGTTTCTGCAAAATGTTCATGTTGAGAAAGACATAATATAAAAGAGATCTCATTATATTTTCTGCAGTCAAAGCAATTGACAGTTTTTCTCTTCCAAATATATGTTTTCAATGTTTATTGTGCAAACCTCCTGCTTTCTTGCGTGACAAGTTGTAAATTCGCCCCTCTGTGATGCTTTCTTCAATTCTTGTTATGTGGAAGGGCAAAGTGCCGCTTGATGCTGGCGTGAGCGGAGCGTTGACGCCTCGACTCAACTCCAACTGACCAAAGGACATTACTGAAACTCAAAATTATTATTAATATTAGGCTATTAATATTGTCTTTTCTGATAAGTCTTGCTCAGCAGATTAAATGATGTAGGAAAACAATACAGTACATCTGCTTTATAATGCTTAAACATTCTACTGAAGTCAGTAGGTTTGACATGAAAATTTTATTAAAGGAGAAGGTAAACACATAATCGATACTCATTAATATTATTAGATGATTATTTTGGATGCTCGACAGTACAACTATAGATATATAACTGAAGGAAAGCTATAGATCTGCTTTGTTCTTACTATGCTTAAATACAGGGTTGGGAGGATTACTTTTGAAATGTATTCCACTACAGATTACATGCTGTAAAATGTAATTTGTAATGTATTCCATTAGATTACTCAAGGTCAGTAATACTTTGGATTACTTCTTCAGCACTGGTAGATTTTTTCACTTGTTTTGACTATAAAAACTCTGTCAGTACAGTAAGACAAAATACACATGTTAAAAATACATTCTCTGAAAAACCCAAATATCTTATGCAGTGTTGTTCTTGTTTTTAAGAATTTTTTGATATTTTTACAGGAAAACAATACAAAAA